>NW_028261387.1:51918325-52527492 GCF_051295495.1 Thamnophis sirtalis
CTTTCTTTCTTTCTTTCTTTCTTTCTTTCTTTCTTTCTTTCTTTCTTTCTTTCTATCCATCCATCCATCCATCCATCCATCCATCCATCATCCATTCATCCATTCATCCATGTGACCTGGTGCCTGTCAAAAAGCCACTGGAGGACATCAATATGATATCACCTAAGGATGAGCTGCTGAAAGAATGCCTGATGTAGCAGCAGACATGGGAAGACAATTAAGGAAAGGAATTGCCAATGAAAGACAAGATCTGCATGGAATGTTCCATCAACAGATAGCTGAGGTGGCAAACATAAAGAAAGGGCTGACTGAAAGAACATACAACTCAAGAACAGGAACAAAAACAGATTCTAGAAGCAGGGCAGAACCTGAGGTATAGATCATTTTATTTATTTATTTATTTATTACTTATATCCTGACTTTATTATTTTTACAAATAACTCAATGTGGTGAACAGAGCCGACACACTTCTCCCTCCTATTTTCTCCACAATCCTGTGAGGTGAGTAGGGCTGAGAGAGATAGAGTGACTCGCCCAAGGTCATCCAGTTGGCTTTCATGGTTAAGATGGGATTTGAATTCACGGCTTTTGCTTTCTGGACCAAACTGGCTCTTATGCAGAGAGATCTCAGAGACAGTACAACACATAGTAGCAAAGTAATAGATGCAGACAAGAATAGCATACATTGGGCTTCCTGGGGGCGTGGCCTGTTGCCGAGGAGGGCTCCACCGAGCTCCTCAGAGATCTGGTCTGTATATCTAAATAAGATCATAGATAGCACCCCTTTTTGGCTAAGAAAGGGGCAGGGAGGATAGCTCCGTAGACTAGGGTCTATTCGTAAGCCACAGCCTTTTTTTTTTTTTGGCTGTGGAAGAGATTAGATCCAGCCGAAGCGGAGCTTTTATCTCCGGCCAGTTCTTCTCAGCTGCCTTTTTTTTTTTTTGGCAGCCCCAGACAGGCTAGCCCCCCCCAGGACAAAACAAAGTTTTTTCAAGCTAGAATTGATACGGGAGGGTACCACCCCTGTGAGATTTATGCTTTTATTACTATCTTAAATACCAGCACCATTCGTCTTAAAGACTTCTTTGTTTAAATAGACTTCAAAATGGCGATTTCTCTCCGTGGATGATTACTGGATGTACTTAGCCGGGTTTATCTTCCTGCAGACCGCTCCTTAACAAAATAAACTCTTCTTCTTTGGAAATAGAGGGGAGTGAAGCACTGCTTACTTGTTTATTTATTATGGCACCCAGATCAAAGAAGCGTCTTGCTACAAATGTGTCTAAAGAATTTAAAGAATCTTTTCTAGAAACACAGCCTTTGTCTCCTACGCCCTCTACTGGAGAAGTTTTAACACAGGAATATCTCTTTAAAATGTTTAATGCCTTTAAACAAGAAATTCAGGAATTTGTATTGCAACTTTATGATGATCTAAAATCTAAAGTTAATCAAATGAAGGCGAATACGTTTGCAGCCGTGTCTGCCCTGTCAGATTACTCTGCTGAAATAGAGAACAAATTGGAAAGTCTGGAGAAGGCTAATTTTAATTTGACTACCAATATTCAAATTTTACAAGAAAAAATTAGAAATAACGAAGAACAGCTTATGATGTTAAATTTTAATAGGAAGGCATTTGCAATTAGAGTCAGAGGATTCCGTGAAAAGGAGCAAGAGAATTTGAAACAGACCTTTGCTGAAGCCTTCAGCCATGCGCTGGGAAGCCCGGGACTTAACTTTGATTGGCAGATTCGGAAAATCTATCGCCAGAACTCATTGATAGCGGAACAGCGACAACTCCCGAGGGACATAATTATACATTTTTCCACAAAAGAATCTAGAAATGTGATTGTGCAAAAGTTTCATAATAACAGTTTTCGAGTTGAAGGCCAGGACCTGATTGTTTTCAAAGATATTCCTTTTCAGATGTTGAAGGCAAGAAGGGATTACACCTTTTTAACTAAGGAGCTTAGGAGTCAACAGATTCGATACAGATGGGAGGCCCCTGCCGGTATTACAGTTACATTTGAGAATCAAAGATTTCGTCTTAACTCTGTTTCGGAGGCTCAAGATTTCTATTGTAGGATTCTGAAGGCGGGACTTCCTGACGCGCTTGGAAGAGAGGAGAGACAAGCGGAAGGAGAAAGCAAACGGCTGGCCATGCGGCTGCAAGATGGAGGGGGTAGCCCCTCCTCCCTCAGAGAAGCAGAAGAACGCAGATCGAGAATTTAGATACTTCAAAAGACTTCCTAAAGTTGAGGACTGAATGGGGGTTTGAGACCTCTCTCCGGTAGAAAAAGTGGACTAATTTTTATCAGAAGGGAAAGCTGGGTGAAACTACTTTGAGCTAGATTCTAAAGTAACGTTAGCATAAATTTGATAGTGGTTAAAAGAATGCGGAATGATTTATGTTGTTTAAACTTTGTTAGATGGGACTATTTTAAAATAGAAGGTTAACTGACTCTTGCTGAAAGTATTATTTGAATATGATCCATGCTATTTAACTTTTATTTGAAGGGAAAGTTGGTAGTAATAGTTCTGAGTTACTTTTTAAATAAACGCTAGTATAAATTTGATAGTGGTAAATATTAGACAAGCAAGAGATGAGGGTAAAATGCATGTGGAATGAACTACGTTATTTGTGGTAAATATCAGACAAGCAAGGGAAGAGGGCAAAATTTACGTTGTTTAAAGCTTATTAGAACAGGAAGCCGCTTGGGATTATCTTAAGATAACTGTAAAAAGAATGTGGAATGATTTATGTTGTTTAAACTTTGTTAGAAGGGACTACCTTAAAATAGAAGGTTAACTGACTCTTGCTGAAAGTATTATTGGAATATGTGGAATGATTCATGCTACAAATCGCTCTGAGTTATATTTTAAACAAATGTTAGTATAAATTTGATAGTGGTAAATATCAGACAAGTGGGGGATGAGGGTAAAATGCATGTGGAATGAACTAAGTTATTTAAATCCTATTAGAAGGGGAAGTCGGTTGGAATTATCTTAAGATAGAAATTGATTCCTGTGTAAAGTAATATCTGATCTACGCTGCTTAACTTTACTAAGAAGGGGAAATCTGGTTAGATTATTTTGAATTACTGTTTGAAAAAGGGGTAAAGAAAGATCATTTACGTTGTTTAAATTTTACTAGAAGGGAAAGTTTGATTACTTGTCTGTAAAGTTATATTTGAATATATGGCATGAACCATGCTGCTTAAATCTTATTGGAAGGGATCATGAGGTTTAGGAAGGGAACGGGAGAGTCTACAGAAGATCGGGGTAAATAGCAAAGAAGTAAGAGACGAGAATAAAATATAGATAGAATGATTTATACTATTTAAGCATAGATAAAGATGGGGGGCTGAGATCAACACAAAGAGTGGTTTCTTTTTTTCTTTTTTCTCTTTTCTCTTTTCTTTTTTTCCTTTTTTTTTCTTTCTCTGTTTTTCTTTTTCTTTTGATATATTACCTTTATTTTTTAATCCATATGTATACAAGATATTTTAGATAGAAGGTAGTGCCAGGTGTGGGCCCTGGGAAGCCGGGAGGATTAGGGATGGGGATTGTGGGGGGTGGGGTGGGGGGGTGTTAACATAGTCTTAATAAGAACAAGAATGTATTTATATACAGTGGTTCTTTTTTTTATTATTATTATTATTATTATTATTATTTTTTCCTTGGTTCACTTTACTTTTATTAGATCAAACAACACTCGAATAAAGGCATACACCAAGGAGGGAGGTAGAGGGAAGGAAGAGGGAGGAGTAAGGAAGGAGTAAGGGGAATGTAAGGAGTAAGGGGAATGTAAGGAGGGTGTCTGGGGAGTAAGGGGAGAAGGAAGGTTTGAGGGGAAAGGGAAGTAGGAGGGGAGTGTTAGAGGGAGAAAGGAAAGTTGGAGGGGGTAGATGGGGTGTATGGAGGATGCAAGGGTTAGGTGGGGTTGTGAATGATGAGTTGTGTTTCCTTTTTATTTGTTCGTTTTATTCCTTTTTTCTTTTTTTTTCTTCTTTTCTTATAGTAAATACCCTGTGTATAAATGATTGCAAATGGAATGTGAAAATTGAAAAATTGAATAAAATATTTTGTAAAAAAAAAAAAAAAAAAAAAAAAAAAAAAAAAAAAGAATAGCATACATTGAATGGCACAACCAGATAGCTATCACTTTCAGATGCGTCTCCCAGAAATAAAATCCAGCATTTTTCTACTTTGAAGTTCTCTAATGGGGCTTGCCAAGCTAAGTGGTGGAAGAAGTCATCTCTTGGACTGAGTATAAAGGCTGGGGAAAAGTGACAAGAGTTTGACGCTTTCTCCTTTTAGCTGAACTGACAGTAAGAATAGTGAAATGTCACATATGTTTGTTTGTTTTTTCATTGGTTCACTGGTGGCCTGATAAATGCTCCTTGTGAGCATCTCTCTGCTGCATGAACAGGAATAGATGACCTTTAAGATCCAACTATATGATTTGCTGACTGCTGCTCACTCAGATGGAAACCATATGTCCTCGAAGCCTGGTCCACAGAAAGGAAAACAATTGGGATTTGCTTTGCCACAGTAAAGAAAAAGCAGAATTCACCATTTGGGGTCCAGAGTAACTGCTGCCCAGGCAAAATATCAGCTGGCATAATTTCCAGCCAGTATCAGCATAGGAGACAAGCAGCTGAAGACTGCTGTGTGAAATTACCCATACTCTCATAGTGCTGTTGGTTATCCCAGCAGCCAAAGATAAGATATGTGATTTAACCAGGGGCCACATTAGAAAGAAAAGATATTGGAATAAGAACAGAAAAGCTTGGTAACATTTTTTGTCAAGCTGCTGCAATAGAAAATAATTTAGGGCAGGGCTGCATTGCAAGAGTAAAGTTATGATGGCTTATTCAATAGGTTCATGCAATTTGATATCTCTCGGGCTGAGTAGTTTTGCAACAATGGCACAAGTAATTCTTAGGTCCTTCTACCCATTAGCTAAATAGAATATATCAGCAGACACATTTATCAGAGGAAGAACATCTCAAAACTGAAATCATCTTATGTAGCAGGAAATAGAGCTGAGTCAGGGGTTCTGATGCCAAGAAGTTTTTGTAGATTCTGTTTGAGCAGGGTTGTTTCGGAATGTGGCCATATGTCATAACTGGCTTTTTTCAATTAGAAAAATATCTAAATGTGATACCAATATACTGATGGTTATAAGTGGTAATTATGGTAAGATTTGGATCCACTACATTAAAACAACAATAACAACAACAATATTAGTAAATTATGGACCTTGGCGCAAGTAATAGAAGTAATAAAATTTAGGATTTTTCAACAGGAGCATAAACATTCAGGAAAAATGGAATTGATCTCACTGAAGGAAGTACATCTTTGGTGGAGTGTCTAACATGGCTAGGAGAGCTTTAAACTAGGACACAGATATGAGTTGTAAGAACATTGGAGGGTAATGAATGAGATGAAGTATTTTGGAAATTTCTGGTTAACAAAGAAGCAAAGGAAATATAAATATAAAGGAGAGGGAAGAGTGAACACAGGAAGTCTAACCCTTATTTTAAGTGTCTCTAATGAAAATAAGCAGAGGATTTGAATTTTGTAAAGCATAAAGGCAAATATGATATAATAGATTTATGGAAATGTGATGGGATGAATCCTACCACTGGGACATTGGGCTGGATGGATTCACCTTTGTAAGTACAACAGTCAATAGAAGAGAAATGAGGTTGCAGTGCTGTAATATCAGGAATGAAATTTTGTGCATAGAGGTCACTGCACTGATAATGGCTGTTAAGGAATCTAGGTTAAGATAAAAAGGCTTGGCCAACGGAAGGAAAGTAATAATAAGACCAAGTGATAAATGCCTAGAAATAACAGAAACAGTAGAAACATCAGAAGCTTTGTGCAAATATCAATGGCACAATGGAAGACACAGTTGCTAGTCAATTTGAAATTGGGAAAGGTTAATATAAGAACGGTTTTTTCCCCCACACTACTGTTTGCCATTGCATTACTTCCACTATCAACGATATTGACTATCTGAAATAGGTTAGCTGTTCAATGTTGCGCATATATATATATATATATATATATATATATATATATATATATATATATATATATATATATATATACATACATACATACATACATACATACATACATACATACATACATACACACACACACACACACACACACACACACACACACACACACCAAGATAGTGCAATGGAAATTGGACTGCACATATGTGCCACCCTTACAAAAGACAGGAGGAAAATAGTGAAAACTGAAGAAATTAACATATCCTATGAAAATAACTTCAAGAGTCTGGATGAGGAAGATCACTAAAAATATCATAGCTTCCTTCAAGCTAGCAACATCAATCACATTCAAGTCAAGAAGAAAGTTAGTGTACACATCATGAGAGTGAAAAAGAACTTAAAGTTCAAACTCAATGGAGAAAGTACCATAAAGTCATTAGATACGCAGTTGGAACAGTGGAATGGACTCAAGCAGAACTAGAACACCTGGAAAGGAAGACCATAAAAATAATCTCAATGAATCATGCCCTCTACTTACCAGGGAGCATAGGTGGGTGTGAAATGTTGCAAGAACACCAGACAGATTAAGAAGAAAAAAAGGCATTAGAAGAATATTTAAAGGACAGAGAAGAAGATGCCCTGAAACTATTATGCTACAAAAACTTACTGAATACCAGTAAGAGAAAAAAGCTGGCCTACAAAAGAGACCAAATGACGATTAGAAAAGTGACATAGCAAGGCAAAGTCTCACATAGCCAGTACATAGAAATACTAGCAGACAAGCTAGCAACTAACAAGAACTGCTGCCAATGGCGAACAGCAAGAAAGATGAAGAGACAAAGGCTAATTCTGGCTGCGTACGACCAAGCTTACAAACAAATGCATACAAAATGAGAATTAAGAAGACAGCACCAGAAAGCAACTGCCATCTTTGCAAAGAAACTGAAGAAACAATGGCCCACCTAGTTAGCTGCTGAAAGAAGATTGCACAGATTTACTACAAACAATGGCATGGCAAGTTGGCAACAATGGTGCATTGGAATATCTGTAAAAAATACCATAGTAATATTAAAAAATTAAGAAGCTAAAATGGTCTGAGATTCAAGCAGACAAGCACCTGCCGCATAACATTCCAGATTTAACAACTGTTGATAAGCAAGACAAAAAACCTCTGCATAATAAGAAAGCAATACCTAGAAACAGCAGAAGATGAGAAGGAACACCATTGGCGTTGACAAGATCACCATCAGTCAATTGCAAAAGGCAGTTTTACTTGGAACAACTTATGTCAATGATATTTTTAATACCATCAAACATCTGCCTAGGCCAGGTCCTTGGGAAGTACTTGATAAATGGATAAAAATGCCAAATCAACCTGAACATCTGACTGACTGTGTGATCAGCCATAATAATAATAATAATGTAATCCATCTCTAAGGCCAACTAATTGGAAATTACTCTGGGCAGCATTCAATGGGTTTAAAACAAAGCAATAAATAAAGCAATACAAAACAAAGTAGCACAAAAAAACTAATAACAGCATATTGGAGTATACATAAAATTCAAATAACAATTTGTCAATAATTTTTGAGGACTCCTAGAGATACCAGAGGGTCGGAAAGAGCAAATGTGGTTCCTATTTTGAAATAGGAAAAAATAAATTAAAGAGGTTCCTAGCAACTATTGACCAGTGAGCCTAGCATCAATACTTTGAAAGATGTTGTAGTAGATAATAAAACAGGCCACTTGTAAGGATCTTGAAGAGAATGCAATGATTGCTAAAAGTTATCAGGTTTTGTCAAAAATAGGTCACATGAGACAGATCGTGTCTCCTTTTTTGACAGGATAACTACTCTAGCGAACAAAGGCGAATACTGTGGATATAATTTACACTGATTTCACAGCAAAGTTTTTGACAGGGCTTTACATGACATTCTCACTGACAAGCAGTTAAAGTGTAGTTTGAATAGTACTACTCTACAGTAAGATGGGTCCACACAGGCTAAGCATACTCAGGGCCAGTTGTAATAGCTCTAATATCAAGCCAGAGAGCAGAAACCAGGGGAGTCCAACAGAGACCTGTCTTGGAGTGAATATTATTCAACAGTTTTATTTATGACCTGCATAGCAGGATTTCTGACTTTCTAATCAAACCTACAAAATAACATTGGGAGGATTCATAAATAGCTGTCCAGAGTCACTTTATCAGTGAGATGGGCAGCATATAAATTTAATAAATGAACAAATAAGCAAACAAACAAATGCCCAGAATGGCAGAACAAGATTGTAATTTAACTGGACAGGTTAGAAGACTAGTCTGAAAGGAACAAGATTCTTTCAATAGGGAGAAATGTAAGGTATTACGTATATATAATAAGGAAAGATATAAGGCACACATACAAGATAATGGATTCATGGCTTGGAAGCACTACATCAGAGCTTGACTTGAAGTGATCATTGGAAAAAAAAAACAGAATTTGAGCAACAGCAGTGTGAGTCAGCTGTTAGAAAGGTTAATGTAGTTTGGGGGTTTATTGTATCAAAACATATGAAAACCTATTCTCTTCTACTGTATAGTGGTGTGTACAATTTTGGGTACCATATTTCCATAAGAATCTGGACAAATTGGAACAGGTTCAAAAGAAGGTGACCAAGACGACACAGGCATTTGATGTACCCTTTGAGGACAGCTGAAGGAATTTGAAATGTTCAGAAGGCATTCCAAACTTTCTGGACTAGACTGAGAAGAAACATGGCATTCAAGTACATAAAAGGGTGTCATAGAAGAAATGGTCAGAAGGGTATACTAGAAAAGACTGCTTCAAAAATTAGAACCAGAAACAGTAAATTCAAATTGCAGTCACCTAGAAGTCTAAAGAATTTTTTTTCTAACAGTAAGAACTATATAACAGAGGAATAGCTCTACCTATGGAGACAGTGGGTTCAACTCTGAAAGTTTTAAGAAGAGAATGGACAGCCACCATTCAAGAATAATTTAA
Source organism: Thamnophis sirtalis (assembly GCF_051295495.1). Taxonomy (NCBI): domain Eukaryota; kingdom Metazoa; phylum Chordata; class Lepidosauria; order Squamata; family Natricidae; genus Thamnophis; species Thamnophis sirtalis. Next base: position 51,927,357 of record NW_028261387.1, read on the forward strand.
GGGGTCCTCTTGCACATTGTAGAGCACTGCCCTATAATGATGCTTGTGCTACTTTCCAATTCCATAATTTTATGATAAATTGATTTTGTTAAGCAAATATTATTTTGGTACTGACCAGACAAAATTGTGATTTTTATCTGCAGCATTGTTGCAGTTTTGTTGAATTATGTAATGCTGCAGTTTGGTTGTTCCATAAGTTTGTTTTATGGTACATTTTAATAGATTTGCATGCCAATCAGAGAAAAGGGTTTAACTGGTGGTTCAGAAATGTAACAACAAAATAAACAAGCAAATATAGATCCCTGCCATCAATCCCAAATCAATATATCTGAAATTACTGGCAAATTAATTCAAGTCAGTTTCATCATATGAAATATGATTGGGTAAATTAATCCTCAGAAATAGTGCTTGAAGTAAGCATTAGTAAAATAAGCAATACATTAAAAAAATTCTCCTCTGATGGAAATTCTGCTATTTTTACCTTGGTATCACACTGCCAGTGCATCAATTGTTTACATAGTTACATTTTAAATCTTCACTGCTTTTACTCCTATGCAAGTCCCAGTTATTTGTTTGTGTGCAACTAACTGTGTTGAATTTACAATCAATCATTGCTACATGAATATTTAGTCATTACATTTTGTTTTACAATGCAATGCATGATTAAGATTGAATTAACATTATGATACCATCTGGACATTTTAATGCATTTGGGGATATATGCCTATAGTTTTTAACAGGTCTTAAAACTAAAGATATATATATATATATATCCCTATATGGGTTGTCATGAGACAGAGTGGTAACATGTAGATATTAATATTGTAAGAATAAATATATCAAAATCAGTTGGAATATTTGTTGCCATGGTGCTAGGAAAAAATATTAGCAAATTCACTAGATAAATGTGTAGCACATTCAAATAAAGTGATGCGAATTCTGACAAGTCTTCTCTATATTTTCAGAATTTTCTTTCACTTTGGAGGAGATGAAAAAATTGTACCTAATTTTACTTCTGGTGGATTTATCACTAACTCTTGCAACAACAACAACAGCTTCAATTTTTCACATTTTGCTCCGAGTTGTGCTGTTAGCACTTATGTATGTTCCTGAGAAATGTTTTATTAGCTTTTTAAAAAATTTGGCTTCATGCTTTCCTACGATTGCCTTCATTCCTATGTCCTTTTTGTCAGAGGTGGTATTCAGCCAGTTCTGTCATGTTCTGGAGAACCGGTAGCAGAAATTTTGAGTAATTCAGAGAACCAGCAAATAGGCTGGCCCTTCCTCTGCTACCTCTCAGCTGATCTTCTTTTGTTTCCCTGAACAGGAGAAAGGAGCTGGAAAGCAGATTAGTGGGTGGGGAGGAAATGGGGATTTTGCAGTATCCTTCCCCTGCCATACCCATAAACCCATATCCAGAAAGCCACACCACATCCACAGAACCAGTAGCAAAAATGTTTGAATCCCACCATGGCTTTCGTCTGTCTATTCTCTCTTATACATTGTATTCTTCAATTGAATGCTTGTTTTCTATGATTCAAGCTGATTCTGTGATACAGAGCTTCTATTTTCTTTTCTGTTGTTCATAGCTGAATTGCTTTGGACTCTTTTCAGGCCAGGATCAAATGTGCTCATAAGTTGCTCATCATACCGAAGCAAGCAAGTACTGCAATTCTGTTCTGCTCAACAGTTGTCCAATGTGCTGATGTTAGACCATTTTTTGGGCAGCTGCCTTATTATTCACATCTAGTACTACTTCTCAGTCCCCCCCCCCAACAGAGCAAAGAGGGATGTAACTCAAATTGTATATAGAAAGAACATAGGTGTAGGTATAAAATGATTGATCGTGATATTAAGTGTTCATGCAGGGGGGAAATATATTTTGTTGTTAGATGGGGAGGCCTACTTCTTTCTTAGCAAAACACTTTCTAAGAGAAGTTGAAGGCTTATATTGGGCATTGTACTGCAAACTGCCTTATATAAAATGACTGTTGCAGATGCTTAAAAGAAAACAATATACTGCAAAATATGGATTGCTATTTTTCAGTCTTTTGAAGTGGTCACTTGAAATCAGCAAACACTTTTGTTCTGGCTTGATTGCTTCCTCTTTCAAACAAGGCCAATAAGAAAAGCCCCCTTTTTTTGTAAGAGGTCTATTTTGCAAGTCCTCTGCCCCACATTTTAACTGAAATCCCAATTGCATTTTTTAAAAATCTGCCCAAAAGATATCATAGCACAGTCACCTTTGCGGATTGATTGATGCCTTCTCTAAAATCAGCTTCTATTGAATTTATTTAGGGCAGAAGGTTATCTTCACCTTGTGGTTATGCTGAACTGTAGTAGATTGTGGCCATTCACTTCATAGTGCCCTAAGCATCAAAAACAGCTTGGCTGCTTGCTGGGTTTCAGGTGACAGACTATTTTAAGCACAGCAAGCTTGGTCATTTTTCAAGCACCCAAAGAAATGGAAGAATAAATAGGGGGAACTATCAGGAACACATCAAGAGTTCTCCGAAATGTAGATCTAATTATTTTAGAAGTTCAAACAATAATGTTTTTCAGCTATTATAAGTCAATTATCAGGCAATTATGGGTTGATTTAAAATAAAGTTTAAAAAAGTTTCTCCAATTATTATTTATCAGGAAAGCTTCCAACTCTTTCTCCAAAGATTAGGAGAAAGAATCCATTTGTGCAGTGTGCACTAGAGTTTCCTAATATTCAGCATAAGAACATGTAGTAACTGAGTAAGAACAAACAAGTGTCCATCCTTTTAAAGATATATATGTGGATATATGTATAATATACTGTATAAAGCTATATCTAGCCATAGAACAGTTAGGGTAGTTATAGGAGATAGTACTAAGAGAAAGGAAGGAACAGAGTGAGAACAGCTGGTGGGTGTGGCGGGAGAGGGGTAAAAAGTAATAAGAAAGAAAAACAGTATCAAGGAGAAGCCTGAGTACATGTAGCCCTTAGTGAGTTAGCTCATTTAGTTACAAAGTTGCAATGACACTGAAAAAGTGATTTATGACCATTTTTCACACTTACAACCATTGCAGCATTCCTATGATCGTGTGAACAAAATTCAGACACTTGGCAATTGGCCCCTTTTTATGACTGTTGCAGTGTCCTGGGGTCATGTGACCCAGAGGTGATATTCAGCAAGTTCTGACCAGTTTTAGAAAACCGGTAGTGGAAATTTTGAGTGGTTTGGAGAACTGGTAAATTCAACCTCTGTCTGGCCACGCCTGCATTTGTTCTCTGCCTCCCGAGTCCCAGCTGATTGGGAGGGAATGGTGATTTTGCAGTAACCTTCCCCTGCTATGCCTGCCATGCCATGCCCACCAAGCCACGCCCACAGAACCGGTAGTAAAAAAAATTAATCCCACCACCGATGTGATCCCCTTTTGCAATCTTCTGACAAGCAAAGTCAATGGGGAAGCCAGATTCACTTAACAACCATGTTACTAACTGCAATGATTCACTTAACAGCTATGGCAAGAAAGATTATAAAATGGAGCAAAACTCACTTAACAAATGTCTCGCTTAGCAACAGAAATTTTGGGCTTAATTGTGGTCATAGGTCAAGGACTACCTGAACCTATGTTTTAAGGGAAAGTCACCAAAACTGTATGTTAAAGAATCAGAATAGTTTATTCATTTGAACTGAAGAAGTTTTTAGGATGAGAAGCAAAAGGTCTTCAAGGAAAAAGCAAGAAAGTTCAGTTGCCTTTTGAAAAAGCACCTTGGGACAGATAATTCATTTATTTACTCAAGTGGCCTAGTAGAGAGATAGTTTGGTCTAGTGGCTAAGGCACAAAGTTAGAAATCAGAAGGCAGAAAATTTTAGTCCCACCTTAGCCTTGAAAGTCAGCTGGGTGACCTTGCGCCAATCACTTTTTCTCAACCAACTTACGTCATAGTTTGTCGTTGTGGAAAAATAGGAGGATGAAGGAGTATTAGGTATGTTCACCACCTTGAATTATTTATTAAAAATAATAAATACATGAAATAACCAAATAAATAAATAATAAATAAATAATAATTTTTAAAATAAATAATCTGTGCAATCAGTTGATTTCTACTTTTCCCCAAGTCAATAAAGTAAACATTTAAATCAATGTCTGTAGAGTTATCATCACTACTGTATAGCTATTATATACATGGTTGTCTCTATGTACGGTTTCTTTCTGGCATGTATTGCTATGTACTTATTTGAAGGTATGAATGGACATGTATGAAAAATGGAGCGCACAAGATTTAATCAAAACAGGTCATTTAGGCCAAAGTTTGTTCTGATAGATGTCACCTTCTGCACAATGTGAAAAAAAATTCCAGAATAAAGACTTGTGAGACATAGCAGCTTTCATGTGAATTAGGTGGTGTAATATCACTCAGGTGGAAAAATACCAAAAAGCATGAGAAAGGTATCAAGTGGAGAAGGCAAAAACCATATCACAGGACATAAAAGTCCATGAGAACTATAGAACATCAGAGCCACGACACAGAATTAGGTATTGTACTTGGTGATTTTTCTGAAACTCAAACCTAGATTGGCCAGCTAGATTTTGAGTTAGGGAGTTACATGACAGATTCTTCCCTTTTCCAATAATTGCTTCTCCAAATAATAAAAATGGTTGAATGTGTTTATTCTGCAAATGTACTATTTATAAAATGCAATACCATAATCACTGGAACCCTAAATGTACAACTACACATTCCTAAATTTAAAAAAAGCTGTCAGGATATAATCAGGGTAAAGCTGTTGCACTGGTAGCAAATTCAGGTCTTCTGGAAACCAAAAGGAAAATAAGAGCCAAGGTGGCGCAGTGGTTAAATGCAGCACTGCAGGCTACTTCAGCTGACTGCAGTTCTGCAGTTCGGCTGTTCAAATCTCACCGGCTCAAGGTTGACTCAGCCTTCCATCCTTCCGAGGTGGGTAAAATGAGGACCCGGATTGTTGGGGGCAATATGCTGACTCTGTAAACCGCTTAGAGAGGGCTGAAAGCCCTATGAAGCGGTATATAAATCTAACTGCTATTGCTATTGCTATCTAGTCCAGAGGTTGTATTCACTTACCTTCGCTACCAGTTCACAAATGTGAGCGCATGAGCGTGCGGCTCACTTTGCTCTCACGTGCAACCTCCATGCATGCGCAGGACCTTCCATGCATGCGCAGATCATCAAAAATGGGACGTGATGATAGTGACCGCCACCGCTATCAGTTCACCAGAACCGGATAGAGCTGGCTGAACAGCACCACTGATCTAGTTTCTGAAGGACAAGAGATCTCTGTTCTCATTTATCACTTCTCAATGGACTGGTTCTCATCTACTTTTCTCATTTCTGATATGAAATGAGCTCATTTAAATCATAATTTCAAAAACCCACAGTAGACCTTTTTAAAACTATTATCAGCCAGCATCAAGCATCAGTGAACTACAGATGTATGTATACCACAGAGGAAAGAGCCCTGCTTTTCCTATAGCAAAACACTCCCTCTAGTGGGAATCTTCTGTGGCTAGTAGAGCAGAAACCCTTCTCTTCCCTGCAGAAATGGAATGAGTAAAAATTCCAATCTAAATCCAATCTAAATTCATATGCAGTCTTAACCGCTTGAAGCTCTCGTGATTTATTCTATAACAAAGCCCATCATGCCCAGTTGGCAACTCAATATAACCGCAGGGCAATATGTCAAGGAAGGATACTTCATAGGAGCTTGCTCTTTATTACAAGTTTTATACTTTTTTGAATCTAAATGTTTGGCAGATCCCTTGAGGAGAAGCCTAGGAAAGCAGGTGACACAACCACAGCAGTCTCATCAGGTGATTCTGCTCCTATTATCATTAATTGCTCTGCGGGGAGGATCTCAGAAATGGTTGGTTGGTTTGATGGATTGTTATGACTGCCCATCTCATATATGTGACTCTGAATGGCTCATGATATTAAAATAATAAAATAGTGCCGGTATATACAAAAATATAAAACCTACAACAGCTAGGACAAAAAGTTACAAAGCTAAACTCAAACGCAATCTAAACAAGTAATGGGCTTGGTCCCACACCTGAAGCCCCATAAGGTAAAGGTAAAGGTTTCCCTGCACATGAGTGCTAATAGTTTCTGGCTCTAGGGATGGTGCTCATCTCTGTTTCAAAGCTGAAGAGCCAACGCTGTCCCGAGATATCTCCATGGTCATGTAGCCAGCATGACTAAATGCCGAAGGTGCACAGAACGCTGTTACCTTCCCACCAAAGTGGTCCCTATTTTTCTACTTGCATTTTTATGTGCTTTCAAACTGCTAGGTTGGCAGAAGCTGGGAGAAGCAAAGGGAGCTCACTCTGTTACAAGGCAGAGATGGGTTACCAATTTTTTCACTACTGGTTTGGGTGCCCTCCCTGTGCACTCCTGTGTGCAACACTTTTGGCACATGCACAGAAGCATCTGGGTGGGTGAGTGGAGCCTCCTGCCGCCACTACTACCAGTTCGACTGATCTGGGCCAAACCGGCAGCAACTCACTTCTGCCGCTAGGGATTTGAACTGCAAAACTGTGGACCTTCTGATCAACAAGCTCAGCGTCTTAGCCACTGAGCCACCGAGGCCCCATGCTCAACCACAAAACCATATTTTGGGGCCTTATGGAAGATCAACAGGATGTTCTGATCTCTGGGGGGAAGGCATTCCAGAGGCTCTATTCTGCATCTGAAAATGCTCTCCTTCTGGGCCTCACCAGCTGACAATCCTTAGCTGATGCTAAACCTTAATCTTAAGGCTAAAATGGTCTTAGTCCAGAGCATGCCCCCCCTGCTGGATTGGATATGATGAGTAGAAACAATTGGGAGAGATGGTCCTGTTAACCCAGTCAAATGTGACAACTAGCATCATGAATTGCACCCAGAAGCGCAATAATATTTATTGCTTAATTGTTCATATTGCTCATAAATTGTCTGCAAAAATGCACTCTTGGTCCAGAAATTCTGTTTAACTGGGCAATAATTTCAATTCCACACCACCTTCAGAAATCTATTAGATCATACACAAGAATCTGGTTCAGTTTTTTTTAAAAAAGCATAAAGTTCTCCAACTCTATTTTCTGTACAAACGTTTTAAAAACTAACTGTAAGAGTAAGATTTGTTCACGAAGTTACCTAAAACAAAGCTGCACAAGTTGTGATCCATAACCATATACTGTGGACTCTCTAAAGTTACAGATAGACAAGAAAATCCAGGTGGCTTACTGAATGAACCTGTGGGCTATGATACAAATCTGACATGGCTTAGGTTTGGCACAGTGGATTACAAGATATATTTTTCTGTCTTTATCATTTCCCACTTTTGATATTTTTCTGTTATAAATAAGCAGTAAAGAGGAATCAAGTGTACTCTTCCAGACATAAAGAAGAATTAAGTTTAATATTTGTTCCAATGGCACACAGAAGATTACCACCTTGCATGGAGGAAAACAAAGACATACTGGCAAAACTCTTGTCTCATTTGATCTTGGGGAAAAGATATTTGTTGGCAAGAAATGTGACCAGCATAAAGAGGTGAGATAAAATGCCCCATGCCATTATGGGTTGTGCTTTGGAAATGGCAAATAGTGGAACTAATCACCTTTGCTAATGCAGATATGATTGCATCCTGCATTTAAGTTTACTTTGCCACATCAGCCAAAATAATCCTTTCAACCTCTTAAATATCAGGGAAGGTCAGTATTTAGAAGGTTAGTTTCTCTGAATCTAATGAACTCTGTTGTTCTATACCAGTAATGCCTAACCATTTTTGGCTCTCGTGCCAAAAGTGGGGGGAGTGCAGGGGGGTCATGCATGGGCATGCCATGCCCATAATGCTATACGCATGACCCCAGCACGCATGCACGCGTGACCAGTGCTCCCCCCCCACTTTTGGTGCGCTTTTTTCACCCTCCCCAGGCTCCAGAGGCTTTCTAGGCACCTGGGGAGGATTAGGGTTAAGGTTAGGGTTAACCCTAACAGCCCCCCATCCCTCGGAGGCCCTATGGAGGCTCCAGGAGCTTCCCTGAAGCCTTCAAAGCATGAAAAACTGGCCCTATGGGCAAACCAGAAGTTCGGGAATGAACTTCTGATTTGCTCATAGGGCTGTTTTTTGCCCTCTAGAGGGCAAACAATGGCCCTTCGAGCAAACTGGAAGTCCATATCCGAACTTCCGGTTTGCCCATAGGGTCATTTTTTTCGCACTCTGGAGTCTTCAAGGAAGCCTCCAGAGGGTGAAAAACAGACTCAAAAGAAGGCCAAAGTCAGCTGGCCAGCGCGTGCATGTGCACTGGAGCTGATAGGACAACGCCTTGTGTGCCCTAACAAATGGCTCCATGTGCCACCTGTGGCATGCATGCCATAGGTTTGCCATCACGGTTCTATGCAATACTTCATAGAGGAAAAAGATATGGCTCCTCTTCTTGACAGTGTAGAATAAGAGTATATTCCAAAATTGGCCTTACCATTCAGAAAATGCTTAGGTGGAAGTACTGCAATGATGATGAGTAACAGCAGATCTAGAGTGGTAGGACTATAGAAGCAATGTGGTTTGCATTCAGTTCCTTAAATTAGCCTAATCTCATATCAGAGGTGTATTCAGCCAGTTCTGACAGGTTCTGGAGAACTGGTAGCGGAAATTTTGAGTAGTTCAGAGAACCGACAAATAGGCTGGCCTCGCCCCTGCTGCCTCACCAGCTGATCTTCTTTTGTTACCCTGAACAGGAGAACGTAGCTGGAAAGCAGGTTAGCAGGGTGGAGAGGGAATGGGATTTTGCAGTTACCTTCCCCCAGGAGTGGGGAGGGAATGGGGATTTTGCAGTATCCTTCCCCTGCCATGCCCACCAAACCATGCCCACAAAGCCACGCCCACAGAACAGGTAGTAAAAATTTTTGAATCCCACCAGTGTCTCAGATGTAGTGGAGGACTCTGTACATGTCACCAGTATTGTAGAAAGATCCAACATTTAAAGTATCTGGCTTATGTAGGTAAAATGAGAAGATGCCATCTCTCTACAAAAGAAGAGTGTGTTGCATCGAATTTGAGCAATATCATTTTCAATTTTAGTCCTGAGCCAGAAACAATTTCCTTCCTCCAATTTGCCTTAAATTTTTATTCAATATAATTCCTGCATCCTGTGATTAATATTAGCTTATCTAGAGGCAAATCTCACTGAAATGAGTGGTGCTTATTACTGAGTATTGTTCCCAAAATTAAATCAATCAAATCTACAAATGAAACTGGACTTGTCTAACTGCAGCCATTAACTTTCTGTGTTCTTGAAGCAGACTCTCAGAGTTACCAGACAAGTCAATAAAATATCTATAGTGAAAAAAGCATTAAAAAAGTATAAAATTAAACAACAAATGTACAACAAAAAATCAGTCTCCTGAACTCTCATAGTCACCCTACCCCCCCCAAACAGTTTTACCTTTAAATGTTTCTTGCAGTAACTTTTAAATGGGGTCAATACTAAATTCCACAGGAAGTTTTTTTCACAGTGTAGGTACAACACCTGACAGCCTCAATCCAACTCATACTACAATAGTATGGCACAATCAGTAATGCCCTTTAAGACTCCAGGATTGGGCATGTATATTCTTGCTTCAGAAGGTGGTCCTGGAAGTACCTTGGCACCATTCCATGTAGAACTTAACATATTAAATAAAACCAGCACTTTGAACTGTAGCCAGAAGCATTATGCCAAAGTTTGGCATAATGGTTAAGGTGCTACATTAGAAACCAAGGGATCTTGAATTCTAGTACAGTCTTAGGCATAAAAACCAGCCAAGTGACTTTGACCCTGTCTTTCTCATTCATTTTTCTCAGCCCAATTCACTACTTGGGCTTATGGGGAAAATAGAACCCTATGTACACTGCCTTAAGTGTGCAAAAGCAAACGCAGGAAATCATCATCAATACCGTTACTATCAACAGACTGCCTGCATTCTGGATAACTGAAGCTCCTAAGAGTTCTTTAGTAGAAATCCATCTAAAGAATGTATAGTTGGATATGAGTTACTGGCACACCATCCTCAGAAAAATGAAATAGTAGCAAAAGAATCTTTTATTTGAAACAAAAGTTTCTTGGTTCAGATCTATCAATCTGTAGCATCCCTAAAATTCCCAATATTGACATCATCTTTGCAGACAATTCTATGATGTATGATAAGAAACACCAAAACTCAATGCAGATATTTATGTGGTATTACAAGAGTTTAAACTTTTGCTGTCATAGTTAATCTCACAGCATATATAGTCTGGGAGCTATATACACCTTTCAGTCTCAAAAAGAAAACTGTGGCCACTTTTCCAACTGAATAGGTGAATAGTGTGGCTTATTTAGGGCTCCAACCATTGCTCAATCAAGCATGATCTAAACCTCTGAATGATCTAATCCATTACATCAGATTTCAAAGAGCCACTGCCAGCTCAAGTACCATTGTCCTGTAGTCAACTACATTACCTTGAGGTCATTTAAGGAATGAATTAGTAATTTTCCTATTCTAAAACAGCTTTCTTTCTTGCATCTATTTTCTAGGATAAGATAAATCTGTCATTTCATCTTTTTCTATATTATGAATGCTTTAGGGTTTGCTTTTTTACTTTGCCTGTGGTATGAGATGGGCTCAGCCATAATTCTTGGACACAACTATCATAGCTAGGTATGCAACCTTTCAAATAAAACATCAAAGGGAATCTGGTTTCTTAATCTATAGTGCACTGTTCTTGTATGCAGATTCTGCAACAAGAAGAGGTTATCTTGCACTTACCATATTTTTCTTCCTTGACAGAAAGAGAGAAAAAGAGACAGAGACAGAAAGTGTATCACCGAGATTTTTAAAAGTCTTTAATAACATGTCTGCTAGCTTCTCATTTATAACACAAGAAGCTTATTTTCAATTTGCCTATCGGCTAACTATTAGCCGTTTGGCATCACTTGTGATCCAAGGAAGCACAGCAGGTAGCCACAGTGAAAATAAAAATGATTTTGGTAATATGACTTTGTTGTTGTCAAAAAATCTATTCTTGTTTGAAATCCCTCAAGATTCCCATGTTCTTGCCTCAACCCTTGGGAGATTGCAGATAGTAATATCAATATCTCATAAGATTCAGCACCTGATAAGACATTTTTTTTTAAAAAAAAATATTGACTCTTTTGCCATTGTGCTGATAGGCACTATGTTGTTGACTTGTAGTTAATGGAATGGTTCTCAAAAGTTTTCAATGAAGATATGAAGATTCATATAAAGAAAAGGATAGGAAATCCCATCTCTAGTCCAATGTCTAGCCTGAGATTGGTTGACCATTTCTGGTTCTTTTTCAATCTGTCCCTGATATTAAACTATCTTTTTAATACTTTTAATGCTTTTTATACTTTTATATTTATATATTTTACTTCTGTATATGAAAGTAAATATCAAGAGATGGATTAAAATATCATCAAAAGAAATATGCCTGGAAATTTTGTGATTTGAGATTTGGCTAGCCTTCCCTCTACATATTTTGACCTAAGATTCCCATTATTCCCACATTGAAATGAAGCAAGTTGTACCCAAACAATTTAGAACAGGGGTCACCAAACTTGGCAATTTTAGGACTTGTGGACTTCAACTCCCATAGCTGGCTAGAGTCGAAAACCACAAGCCTTAAAGTTGCCAAGTTTGGGCACCTCTGGTTTAAAACTATTTAGAGAAGGAAAAGTTGTCAAAGCTGTTCAAAAGTTCAATTATGTTGTTCTGCATTTCTGATCAATTGTTTCTTTGAATTTGCATCTGTAAAAGAGTCCTATCACTTCATTCTGTATACTTTTTCCCCACATTCTTTTACTTAATTCCTATCTTTCCTTCTTTTTTTCCTGTTCTGATTCCTTCTGCTGGAGGCATTTTTTCCTGAAGATTTTCAATTTCTGCCTATCAGTAATGATATAATGTATAGCTGCAAGGCCAGTAGAGTTATGCCTTTGCCTCAGGCAGCAGCCCAGGATTGGCCCAGCTCCAGGACATTCCAAAATCCTTTGGAAAGAACTAGTGAGTGAGCTTCCCCTTCATCTTGATACAAGACTTGTGTTATTTAACTTAGCTGTTGGTTCTGTGTCTTGTTCTGGTTTGCCTTCTCCTTTAGGCAAACCTACCACCTACCCATTCATCTGTTGCTTCTTTAGTTTGTCTAGGATTCTCAAGTTCCTGAAATTTCAAAGGCAGAATCCATCTTGGGCAGATACATTATATTCAGCTTGTTTCCCTGCATCAACAACTGCCTCTTTCCCAGATCACACAAGTAAGCTTGAGGTGGTGACAGCCATCTTCATAGCATCTGGCAGCCTTACTCTCTGTCTCACTGAGCTACAATATCAATTAAACCAGATCTCTTGGTCCGTGGTCAGATTCAGATCCATCTTCAAGTGTTTCCCATGCCGGTTGTGTCATGCCATTGAGCCATCACCATTTCTGCCTCTAGCATTTCTTTAGTAATTAGGAGGAAATTAGGACAAGATAGAAGCATCCGAGTAGCTGGAATAGCTTCTTTTACAAGGCTACATTTGAGATTAAATCTATTCAGCTATGACTGTGGCCAAACAATTTCCAACTCAATTTGAAATTTCAGATCAGATTCTTTTTCTGAAGACAGTAAGACTAATTTCTTGGCCACAGCTAGCATGGGCAAATTATTGATCAATCTAAAGTGCAGTTAAGAAATGAAATATGGGGGGGGAGGGAAACGTCATCCATTCAGGGAGGAAAACAATCTAAAATGATTTTAGATACACATTAGTAAGTTTAGCTCTACTTTATCCTTGGAAAGTTCAACTTGTCCATTGTCATAACAGTATGAATATGATTGCAACTGCTGGAGGTTGTTTCTGGAGAAAATACAAAATGCTGGTGATTTCAGTAAAGCTCTAAATTGTTCAGGTCTGTTATGAGAATGGCTGTTCTTACTTCATCTTTACTACATATTACTTTGAGCACAAGAGATTCTCTTTTAATTGTCATTCATTCATCTAGTAATTAGTTGAGATAAGACCTTTTAAGACATACTCCTAATGTCTAGAATGTGTTGTTTTCTGAGAGGGAAAATAGTTTTGCTATTCTTTAAGAAGGTCTTAGAGACCACTTTTATTAATTTTTTTCCAGGGTATTTTCAGAGTTTTCAATTGCATGTTTTATATATTTGGTAGCTGTGAACTCTAAATTTTCAATAAGTTAACTAAATCATGTTAAGTTTGTTTTTTGATATGATATGAAATCTGCACTGCATTTCAGAATTTATCTTGATGCTTTCTTTTAGTTATTTGTTCTGAGGTATGTCAAAATATCCTGAAGAATAATCATTTCTGTCATTTCTAAAACTAGAATGGCTTTCTGGAATCTAAGCACTATATTTTAATTCAAACTTAGTGAAAGGATAGTTGTCTGATTCAATGTGAAGCAGCTTAAAAATAATGTACCAGTATATAAATCAGATAGAAAAAGATGGACGACTGAATGGTAAAGATGATAGAGTTAGTAGAGGTGGTGAAACCGACTCTTTTAATTAAAGATAATTTATTTAGTTTTATTTCTACTTGGTAACTGCTTCTGGATTTTTGTTCAAAACTGGGAAAAAAATATGAAACTTTGATCCTTAGGTTTTGATGATTAGAATGATTTTGTTATTATGGGAATGTCTTGAAATGTGAAATGTAAAGCAAAAGATTGAGGTAGGGTTTTTTATATATTTTGCTGCACTGAAAAAAAGTCATATTTTTTTCTCTATGTCTTTGCACTTTTTTCTTTCTTCGTTTTAGTTGTCTATTTTTTTCCTGTATTTTTTAGTTTATTCATTATAATAATAGATAAATATTATAAAATAATGTATATTATAAAACAATTATAAAAATAGTAAGTCAGAAAATGTTGCATATATTGATAAACAGATATACAATGCATAATAAACAGATACATATTATGTAATTCATAACTCTGAAGCTTTTCCCCACTACATTTCTGCTTAGTCTATCTGAAAACATGCACTGCTTTTAATTATATCTGCTTAAGTCTCGGGCCAAGGCTTGGATTTAGTTCTTAATAAAGACCTGGGAGGCTCTAGGCCAGTGGTTCCCAATGTGGGGCCTACGCCCCACAGGGGGGCAATTTGATTTTCAATGGGGGCAATTTGAACTTTGTTTAAACCAAGTTAATGGCCTTTTAGGCTTCCTCCATGTGAGTAGAGTTCATTTTTTGAGTAAAGTAAGAATTATATGTCATGGGGGGGGGGCATAAAGATTTTAAAAATGCTTAGGTGGGACATGGCCAAAAAAAGGTTGGGAACCACTCAGGGGTGGGTTTCTCGCCCTGTTCCAAGCGGTTCGGTTGGAACGGGGCTGGCGGTGTCCTCGTGCATGCGCGCAGTGCACGCATGCGTACTAGCGCCTGTGCGATGCTCCAGCTGCTCCTGGAGGATCGCACAGGCCCTGTATGCGTTCTGCGCATGCGTGGAAGCGCAGAACTCGTCAAAACCGGGTAAGAAACGCGGGCGGGCAGGTGGATCCTTCGGCGTTCCTGGAAGTTACTTACTTCCGGGTTTGCCGACCAACCAGTTCGCCATGAACCGTCTGAAACCCACCCCTGGAACCACTGCTCTAGAGGTTCTGCTTCACAATGGCCCAGCAAATGAATTTTGCTTGACTTGATCAACTAAACCTACTTAACAGTAATACTCTGGTTAACATGCTATATGAACATGAAATCCAGCCAGCATTAGAACAGGAGATGGTTTTAACCCAAATGGTACTAGTGTAATTTTGAATCTATTCTCTTTTGCTAATATTGTCTAGGTCTTTAGTAATTCATGGACTGTCATTTACTGAAGTGTAAAAATCTGTTTTATTGCCTGAAAAATAAGTGGGAAGCTCACATATAAAAAAATCCACAAAAATTAATTTATTCTGTACCTTCTCAATGTCAATGCATTGTTATGGGTGGCAGGTGTATTTCAAAGGGAATATTCTGGTATTCCTTTACAAAAGACGTTCAGCCAGCTGTAATAGCTGCTCACTTGTAGGTTGCTAAAAATTCAAATGGGGGAGATGGGGAGGTGCGAGAGATCCCTTGGAAAACATCTGCTCATGTTATGTCCACTTGAATTAGTACTTATCAGATTTATGCTTTTCTGAGCAATAAACCTCCTGAAGTTATAAAAAGACTTCTGCAGAAGCTACCATTCTACCATGGAGGAGATTTGAAATATTGCTTGGGAAGAAAATAATCTAAAAGTTTGGAAGGTCAGTTTGGAAGATTTGGGAACATTTTCTTTCTATGCTAAAAAACAAGTTTTCCTAAGGAACATATTTATCATGCTTATCATGCAAAGGTGAACTTACAGCACCATGGGAAGAGATAACAGATACTACAAAAACTGAAGTAGAAAAACATATTCTTAAAATGTCACGAGGAAAAGTTCCGAGTGGCTTTGAGAACAAACTTAAATAATCAGGGAAACTTGGTTAACTTGGTTAAAACAAGAATAACATATAATGACCGAACAGAAATTTGCAATTTTGGGAAGGAAAATGTAAAGAAAAACATTTCAGTAAAGAAAGTCAACAAATGGAGAAAAATAATCAGAAATTAAAAATGCAGAATATTATAAAAGGCATGTGGATCTTCATTGATTAAAGAAACAAGAGTTGCCCCCGAAAGAAAAGGCATGGTGGTGGACAAATGGAGGAAGTTATGTGCAGAATGACATTGTGGAAAGTGTATGATCTTACTGGTACCCAGAAATAGAATGTGACAGCTTGACTATTCAGATCAAGGGATAACTATTCTTTCCTGTTGATCCATGTGGAAATGAGTAACAAGTCCAGAAGAACCTTGAAAGAATCCCTGGAGGTTGGAAGGAGGTGAAGGAATGGAGAACACAAGTACTTTTTTTCATAAGTTCTTTCTGTTGAGATCATAACATGACAAGAGAAAATGGAAATCAGGAACTGACTCTGCAGATGGGATTGGCAAGAAATGTTCTGATTCTATAATAACAGGCTGTACTACTCTAGTAAACGATTCCTGGGAAGATGCAAGATGAAGAAATATTTGGCAAGAATCTCACAATCTCATAAGATGGTTATTAAATTCAAACAATAGGGGGAAGACAGCCAGACCTGGAGTCAAGAAAATAGAACCCAAAGAGAGAAGCAGGAGGCCAGGATGAGGACTCAGATTTTTACAGAACATTACAAATCAGATGCCAAGAAGTAGTGCATACAAACCTCATATTTCTTTTTTATATTTGTGCACTGACTATGGGAAATAAACAGCGAGAACTAGAACTTCTGAATTCAGGAAAACAAATATATGATAGGCATCACTGAAACTCAGTAGAATGCTACCCATGACAGGCACACAACATAGGAAGGCTTCAATTTATTCAAAACAAAGAGATATCTGAAAAGGAGATATTTTTTTAAATTGATTTGCCGCCTATGTCGCCATGGGCTACCCTAGGTAGTTTATAACAATAAAAATAGAGAACTGAAAAGAAATGTAAACATAATAGTAGTAAAGTAATGGAACAATGAACAATGAAAAAGAAAATAATATTGCATTGTATGTGAAGAAAAAAAGATACTTTCCCAGAAACGCGGGAATCAGAGCACAGAAATCCTATTGAAAATAGTTGGATAAAAATAAAAGAAGAGCAAAACAAAACCAATTCTCCTTCTAGAAGTTTATTATAGACAGCTTGGCAAGTATAGGTTATTAATTAGGTCTGTTTGTCGCAGAGGACCAATCTTCTAAAGAGGCATTTCATAGTGAGAATGGTGGGACTGGAAGACAATTAAAATCAAAACTGAAGGTCAAAACACTGGCAAATTGAAATTCATTTAAACATTAAATTGACATCTAAAAATAAAAAAATGCAAAGATCTCTTTATTTACTTTGTAAAATAAAAAAGGAAAATGAACAATCTGGAGCAATATTAATATTAAGAAGTCAAACATAATGCCAACCTACATTTTTTATTTTACATCCCGTGGCAAATAATTAAAAATCTTCAATTTTATATACTTACGCATAGCATAACGTTATGCTATTGTAATAGATCAATAGCATCCTGGAGATATAAAAAGAACCTTGGAGGAAGACAATAAGAAGGAGATAAGATTATGAAATCGAGCAATATTTGTATGACCGGAATAGTTAAAAAAATAGCTTTCCAAGTTATAACGTATGACTAAAAATACCCTGGATATTGAGAAAGGACAAGATAAAAAAGATGAATACCTCTGAATTATTGATTTGGATGTACTTACCAAGAGTTCCAATTGCAAGATTGCAAGAAGAACTAATCCATTTGTCCTAAATCAAATAGACTGTTCCCTTATAATGATCAGCATGTTTTGGGCATGTAATGTGAGCAGATGATGGACAAGAAAAACATTATGTTTAGATGCTTAGTGAGGTTGAGGAAAGATGAACAAGGGGAAAACAATGGATAATTGATGGATGGAATGAAAGATATTGCTGAAATGTCTTTGGAAGAGCCACAAGTTATTTCTAAGGACTGATCAAGATATTGAGCATTTGTCTCTTTTATTACTAGTCGTACTTGATTGCTGAGGCCTATCATTTGGGGAAGATCACAACCAGTACAACAGCCACATATTTTTTTATACTATGTTTCAATTTCCCACAAAAAGAGAAGGGCTGCAGCAGAAGTCAAACCATGGACAGCACTAATCTTTCAGGATGCATCGGAGCAATACATTTTATCACTTACTTTGAAAACAAAGATGTAGTGTCTAGTATCTGATGAAACTAGTTTGGCCATTACTACCATTTTTTTTTCATTTCAATTTTTTTTATTTCTACAATTTTCTTATAAATGCTAGGACCAGGGTTTTCTCCCTCCCTCCCTCTCCCCCGCTCCCCCCTCCCGTCTCTCTCTTGGGATCAAGGTGGCGCAGTGGTTAAATGCAGCACTGCAGGCTACTGCTAGATCAGCAGGTCAGCGGTTCAAATCTCACCGGCTCAGGGTTGACTCAGCCTTCCATCCTTCCGAGGTGGGTAAAATGAGGACCCAGATTGTTGGGGGCAATATGCTGACTCTCTGTAAACCGCTTAGAGAGGCCTGTAAGGCCTATGAAGCGGTATATAAGTCTACTGCTATTGCTATATTGCTATCAACCAAGTGCTGATCCATTGGTTGTGACAGGAATTTACCGGCCAGCTTGTAATTTGAGCCTGATATCCTTGGCTATTCTCACCCCCTCCCACACCCCATTATTACATCCTATGCTAAGCACACTGGAGTACAAGCAAATTCCACAGTTCTTGGTCCACAACTACAATCTTTTTCTTGTACATCTGGGGAAAAAACTTTTATTGAAGCAAGATGCTTAATATTTTCTGAAACTGCTAGAAATGAATAGGCAGTTCAAATTAATTGTTCTTTGAAAAGATGTTCTTATTTTAATTCCTAGAATTTCAATGAGCATTATCCCAGAAAATATATATGAATCAGAAACACTATCTGTAATTCATAATGTTAATATACAGATACCTCCTGGTCCATGTTGGTTTATAGAAATGTCTTATTCCTAAGTTGTATCAGCTGTCTATTAATTGATTTATTTCCATACTCTGGGGAGGTTTTATTGGTACCATTATTGAAATATTCTTTCTCAGTACGCTCCATTGTCATTAATTTGACAGGAGCCATTGAGAAAGGATAAATGCATTTATTCTCCAGGGAGCTAAGATCCATGGAACTAATCCTTTGTATAACATAGTCCCAAGTCATTGCTCATTTTAAAAACAAATAGAATCAAACTTCTTTGTTGGATCTAAAAATAGACTGGGATAACAGCACAAGTGAAATAAGTTCATATTTTTATTTATTTATTTATTTATTTTTATTTATTTATTAGACATTTATAGGCCGCCCTTTTCCCTGAGGGGACTCAGGGTGGCTTACAGTCAAAAGGGAAGGGAGTGTCAGACAATACAAAAAGAAATGTGCACAAAGGTAAATTAAATAGTAAAACTCAACATTCACTCAACATTCGGGTGGGGCAAAAGTAAACTTATCCCCAGGCCTGACGGGCTAGCCAGTTCTTGAGGGCTGTGCGGAAGGCCTGGACGGTGGTGAGGGTACGAATCTCCACGGGGAGATTGTTCCATAGTGTCGGAGCCGCAACAGAGAAGGCTCTCCTCCGAGTAGTCGCCAGTCAGCACTGACTGGCGGATGGAATACGGAGGAGGCCAACTCTATGCGATCTGATGGGACGCAGGGAGGTAATTGGCAGAAGGCGGTCTCTCAAATAGCCAGATCCACTACCATGGAGCGCTTTATAGGTGGTGAGTAGAACCTTGAAGTGCACCCGGAGATCGACAGGTAGCCAGTGCAGCTCACGGAGGATCGGTGTTATGTGGGCGAACCGTGGTGCGCCCACAATCACTCGCGCGGCCGCATTCTGGACTAGCTGAAGTCTCCGGATGCTCTTCAAGGGCAGCCCCATGTAGAGCACATTACAGTATTCCAGCCTGGAGATCACAAGGGCTCGAGTGACTGTTGTGAGGGCCTCCCGATTCAGGTAGGGCCGCAACTGGCGCACCAGGCGAACCTGGGCAAATGCCCCCCTGGTCACAGCTGAGAGATGGTGGTCAAAAGTCAGCTGTGGATCCATATCACTTTCTCTCCATTCAGTATCCTGTTGTCTTGTAGTTGAAGCTTTTTAACAGTCTCCTTTGCTGGATATAGAAATGGTTTTGCCTTTTGAAAAAATGGTGGTAAAATTACTAGGGAGAACCTGAATAAAAAAAAATAGAAGATCTATGGTCTGCAGGTTCTAATTTATGTTGGACATCTCTAAGAAGCTGGAGGAACTAGAAAAAGTATAGCAAATTATTTTTGAATTTAATAAGTATAACTAGGAATTTGTGCTAGATTCTTGGATTTGGTTGTGTATCAAGGTAAGTTTCATTTTCTTTATGCCACTGTGTAAGTTTATAACTGAGCATTCAAATTCAGCTTTTATGCATGTCTCAGATTATATTTCTGAAGATATATTTTAAAATCTTTTTGGAATTTGTAATATTTCAGGCAGAGGAAAGCAGTGTTTTTTCTTGTGATTTCTCTGAAGAATTGTATTTTCTTTTACATTTTCTTTTTTTAATGAATATGCAAATTACTTTATATCCATGATCAGATAGTTTTTTCCCCATTTTACAGGAATATATGTATGTTAATATTTAAAGCTGAAGAAGATAGTGTGTTTATTTATAATAAAGTTATATTTTGTTTATCTCCTGTGAGATTAATTTATGTCCCAGACAGAAGACACTTTCCTACATAGTAGGTGATGCTTTCAGCATTATTTCTTTAAAAAAATAATAATTTCTTTTGAACTTTTAATTACTAGAAAGGTAACAAAGAGTTTGAAAACCATATCTCTCTTGAACATCCTGCTCTATTTATATATTTACATTCTTGGCAAACTTCCCCAAGTATCCATATTCTGATAAGGTCACTTCTATAAAACAGGTGACAACAATAGGAATTACCAAACTATACCAAAACAGAAGATGGGTCCAGGGTATAAAGACAAAGAGGAGTTCTTTAAGATGATGTTTGTGATATCAGTTAGCCTTAACTTTTCTATCATGATGTTTTTGTTTTATATTTTTTTATTTGCATTTTTACTCAAATTAGGAGTTTTAAAGGCTAAAATGATATGGCTAACATCTGTTCAATCAAACAGTAAAAGTAATTATGACTTATATTATGAATTATGAATTATAACAGTAAAAGTAATTATGACCTAATGGAATTGATTTTTCAGTCTGGTCTACCTTGGAGGACTCATATTCAAATTATTGAGAATAATCCCTCCATATTGTTGAATAGTTATACTCCAATTTACAGTTGTGTCATATGATACTGGATGTCAGGCAATGCGTCTACATCATGCTTGAAAGATGCAGTCTGACTGGGAAAAAAAATACCGCTAAAATACATTAAAGAAAATAGCTTTGAAATTCAAAGAATTGTGTAACTGGTATTTATATTTCTGCAAAATGTAGTTGAAATATATGATTTAATTAATTTGAAATGTATTTCAGTACTGCTGCAAACATCACTGGAAGTAGCAGACTATGTGTTTCCCATACAATTTCCTACCTGCTCCCAGATGGAACAAGCAGTCTCTGCATTAAATATGGGGAAGATAAAAGCCAAACTGGAAGCCACATGGAAGACATTCAAAATAACAAATGTGCTGCATATATTAAAACTGTTCACAACATCAAATATTGCGACATAATTCATGTGGATTTTATGTTTTTGAGATGCTATATATATTTATCTATATGGATAAATATATACTAATATATTTATACTATATATACTATATCTAGAGTTAAACTGGTTGTAATTTTAGATGAAGTGGTACTGATTTAAAATGTTTTTCTTATGACACTTGTTCTGATTTTTATGCTTTTATCAGAGTGAAATTATCCAGAACCTATTCTCTAAGAATAGTAGGGTTAAAAATTTATCCTGCCTCAGTAACAGCTTTTCCAAGCAATTAAGGCCTTTGGTAGCACTGTGTATATATTCTATTTCTTATTCCTACTATCACTGTCATTTCCTCCTGGAAAGCATGACAGATTATACACGATGTCCTTTGTATATTGATGAGATCATTGAGGTTGCAAAGGTAACCTAGCTCAAGGAACCATAACTTTTTTATGTGAATGGAATAGATTTCTTAAATGCTTCTTAGATGCTATTAAACTTTGGCATAAAAGAAGATTCATTTAGATATATAGGTCATTAGGAACAGGTGTGATTGAGAATTAAAACAAATAATTTAAAATAAATGGGTCAAAGACTTCCCAAAATATTCATCTGCAGTAGTTAATGAAACAAACTATTTTGCTTTATCAATAATCTGGGCCAGCTATATTTTGAGCATTATAAGCATGCTTAGAAAAATTAGAAGGACAAACATTGAAGCAGCATTCAGATGGCTGTGGTTGATTTGTACTTTCACATTTGCAGATCCAATGATCCAGATTCAGCATCACTTTTGGATCATGGTTACCAGAACTGGATGCAGTATTCCAAGTGCCACCTCATGCAATACTAGCACAATATAGAGAGTTACTATCACTTCTCATGTTCTCGATGCTATCCCCCTTGTTGATGCAGTATAGGACTGTATTGGCTTTTTTGTCAGCTGCAACATACTGCTAGCTCATAGTTAAGCAGGGATCCACCAAAACACCTAGATCTCTCTCACAGGTACTATTGTTGAGAAGAGATACTATTGTTGAGGGGAACTCACCCTGTCCCACGGTGCTAGGTATTGCCTAGTCTGTATCTTTGCATTTAGTTTCTCCCATGTGGGACTTTACTTTTTCACCATTGAGTTGCATCAGTATTCAAATCTGTCAAGATTCTTCTGAATCTTGTGTCTATCTTCCAAAGTGTTAGCAAATCCCCCCAGTTTAGTGTCTTCTGAAAATTTAATGAACACCCCTTCAATCCTCACTTTTTGTTCATTTATGAAGATGTTGAACATATTGAAGAATCTGAAGAACAACTATTACTGATCTATGTAATCAATAGTCTGGGAAAAGCAAGCCATTGTTTATTTTAAGGGAAGAGTTTTAACATATCAACACAGCATAATTAGACAAACCCAATAACAGATTTGTATTATTTGTGGCCCTGGCCAGTGGTTGTTTCTCAAGTCATTCATTCAGTTAACTCGTAACAAAAAGCCCTTGAACCCAGATTGCTGAAATATTACATTGGAACTGTGTTTTTTTTTTTAAGTTTCACTTTTTAATAATGGAAACAGCAACATGTACCATTTATACCATTTTCAACAGAACTGGCAGTGAAGCTTGCTGTGATAATGAAGAGAAAGCCAGAATTGAATAGCTGCCTTTTTGTGCAGCCTGTTCCTCAATTCATAATAGATGAAAACTGTCTGTAGAAAGGATATATGGATTGGTGTGTGTCATTTCACAACTGTGCATTTATAAATCTTTTGTTGTCCCTTTCTACATTACTTAGCACAAAGCCCATAGTTAAAATGATATATATGTTTTCACAAAATACATATGACTTTCAAAGTATGCATTGGTAACACATTTTATGGTAAAATATACATTTTAGAAACTTCCTTCAATGTATATAAGAGCAAAGATTATATTGAACATTTAAAGGCAGAAATCCAAAGATAACTGTGTTCTTATCTGCCCATTGATCTGGGTAATTGCTTCAACATATGCATTAAATGAAATCCTAAATAACAAGTGTAGACATTTACCTTACATTACATCCATCTGACATTTTTCCTCCAAAAAACTCAAGATAATACACATGATCCCTTTCCTATTTTGTTCCACAACAGCAGTATAAGGTACATTAGGCTGAAGAAAAGTCGTCAGTCACCAAGTAGCCCAAAATGATTCAATCAGGTTTATAGATAGTTTTACCTCATCCTATTATTCTGGTAAAATATCTGTTTTCTGCTGAATGAATGACAGGAGAAATTTAGACTTAAAAAAAAATCCAGTGAAAGAAGTTAAATGTCGAACCCTACTGCTTTATCCACCGTTCACCCTGTTTCTGTTTTCAAATAAAAATTACAAGTGCTAGGAAATCTAATCACCAGTCACTCATGCTTTATTTTGTTTGCCACAGTGCCCCCTTTCAGCTAACTCTTCCACTCTCGGTCAGTGGGGGGTTTCTTATTTAATGGCATCAAAGCATGAAAATACCAGGTGTGTACAAAGAGAATGTGAAAATATAGAACAGCAGGAAAGTCTGGTTTACACCCTGTTGTGAATTAATTAAATTGTACAATGAATTAAGAATATATTTGACTTACTGCAGTTGTATCTAGGGCTTAAATCTGATTGCAGATGGATCATTCCATCACATCATTTAAAGAGTGAGGGTAATCTAAAATACCCAAATTAAAAATAATTGATGATGTATTCAAGAGCCCTAGTTCTATGTTATCAAAGGGTTCAGCTTAAAAAGCAACCTACCTTCTGGGAAAGATTCTGAAATACTGTACCAGAAATTCTTAATTCAGCTTGGTGGTTTCCACATGTATCTGTCATCTGTCAGTATACTGATCAGCCCAGTAATTAGACCTTCAGTGAGTTAGATTTTTGGATGCCAGGGTTTTAGTTCTGGTAATAAAAAGCCTTGTTCAGTTTGTTATCTGCTTTAATTTTCAATCAGTATTTCTTTTTCTTCTATCTAATATTATAGATACTACAGAATCCTATTTTTAGATTTACTGAGAAGGCTCCTAATTATGTAGGTTTGTCAAAACAGAGGCTATCTGACACAATTTTTGTATGGGGCAACAAATGTTATATACAGTAACTCATTTCTGAGAACTAAAAACAAGTAGTGTATATGTATACAATATGTATACATGTTCATGTATATAGAATAGAATAGAATAGAATAGGATAGGATAGGATAGGATAGCAGAGTTGGAAGGGAGCTTGGAGGTCTTCTAGTCCAACCCCCTGCCTAGGCAGGAAACCCTACACCACTTCAGATAAATGGCTATCCAACATCTTTTTTTAAAAAAATTATTAGTTTTATTACAGAAAAAAAACAAAAAAAATCAACTTACATTACATCTTGTAGAAAGCGTATCCATTGGTCACAAGTACCTTTCGTGCATTCCTTCCACAATCACATATATTCCATTCAGTTTAAATTGTATATGCTAACATTTATATATTTTACTATCACCATACCACCATTTTCATTTAATTAAGATTTCAAGAACACAGCCACCTCCTGGCATTTTTTTCCTTCCCCCAGTCTCAATCAATTTGCCATATCTTATATCTTTATAACGTATTCTAAGAAAAAAGTCAATTAATAGGACATCTAACATTTCCTCCCCCTAACATATCTTTATTATTATTATAGTTAACTAAAGGTTATTTACTATTTTTCTCACCTCTTCTTTCCACAGGCACAAAAAGAAAACAACAATCTCTACACCAAATCTCAATTACAATTTGCGGCCCGGTTGTTTATCCTAATTAAGGTTATCATTTCATTATTAATATCATGGTAAATTATATGTTAACGAATAAACATTCACTGATAATCTATAAGAGTTTACAAAATACTAAAATCCCTACTTATTAATCATCAAAGATTAGGTAATTTTTATCATCAACTGGCATTATCAACCAGTGCCTTTCCAGTAACCAAAAAGTTTTTTCTCTCTCGCCAGCAGTTGTGTCGATTCCCTTATTGGCATCTTTTCAGATTCTAAAACTTTTCTCTGCACCCTGTAGCTTAAAGGATCTCTCATGTAGCTTCGTTGCTCTTTAATTGTTATTGACGTAGGCTTAGCTTTGGTTATCAAACTTATTTCTGGATATATTTGTCTTCTTAATTCCATCCTTTTCACTCTTTTTTCCTTCCTGCATCTTGAAGTTGGAGAAAGGCTCCAAGTTGTCAAAAACACTTTTCCAGCTTCCCTTCTTTCTGCTTACACTCGTATTTAGTCCATTAATAGATTCATCTGACGTCTTATCTTTGTTTTCTATATTTCCATTCTCTTCTTTGGTCTCTGGGGCTCCAACCCCCTCTTCTTTTACTGTAGCACCCCATAGACTGTTCCATTTCTTGTCAAATCTCTCAAGTCCTTCTGAAATGTTTTGAAGTCCAGCCAGGATGTTTTGAATTATTAGCTTTTCTTCCTCTGAATATTGATCCATTTTTCAAAATGTAAAGGAATATAAAGAAAAAGAAAATAGGAAAAGAAATCTGCCACTCTAGCCTATCAAAATTTTAAGGGATGTGTCTGTATTTATTTTAAATCTTAAAGTTCTTTCAAAGTTTTTAAAGTAGAAGAGTTCTTATCTCTTGCTTGTCTTTTCCTTCTCTTGCCAAGATGTTTTCCAGTAGCACTAACAAAACAGGTTTCATGCTTTTAAGTCTTTATCAGGTTTTATAAGCAAATTCCAAACCCTTCCATTGCAAGGTCAGTAAAACCAAATAAAGCAGAACAAAGGTTACATTGTGTCCAAAGAAAAACAAAGTTCAGGCTTTGGCTTCCAAGTGGCAGATTCAATAATCATTCAATTATTATTTTTTATACTTTTTCCTTAGATATCTTTAATATAATTTTAACCAATAGAAGGAAAATTTGTTGAAATAAGAGAAGAAGTTTAATTTAAGCCAACAGAAAAAAATTAAGGTAGTAAAAAAAATAGAGAAAAAAAGATCAGTCCATAGACTTCAAGCGGGAAAACAGGAAACGTTGCAATTACTTCAATCCACAAAACATTGTTACAAACCAGAGCAGGAAATTTTCTAGTAGCAGTCCAATAAATATCAAATTCGCAGCTTTATTCTTACTTTGAGGACTAGTTATTATTATTTTTTTAAAAAGTTTCTTAACATAGATCTTCTGAAAGTAAAAAAAGAAAAAAAAACCTCACCAGATGTAATGCTTTCGCTTCGTCTTTTCCTTCGGGAGCCGTCTCCGACTATGCCAGCCTGGGGGCTGCCTGTTTGTCTTCGGTTGGAAGCGCTACCCTTGGGTCAATCAGGGACTTTGCGGTGTCTCTGTGACCAGCAAGGTTTTGGCTTTCTGTCACCATCTCTTCAGGACAGTTTAGGTCCTACCGGACTGTCCAAGGAAAAAGTTTCATCGGCGGACTCGGACTGTCAAGCCCGCGCAATGTGTCATCGCAACGTTGGCTCCTCCTGCTATCCAACATCTTCTTAAAGACTTCCAGTATTGGAGCATTCACAACTTCTGGAGGCAAGCTGTTCCACTGATTAATTGTTCTAACTGTCAGGACATTTCTTCTCAGTTTTAAGTTGCTTCTCTCCTTGATTAATTTCCACCCATTGCTTCTTGTTCTACTCTCAGGTACTTTGGAGAATAGTTTGACTCCCTATTTGTGGCAACCCCTGAGATATTGGAAGACTGCTATCATGTCTCCCCTAGTCCTTCTTTTCATTAAACTAGACATACCCAGTTCCTGCAACCGTTCTTCATATTTTTTAGCCTCCAGTCCCCTAATCATCTTTGTTGCTCTTCTCTGCACTCTTTCTAGAGTCTCCACATCTTTTTTACATTGTGGCGACTAAAACTGAATGCAGTATTTCAAGTGTGGCCTAACCGAGGCATTATAAAGCGGTATTAACACTTCACATGATCTTGATTCTATCTCTCTGTTTATGCAGCCTAGAACTGTGTTGGCAGCTGCTGCACACTGCTGGCTCATAATTAAATGGTTTTCCACTAGGATTCCAAGTTCCCTCCCATATATCAATATATCCCTTGAGTAATCATCAATTACACCAAAGAAGAGAGAATAATTTACATCAAGCAGGCTTATGACAAATCTCCAGTTTTTCAATGTCAGAATAATGTCCCTTAAAGCATCTGATAAACTGATCCTATGCAAGAGGGCTTGAATTTACCTTTTGTTCCACAAAGTGAGTCTCTCCCGTGTAGCCTGATAAAAAGAAAGGCAGAACCTGTAGAAAAAAACAGACCATATTGGGGAGATTGACAGTTGACTTAGGATTAGTAGGAAAGGAAGGCAATTTTTTATTTCCTGACTGGATCCAGGGTAATACAGAGGTAGTGTTGTCTTTGTGTATGGAAAGTAACAGTCAGTTTCCTCAAAGAAGCTGGCTCCCATTTATTCCCCCACTTTCTATGAAATCAAGGATAAATACTCAAGAGATAACAAGACAAAGGCATCAATGTAAGGAAAAAAAGGACAAGAAGGAACATCCAAGCACAAGATCAAAAAGGATCTCTCTCCATCTATTCACCCTCTCCGCAGTCAGCATGTGCTAAATTCAGCTGTGTATTCAAGGAGGTTATAAGTATCTATTTTAACTCAGCCAACTGTATTGATTTTATTCATAATTCTCTCTGTGTGACTTTTGTCTTCTCTGTTTTCTTTATATTTGTCTTTCACAATAAACTCCATTTTTTACATCTAAAACTTTGACTTCGTTGGTTTTAGAAAGGAACCTCTTTAAAAGATTGCATGGCTTCATCTTTCAGAACTGGGATAAGATTTTTAAAATTCTGTACCTCTTTTCATTTTCCTAGAACTGTCCTGGAGGGACAAATCCTGGGCAGAAGACCCAAGAACTTCAAGTTTGGTCAGATTGTCAGGAAATGCATCCAAATTGTTGGCAGCCTATCAAAATTTTCTTCTGCTGGGAACCCTTGGGAAAAGAGGGAGTGATAGGGAGGTTTTATGTTTTGATCCTCCTTGTCTTCTAACAGTGATTGAAAAACCTATTTTTCTCCTTTAACTTTCCTTTTGTAGGCTTTTTCCAGGGAAAAAGGCACACTCAGAGAAGCTAAATTGAATGTGGAAGCTTTTAGCCATCTGAAAGGCTTTCTGATTGCCACTGTATTCACATGCAAACATCTTTTTATTAAAAAAAAACATTTTAATGAAATAAGTAACCAAGAATTAAATAGAAATGTCTTCAAAAATTATTTTTCAGTTCCAACAAGTCCCAATCTCCCCTACCATACATATATACATGCACACCAGTTTTCCCTTGTGAAGAATAAACCAAAATCATTTACCAGCAGGACCAAGTAAATGATTGTGGGCTTGTCACTTGTATAGGACAGAGTCATAACTCACATTCACCCTGCACTTTCCTGAATTATAGTCACCTTCATGCCCCAGGCAGAGCTGCCATACTTTACCCTTGGCATTGAGAGCTCCCAGTGTGGTTGGTTTTAAGCAAGGTTGATAAACCTCCTCCCTTGGTAATGACATGGAGAAAAAATGGCTCTCTAAAATACTGGCAGACTTGGTTTGCCGAAGCTTAGGAACTTCAATCAATCTTACTAAGGAGATATTCTAAAGGACCTTTTTGGCCCACTTCTTTCCTTCCACTGCACTTCAGATATACAATATTTTCTGGTTTTGAAGAACCTTCAGAGCTATTTTATTCAGAGCTATTTTATTCCATCGCCTATTTGCAAATACCTCCTTATTATAGCAATAGCAATAGCAATAGCAGTTAGACTTATATACGGCTTCATAGGGCTTTCAGTCCTCTCTAAGCGGTTTACAGAGTCAGCATATTGCCCCCAACAACAATCCGGGTCCTCATTTTACCCACCTCGGAAGGATGGAAGGCTGAGTCAACCCTGAGCCGGTGAGATTTGAACAGCCGAACTGCAGAACTGCAGTCAACTGAAGTAGCCTTCAGTGCTGCATTTAACCACTGTGCCACCCCGGCTCTCTTAATCCTGCACAACATTATATCTAAGAGAGAGAAAAGAGCCTACTGCTATATCACATGAAGCATGAATCTCATCTTGCCAGAGATGTTATCTTTTTGAGTTCAGTTTCTGTGAATCAATTATAAGATTCTTCCTACTTTTTCTAGCCCCAGTAGACTGAAGTTGATCTCCACCAGGGAGCCACGACTGCTCATCTCCATACTCTTATTGACCTCTGCCAACTCTAGATCCACGGTCCCCATTGGTACACACCTTGGTGTATGACTCAGGGACAGCTCTAGGCAAGCTCTAAGCAAAACTCAGAATTGGAATCTACCAAGCCAGCCAGGCTAGAGAAGAAACAAGATCTATCTGAAGTTATATTGGGAGAAATATGAAAGAATAAGTCAGGAAGAGGACTGAACGCAGGGTACAATGCAGATGCCTAATAAAGGGATACAACCAAGCTGTGGAGAGTTTCTAACCCTGGATCCCATGCACTATTCTCCAGATAACCACTTCCTCTACATAACTAAAGGAGGAACAGTTGACTTACCCAAACCCAAACTGCCCTTCCCCAATTATGCCTCTGCAAAATCCAATCCTGGGGACTAGATTCTTCTTTCCACATTCAACAGCTGTGAACATCCATATCCCAAGGTGAAATTGTGCCAAACCAGCCAAAAACAAAAACAAAGGGTCCCTCCAAAGTGGGAATTGTCTTCCTACTCCCACCCCCACATTTCCTCAATTTTGAGAAGCAGAGAGGATGGAACATATTAGGAAAGCAATTCTTGACTAATTAGATAACTATCCTGAATTTTTGTAGTTAGATCTAACAGATGTGGATTGCAAAAATCTTGTCAGCCACTAGTTGATAGAAAAGGGCTTCAGAAAACTCTATACCTTTGTTGTCACTTTAGGGGTAATTCACATCCTTGCAGGTCAGAACAGAGGGTTGTTAACCAATGAGTATCTCTTGCCGTTTCAGAACACACTAAAAAGGCAAATATGGGGATCTTACTCATTCACATAATGGCTGAAATAATGAGTATGATCAGTTACTAAGCACCAAATAATCAGAAAGCAATCCAGTGAATTTATTTTCTTCCATCCTCTCTAACTTCCTCGGATGCTTACTATCAATCCCCAGGGTATCCTTAAACTCATTCTGTACATAGGGAGTTGTGTTCTGTAATGGAACTGAACTCATGGGTCAGTAATGGAATTCAAATCCATCCATAGTTAACTCAAGCTTTCCTCAATTTAAGTGGAAAAAAAAACATGGCATCATTATTGCCATAATTAAACAGCTGAGAGCCAGTCAGAATTACTAATAAATGCACATGGCTTAGAATTCCTCTATTAGGATCCAATCTATTTGCCATCTGTTTTTTTCTTTACATCCAAACTATTTACAAATTTTGAAAGCCGCAAATCCAATCCACTCTCAGTGGAAAATAAGCTCACCACACAAAGTTTGTCACCTCTAGCTATGCAGGCATAGGGCTTGAGAACTGTCTGCCTTTTAGTATCAGGAACAGAATTACATTGGATTGTTATAGGAAACAGAAGTGGAACTAGTATACCCATTGACCTTCAGAAGACTGTTCTCTGGAGAAAAGTACTTGTTAAGACGGAAATATATTTCAAATGGTCTCCTTGTATCTTTCCTAGAATCAATCTCTGGCTTTGTTGTACAAAAGGCTTTGCTGAATGAAACTTTTCATCTATATTGTGTATCTTTCTTCCTCCCCCACCCCCTTCACTCCTTTATAGGATGACTTGATTGGTTGCTGAGTGTTGCTGTATGAAGTTGTCTCAACAGTGTTGTCTGGGTCATTTTGAAGGTTGCTTAAATAAGGCTGTACATTCAAGAAATGCTGCTAAGATTATAATATGCAATTAAAAAGTAAGATTAAAAAAAGAGCCTGCCTGATCCAGGGGGAGATAAATCTTCCAAGAAATGTATCTGTTGTAGAGAAAGAGTATTGTTGCTCGGACTTATATAATGTTCATAACTCTAGCTTGCCTTATCCTTAAAGCTGCTTTCTCCAACTGTTGCCCTCCAGATAATTTGGATTCAGCTTCTGTAAATATCAACCAACTGGGGATTATAGGAATTAGTTGAATATTTCTGCAGGGCGCCAGCTTGAAGAAGACATTCCTAAACTATCTACAGGCAGGTATCATTGAGACAATTCAGGATGGCAATTTGATAAACAATTTTAAAGGCTGTATTTCTGCATCTGCTCCTGTTCTAGGAGTTGCAGGTAGCAATGTTCCTTAATGAGCTTCTGCCTGTTGTGAGCTTTTACTGATACTGAAAAATATTCTAAACATTCCTATTTCACTAAATTCTAAACTAGACTGCTATAATACGCTCCTGAAGGCAGCTGACACAATTTGGGATATTACTATTCAATAGTTAGAAATATATGTTGCATGTGTGGCTTTAATTTCAGACTCAGCTCCAAATACTATTCTAAGGTATAAAGCTGTATCTAAGGAAATATTCCTCTCTTTAAAATCTTGGATCAAAGCCACATTTAGTAAACAGACTATTTTTGGTTAGTTATTTATCCAATGTAATAGGAATTTTCATAGATACTAAATCATCAGCAAAACAAGAAGTTGCTTTATAGGGCTGTGCCAAGCATTCAAAGCAGGCACTTTGCAAAGAGCATTGCATGATTTCCCCCCCCCCCCAGCACATATCTCCCTCCCCCCCTGCTTAAATTCAAATGCAACATAGCCCGATTTTTTGGGGGGGTTATCTGCCCCTCCCCTAATTTTGCTTTCCCTTAGCTACTGCCCACTCCCAATTCAGTTACAGCACATTCAACCAGCCTGCTTTACCCAATCCTTCCCCAAACCAAGTCTTTGCCCTTGGGTCTCCTTTAGTCATTGCCATTTACTTGAGTTGTACGTTTGTTGCAGATAGGCAAAACATTTAAGGATTGCCCCAATTCCTTTATTCAAACAAATTGCTTTGTGGAAATTGCCTATTTTAAATGCTTTGAACAACCCTACAAACCTATTCAGCAACATCTTTGCTCTATCATCAAAAACTAACTACAGCTCCCCAAGTTTCAGGAAGGATTTTGTCCAACTCTATCTTGAGAAGCCAGGGATTGAACTTGGCATCTTGCCTGATGTGCTTAGCTAATATAAAAGTTACACAAAGGACACACTGTGCTAGGTTGCAATCATGCCTTATCTTTCTTTCATTGGCATAGATTTAGAAGGCATGGAATTTCTGGAATACCTTACTACTTGCTAGGTTCCAATGTAGTGACACTTCCTTGTATATCCTTGATGGTGGTCTACTCAGCATCCTAAGGAAAAAGTTCTTCTTCTTCTGAGTCTAGATCAAACTTTAAACGGCCAGAATGACATCACCTTCTTGACTTTGTCATTAGTCAAAAATAAGTACATGTTTCTGGTAGCAGTCGACATACCAGTGGATGGGCCACATTCTCCACATTCACATAGTGTGTTGTTAACCACTAAGAGCCTCAGTTTGAACATATTGGTTTTACATTTAGGGACTCCAACTCTCAACCTATTCAGGGTCCTCCAAGTAGTATATAGGAGGTCAAAGTCTTTAGCCATATCTTCCTTTCATGTGATTCCTTGCTTGATGGTCTCTTTCTTCATCTTTTACTTTAGTTTTGCTCTTGTGTACCCTAAATAATGTTTGTTCTTGCCATAAAGCTATTCATAGATCTGAGTTGGCGGGGGGGGGGAGCTTGGGGTGTATGTCCATTCAGAGGAAGTTGAGGATCATTCTCTTACTTAGTTCACTCAGCCTCTGCTGCTACTTCTTTCCTGAACTTAGGTAGGGCAAAGCCACCAAGAGGATATATTTTCTCAATTGGTCTTTATTTGAGGCAACCAGTCACTAAGCATAAACTCCTTCATTGACAGTGATATTAACTTGTATTGTGTGTGCAGATGCACCACACACTGGAGCAGCATACTCTGCTGCAGAGACTTTCAAGGCCAAAGCTGATATGCATAGTGTAGATGGTTGAGTGTCAAGCCTGAATTTTAAGCGGGTGTGGGATTGTTTATATCCTGGAGTGTTCTAACATTAATTCAGTTTGACACAGCTTGGAGCCTTCAGTAACCATAGCGTAACTAGCTGATGAATCATGCACATTCCAATGGCTCCCTGACTGGAGGAAGAGGAGGAGAGAAGTCACCAAGCAATCAGTTCCCATTTTGGTTGCACAATGTGACCGATGGTTTTGGAAACTTGAGAAAACTAAAACTTATATTGATGTGAAAAGCCCGGGAACTTTACTACTGGCTCTTCACTAGTTAGTGCCAATATGGTGTATCTAAATAAATTTGTACTATGAGTAAAAGAAAGACTCAGAGTTCAATTTATGATGGATACATTACTTGGAACCTGACATTGAGCTCCCCATGGGTAATTTGTACATTTCATGATGGTATTGTTCCTCAAGCTGGCTTTAGCCTTAGTGTTCAAGCAATGCTGTTTAAATGAGAGCATCCTGCCAAGTCTCACATTGATATACTTCAGTTTTGGGACAGTGTCTGTAGTCAATTACAGTATAAAAAACATTACAGTGGAAGAGTACTACACATGATTTCCTCATTCTGCTTATATTCTAAGAATGTGCATAATATTTTTGCTTCTTACATCTTTTTTGCACATGTAGGCTAGAGAGGTATGATAAAGGATGACATATAATTTCATTTCTTCCTTAGTTATTTTTTTTTTAGTCAGGCATTATTCTATGATTTGTCCCAACGCAGGAAGACTTTTAGAGAAAAAAAACACGGATAGTAAAAGATTGAATTTCTCCTATGTATTGTAGATATTCTTCTTTTCCCTGGCTTTGCTCATTGGCATCAAATATATCCCTGGGAATCCTGGACTTACTATCAAACATCAATCTTTCCAGTGAATTTCATAGTAGAGCAAGGGATTGAATTAAGTCTCTCTTTTTAAAGTCCAGTAGTGTACTGTGTACACTATACAAGCCAATATGAATGTCAGGAATAAAACTAGAAAATCTGAAATGCACCATAAATGGGGGAAACCCTGCTTTATAGATATATACTTTAGTGATAATCACTTATCCATAAAATTCATTTTCCTTGCCAAATGTATAAGCCAATATTATACACCAAATTTCCCCTCCATTGACAACTTCAACTCATCCATTGAGCACACAGGATTGGCAATTAAATTAAGACTACCAGATCTAACCTGCTGAAATATAACTACCAAATGGAAGCAAAGCACTAAAGAAAACTACCCCACTTGCTGTTATCTTGTAAATATTCAGCAGACTTGACAAATGTAGCAAAATGTTTTGTGGAAAACCAATCTAGAAGGAGGGGCCAATTTCACAAATACATTTCTCCATGTCTACCCTATCAGTTTTGCTACCGTCTCATCCTTTTCCCCCCATAGCAATACTTTTTGATGGTATACCAGAAAGGATCTATGGTAGGATAGATGAAATATAGATATTATAGAGAGGGAGAGAGGGAAGAGGAGGCAGGCAAAAACTGCATGCAATAATATTTATTCTCTTCACTTCTTAGGTTAGCTGGTGAAGCCTGGCTGTTTAGAAGATATTGTAACTCTAATAGAGTTGATCTGGCCTGATATGCCCATCAAGCCATGCCTACCAAGCTGCACCATGCCCACCAAGCCACGCCCACATAACCGGTAGTAAAAAAAAATTGAATTTCACCACTGATCTAAAGTCCAAGATATATAAAATTAAATGTATTAACTGTAACTCACAGCAGTTACATACTTATTAAATGAACTTAATATTGCAAAGCAGCACATTTTAGAAAGAATTAGAAGATGAAAACCTGGTTCAAATTGGTCAACATTTGGAATATCACAATCTGCTTCCAATTGAGAATATTAATTTCCAGAAACCCACCAGATATCCCCTAGATCAAAGTAGCCTTAAGGAGAAACAAAATGGTTCAGAATTCCCTTGAAGGGTAAGATGTGCATATAAAGAATGAAGAGAGGAGGGGCAGGGAAGGGGTAGGAGAGGAGAGTTTGCTCAAGTTGATCACCATGGTGTCAGTTTACTTGATGCTTTAGGTGTCACATAAAGCACAAGATTCTCATAAAGATAAGAACAAGTAATGGGAAAAAGAAACTAGTATCACTAAGTAATAACTTTAAGGATGAACATCTTGCCAAAGGTCTCCCAAATGCTTATAATTGGTGTTCTTAACAAGAAACCAATATTGGTTAGGTAAGACAGTGGCCAAAAAGAACAGTTCAGGGATTCCATTCAGAGTTTTGGAACATTTCCCCTAACACTGGAATGTTTCATATAGTGGAATTATTTCTATGACTGATATCTACAGCAAATTGTACATGCAGATACAGACCCTCAGTCCAGCCTGATCTTGCCATTAAACTTCAGTTCAGGAGAAAGCTAATGACTGCTTTCATCCCACTGAGTTCAGTAAAACTGGAATGTCTTTAATTCATGTTCTGGATTGTAGCCTTAGTGAACTAAATCCAATAAAATTATTCTCTTTCCCCCAAACTTGCAAGAGATTTCATTTTCACTGAAGCCCTTTAACTCAATTTGGGTTTGACAGTAAAAGATATATATTTTAAAAAAGCCTGACCCTTAAAAGAAATAATATAAGCTATGAATGTATCAAGCAGCATTAAAAAGCAAATATAATACTCACATGGTGCACTTATTAAAAATTATTCCTCCTCTCCACAGACACACACACAGGTTGCTTGCTCATAAATTCAAGGAGAGGAAGGGGAGTGATGTAAAATGTCTGCAATACAAAGTGTCTTTTCTAAAATAATCAGCTGTGGCACTGAGCCGTTCCCAACGCTATATGTTCATATCAAGTTGCTCCATCAACTTCTTTTCACTCTATTACTTCACAGTGGCAATAAACAAATGGAGAGGGGAGAGAAGGCTTATGTTCACTATCATAGGGGGAACCAGAAGACTTGAGCTCTGCAGAATTGATTTCTGGACCAGCATTTTTTAGGACAGACAGAGAGATTTATCATCAGCTTTTATAATTGTTATAATTTTATAATTGTCAAAGGAACCAGAATTAAATAGCAATATGGTAATGTTCACACCTTCCCTTCCTCTCTAATCTGCCTCTGTTGTAACAGCTGAGATGTCAGTCAATAATACTACACAAAGCTCACAACTCAGCAATGTTTTTGTAACCCCTTAACTGTCATGAGCAAAGCAAAATGGATAACAACACGCTAAGGTTTTTTAAAAAAAATTTGGCTTGGGTTGTAACTCTCACAAATATGAGACTTTAACAAACCTCTGCCAAGGTTGAAACCCCTCAATTATTAGAACCAATGGGTATAATTTGGAGTAATCTCAATGATGGATGGAATGAAAGGCATGGCCAATGATAAAATATCCATTTACCAGAAGGCAAACTTAGAAGGCTCTAACTGCCAAGAGATGTTCAAATACACCAAATAATTTTTGTATTATTTTCCTGAGCTGGTATGCACAACACAAAGTAAGTATTAGGGTGAAATAACTGCTTGTCTTCATATCTCTTCAGAATGCTTCTGCAGCCAGTCTGGATCCCTGATATATATTTGCAAAGAAATCTATGCTTGTGGCCGATGCATTGCTTTGTTTGTTAGCATCACATTCATCTATTTAAATTAAAATAATTTCAAAAAGAAAGAAATTAAGATGCATTAGGAAGCCTATGGAACACATTTGTACATACAGTTTCCATATTAAAGCCCCAGATAGTAGCACATGTGGTGGGCATGGCAGGGGAAGGATACTGCAAAATCTCCATTCCTACACCACTCTGGAGCCAGCCAGAGGTGGTATTTTCCAATTCTCTGAACTACTCAAAATTTACGCTATGGGTTCTCCAGAACCTGTCAGAAACTGCTGGATTTAAAGAAGATAAAAATAAATATCTAAAGATTTATTTTTATCTTCTTTTTGCTACAACAATAAATAATTTGCTTTTTTAAACCTACTTATATACACACTGGCTATTTCATGATATTAATGTAAAATTGTCTTTCTTTTTTCCTCCTCAAATTTAGCCAGTATTCACTGAGATATACATTATATGGATACGTGATGCAGCACTTATTAAACAAAATTATTTTAATTGGCATGTAGATTTAGAAAATTATGTAAAATATTGCATAGCTTCAAGTTGTCAGACATCAATTGTTTATTCAGGCACTCAACCTAAGTTCTTATTTTTAGTAAATATATTGACATCATCCTATACATGTGTATTAAGAAGTAAATTCCCCCAATTCAATGGGATTTACTTTATGTTTGTACTTAAAACTGAACCCAGAAAGTAGCTAGATCTTGCCCTCAGTACTTCAAAGGAGTTTAGTAAAGAGCTTAATGGTATTGTTGAGTCTATGCTTTGCATATAGAAGATTCTAGGTCCAGCTTCAATAATGAGAGGCTTCCATCTCTTTTCACTGCTGCTATTACCAGCTGACTTCAAGCTGTTCATAATCACATTGCAACCATATATTCTATGAAAAAGAAAAACTGCTCTCTTGTCTGATGTCTGGGTATCTGTATTTCTCTGTGTGTACAATTTGGCTGCTCTGACCAGCCCATTCCTTCATAGTTAGACATTATGAAACAATTAGGCACAAACTGGTTTTCTTATTTTCCTTTTTCGTCTTCATTTCCTTTTCTTTTCCATCATCATCATTATTATGGTTTGACATACAGCCTACCAGTTGTTTAGACTGAACTTGAGATTTTTGTCCACTTATCAAATCTTTCCCAGAATCTAGAGTAAGAAGATAATATTGTTTGGGGGGGCATTAAAAGTATTATTGCAGGATGTGAGCCTTTCCAAGTAAGCTGCTTTTGGCAATTGACTGATGGTGATTTTCTCATCTTCATCTTTGTTATTATCTGTACACAAAAATGTAAAGTCACAACTGCCAGTTCTTTAACTGATGTTGGCCTCCATATGTATTGAATTCTTCCAATACCCTAGGATATCATAATGCATCGGCATAATATATGAGTAGATCCAAGCATTTTTGCTTTTGCACCTGACAGATGGAAAAGTTGTCAATATGCAGATTTTCTAAGTGTCATTCAACAACAATTCCCCACCCCCCAAAAAACAAAAAAACAAAAAAGGATTGTCTTAAATGAAATGAAAAGCTAAGTTGGTTTGGTTTTAAGATTGTTTTAAATGAAAACCTAAGTAAGGCTCAAATGAAATGGGGCAACAAACAAACACACACACACACACACACACACACACACACACACACACAAGACAGATGTTTGATGGCTAAATATAAGAATAAAATTAGGTAGCATTATATATTGGCTCCCAGACAAGAGACAAGAAGCTCATCACAGCAATGCTATTCTCTGCACCTTTGTTCAGTACCTGTTGTTTGATGAAGTTAGAGAACAATATGCCACAATACTTGAGGAGATATAAGTGAACTGTAATATAATTATTGCTTCTTATTTGTATATATTGCCAATAGACTTGCTTGGCTCAAGAACTGGTATATCTGTATAATATTGTACAATATTATTTGACTTGCAGCTGCACAATTAATATGGGGCATTTTCTAACATAAAGTTGTTAGACAAGTTTTATCTGTTTGGTACAATGGTTCAAGCTAGTGACAATATTAAAATTTGAAGACAATAAAGGGAATTCGTGGCCACAAGGAAATCTTGCCTTCAGATTTAAATTACATAGATTTTTCTCTGTGTTGGGTACCTACTGAGAAAAGTTGATGCTTTGATTCAGAGAAGCAGGAGAAACATTTTGAATCCTGAAACTGCTTGAGAATCTTTTGGAACTGTATTTGCTGCTGTGTATAAACCTCTACAATTTGTTTAAGAATGACTAATTTCTCTTGTAAAAGAAATTGACTTGAAAAGCTGCAGTAAATTTTCAGCACTGCTTGAGCAAAGAACATGAAATACTATTCTAATAGCATTGCCTTAGAAATTTCTTTTTAAAATGTAGTCTTCAGAACCATTTTACAAAATGCTTCCACCCCAGGGAGGAAGGTATTGCATGGTTAAAATGTGGCAAAAATGAACACTGTAGCATTCCAGAATTCCAAAATTAATGTCTCTATCCTAGTATATCTTTCAAAACTTTAGGAATAAGTCAGTTAAAAAATCCTATTTACACTAATCAAACTACAATTATAACTAATAATCTCTTTCTTCTATTAGATGATATCACATACGATATAACATCATTTGATGTGTGAACTGAATGACAACTTGCTGTTAAGGATTCATAGAATGAGAATAGAATATAAATACATGTCAGGTACTCAAGTTACACTGAATTCAGAGTTATGAAATGATGGGATATTCCTGAACTGGAACAAGGGTTGGCAAATCTGCAAGTAAGAAATTCTGATCAGAAATAAAACAATAAAGGTGTGGAGAGGTTATTCTTTGCTGCCAGTTTTTCAGTGCAACTGAAAAAGTATGCAGAACAGAAAGACCTGCATTCATTATTCATAAGCGAGAGGCCTGACAGGAATCTGAATTTACTTTTTACTTATTTATGTATTTATTAATTCAATTTATATAGCAGCCCATCTTATGAATGGATCTATGGCAGCTAACAACACATTAAAACAATTAAAAAATATTAACAATGAGTAAGAAGCTACAATGATCACCAAGAGAAAACCTAGATAAAATTATTGGAAAAACAAAACAAAACAAAAAACTTTTCTCAATGGGCAATCTAAATTTCTGGACCAATTTAATCGTAGGGTTATGGCATTCCAGAGGACAGGCACTGTGACAGAAAAGACATGTTTCCTAGATACCATTACATGACTTTCTTTAAGTGGGAAGACTTGAAACATGCCCGCCTTGTTGGACCTAGTGGAATGTGTGGAAACAGCTGAGAAGAAACCCTGCAAATAACCTTGTTTCATTCCACAAAGCGCTTCATAGGTGAATAGAAGCCTTTTAACCCACTTGTTGTCAAATACCTTTCTCAGCCTGGTAGTCTTAACTAGCCAGCAGTACATTTGAAGGAAACCATGTCAGGTGAGGATGTTTCAGAATATAGGAAGATAATATATATTTGATGGGGGTGAGGATGTTAATATTTTTTTCTGCCTAACATACCATTGTCTGTTCTGCCCACCATTGGTTTCCACCCAGAAGCAATGGATGGAAACTAATCAAGGAGAGAAGCAACTTAGAACTAAGGAGGAATTTTCTGTCAGTTTGAACAATTAATCAGTGGAACAACTTGCCTCCAGAGGTTGTAAATGCTCCAACACTGGAAGTTTTAAAGAAGAGATTGGACAACCATTTGTCTGACATGTTATAGAGTTTCCTGCATAAGCAGGGGGTTGGACTAGAAGACCTCCAAGGTCCCTTCCAACTCCGTTATTCTATTCTATTCTGTCTTCCCAGCAATGGACGATTCTATGATTGAATTTAAAATTCTTGGAATATGAATCTTGTTCTTAATTACTTAACTATTAATTTGGGTTGAAGGCTAGTATACTTTACTGATTTTTCCAGTCTAACCTGCAGCTTTGGAATTTCCATGTCAACCCTGTTTACATTTTTTGAGGTCCTCCAAGGTCAATTAGTTGCTGAAGGAAGAAATAAAGGAAGGATTGGATGTAAGACTTGTGCCATCATTTGAAAATTGCATTTTTATTGCTTATCTAAAAACAAATGCTTCATTTCTTGATTTTGCTTAGAGTTATATTCCATTTTATTTCTAGAGATCATGGTGACATCCCATGAAAGTACATGGCTGAGTGCTAGTGATTATCCCCAAACTTGTGTAAATTTAGCCAATTTCCTAAGCCTGTTATTTATATTTCTGTGAAGTCTGCTGAATCAGCAAACCAGCTATAAAATACATTTTTTCAAAACGCACAGATGAAAATGTTGGAAACAAATGAAAATTTAAATCATTGTATACATCTGTGCAGAGGTGGTATTCAGAGATTCTGACCAGTTCTGGAGAACAAGTAGTGGAAATTTTGAGTAGTTGGGAGAACCAGTAAATACCACCTCTGACTGGCCCCACCTATTTTCTGCCTCCCAAGTCCCAGCTGATCGGGAGGAATTATGGATTTTGTAGTAACTTTCCCCTGGAGTGGGGTGGGAATGGAGATTTTACAGTATCCTTCCCCTGCCATGCTCACCAAGTCATGCCCACCAAACCATGTCATGCTCACCAAGCCACAGCCATAGAACCAGTAGTAATTTTTTTTGAATCCCACCACTGCATCTGCATTATGAGGCAGGTTGGCACAATGATTATAATGCAGTACTGCAGGCTACTTTTATTGCCTGCCAGCTGCCTGCAGTTTAGCAGTTCGATTCTCACTGGATCAAGATTGACTCAGGCTTGCATCTTTCTGAGGTCGGTAAAATGAGGACCCAGATTGTTGGGGCAATATGCTTGTTAGGAATATAATGGTTGGGTTGGCAATATATAAATCATGTAACAATGTTGTACCTGTTTCTTTAAATCATACTGTAAAATGTGATTGGTTGCTGTTTTCCTCAATCGGCCATAAGAGGGAGCCAGAATCACCATTAGCTCTCTGTTTTGATAGATGCTGGGCTGATCTGATCTGAGTGTTTTGGAAGCTGACTGTTAGAAAGTGCCATGAGCTATTGTAAATTTTGCAACTGCTAGCAAACTTTGAGTACCAGACTGTTTGTATGATTATGGACTATGTTATTTGGATTATCCCTTAACTGAAAGACATTGATGACTGACTGTCTTATCCGTGTATGACTTGGACTGTTTGATGGACTCTAATACCTCTATTTCCACGAAAGTAAAAGCCTATTTAAACTGCAGTGTCTCTGTATGCTGGTTTGTGTGTTCTCCAACAACACTCTCACAACGCTTCTCTGAACGTACTCGCTCTCCCAACGGGGAGCTTACCTAACAATGCTGACTCTGAAAACCGCTTAGAGAGGGCTGTAAAGCACTGTGAAGTGGTATATAAGTCTAGGTGCTATTTCAAAAATCTTTTTTTCTTGTCAGCAAATTCCCTCCAGTTCTTACCTTTGATGTTTTATATGTTTCTACCAGCCTTACTACATTTTTCTAGTTAATGATGGACTTTATTCAGAATTCTCCCTTCTGGTTTCTCTAGGGCTCATTCCACTGGAATAGAGAGAGAGAGAGAATGCATTCTACATTCTGAATATGCTAGCGGGGGTATGAGCACTGAAAGCAAAATACTGGTTCATGAGGCTCAGCCAGGGAGGGGAAATGTATGTGAAAAGCAGAGAGTCAGCAAATGAGATTGTTTTTCTCTGTCCAGCATTGTTCTTTGATTGATTCATTTGTTTCATTTGTTTCATGTATTGCAATTCCAGGAAACATTTTGAATAAGTGAGAAGGGGGTGGAGGAATAAATGATATGTTGGTTTCCATGGCAGTATATTCCATCTTCCTTTCCCATATACACTTTCACTGGTGTATACCTTACAGCCCTGGTTTAATTTTATACACTGGCTTTGTCTTTTCATTTCCATATGAATGGGAATTTTCAGGCATTGCTTGTTCCTAAAAAGTACGGTAATGAGCTTGCTGCTTTTAGCAGTTGGCCCCTGCTGCTGATGTAATTGGTGGAACTATGATGGGGAAGTCAGTTTTTAAGAGATACAGCTTTTCTTTCTTTTTCTGGATTCTTTCCAACTTCTGATTAGGATAAGTACAATGGCTGCTAAGGAGTGCAGAACAAGGGGTCGTAGCTACTCAGTATCAAGAGATATGCCTTTTTTTCCTTACAAAGATTGGAAGAGGGAGAGATATTGCTCATTGTTATACTTTGCATGACCTACTAAAATGGTATCACAGACTAAAATTG
Organism: Thamnophis sirtalis; assembly: GCF_051295495.1. NCBI lineage: Eukaryota > Metazoa > Chordata > Lepidosauria > Squamata > Natricidae > Thamnophis > Thamnophis sirtalis. The sequence continues at coordinate 51,970,547 of NW_028261387.1, forward strand.
ATGCAGGCAGGAACAATTTTGAAACTGTGCAAATGCAGAGTAAAAAGTAGCAAAGCTATAATGGGTAAAATCTGTCTGGTGCAGTTCCTATACCGTTCCAACATCCTGAAGCATCAATTCATTCCCTCTTGTTTCTACACCATTAGTTTGTGAATTCTGAGGTAAAAACAAGATCTGAACATTCATACATTTCTCCCAATGCACACATTAGAAAATTCATACATATATATTTCTCCCTATGCACACTATTTTGCAGGCATTTTTCTAACAGGTGCATTTTGAATGGATGTGCATTAGTGTAGTTTTGTACATTTGACAGAAATGCAAATATACCTGCCCAGATAAATATACTCAAAAAAGCATAGAGCTGCTTTAGTGTCCAGTTCTATGAATTGATGAGTTCATAGAAAAAGCTATTTAATTACCTTGGCATACATGGAAGTGGTTTGCCTTTCTCTATTTCTGGTTTCCTTCCCCGCCCCCCGCCCCCCCCCCCATGTCTATAACATGGATATTCTTAGAAAATTTTTCATCTAAGTCCTGATCAGCCCCAACTCTGTTTAAATTCTAGGCCCTTATGAATTTGAAATATGTTTTCTCTTGTAATAATGCATAGATTGGATAAATGTTTAAAACATTTATACTTTATGTGCTATTAATGTACATTTTTTGTATTTTTTAAAAATTAGAACACCATTCAGCAATTCAGAAGCCATTTCTTCCCTTACAAAAAGGCATTTGCATAATTTCTGTGCATCCTCTTTATCTAATAAGATTTTAGTAAGTTAAATTACTTTCTACTTTACTTTATTGGTATATTATTCTTAATCATGGTGCTGCTTTATGGAATGGTCTCCTCCTAGAGGTGTGGATGGGCCTAACCCTGTTGGCCTTCCAAAAAGTTATGATGACCTGATTTATCTCCCCACTCCCAAATCCCCAACCCTGGGGCCAAGCTATTAGTAGAGTTCTTATGTAGTTGGTTGTGATGTTGGCAATGAGATTTTTTATCAGGCTATCTTGATTTTTATTTTAGCTGAGTTGAATAATATAATATAATATATTATGTTTTTATTTGCCAATCAGAGTTCCATTGCTTAGATGGGAAGCCATATCAACCTGCCTAACAAGCAAATACCAACAATTGTTTGCCAACAATATCTAGCAAATTTTTGGATTTAAAGCAAACCTGTGCTTACATTAAAGCAAACCTGTGCTTAACTATATTTTAATTAACTAGCTTATTATGCTTAGGTCCTCTGGAACGATATCACCATATTTACAAACAGTAATTATATGACTTTTGTTTCTCTAAAAAGAAAGGGTTTGCATGTGTTCTCTAAAGAAATATTTTCAGTAATAGACTATTGAAAGTAGAGAGTAAATCAGAGAGTAGATTAGTTCATTATTGCCTTCTATCTTTCCTGTAAAGCATCTGGGAAACGATTCAACTGGAAATGCCAAATCAGATGGACTCTTGGATTACCAAATTTCCTTTGAAGTGAATGCTTATGGACAATCTGAGACAGTGAACCTGGTAATTACTTGGTTAAGTACATGAATTGGTCCAGTTCATGGTGCTTCATTATGCACTGAGCTATTTCTCCAGCTCATAAAGTTAAAGATTCTGCCTATGCATAGTCAGCAGTCAGCAGCAGGCCAGCCTTCCAAAGCCAGCTGCTATCTTGCCATTTAACAGGAGTCATCTCATGTTAACTCCTTAACCTCAATTATACTCTTCTTGATTGCAGTGAAATTATATGAACTATAAAAGCAGCTGCTTCACAAGCATGTAGGAGGATACTCTGAAACGTTAACGTTTTGGTGTCAGTTGAATTCTCATTGCCTATTATGAACTGTGGGTGATATGGTGACTCAGAGGTTAAGATGCTGGGCTTTTCAGCTGGAAAGCCAGGAGCCCAGGTTCAAGACCTAAATGCCACGTGATGGGTGAGCTCCTGTCTTGCCTCCAGCTCCTGCCAATCTAGCAGTTTGACAGCAAATGGGAGTAGATAAATAGGTACCAATTTGGAGGGAAGGTAACAGCACTCCATGACGTCATGCTGCCCACATAACCATGGAAATGTCTGGACAACTTTGGCTCAATAGCCTTGAAACAGAAATGGGCACCGCCCTCTATAGTCGCCAGTGACTAGCAGAATTGCAAACTGTATACCTAATATCCCAGACATATATTTTTATGTGTGGTGACTATTTTCTCTGTTTGATTTAATCATTTTTCCAATCCTTTGACAATGTCCCTGTTGTGTCCTATCCAGATCTAAATTCTTGTAAAGATGAAAGAGATTAATTCTGTTGATTTTTTAAGGACATTCTGAATGTGTCTATCCTAGTTAAGTCTAAATAATCTCTGAGGAAAGGATGGAAGTATAGGGCTAACTCCAGGGTGACCGTTACTAGCTTGCAATGGTAATAATGCCAAAGCTGTAATTATTTTGCTCATAATGCAAGAATTCATACCCTTGAAATTTTCCATCACAGACTTATCATATGTTCATCTTACAGTCATGCTGACTGCCAGAGCTCCTGTTTCCTTTCCTTCAAAACTTTACCTGCAACAATATTAAACATGAACTCTGCATGTTTCAAAACACCTTCTATCTAGGATATTACTGAGTCACTTCCATCACTCTTGACAACCATATTAAATTCTTAGGCATTCTAAATTTTTCATTAACCATGGCACCAGAGACATTGCCACTGCCATCCCTCATTTTGGCTGCCAGATTACTACTGGAGGCAGCAGATGGTATGATAGGGCAGGACTCAGGTTATTACAAATAGATTGGGGAGATGCCGAGATGTTGCTGCCTGCCACTCCCACCGCTGTCTTGAGGAGTCCAATTTTGAAATGGGATTGCTGTGTGGGGAGAATTCAATATGCCTCATAAAATTTCTCATGGCCTTTTGCACATCTCTAAATTGCTCTGATGCAATCCGACAGTAAAAGCAATCATACATACAGAGATGCCACCAGCAAATGTTCTGCTTTCCTGGGGGCATGTAGAAATTGCCTCTAGGCAGTTAGATAAATCCTCATAGTCACCCTTCCTTTCTTACCGCTGCCTCTTTGGGTCCTCTTGGGTGTTTCTCTTGGATGTTTAAAAGCTGAGCTAGCTATAATTATCCAACAGCTTTTGCAGATGCAATTATTCCTGTTCCCTTTATGAAATTAACATGCTCCTAGGGTTTGAACAGTATGACTAAGACCTGTTCCAGTCTGTTTAAAACTTCAAATAACTGTGCTTCTAAAGCTCCTTTTTATTGTAACTCCCACTTGTAAACAAATAGGTCTTTATAACATTATCATAATGTATCAGATATTGGATTATTGGGATAGTTCTTCATTCAAAACATTAGCATGGTTGTAGGATTCCTTGACCTTGCAGAGAGACAAATGAAGAACAGAAAGGCGAATGCTTAGCTTAACTGAACAGGGTGTGAGTAAGGAAGAAAGGAATAGAAAATTACATAGTTTATTGAACATTAATTATGTTTACCACATTTTGTGGAAGGATAGTCCTCAAGCATCAAAAAATTTCATTCCAAAGTAGGCTTATGACAATAAGGCTTTGTATGTGTATACACAGATACACACAAACATATCCACACATACATTCGTGCATGCATGCACACACAGACACACACACACATTATTCCTTCTCACCTCTACAAAATTCTCAATATCACTCTCAGGTCCTCTACCAGAGATTGCAAGTGGCTAGATAGCATAGCTGTTTGAGCACCATCTTTGATGTGGGAAATCAGGGTTCAAATCCCAGCTGCTATTTACCTTACAAATCGGGCCTTAGGCAAGGACCCTCTAATTTAGCGGTTCTCAACCTGTGGGTCGCAACCCCTTTGGGGGTCGAATGACCCTTTCACAGGGGTTATCTAAGAACATTGGAAAATTGCAAAATTACAGTTATGAAGTAGCAACGAAAATAATTTTATGGTTGGGGGTCACCACAACATGCGGAATTGTATTAAAGGGTCACGGCATTGAGAAGGTTGAGAACCACTGCTCTAATGCGTTATCTGCCTACCTCAAATATGAGAATAGGAGAGTGGTTGATGGTAGTTCTGCTCCTGAAGTTATATCCCTACTCTGTCTTTGTGATTATCTGGCTGAGTTTACAAATAGCTCAATGTGGCAAACATATCCAACACACCTTCCTCTTCATTTTCCTCACAACAGTCCTGTGAAATGGATTGATCTGAGAAAAAGTGACTGTCCCAAAGTCATCTAGCCAGTTTCATGCCTAAGGCAAGACTAAAGCTCACAGTCTCTCAATTTCCAGCCTGATGCCTTAATCACTAGACCAAAGTGGCTTTCAAATATCTGCTGTTACTGTATTGTTGCATTGTGGTTGGGAATATACCTTGGGTGACCTTTGCTTCTCTAGTGTACACTATCTCCTTAGTGTTCAGGCCGGTGCTGTAAGCTTTTATACCTAATAGTCTCATGTCCCAAACGGAGTCAGGCCCTTGTATTTTATCAGATAGTATATTAGAAGATGCCAATAGAGCTTTCATAACAATCCCTATTACTACCGTAACTCAAACTCGAATAATTTGGGATACCCTATAAACTGCTTAATCCTGGAGATGCTTGGTTACACATTCCACTCTATCTCTCTCTATGTACATACACACACACACACACACACACACACACACACGCACGCACGCACACACCCATACAAGCTTCTACATCCTGTTTGTTCAGTCTTGCTCTTCTCCAGTCTGTTTTATTTATTTGTTTGTTTATTTATTTATGAAATGTATTTGCTGCCCATCTTACCATAAGGTAACTCTGTGTGGCTTACAGACATAAAAAATACATACAATTAAAATCGGAATAAATTAAAGCCAAAGATTAAAATCAAGGACATGTGGGGGGGAGGCGTAGAATGGAGGGAGGTGGGATCTGTTGTTACTTGATCAACCACCTCCATTGTGCTGTTCCCCCATTGGGACCCCAGGCCAACTGGCAGAACCAGGTCTTTACGTCCTTAGAAAAGCATATGAGGGTTGGTGCCAACCTCACATTAGGGGGTAGAGCAATGAAGGCCCTCCTCTTAGACGCCACCAGCCAGAATAATCAGGCCAAAGCAGTGGTGGGTTTAAATTTTTTTTAGAATCTCTTCTGTAGGTGTGGCCTACTTTGTGGGAGTGGCTTGCTGGCCATGTGACTGGGTGGGAGTGGCTTGCCAGCCATGTGATCAAGTGGGAGTGGCTTGGCAGTCATGTGACTGGTGAGCGTGGCCAAATTGTAAAATGTGAAATTCACTTAACAATGCTCTTGCTTAGCAACCAAAATGTTGGCTCAGGAACTCTGGCATTTGAAGCACGCAAGTCTTAAAGCTGTCAAGTTACAAGACCCTTGCACCCCTAACCTTTTAGAAAAATAAACCCCAGGGGTGTTCAAATTTGACAGCTTTAAGACAACTCCCAGAATTCCTCCTCTAGCTCTTCATCTTGATGATGTTCAGACAGGCGGGGGGAGGGAGCTGGAACCAGTTCTAAACGGCACTGTAGATTTGTGGAACCTCTTCTATAGAAGAGCTTAGAAGTGTCAGGAACCCACCCCTGGGCCAAAGGTACATGCAACATACTTCTCTTCCAGCCCGAGTAGGACAAGTCAATCCCAGTGGGTGAGACAGTCATTCAAGTAACCTGGACTCATGCCTATTAACTGCTGCCTTCCTTCCTTCCTAAGCAAACATATTCTTCATTAAACCTCATCCCTGGCTGGGACTATAGCTAGTATTAGCCTCACTAATCCCATTAGCTTTTCTTTTCTGGCTCTTATCAAAGTGCTTTCAGAGCTGAGATCAGGCCTGTTGTCCCTGCTCTGTGTCACTGGAGCAAAACCACAAAGCAAACACACACTACTTCTGCTGCTATTTTATTTAATCAGAATCTCTGTTGAATCTACTAATTAAGTTATTTCCCTGCAACTAATATTCAGCTGTTGATTCCTTCCAGGAACACTCACTGCAGCAGTCACAGAGGTTTTGTTCACTGGCACTCTGCCATAGTATCTGCATGAAACATAAAACATTACCTGTTCTTTCCCATCTAAAGAAATATGGCACAGGGATGCATAAAGTAATTACTGGTGCCTAACTTATAATGACTCAAACACAATTACTATAATCTTTCTTTCCCCTTTTCTTTCTATGAATCATCATCTCCTCCTCCTCCTCCTCCTCCTCCTCCTCCTCCTCCTCCTCCTTCCAGATGTTTTGACTCCATTTTGTATTTTTATCCACCTGTTGAGTCCTTCTGAAGGACCTGGATAGCCAGATGCTGTTATTTAATAATATTAAGATATTTACAAATTGTACCCAAGATCCCCATTACTATTGGTACTATCTTTGCTTTCTTTTGCAACAGTTTACAGGTTTTGTATTTTGTGTATTTTGTGGTTTTCTCCAGTTCTGTTTCTGCTCTTCTGCTCTCTTCAGGCATTGCAAGGTCCACTAGCCATACTTTTTTTTGTCTTTCTTATTGATCATTGTTAAGTCTGTGGCAACTGTTTGTTTGAATTTCAAAATCACAAAGCACTTTTGCTTTTTAATTTTCTATTACTTTGTCTCTTTTGTGTCCCGCCAGTTCTTTCTTGGAGACAAATGATATTTCTTGCAGATATTCCAATGCACAATTGTTGCTATTTTGTCATTGACTTTGAGCAATCTTACTGCAGCAGCTAACTAGGTGGCCCATTGTTTCTTCAACTTCTTTGCAGAATCATTTGCAGTTTGTTGCTGTCTCCTCAACTCTGGTTTTATTTGCATGTATTCTTAAGGCTGCGTTTTGTGTAGTCAGAATTACTCACGCTGTCTCTTTCTTCAAGTTTCCTGCTCTTGACAGCAGATATTGCCAGATCTTGTTGTTATCAGCTTTCCTGCTAGGTTTTTATGTATTGGTAACGTACTACTTGATTGAGGGGTCCTTGGTGCTCTCTGAACTTGGTTGTTTACTTGCAGACATTTCATTACCCAAACTGGATAACACCATCATTGCTAGCAATCAGAAAACAACCAAGCTCAGAGGGCACCGAGGATCCACTACTCTTGCTAGCACAGAAGCCCCATCAGCCTAGGGCCAAATGGCTATACAGAACAGTAACCAGTGGTTGAGAGGAGGAGTGTGCCAGATACTGCTGCCAAATCACAGTTGGGGATGCTACTAAGACAAAAGGAAGCATTAGAGACCATCCACTTTCAAGGTCATAAGACAATTCCAGTGAGAACAGTAATAGCAGCACTTTTGAATTAAAGCTGGAGAACATGGGTGAGGGATATTGCTGCAACAGGCTGGGAGTGGAGGAGAACAATGCCATCTGTTGCTGCACTAAGTGGGCCAGGAAGAAAGTGTTTATCTGCCCTAGTTGAAGGCATTTGGCTCAGAGTTGAATTACATGCCTTACAGCGCAATTCTAACACTGTCCCTACTGAGAAATGTCTCCAATTAAAAAGTAAGTGATGTTGTTTGGGGATTTTGCTATTGAAGGGGAAAAGGACATATTATTTTTGCTCTTTTCATTCCATCCTGCCCAGGAAGCAGCAGGCCCACTTTTCCATTTCTCTCAGGAAAACATAAAAATGAGGTTGTTCCTAGAGTGGCCTGGAGAAGTTGGCACAGCAGCTGAGTCCCCTTGCCAGCTTTTGGGGAGATTTAAATGGCATTTAATTATTGCCTTCAGATGTTTTGCACAGCAGCAGCACAGTAAGTCAGGATTGCACTTCTTGGCGTTTGTTAATTAATGCAGCCTTTGACAAAGACTAATGACTAATGACTTCTTAATGAGTCAGTTGTATGATATCTTATTATGTTCAGACTTTCTTTCCTTCTCTGGCCACCATATTCCTGGGAACCATGGGCCTTGAATGATTTTGTTTCTATCACTTTTTTTCTTCCCCAACCCTTTTTCTTGACGGTACCTCTTTGAATATGTGGGCTATTTTTTATAAAGAAGACTTGACCATTTAAGAATCACATGTTGGGTGGGGTGGGGACAAAACCAGTTGGTTTTTTTAATATAAAGACAGTAATGAGACTTGCTCATTTGATTTGAAAACAGAAGTGAAGCTAAAATGATTTCAAGAAAATGTATTTCAAATTCTGTCCACTATGCTTTCCTTTACCAAAATGATTAATGTTCTGTTCATTGGGATAGTGATGTAGCTAAAAAGGTTAATTCATGGAAACTGAACCAAAGTTTATTAAGACAGAGACATCTTGTTATTCATCCATGTAACTTCTTCAGTCAAAATGAAAATTTTGGATAGGTAGAGAGTCATTGGATTCATTCATTTTGACTGAAGAAGTTACTTGGATGAGTAATGAAACATTTCAGTTTTAATAAACTTTGGATTTTTTTAGATACTTTTGGCCTGGATGATTGAGCCTTCATTTGTGTATATATGCAGTGATGGTTTTAAAAAGCCCTAATGGAATGACCTCCAGATGCTTGATGACTTAGTCTTCCAGAATTCTCAGAAAATACAAGCAATAGCCATGTTGTTTGGAAATCTGGGAATGTCCAGTCCCTACACATCTGGAGGATGCCCAATTGAGAAAAATGATTACCAAAGTGTACAATTATTTCTTAAGAATTAAAATGGAGGAAGAAACAGTAACAAAGACAATGATAAGTTGGGCCCAAAATTTTGGCTATAGTATTGATTTGGAACATTGGGAAAAATTATGGGAGAAAATCTATAAATTAACAAAGTCAGCGGCCTACGAAGAAAACATGTACAAGATGTTTTATTGTTGGCATTTATCTCCGGCCAAAATGTTTCCAAACCATTTGCCTGAATGTTGGCAATGCAGTTATAAACAAGGAACTATATATCATATGTGGTGGTCATATCTTAAAGCGAGGGAATACTGGCTCAACGTAAATAAATAGCTAGAAGAGATTATAGGACAAAAGATAGAGCTGAAACAGGAAGTATTCTTATTGGGCATATTAAGGGGAAACATGTAAAAAATTTCAATAAATAATACTGCATATACTAACCACAGATAGAATTGTCTTTGCTCAAAACTGGAAACAGAACAACACCCCCTCTGAGCAAATGATAATAAGAAATGTACTTGAATGTGCAGAGATGGAAAGGTTAACCATGGAGTTAAAGGAGAGAGAAGAATCAGAATTCTAAAAAATCTGGAATATATGGTACATTTGGTTGGAAGATAGACGTAAAGCGAATACATAAAAATATGTAAGATATATATCAAAAAGAAAGAGAAATGTATAAGTCTGTAAATATTGTTATGATTTAAAGGTATATATAATTTATAGTATAGTTATCTATATAGTTAGTAATGTGATATGATAATGTGAGTGACATCGATATGGAAATGCTGCAATGATTGTAAATATATGTTGCATTTTAATGTTGAAATATATTTAATAAAGTTTTTAAAAATTAAAAAAATAAGAGAAAATTGATTTAGAATCATTCTGCCATACACCACTTCCACTGTAATCAAAAAAGCCACATGGCAATAAAAGTACCAAGTTAGGATGGCAATGGGAATGTTCTATCTTCTCTCCTTTGATGCTTCTATATTCCTCTTTGTACCTGATTAATACAATACAATAGCAGAGTTGGAAGGGACCTTGGAGGTCTTCTAGCCCAACCCCCTGCCTCAGCAGGAAACCCTATATCATACTTGTCATTGGACTGACTGCTATTTTTATATATATTAATATTTACTCCAAAATCATTCCATTCCTTGGCAATATTTTGGTTGGCTATTATAAGAAATTGCAATCTGCATTCTCCATGAACACTTTTATATTTCATATAACTTACAGCTAAGTAAAATGACCAAACCAGAGATGCTGGAAAATTATCAAAGCAAAGCAGTCTTGCCAGGGCCATTCTAAACTTTTTTCTCAGTTAACATTCAACAATGGTTAGCAAAGAAATTTCTCATTATCTTGTCTCTGCATTAAGAACAATTCATGATTTAGAAAGTTAGACAAAGTACAGATTGCAGTCATTGAGGGTTAATTAAACATAACATTGCCATCACATTGTTACATAGAACACAATTCAAGGAAAATGTGAATGGGTAGCCAAAACCATTTGAGGAATATCGAGCAAAACTAATACAGTTTTAATAAAACTAATGAAAATATTTGAGAGAGCAAGAGAGAGAAATTGTCCAAATAAACTTAGGTTTTCAGTGATCTAAGTGTTATTACAAATGGCATCTTTATGATCCCAGTGTTAAATGTCACGCTATTGAACATTATGGGAGTCACAGGATGATACTTGCATTCTTTTCTTACAAATAATTACATATTAAAAGAAACATGCAGACAATACATGTTGAAGTGAATTCTCCAGGATCACTAGAGTTGAAACCTGATTGAATCTCAAAGGGTTATACAGTGAGCAATAGCCTAGAATAGTCTGTGCAAAACAATAACCCCATGCAGACCCATCGAACAGATACTGATAAGGGCATATTTGTGTTAAAGTACATGGACTTTTGTTTAAAATAATCATGCAGTGACAATGTGTGTGATCAGGTGTGTGATCGGGTCAGATGAACAATAGATGTCATTAATCTGGTACAAACACAGAATAAATCAGTTCTTTCTTCCACATTAACTGGACATGTTGAACTAAAGAAGCCATCAAAAAGTTTCAGCTCCTATCTAGATTATTGACATTGCGTTAAAAGAAAACGAGAACACAAAAGCAGAGGTAAAGTGAAAAGAAATGTGAAATAAATATAACAATTACTTTTAATCTCGAAAGAGTATAACCTAGTGTGCCTATTCAATAAGATCCATATAACTTTTAGAAACCTAACAAGCTTCAAGAGGAGTCTTTAAATAATGACAATATACTTAATTATTATTAGTCTTGTGCGCTACCAACTTTTAAGAAAATGGAAGAACAGAACTGCCAGCCTCTGTTTCACTATTCGCTTTCGGCTGCCATTGAAACAGGGAAGGGGGGCTGGTATTTGGGAGGAGAAGGTTTGGTACAGGAGAGATTGTTAAGAGGGAGTTTTGTTCTCACCATCTACTGCGCATGCTTATGGCTGGTGTTTAGAGTTGGTCAAGGCCAACCATCCTGCATACCAATCTGATGATGCTTCTTGGAGATGCAACCCACATGACACCTGGGGGATTTGCAGATTGGACAATGGGATGGGGGTTACCGGCGGGGAGAGGGTTGGACAAATATTGATATGTATGATTTCACACGCTTTTGCCTCAGACCTTGCTTTACTTAGCTGTTATCTTTTCATAACCAGTAAAAGTACTCTAAATTCTGCCAAATGGAGTTAAATGGTTTCTTTCTTGGTTGCTGAAGGAGGCCGGCTTGACAAGAACTTTTACAAATCCTTAAATCTAAATGAGAATAGCAGAAACAGGAAATGCCCCTATATTAGGTCCTCAAGAATAGAACGTTTTATATGGGTACAGCCCAGGTATCAAACTTGCCACGTCATGTTGCCATAATGTGACATTTCGTGATGTTTTCCCCATTTGCAGAGTTTGGGTAGGCATTGCCTGTCCATGATGCATCCAGCCTGTGGGCTGCTAGTTTGACATCCCTGGAATACAGGTAGTCCTCTACTTACAACAGTTTGCTTAGTGACTGTTCAAAGTTAAAATGGCACTGAAAAAAGTGACTTATGACAGTTTTTCACATTTATCATCACTGAAGCATCCCCATGGTCACATGATTTATATTTGGATGCTTGACAACTGACTCATATTTATGGCGGTTTCAGTGTCCCAGGGTCACCTGATCATTTTTTGGCAACTTCTGACAAGCAAAGTCAATATGGAAAGCAGATTCACTTAACAACCATGTTACTATTTTAACAACTGCAGTGAATTCACTTAACAATTGTGGCAAGAAAAGTCAGGAAATGGGGCAAAACTCACTTTAATACATTTTTCACTTAACAGCATAAACTTTGGGTTTAATTGTGGTCATGTTGAGAACTACCTGGGAATAAGGGATAAGTAACCGATTGCACTGAGCAAGAAAAGAAACCAAGGCAAAAATTATTGGCATCAAATGCAAACTTAAAAGTCATAGCAGGGGAAGATTTACATGAAAACGATGAAGGTACCATTTCATAAGGAGATATTAGATCAGAGGTATACAAAAGAATATGCCAAGCCAGAATTTTTAATACTTCTCTTCCCAAGAGAGCAGTAATTTATTTAATATATGTATACGTTCATATTCCTTTTTTGTTACTAGAAATTGGGCATCAACAGAACATGGAAGGCAAGGGTGGGTTCCTGCCAGTACTAACCTCTTCTATAGAAGAGGTTCCACAAATCTACAGTGCTGTTTAGAACCGTTTCCAGCTCCCTCCCCCCGCCCATCCGCACATCATCAAGATGAAGAGTGAGAGGAGGAATTCTGGGAGTTGAAGTCCACAAGTCTTAAAGCCTGGGGTTTTTTTCTAAAGGGTTAGGGGTGCAAGGATCTTGTAACTTGATAGCTTTAAGACTTGCGTGCTTCAATGCCAGAGTTCCTGAGCCAACATGACTGGAGGAGAAATTCTGGGAGTTGAAGTCCAAAAGTCTTAAAGCTGTCAAGTTTGAGAACCCCTGGGATTCTTTTTTCTAAAGAGTTAGGGGTGCAAGGGTTTTGTAACTTGATAGCTTTAAGATATGCGTGCTTCAAATGCCAGTTTCTGAGTTGCTAAGCAAGAGTGTTGTTAAGTGAGTTTCACCACATTTTACAAGTTGGTCACACCCACCCAGTCACATGGCTGGCAAGCCACTCCCACCTGGTCACATGGCCGGCAAGCCTATCCCACAAAGCAGGCCAAACCTACAGAAGAGGTTCTAATTTTTTTTGAAACCCACCACTGATGGAAGGTTACAAAAACAGTAATAAGAGCAAATCAAACAAAGAAAATGAGCTAAAAAACTTAACCATTCCCATTTGGTATTTCTTTCATAAATATTTTTCATCAAGCATTTTTATGATGAACCTCAATGTTACTTTTAGTGCTTTTTTTCTGCCATTGTGAGAGGTACAGCGACTGCGCATATATAGAACTATGTATGCATGTCCATATATACAACCTTTGCAGTGGATGAGATGATGGCCAGACATCAAAATTTCTTTCTCTGAGTGAGATGTCATCACCTCAGGATTACAGCATTTTCTCTCTCAACCTAATTTCAAGGCTGCATGTAGTAATACTATATGGACAATGCCAATTGTACAAACATATCACAAAGTGAGTCTTATTTCATTTTGTAGTCAGTATATTGGAAGAAATGCAATTTCATAGGTATTAAAATTCTGTCAAACTGGAAAACATCTAATACTGTTTTCTGTTTCAAAATAAAGGCTTAAGCAATGAAGAAACATGTAAGCTTTTTATATTTCTGCTGAGATGGAAAGACAATACTTTGCTAGTTTCTCCTCTAACTTGGCAAAAGCTGATATGGTACAATTGATTCCTGCTCCTGGTTTCTTGCAACCATGGACTACACAATTTTTAAAAAGATTGATCCAACAAATTGTGTGATCTGAAAAGACCCTAATGCATTTATATGTACAATAGAAAACAGGGAACCATGGAATCTAGGAACAGACCAAAAATGGACCAAGAATCCAAAATGCAGGCTGGAGAACAGTTTTAACTGGAAATTTGGTGACTCCTGCTGAAGCTCAGATAAATAGTTAAATAAGTAAAAGCAACCAACCCTGGTGGGAAGTCAATCATAATCTGACCTGGAGATAGCATCACACCGGATAGTAAAGATGGCAAAAGGAGATCTTTCAATTTTGAGAAAACTACTTTAAATTTGGTGAAAATCTGCTTTGGGAGAAAAAGATTTGGGCAGGAGGAAAGGATGTTTCTGAATATTTAGAAGAAATGTTCTGTTAAAAAATACCTGTAGGCATAACCCATATACAGATAATCCTCAACATAAAACAGTTCATTCTAGTGTCCGTTCAAAGTTACAATGGCACTGAAAGAAGTGATTTAGGACTGCTTTTCATACTTATGACCATTGTGGCATCCCCATGGTCCTGTGATCAAAATTCAGACAACTTGGCAAGTGACTCATATTTATAATGTTGTGGTCCCCTGGGATCACCGTTTGACAAGCAAAATCAATGGGGAAGGCAGATTGACTTAACAACCAGGTTATTCCAGTGATTCACTTAACAACTGTGTCAAGTAAGGTCATAAAATGGGGCAAAACTCACTTGACAAATGTCTGACTTAGCAACAGAAATTTTGAGCTCAATTGTGATTGTAAGTTGAGCACTACCTGTACTTGATAATTTTAATTTTATATTTCTTCTCAGTGATATGGTTCTTCTTAAGTAATATATTTTGTTTTATTTTGATTATGTTCAGTCATGTCATAGGATAGAATATAGGGTATAAAGTGTGGGTCGGATTGAACAGTAAATATCATTCACCCATCAGGCTTGCTGCAGGCTTTCTCACTCTCTTCCCCAGTCTTATTTACAGGAAAAATTTGAAAATAAAATGGGAAAATCCTATGTATACTTCCTTCAGTTTCAGAGAAAAAGTGAGATATAAATACTATAATAAATACACACATAATCCCACTACTCTGTTTTCTTTCACAACAGAACAGCCTTCCGGCCTCAGGCACCTTGAAGATTTTTCTGCTTCTTCCCTCAGAGCATGTAAATTGCAATTAGTCAAGCTAAAAATCCAGCTTAAGAATTTTACTGGTATGAATTTTTGCTGTCTGTGGCTGTTAAGACTGATAACACATTAGACTTTTTATAGGCTTTGTGTACTGACAATTTATGGTCCTGACCTAGATTAGGCTAATAGAACCACACATTTATGGGCATTATTCAATATAATCATTTCCTTGATACCGTATGCTTCTTGATCAAATACATTTTCTTGTTGGGAGCCTGAAGATGCTTTGTTGGTGAAATAATTGCTGGCTGTAACCTTCTTGTTGTAACATCGACCACCAAGTCACTGGTTGTGAACAGAATCTGCAGTTCTAAGTAATTCCACCAATGACTTCCATAGCCTCCATTCCTAGCTAAGAAAAAGCAACAGAAGGAGAAGGGGGAAAAAGCAAGACAGAACTAGAACTATTCACTGGCAAGCATAACATCTTATATTGCTAGAACAATTTTGGGGAGGTTAGGAGTTGAAATATGGATGGACCCACATGGTCATCATTTATTGAAACTGTTGTATAAATTTAGAGATTTAGAGATTTTATTAATATTTATAGGCTGCCCTTTTCCCTGAGGGGACTCAGGGCGGCTTACATAAAATGGGAAGGGGAGGGTACAGACAATAGACACAAAATAGTACATAAAAGTAAAATAGTAAACAACATTCATTCATCATTCGGGTGGGGACAGCTTATCTTTATCCACAGGCCTGACGGGCTAGCCAGGTCTTAAGGGCTGTGCGGAAGGTCTGGACGGTGGTGAGGGTACGAATCTCCACGGGGAGATCGTTCCAAAGGGTCGGAGCTGCTACTGAAAAGGCTCTCCTCTGTGTGGTTGCCAGTCGACACTGACTGGCAGATGGTACTCGGAGGAGGTATATATATATATATATATATATATATATATATATATATATATATATATATATATATATATATATATATATATATATATATATATATATATATATATATATATATATATATATATATATATATATATATATATATATGTACAATCTCTCTCTCTCTCTCTCTCTCTTTCTTTCTTTCTTTCTCTCTCTCTCTCTTCTTCTTCTTCATCATCATCATCATCATCATCATCATCATCATCATCATCATCATCTACAAAAAGGGGGGAAAGGGGGATCCAGGAAATGAAAGATGTTCATGATGATAGGCCAGGATACATCTGAAAACATGAAAGATCTTTGAGGACCTCCAGTGTTTTATGAAGCATAGTTAAGAAATGAGAGGGGAGGACACTCTCGTAATAGTATTTCTTTGGCAACAAGACTTTGGCAAGTTTTGTTCTCTCCAGTCTAAGTAGCAATAGCAGTTAGCAATAGCAGTTAGACTTATATACCGCTTCATAGGGCTTTCCGCCCTCTCTAAGTGGTTTACAGAGTCAGTATATTGCCCCCAACAACAATACGGGTCCTCATTTTACCCACCTTGGAAGGATGGAAGGCTGAGTCAACCCTGAGCCGGTGAGATTTGAACAGCTGACCTGCAGAACTGCAGTCAGCTGAAGTAGCCTGCAGTGCTGCATTTAACCACTGCGCCACCTCGGCTCTGTGAGAGTTGCAAGGTAAATTTCTTTCAGTTTCCATTTATTTCTTTATTTATTTCTAAAGTCACAAACTTAAACTAAACATGGTATAAATTATTAAGTATTAAAGAATTCTGGGAATAGTTATCCAATAGGATATGGAAGCCTGAGATCTTTTGTGGTTGAATCTTTATTCTTGAGGAATATAGAAACTTGGTAAAAGAACTGGGTAAGTTGAATCAGTAATGCCGCCTGGTTATATTTTTTCTTGAAATTCAACAGAGTGATGATTAACAGGTAACAGAAGATGAAGAAAATTTTAACTTCCAGGAACATTTTCCCAGCCCAAAAAAGCCCTTACAGCTCTACCTCTGCTTTAAAAATCTAGTTCACTTCTTTTTATATTCTATAAGAACAACCAAAGACAATAACCAAATATAGTAATAATAGGTAGTCCTCATTAGCAGTAATTGGGACTATAGTTTCTAATGTTAAGCAATGTGGTTGCAAAGTATGACAGTACATGATCATGCCACTTAGTGACAGCAATTCTATCAGTCCTTGGATAATGTTATTGTTTGAATCGCCACAGATCACTAAAGAAGGACTTCAATTAATTGCAACTTTCAGCCTCCTGTCAGATTCTCCATTGACTTTGCTTGTGGGAAGCAAGCAGGGAAGGCAATAAACCACAATCACATGATCATGGTATGCTGCAACAATTAGAAATCAAGGTTAGTTGCTGAATGCTCAAATTGAAATCATATGACCATGGGAGCACTGCCACAGCTGGAACTTCAATGACCATTCATAAGTACCACCTGTTCAGTGTCATTGCAAGTTTGAAAGGTTTCTGAAGAAGCAGTTGTTAAACTAGGACCACCTCTACAAAAATCCAAGCAGAACATGAAGTATGGAAAAACAAAACAAAAACCAAAAGGAAGAAAAAATAAATACTTGTAGTTATTGAATAATTAAATACACAATGGCATTAAAACTTCAATATCATATTGAACCTTGGCCATATAGAGCATATCAAATAATTCTGGTCAAATTTTCCACAACTTTAATAGAAAAATAGTTCCTACAAAGAAAATATAAGCATGTCTTCCTTCAGGATTTCAGATAGGTGTCATTGGAATCTTTCTAATAAGAAAGAAAATGGACATTTGAACCGATAGTAAAAAAAATTGAATCCCATCATTGACTTTGACCCTTACATTTTTTCAAGTAAACTATTTACAACTCTGTCAATAATGAGGAAAAATTGTGACAATATAGAATAGGTTGAAAACAAGAGTTGAGGTCCCTCTGATATGCTGCATTATCAGCATACAGGAGTTAAACTTCAAATTCTCCAATCCTATTGTACAACCTGTGAGCTGTCCCATCTACCTTTAAAAATGCTGAATTAATATTATTTTAGGGTTGTGAAATGTCTAGGAATCTCTTCCGGGGATGTTAATACTTTAGGATTTTCAGACTCATTTAATGCATTAAACCCACATTGTTATCAAGAGATATTGTAATGTCATATATTGCCATTAAGCAGTCAAAATTGCACTTTGGGGGGGGGAGTTTTCATGCATTGTTTTGTCTGTGAACTCCAAAAAAAATGCTTATTCAACAATCTGAAGGACTGAATTATCCAATATTTTCAACTTCTTAGAGGAAGTCCACTCAATTGTATATTATATGTACATTTCCCAAATATATCTTACAGCTTTTAATGAAGTAAATGCATCTGAATTATGACTAAAACTAGACCCTAGCAATATATTAAAGGGACAAGATAATAGCATTGTAACTGAACCGATAATGAGTTTTGAAATAAACCTCTTGAATTCCAGGAAGCAATAGAATTGCTATAATAAAAAAGCAAGATAATCAAATTCTCCATCTTCACATAAAAGCTGTAATTTTGATTAGGAAAATCAAGGAGTCTGATCATCTCATAAAAACTTTCCCAATATCCTGTCAATACTTATCAAAATATTAAAATAGAAATTCCTCTAAGAATACATACAAACCTTAATGTTCTTTTTAACCTTTATTCTTCCTATTTTTCAATGGAGACTTTTTCATGTATTTATATCTTTTTTAATCTGACATAACAGCTGAAAATATTAACTTCCAACAAGAAAGACATATTTCCAGGAGTAATAAAAAAATATGTTTAAATGAATTCATCCAATGGTTTATCAATGTCCATAAAAACCTTAGAACCAATAAGAAAGTGTTGAGTTTTATTCCAGTTAATGGAATCACGTGAAAGTTTGTCAAAATATTATATAACTATACTTTGTGTTAAAAGATTGTAATTATCAAAAGACATAAAAATATCATTAGTATATAACCATAATTCATGTTTCATTCCAGTAGTCCTGACACCTAAAATATCCTTACATGGCCTAATAAAACAAACTAATGATTACAATATCACTAACTTTAACAAGGAGAAATCGGACATCCTTGACAAGTTCTATATTGCAGGTAAGGAAATAATTTCATTTATGGAAACCTTTGCTAATGGCTTTGAGTACCACATTTTAATCCAATTTAAAAAATCAAAAGAAAAACTAGGTTTAACTAGTATATATTTCAAAAATGTAATCTGTACCATGTCTAAAGCTTTCTCACTTCCTGACAACCATCACCAAATCCAATTTATCAGCTATTGCCTGATGCTTGGCATCTTTTATTTAAAAAAAAACACTGTGCAGGATACATTATTGAAAAAAATATCTTACTGTCTTGGAGCCAAAGTTGCTTTCAAAATTTTGCATGCATATTCAAGAAATAAATTGGAAGGAAACTAGCACAATCCATAATATCTTTCCCACCGTTCAGAATTATAGATATAAAAGCTTCTTGAACAAAGCAGGCATCTTTGTAGGCCTTCAGCAACATGAGGCCAAAATTAGAAAAATATACTGGTCAAAACAAAATCCATCAGGGGCCAGAGCCTTATTTAAATGATTTAATTGTATTCATGACATCTTGTAGATATAAAACTGCAGCTAACTGAATTTCTTGATTTTAATATATAGTTTGTATAATGTATATATCTTTTATATATACAAGCCATATTGCCTTGTAAATCTGGCTCTTGAATCAATAATATAAAGTAAGCGATAAACTTGAAAAAATATTACTGCCTTTGTGATTCAGATTCATTATGTATATCATCCCTGAAAAACTTAATAGCGGGAATAATATTAGTTCTCTGGTATTGTTTTGTTCAAGCAACCTGTAGTTACCAGATTTTTCCTTTCATTTCTAATAATCTTTAACACATTTCAAACAACATTCCATGTCACAGTCATTTGCCAATTTGTTTGTGATGCAGCCCAAGATTAAGAGAAAGCTTTCAAAATTGGAGGAAGGCCTGAGATTGTAGATCAGACATCTGGCATCTCGCCTCCCTACTTTTGCTTGAAAGCATTTGCAAATAGATTTAGACCTCTAATATTACCCATATAAAATCTTCAACAAAAGAATCTCATTTACTCATTGATTTATTGTGACTGCAATTTCTTTTTTAATTAACTTGAGTTGTTTTGTTTTCAGATTTTAATTTCTTGTTAGCCACCCAGAAATTAAAGTAGCAAGAAGGGCGGCCGTACAAATTGTTTAAATAAATAAACAAACTCAAAAACTAATTTACTCAGGGTTTTATTTCACTTCAGTATCATATTATGAGACCTATGCCAGTGGCCAGGTGTAGAATAGGCACTTAATAACTACATATACACACAAAGATACTTTTCTATATGAACAAACTGCCGTTAGGTGGTCTTTATTTTATATATCTAGTATGTAAAAAGAGTAATTCATATTCCACATGACTGTCCTAAAGAATCCCGAGAACCTTTCCTACTCTTTTATACTACTGAGCTAATCAGCCATTTGTTGGACTGTAGAGACCCAACAGTTGCTTCTGTGTTAGCAGTGAAGAAATATCCATCAGAATCATTGAGAAGGGGACAATGAAACCACTCTCTCTAGGCCGAGAATTGGCACTCTTGTTTGGATATTTAAATCTTTGGAAAAAATCTACTTTGAAAATAGATGGTGATCTTAATAGATCTTAATGGAAAGTAGGGTTGCAAGCTGTGGTTGCAGCATAAGATCAATTATTATGACCATTTTAAAGATTCCTCCTGACATTGGCATTCCTAAGCTCATAATAACACTGACAGTAAAACTGAAACATAATGACTCAATATGGGCCAGACACTTTGTTTTTCACTTGGAATGTTGATATCTAAATGACCTGATCTCCCCAAAACAAAGAATAGCTTTCTTCAGAGCCAGATTTAACATTCTTCCTTCAGCACTCCTCCAGGGCAGGTATAAGAGAACACCTATAGCAGAACAGGTTTGTATATGTGGTAAAGGAGAAGTGGAAGATAATTCACATGTCCTATTACACTGTGAGCTATACACAGCTTGTAGATCTGCACATATTCTCCCCTTATTAGAGAGATTGCCAGGGAGGGCAGACAATTTTTATCTAGGCTTTCTCCTCCAGGACACTAACCTGGTTACCACGTATGCAGTGGCAAAGTTCTGTGCTGCTGCAATGTCCATAAGAAAACAATTGGCTACAGAAGTATAGTACCATCTTGTACCAATTATCTGGACATACCTTTAACAATCTTTGGACCATTATGTTATTATCCACTTTTAATGTCAATACTTTTTAATTATATTTTAATGTTAGTATTTTTTAATATAGTGCAAAAACTAATGTGTATTGCTGGTCTTTGACTGTAATAAAGATTTTACTTACTTACTTACTTACTTACTTACTTACTTACTTACTTACTTACTTACTTACTTACTTACACTTGGAATGTTTTCCTATTTGACCAAACCCATGACACAAGTGAAACCTGCACTTATATTTATCAAAAGTTCAAGAAGATTTTTAAAGTGAATACTTTGGGAATATATCAAACATGGACCAAAGAGTTAAAATCTCTGACTATGACCCATCAATGGCTTCATGTTCCTACAAATGTGAAAATAATATTGATAGATTTGAAATTAAAGATGATTCATTACAACATTACATTTAGAGTACTCCCCAAAGGATGTACTCAAATGGATGGCCATCAGATTTTCCCTACTGAAGATGTAGAAAAATCTATCACCTGGCTGCCATGCTCTTCAGACTCTCCTCTCCAGCTTGGGTGTAGCCTCCAAGGGAGGAAGATATGATTGCCTGGTAAGCAGCTCGCAGAGGTGAGGATAATTGGTTCCCAGAGCTATTTATCACCATCTGTCAGCGTTCCTACAAATGGCTGAAACCCTGCAGAAATGTCGGGTGGGCCTATCATTGCCAAACAGGCTGCTCAAGATCCTGATTTATTGCTTTGCCTTTCAGGGCTGCTGGGATTCAAGATTTCTCTACAGATGGAAATGCAGAATGAATGTCCAAGGAGAAAGAATCTTTGCTGAAAAGTGGGAGAAAGAATAACCTACTAGGTTCATGCCAATGATGTAGTTCCATTTGCAAGGAGCTTGCAGAGATCTCAAAGTTCTCCTCAGTAGCACACATTTCTTTGGGTAGGCTTGAATTCTGCCATCCTCTTAACAAATCATTAAATATGATTCATTTATAATAAGTTGTGAATTGTACTGAAATTAAAACTGTGCCTTCTCACCTCCAGTACAGCTGAGTAAATTTTTGGCCCTGAATATAGAGATATAAAGGGTTCTTTAACTGCAATCATCTATTCAATGCAGAATGTGTTAGAGGTCATCTACCTGAATAGGATACTGGACCTCTTGATCTCTGGACCAAAGTTCTACACTGATGGCATCACTTTTTACAAACTGCAGTGCAGAAAAAAATGAACCTAGGAGCTCTGCCATTTGAGGACATTGTACATCTGAACCTACATTAACCCACTGCATGGCACTGTTAGCATCGCTGCTTTATACACAACAAAATAGTATGGATTCTGGCCATCTCACAGTAACAAGTTTTTTTTTCTTGTTCTCTCATTTCTGGCTTTTCTGAGTAACATATGACAGCATATTTAAGCCAGAGGTTGTGGCATTCTATTTCAGGTGCACATCAGGTATGCCACATCCCTGACATCAAGCTCATGATGGGTTTCCTTAAGTAAAAAAAACCACTTTTATTTACCTCAGAAGGAAGGACATAAAGGAAGGTTTTCTGCCAAACTGATTAAAAATATAACTTCATTTTTTCTTATTCATGCAAAAATTACTTCACCTATCCTTGCTATGCTTACATGTACAGTTTTCTTTCTCTTGCAAACCCAAGTATCAAATCTAGTTCCAAATTCCAGATCCTGCATCCAACAGCAAATGCCTAATACATTTGGGAACCACAAAAGTTGAAAACAAACTGAGAAGAATGTACACTAGGTTTAAAGAGCTACCGAGATATTTCAAATGAAAGAATTGGGTGGTGGTTATAATAAATCTCCATATATATCCACACTACAATCATTTTGTGTGCTTTAGTCTTGACAACTGGATTATCATTTTAACGTTATCCTGCTACAAGGAAAATAAACATATGCTGATGCCTGCAATTTGCAGGCACACAAAATATCATCTATACACATCATCTATAAACATATATACCACTACAAATACAAATCATTGCCTTTGACCCACAAATGCAGACTTTATAGATTCCATTTTATGAACTCAAATACAAGACTCTTGAGCATTCTGAAGTCATTCAAAAAAAGCTGGCCTCTGATTCTTTTGTTCCTGATCTGCTCTCCTGGTTCTGGTAAACTATCTGCCCAGAGCAAGTTACTGGAAGAATATTTTTGCTATCATTTGGAAGCAGAATTTAAGGATAGTGGTTGAAGACATTCATAGCTCAAGAGGGAACACAGCCCAAAAGCAATAACAAGGTTATCACACGCAGTCACCTTATCTAGGTTGCATAGCTGAAAGCACTTTGAGAGATTTAGCTACGGAGAAATAGCATCTTTTATCTTCAGCTCCTCTGACTCCCTGGAAATGTGGAAAAACAAGGAGCCCCACCCTACACAGTTTCTAACAAACTGGGCTGAATCTGGCAGAAGAAGGTGGTTCTATAACTTCCATGAAGGCTTTTTAGTTTAAAACCAGTATTTTGAATTATATACAGAAGTGAAACCAGTAACCAGCATTAGTTCCACAGTCTAAGCATTATATACCCACTCTCAAGAACCAGTTAAGAGACAAGCCTTTGTATTCTGGACTAACTGTAATTTCTGGGTACCTTTGAAAGACAGCCCCTTCTAAAGTGCATTGCCTTAGTATATGAATTTCATTTGCCAGGTTCTCCTGAACTGTTGTTCAAGCAGGAATCACAAGTCCATGAATCTGCGAATCATGAACCTGTTCCTGAATGGATGGTGCCTGCCCATCCAAAAATAACAGTGGCCCCAAAGGAGAACCCAGACGTAAGCACATTGACTCTATTTTGTTTAGGTTTAGTATGAGGTTTCCTGTTTAGACTTTCATGACCTCCAGACATGGGATGGAACGTCAGCAGCATAAGGGTAGAAGTGTATAGTTGGATATCAGCAGCTGATACTTTACCCTGAATTGTCAGATGATCTTCCTCACTAGTTCCATATAGATGTTAAACAGTAAGAGGGTGAAAATCAATCCAATGGTATCCCATTAGTGAAGTGCTACTGAACGAAACTCTCCTCCTTTATAACTTCCTGAAACTATCTATAAAGATAGGAGCAAAAAACCATTGCAAATAGGCTGGCCCCAGCCCTGCTGCCCCACAGCCTCCCAGCTGATCTTCTTTTGTTGCCCTGAACAGTAGAACAGAACTGGAAAGCAGGTTACTGGGATGGGGAGGGAATGGGGGTTTTGCAGTAACCTTTCCCCAGGAATGGGGATTTTGCAGAATCCTTCCCCTGTTATACCCACCCAGCCATGCCCACCAAGCCATGCCCACAGAACAGGCAGTAAAAACTTTTGACTCCCACCATTTAAAAAATGGCTCTGGCCTCCACAGGCATGCCAGTAAGACCATAGTCAATGGCATCAAAAGATGCTGAGAGGTTTAAAAAAAGAAGGAGCAGTGTGCTACCCATATACAGTCTCAAAATAAATCATTTAGGTCATCTGAACAAAGATATGTCAGCCCCATACCCCAGCTTCAACCCAATTTGAAAAAGTCTCAGATAACCTACTTCCTGTAGCTGATCTACCAATGCCTCAATAACCTTTCTCAAAAAGAAAATGTGGAAGTTCAGATGATAATTATCCGAGAGATAGATGCTGTAAAAATGAGATAGAATAATGCTATACAAAACGTACATTAAAAAAGGACATTTGCAATAATGTAGTAAAGAAAAGAAAGAATACATAGTGAGGGGGGAAGAGAAAGAGGAAAATGCAGACCAATTTTTATAGAAAGAAATAATGGATTTGGAAATAGGCGAAGGGGCTAAAAGGTCCTTTTAGGAGTCCTTGGGAGACTGAATGGAATTCAAAATAAAAATGATGAAACTATTTGAGATGAAAATGAGGGAATACTGGAACAAATATTTTAGAGATTTGCACAGAAATTCTAGCAATATATTGAAGGTTAAAATTTAAACAAATTCTAAAAAAGTTAGTGTTGATGAAAAAGAATGAATGCTCCCAGGATGTTGAAAAAAATGGTAGTGCTGTAAGAATGCACCGTAACTGAACAACAGTTAAAACATGGGTATGATTAAAGAGAGGTTATATCACTTATTTAGTGTATATATCAAGATTCAATCTTTGCCTGACTGGGAAAAAATGTTATTGTTCCCCTAGGAAAAAGAAAATATGGCAAGAGTGAGTGTGAAAACATGATGGAAGTTAACTTAAGAATTCCTGGAAAAATGCTTGGCAAAATTGTGATTGAAAGGGTGCAAGAAATGACAATGAGCCAAATCTGAGAAGTGCATTGCAGGGTGTGTGGTTTTTTTTCCAGGCAGGGAGTATCAATGAAGAGTTTTGTGCTTCAGTAGGTTTAGGTTTCACATGCATCCATGTGAAAAAGTGTATTATATGTTTGCTGAAATAGACAATATCTCAAAATAGACCTCAAAAAGAAGTTTAAAGGAAAAAAAGGCAATGGACCAAATGGTGTATTAATACATGGAAACGAAGATGGTTTGCAAAAAAAGGGCGGGAGGCAAGGAGAGAGATATTGAAAGGTATTCGTTGATATAAATTAGGTTTAGCTGTTTTCTTATCTTACTTTATGCTTTTAATTTCTTTTGCTTATTATTTCTTACACACACACACACACACACCATATTTTGTATAATGTTACTAGGGTCATTGGTTTTGTGTGACTTGGATGAGGGGAGTTTTAAAGTTCCTTTCTACCCAGCATTCTTCTCAACTTGGCATATTACTACTGAGCTATTCAATATTTTTGAATAACTCTGACCAAAGCACTCTGTTTGAAGGAATTTGAAATCAATGCACTGACTTTATTTTTTGGTACTTCTGAATTTGTTTGCTCTACCTACCATAAATACACAGTTGACAGAAATATGCACAAAATGGCAAATACATTTTGCAGAACAGCCTCCCTGAAATGTTCCATCAGACCAAAATGCGAAATGTTTTGACTGTTCCAGCCATAGGAAGCAACAGGAAATAATAAAAGCCTCTCTCTCCCCCTCATTTTTCAACTGAAGGCCGAAAGTCGAGGTAGTAGCACAATCTGTGCTGAGTGCTAATAACTAGCCAGTGTTCATACCAAATGGCACAAGAGACTATTTTAAAATGCTTATGAGAAACAATTGAAAAAGCAGCTGTGACAGAGGAACAGAGGACTATCTCTTCTTATCCTAGGGGGGATCTAATGCAGGTATGTGCCAAACAGCAGTGCTAAAATACACAAAACACCTAATTGGAAGAATAAATTTTACTAAATAAGTAAGCAGATGGAGATTTTGAGGGCAAAGATATATTCCCTCAAGACAAATACTGAACTCCTGGGAACTTCATTTTCTTGGTATATTATAGGCTCCACTAAATAAATAAATAGCAACCCAATAGTGAGGTCCAAGTCAATGCCCCAAACCAGTTGCCATAAAAATTTAGAATGCTAAGTCCAATTACAGAACAAAATGCCCATTTTCTGCCATTTGAACAAAAGGAAGAGAAAACATGGAAGGTTTGCTTCAAGATCAAAATGGTCAGCTTGAACATAAGACTGTTCCCACTCAAACCATTTTGCACATTGTCAGTAGACTGAATCTGTAAAAGAATGAAATTGCTGCTAAGCAGAGTTAACTGCTTCTAAAGTTCAGATAAATAGAGTTTGGCTCTTTCATTTAAAAGTCAGCAATTTTGAAACTGAATGAATTTGCCTGAAGATGCAATTGTCAAAACAGGGCATCATCAATGAAAAGCTGTCTCTAATAACCAACTGCTTTCAAAGTTTGGATATAAAGCAAAGTTCTAATTAATGACGATAATGGTTATTGCTTTTACTTTTGCTGTCATCTCAACATTTCTATTGCTTTCAGCAGTTTGAAATACTTCACACACACAATTTTAGTTTAGTTTAACACCTCTTGGATGAGTTGGAGTATGTCTTCTGTAACTCCTTATAAATACTAGTCTTGTGTACATTGATCTCCTCCTTTGTGCACATTCTGAGAAACTTGACATTTGATAAAGGGTATCTGTCTGGTAAGTAGTGCTTTCTTTCCAGTATTTTATTTTAAAATTTAAGAAGCCAATTATTCTTTGATTTTTACCCTTTCCTTTTATCAACCAGTAATACATATGGCAGAATCATGGACAGTATGAATAGGTCATTTATTCCAGTTCTTGCTCAGGACTGGAATTTGCTAAAGCATCACCTGCAGGTGGCCACTCATTGTCCATCTGAAGATATCCATAATAGGGATTCCACTACAGGTAGTCCTTGACTTACAACAGTTCATTTAGTGACAAAAGTTACAATGGCAATGAAAAAAGTAGCTTTTGACTGTTTTTCACATGTATGATCATTGTAACATTCCCCATGTGATTAAAATTCAGATGCTTAGCAACTGGTTCATATGTATGATGGTTGCAATGTTCTGGGGGGTCTTATGATTCCTTTTTGTGATCTTCTAACAAGCAAAGTCAATGGGGAAGATTCAGTTGACAACTGCATTACTAACTTAACTGTGGTGATTCACTTAATAACTGTGGCAAGAAAAGTTATAAAATTGGGCAAAACTCATTTCACAACTGTCTTATTTAGCAAGAAAATTTTGGGACTCAATTGTGGTCGTAAGTTGAGGATTATATCTATTATTCTAGACAGACTGTTCCACTCCTTAGCAATTCTTTCTATCAGAAAATTCTTCTAGCATTTAGCACAAAACTCCTTTCTTTAAATACTAACACTGATACTTTAAGATATTTGTAGATTTTTATTTTATCTTCTTTTGGTCTTCTCCTTTGGAAGCTATACTAGCCCATCACCTTTAACTATCTCTCATATAACTTTATTTTCAGATCACTTATCATCTTGGCAGTTCTCTCTTGTGCTGTTCTAGTTTCTTCATGTCCTTTTGTAGCATGATGCCCAGAACATGACACAATATTCCAAGTGTGGCCTAACCAGCAGAGAGTATAGAGAAAATATTACTGTACATCTTGTGCTATGGCTGCAAGGTTTCTGTCAACTCAGTACAAGTTGGCATTGACATTTTTAGCTCCTGCATGATAGTAGTTTTTGTTGATCCATTGGTACATCTAGATCTTATGTGCAATAATCCCCAATCCTGTACCTATGCATTTGATTTTTTTTAACCTAGATGCAGGACCTTATATTTATTTAAATTGTCAGCCTCTTGATTTGACCCAAAGTACAAGACTACTGAAGTAATTTTGAATTGTGACTTTTATCCTCAGATGTATTAGCTACACTCCCTAACTTGATATCATCAGTAATTTTGATAAGTAAAGGTTCCATTATATTTCCTAGGCTACTCATAAAGAAGTTGAATACCAATGGCTAAGGCAGAATTTTAGGGGCTTACTTGATAGTTTTTCCAAATACAAAGAAGAAAGATTTATGAATATCTTCAAATAGTTATTTGAAAATAAACTCCAGAACCACTTGACCAAAGTACCATCTAGCTTAGTGGTCACCAATTGGTGGTCTGTGGACCACTGGTGGTCCATTAGAATATTTTGGTAGCCTGCAGAAAAAAGTATTTGTATTTTTAATATTGCATATTAAATAAATAAAAAATAAATACTATTTATTAAAAAAAAATCATATTAGTGTTCCGCAGGACTTAAAATTATGAATTTAGTGGCCCCTGAGGTCTGAAAGGTTGGTGACCCCTGATCTGGCTCATATTTATCTATCTTGTCTACAGATCAAGATACTTGCATTTACAATATTCCCTGCATTTACCAAATTCATCATTTGGCCATAACAAGAGAGATGATTAATTTGACGTGACTTATTCTTGACAATCTCATGATGGCTCCTGGTAATTGTAGCATTTTTCTCCAAAGTCCTGCAACTATTATACTTGACAATCTGCTATAATATATTGCTTAGTATAAAATTAATATCAGAAGTTTCATAATTTTGCATATTGTCTTTTTCTCCTTTTTTTAAAATACCAAGACTATGTATGTTTTTCTTCCGCTTTCTCAAAGAAATCACCAGTTCATGACCATTTTTCAAAGATTACAATCTCAAGTGTCTAGATCACTTTCCCAGATCCTTCAACATTCTGAATGTTATTCATTTGGCTCCTGGAGAATAGTATTAATTTAATATAGCAAGAGGGTCTTTATTATACATTTATCATTTGCATTTCCCTCTTCCTTCAGTCAAGCTAGAAAGAAGACTCAAAAAGCTTTTAAACGATTCTACCATTTTTTAATCTATTGTTACTTTTCTGTCTTCTTCACTCAATACATTAACCACTTCCTTGTCTCTCCTTTTATTTCGGACATATCCTATGTCATGAAATAACAAGTAAGGAGCACAACTCCAAGAAGAAATTGCCAGACATTTATTGAGTGATCCAAGAAAGAGAGACCATAATCAATAGAAGTTGAGAACTACAAGGTGGAAAAGACTAGGGATTTGATTTTCTGGCCAGTTGTCTTTGCACCTGGAGATTATTCTATTGTTAAACAAAATGGGAAGCACAGCTGAGGAATCCCATCAATAAAGGAAATGGAATGTTTAGGGTTCCTGTATGTTGCAATTCCCTTAGCAAGCTACTCTTGTACTGACTGTAGTGACCTGGATGAGGAGACCTCTATTCTTTGATTTAGATAGGATTGTACGATGTGTATGTGGCTGGGGGAAAGGAGGGGAAATACGGATCTGATTGTTTTAGGCAAAGAGAAAGCCTTGGTAATATCTAAATGATGGGTGGAGGGGTGCAGTTTCCATTTTGTTTATTTGATTCATTTTTTTCCACTACACCCAAAATCCATGCTATATTTTGCATTCCTTGCCATCATTCTCTCATTCTGAAGTTTAGCCTTTCTGACTCCATCCTGACAGGATCAGTCTAACAGTCCCTACTCCTCCCTAGTGATCAGATGTTTTTCTATTCCCTGTATATCTTTTGTTTGCTCCTTAGGCTTGTCAGTGACTTTACCACTCATCCACAAAGATTGTTAAAGCTTTTTCTTCCTCTTTCTTATGAGGAACTTTTGTATCTGTATTTTCAATATCTCCTTTTTCAGCATCTCCATCTTTTTGAATTCTTTAGAAGGTTATCTGAACTCATTTAAATATGCCTTTCTGAAGTCCAATGTACTAACATTTCTCAGCTTTTCCTCTTTTAATTTTGTTAAACTCTAACATAATGTTCACTTTCCTTCAAGAAAACTGTTCTTTCCACCCATCAAGAAATTCCTCTCTGTTTGTCAAAAATAAATCCAGGATACAAATGCTTTTAGTTCCTCATCCATTTTCTGAAAAATAAAATGTCACACTCCTTAGTTAGTGTTCCATCAAATATCAGAATAGATAAAAACTCCTATTACCATTTTAACCTCTCTTCTTAAGAGTCTGATTAATTGGTTTTAAAAGGGGGGCTTTTTACATTTGCTTGATTAGATGATCTGTAGTAAGCTCCTACAGCAATATGACTTTTGTTCCTTGTTCCTTTTATCTTACCCAGATGCTTTCAATAGGACTTGAATATTTCAGGAATGGAATTCTCCATTTCTTCATTTATGACTTTTTTTATATACAAACAAATCCATTTTGCTGGTTCTTTCCCCCCTTCTTTTTTGACAAGTAATACTTTCAGTGATGTCTCTCATTTCACCAGTAGCTATCTTTTCATCAGGATCTGAAGTTGACTTCATACTCACTCTAAAATGTTTCTGCTCCTGTTTGTTCTTCTAGTTGTGAATTCTTATCTGTCTTTTTCAAATTACTCTTTTTTGAGACTCAGTTGCTAGTTGAGGAAAGCGCCTCCCCTTACTGGTTGGTCACTTGATCAAAAATTCAATGAACTGTAAGTCCCACAAAAAATCATGTACTCAAGTAAATAAGCAAATATATTCATTTATTTTATTTATTTAGTTTGTCAAACATGTACAAGATAACAGGTATACGTATAAACATGGACAAAGGAAATGAGTACAAATAAAATGGGGACAGTAGGACAGGGATGTTAGGCACGCTGATGCGCTTAGGCATGCTCCCTTTATTGACCTCTCAGAAATGGGGTGAGGTCTATGATAGACAGTTTAAAGTTGAAACTGTGGGGGTTTGAAGATGTAACAACAGAGTCAGGTTAGGCATTCCAGGTGTTGATCACTGTATTTTCTGCAATCGAGTTTGGAGCAGTTTACCTTGAGTTTGTTTCCCCATGCATTATTGTGGTTGAAGCTGAAGTAGTCATTGACAGGTAGGATGTTGTAGCAGACAATTCTGTAACCCTTCAGCAAGAAAATCTCATGACCCTATGCAAGAAATCAAGCAACCTGTTCCAGAATTCAGCAGATTGGTTTGATAGTAATTAGCTCAGTATTATCAGATGGTTAACAATAAAAAACAAAACAAAATGCAGTACAAATAAATTAAAATCATACTTAAAATATAATGCTTACCAATCATCTAAACCAAATTTTGCAAAAGTTAATGATATCTTACTAGGACTAATTGCAATTGAGGAAAACAGGAAAGAGAGATAATAGCATCCTAACCAGAAATTCAAGCACTATTTTTAAGACATGTACAATGAGTCTCTTGGGATAGGTGTGTACCTAACTTTTATTCCCTGTGTTGTTTGGGGAGGAATCCCTAGAAAAAACTGAATTCATAAAAAGAGTGAATTCATAATAGAGCCTTCAGGATTGAGTAACTCCTTCTGAAACTCCCCATAAATATTCATTCATTCCTTTCTTCATTTCCAAACCCCAGTCTGCATTTCTTTAAAAGATATTACAAGGAACTGATGCTTGTTGGGAGAACAGAAGCTGCCAAATTAACCATGCATTGCCCTGCATTATTCAACTGGGAAAATATTTCAAATACAAATTAAAAAGATATCAAATATCTTATTCATCAAAACCATTCTGAAAGTAATTCTGAAATGAGGCAGGGAGGGGTACAAATTCAGTATATTCTGGAACTGACAATTTACTCTGACAAAGGAACTGATATGTCTATAGCCAGCAATAAGCAGAGCTGGCTCCTTGAAGTTACAAGATGTCACTAAACAGGGGCTTCTTGTTAAGCCGGTAGGTAGAATGGCTATAATTCAGTGCTTCATTACAATCCCTTCTAAGTTGGTGCCATGTTTTTCTAGCTTTAACTCCTATATTCCTAGACCCTTTGGGGAATATAGCCTCTTCACAGTGCTCGTATTCTCTAAATGAGACAATACGGAAAATAAAGAGAGTGATTCCTAAATCATTAACAAAAAAAGAATATAATTTGAAAGCGAATTAATAGGCAGGAGACGAATATTTGGGGGTTGTGAAAATCACCACAACAAAATTTACAGTCGCTAAAAGTTGTTCCCTGGGGTCTCGACATCTGCTGCCTGTTGAGGCACACAAAGAGGCTGGGTGGCTTTTTTTCCTTCCCATCATAACCAAAGTGGCTTTAATAGCCCAGAAATAAGCATTAATCTGACTGAGAGAGAATCGTACACACAGCATGAAAACAAATGCAGCTAAAATAATTACAGGTTGCAGGGAATCAATCAGAGGTATGTAAATAGCTTGCAGGAAGGCATCTGACACACTCTTCTTGATTTCATGTGGTTACAACCCAGATTCCCCCGCCCATCTTTCCAGAGTTTTAGAGTTTATGCAAATGACAGCTTTCTTCCCCAGGTTTGAAAGTGGCACCATAGAGTTTCTTGTATGACTGGGGTACATAGAATTCTATTTGTCCTCTTTTATTCAGCTGGTTTTATGATAGTTCTGTGATCCTTCAAATTATGTCCTTGAAAAACCATATATAAAGATGTTAGAGATCATGTATAAACAGTCAGTTTGTTACCTGTACGGTTCTACTACAAAGAGGTCAAGAAACATCTACAGAAGGTTTATCACTATTTGGATAGAGTAGAATAGAGTAGAGTAGAGTAGAGTAGAGTAGAGTAGAGTAGAGTAGAGTAGAGTAGAGTAGAGTAGAGTAGAGTAGAGTAGAGTAGAGTAGAGTAGAGTAAAAGAGAAGAGTTGGAAGGGACATTGGACATCTTCTAGTCCAACCTCCTGCTCAGGCAGGAAACCCTATACCATTTCAGACCTATGGTTGTCCAATGTCTTAAAACCTTCCAGTGTTGGAGCATTCAGAACATCTAAAGGAAAGATGTTTGGAAATTTGGAATAATTTGGAAAGTTATTCCTTACCTAAGACTTGTTGAAGGCTAAGATGATACAGTAATTGTCTTGATGAGCTATGCTCATTGCCATCTTGCTGAACTAAACCTGTCTTTCCTTTTTCTAGGCAAATGTATGCTTCAAAATCAGCACAATCCACCCCAACCCCCAGACAGAGAAAAAAAACCTCTTGTTCATTTCATTTAAAATATATTTTTAAAATGAGACGTTATTTTCTATTTAGAAAAGAAACACACGTTTGTACACATATATAATAGTGCCTCTTTTATATGTGATTATGACAAGAAAATATCAGGAGTGAAGAGTTGCCATGATTTATTATACGCCATTGTTAAAACAGTCAATGAATCAATATATTAAGAGTTATGGATATTTTCTGCATGCTGTGGATTATAAAAAAATATTCTTTTACACTAGAAAGACAAATCTACAAGCACTGGCAGCATTGAACTGTCACTCTATACTCTTTGTCAACATTAGAATTAGTTTCCTTTCAACATAAGAACAAGCAGGAACTTCAAATAATTCTTGGCAAATTTCCTTGACTTGTTTGGTCTGCAGTCATACGTCTTCATTCAGTTTCTTCATTTCCCTTCCTTTTAAAATAAAAAAAAATGCATCATATATTTTGTTTGTAGTTATTATCTTGTCAGTTTTGAATATGCTGGAATAAGTGAAATAAATAAAAAACAAAACAAAAGCATTGAATCATATTTTGCAGACTCTATGTGGTGGTGAAAAAGCTATGTGTCATAAAATGTTAATCCTAGTACACAAACAAATAAGGGACAGAAATGAAGGGTGTAGCTCCACCTTCCCTTACTTACTTACTCACATCCAAAACATCTAGAACATGGGTGTCAAACTTGATTGCGTCACAGGCCGGATCATGAGGTATCAGGAAACTTTTTGCCTTTGCAAAGTCAGGGTGGACATGGCCTGCATGTGACATATCCAGCTCATGGGCCACCAGTTTGACAGACCTGTTCTAGAAAGTGTGTCTTACCACATTAACCTTCCTTAAGTTGTTTAAAAGAAACATAGGACAATCCATGTTTTTAGATCAGATACTCCCTCCTCCATGGGTTTCTTTTAGCTTTGATTGCTGTTAGGTATGCACTGTGCAGGCAGCTAATCCATACAGACATACTGTGTAGGAGGGCCAAATCATTATACTATTGGAAAATTCATGGCTTCCAAGACTCATTACAAAACATTCTGAGGAAACAAGACAGAAATAATTTTCCAAGATGTTCCTTTTCATTTGTGACCTGAATAAATATTAGTTGTGCATAACTTTTTTCCAGCTGGGGCACCATTCCAATCATTTTTTTCCTTTTCCAACTCACCAACAATTTAATTGAGGTGGTGATGCTGATGCTGATGATGTAGTTAGTTAAAATTATTACTATTCATGTTAGAATGCCTCATCCAAGTTTTCTGTGTTTTAGGTTTTCATTCTGTGGCTTGGTTCTTCTTATACAATATTTCAAGAAAGAATGTACTTATTGTTGTCCCTCCAATTAAACTTGAAGCCGTTGAGTATAGGAACTGGCTTCCCCAGGAATTCTACTAAATTCTCCCCAGTTCCTATATACACTTTTGCTTTAATTAATTTTGGCAGCAAGTAATGCCTCTGTCCAGTTTAGTGCTCTAAGGAAATCAATTTCCAAAGTCTTCTTGGGAAATCCTACAATAATAAAAGTGATCACCATAATGGTTTTACACAGAGGTGGGCTGCACATACATTAACAACCAGTTCGCCAGAATTGTGAGTGCATGTGTGACCTTCCCCGCTTTTGTGTAACTTCAAACACACAACAAATCTTCTCAGGCAGCCGCAGTGAGTAGATCTGGTGAGGAGCGGCAATCAGTGTGCAGGGAACAAAGCCGGAGTATGAGATAAATAGGAGAAGTTAGCGTCAGGGTTGGTGGGTGGGCCCAGCCAGTAATCGGAACTACCAGTTCGCCTGAACTGGGGCCAAACCAGCAGCAGCCCACCTCTGGTTTTACAGAAACCAGTCAGTTAAAAGATGAAAAACTTGGTACAGCACCTTTCTCTTCACTGGAGTAGCTATAACATGAACCCCTACTGGGAATCAAAGTGCAGACAGAGGCAGAAGCATCAGAGTTAGCATCTTTTCTGGAGATACTTCTGAAACAGGCTTCTCCTCGGAGGCTTGCAGTCTTAATGCTACAGTGCATGTTAAATAAGCCCATCCTCTCTCTCAGCTGAGCAATCCACGATGTCTTTTCACTCTGTGGCACCAACCATGTTTTACTGCTAGGCCAGTACAACACTTGAATTTTACTCACCTCTTTCCCATTCATTGTGCCCACTGTCCATTTTGGTTCCTCTGGCCACAATCCCTAGCTGTTTTCTTAGGTGCCCTTCCACCAACTGACTCTGCCAGCCACTCTGACTCTGTGGGATGCTCTTTGCCACCCAAATTCTTATTTCCCTTTTTGGCACCAAGCAGACTGTTGTAGAGAGAAAGATCTTTATCGTAAAGAGAAAGTCAATCTACTTTTTAAAAATGTTTCCCCCCTCCGACTCCTCTCTCCCTTTCAGACTGCTACTTCCACTACTATTTTCCTGCCAAATTAGTTTTGCCCCCTGCTTCTTCCTTCCCATTGCAGCCGCTATCTACCTTTGCTCTGTGCCCCACTCCTGCATATTTCTCTCTGCAAAACATGCCACTTGCTCTTGTTTATTCCCTCTTCTGTTTCTCCTCTACTTCAATTTATCTCATTTCTACTTGCTTACTTCTTTGGGAAAACTCCTTTTAAACTTTATTGCCCATCCTACTTTTATGTTTTGATCCTGCCCACCATTCTGGCCAAAATTTGGGACCCTAATCTTTAATCTATCCTGCCACCTCTATCACTGTAGCAATTGTTCATTTCTTCCTTTATGCTCTCAGCTGTTCGATCATGGTCTCTCATCTCTGGGGTTCTATTCTGGCTTAGTTCAACAAATTAACCCTGCTGCTGCAAACTCCTAACCCAGGGGTTACATTACACCACGAAATGTTTTGGAACAACCATAAAAATGGTCCTACAAGGGTATATAGATGAATGTGTCACTCTAATAGATTTCTCAAGACGTTTTTCTTCTTCCGTGGAAAGACTTTGGGGATAGCACAGCGATACACATGCTCATATGGCAGTTTTAGTTCAGCCAGATGCAGTTTATTCATGCAGAAGTTCCCAATTGGCCCTAAATTGGCTTAGGGGTTACGCCACTTTAGAGGTAACATTTTTGGATCTGCTACTGATTTCTCTTATACAGCAACCATGCTTAAGAATTAAACCACAGAAATAGGCTGTGGTGACAAAAAGATTCTTTGCATAGAAAAGTCCACTTTACTTATTACCTATAGATATAGCGCACATCTAGATTTTCTTTAATTCTGTTCACAATGTTGGTTATTTGCTTGTTGGACCTTTATGCATATTTCCATTGGAAATGCATTGCATGCAACAAAGTCATCCTTGCACAAAACAGACATCCAAGGATAATTTTAATGCAAAAACTCATAATGAATTATAGATATAAGTATCATTGCATGGAATGTGCTTCCAGCTACATCTGCATTTCCATGACAACTCATTTGTTTTATCTTACATTAACTGTAATCTGAGCCAGCCTGCCTGCCTGCCTGCCTGCCTGCCTGCCTGCCTGCCTGCCCTCCTTCCTTCCTTCCTTCCTTCCTTCCTTCCTTCCTTCCTTCCTTCCTTCCTTCCTTCCTTCCTTTCCATGACATTTTAGGAGAACTTCTAAATTGTTACTTTCCAAGAAACCTGCAGGTATTTGTCTGACTCAGAAGTCAGAATCAGAAGAAAAAGAATTGTCAGCAGGTACTATATATTATCCACTTGGACTGACTGGCAAATTCAAATGCTAAAAGAGTGGTGTTCCAAGACAGGATGAATTGTGTTTCAACAAAATATGAACTACTAAAGTAGAAGTTTGTGCTACATAATAGGATAGTGCAGAAATCTAGATTCAAAGGGCAATCTATGATCAGAAAGCCCAACGGCACATACTTAGAAGCTGTGGGTTACACTTTAAATGAAACACATGTATATCCTGACACTATACAGCTTTTGGAGTTATAGTCACTTTAAGGTGTTCTATATTGATGTTGAATGGACACCTACACATACTTCTAATTACATTTTGTCTTTCAAACCAGAAATTTTAAACTGTCTTATTGCATAACAGATTCCCAAGGCAAATGCCTGGAATACAGCCTTTCAAAATAAGCTTACGGTAGGTCTAGATAATTGTGGATAAGAGCAAGATAATTATCTTCTTCCATATTCCTGATTCCCATTTCATTTATTTATTGATATATATATATATTGATATAGATCCTTTTAGGACAATGTTACATTATAATTAGGTGGCTAAAATGAGGAAGATTTGAACTCAAAGTCCTGCTTTGCTTTAAAACTCACTAAATAACAATGGTTTGGTCACCAACTTTTAGCCTAAACTATCTCAAACATTTATTTGCTGGGTACAAAAGGGAAGGGGATCACATATATCACCTTGAAAGCTCTGAGAGGAAAGCAACAAATGAGCAAACAGTGCAATGCAGCAAGAGAATGCTATGGATAGAATTTATTTGGATTTCAGTAAGACATTTGATAAAGTAGACCACATGGAGGTACATGGAGGGAAGCATGCAGTGGAGGAGTTGACCCTTTGAGAGCTGTATGAAATGGAATGAAAGACTAAAACATATGAAGAACGGTTACAGGAACTGAGCATGGCTAGTCTAGTGAAGAGAAGAACCAGAGGAGACATGATAGCAGAGTTCCAATATTTGAGGGGCTGCTAGCGAGAGGAGGGGATTAAGTTATTTTCCAAAGCACCTGAAAGCCAGACAAGGCATAATGGATAGAAACTGACCAAGGAGAGATTCAACCTAGCAATAAAGAGGAACTTTCTGACAGTGAGAACAATCAACCAATGGAACAGCTTGCCTTCGAAAGTTGTGGGAGCTTTATCACTTGAGACTTTCAAGAAGAGATTAGACTTCTGTTTGTCAGAAATGATGTAGAGTCTCCTGCTTGAGCTGGGGGTTGCACTAGATGACCTATAAGGTCCCTTCCAACTCTGTTAATATGGTAAATCTATTAAATTTCATTTTAATGTATACTGATTAGTGTACATTCAAAGTGACAATAAAGTTATTATATCTATTATCTATCTATCTATCTATCCATCTATAGTGTTGTGAAGGAATCTTGGAGTCCAAGTGGACAAATATGAGCCAGCAGTGTGCTGCAGCTGCCAAAAATCCAACACAGTTCTAGGCTTGATTAACAGAGGGATAGAATCAAGATCACGTGAAATATTACTACCACTCTATAATGCCTTGGTAAGACCACACTTGGAATACTATATCCAGTTTTGGTTGCAATGATGTAAAAAAGATGTTGAGATTCTAGAAAGAGTGCAGAGAAGAGCATCAAGGATGGTTAGGGGAATGGAGGCTAAAACATATAAAGAACACTTGCTGGAATTGGTTATGTGTAGTTTAATGAAAGGGAGAACTAGGGGTGACCCCATAGCAGTATTCCAATATCTAAGGGGTTGCCAAAAAGAAGAGGAAGTCAATTTATTCTCCAAAAGCATCTGGAGGCAGGGCAAGAAGCAATGGATGAAAATTATTCAAGGAATCAACCTAGAACTAAGGAGAAATTTCCTGACATTTAGAACAATTAATTAGTGGAATGATTTGCCTCCAGAAGTTGTGGATATATCAACACTGAAAGTTTGTAAGAAGAGATTGGACAACTTTTTATCTAAAATGGAATACGGTTTCCTGCTTGAGCAGGGGTTGGTCTAGAAGATCCCCAAGGTCCTTTCCAACTCTGTTATTCTGTTAAGATATCCAGTATGAACTTGGCCACATTAATAGAAGCATCTTGTTGAAATTTTAGGTAATGATACTTCCTCTGGATTGATTCAACAATACTTGGAGCATTGTGTCCAGTTCTGGGAATCATAATTTCAGAGGACATGGAAAAGCCAGAACAAGTTGAGAGGAGACTATGGGGATAATAAAAGCCCTCTAAGGAGCTGTGCATGCAAAACAGATTATTGTGGAAAGAAATGACAGAAGATTATTGTATGCAAGAGGAAAGTCATAATATGTGGTGAAAATGAGGGCAGGAGAAGAACAAGAATAGATAGGTTGAAAACAGGGGGATTCAGACTGAATTTTAGGGAGAAATGCCTAAAAGAGTAGCTAAATTAGAACAGTCTTCCTGGAAGAGTATTGAACTCCCTTATTCTTAGAAATGGATGAAATAATTTGTGCAATGAGCAAGAATTAAGCTAGATATCCCATAAGGTCTCTTCCAGTTTATGCATTTTATGATTCTGTATGAGAAATTGTGAGGAGATTTGAGAAAAGAATGAAAGAGCAATAAGCAATCAAGAGAGAGTGGGTACATTAGCAATTTATCTCTTCAATGGCAGCTTAGCCCAGGAGGAAAGAAATCTGAGAAGAAAAGTTTCTAATCATTCTGACTTAATAAAGTTACTATATATGAGGATAGGATATTTCTTCTACAGTTTCCAAAGTTCAGTATTTGCCACAGACTTGCTGAAATAAGTTGCTTCCTTGCTCTTACTCAGCTACATGAGTCTTGACAGTATGAAATAAAATCTAGTTAAACCTAATTTTTATTGATTTCCTTCAAGTTTTGGTTTGACTCTTTTCTTTCAGATAATTTGGAAAGAGGATAAGTTCGGGTATGTAGCTAGAAGTGAGATTGTATTTCAATAGCAATAATATAAGCAACTTCACACAATATATTAGGACTTCATTAAGGTCTTGGAGAGAACCTGGCACACTTCTAATAATGGGTTATACCTAAAACCACCATCTGTGTTTCCTTTGTTCTGAAAAAAACAACACATCTTAAATGAGCTTCAAAAAATTAGAACGAAAGAGAGTTGATTGGCCATTCTAATAACATACAAAATTCTATACTTTCCAGTATTTCTTTTCTATTAGGAAAAGGCAATTTATTGCAGGGTAAAACAGTGCTGAATCAACACATACTGGTTTCAAGGGCACCATTTCAGGATAGATTCCTGACCTAACTGGTCTCATGGTACTGATTGATTAATCGATTGAACAATTGATCAATCAATTGATGTGATGGATCACAGCACTGATGTTACCTGTGGTAGTTGGGTAATGAAACATCTGCAAACAAACACTCAAGTTTGGGGAACACCAAGGACTCCACAGTTAACGCTGAGCTACATATATTCTCTATTAATTTCAGTGTTTGGTTTGGGAAGGTGAAATAATTTATTTCTGACTTGGATATAATTTATTTGAAACTGCAGCAAAAATGCTGTTTTCTCAATGGTGAAAATACTTACCCCAGTCAGTTTATATTGTCAGGATCTTTGTTTTGCATAATTTCTCTCTTCTTGTATGCATGATTTACAATCGATTTCACTCTTCCCCAATCTACTCACTATAACACATGCAGCAATGGCCACAAACAAAACCAAATGCCTGTTTTTAAAATTGCAGACGTGTCATTATTTCCATTTTACAAAGCCATGGGGACTTCTTTGTGCAACAGGAAATGGCAATAAAGCAGCTAGAAAGATTTTAGAAGATTTCTATGGTTTTCTTTACAATTTTATAGTTAATATTTCCTCACATCACTTCAAAGCAATATCTCCAAATCTCTCTCCTTGTCTCTCTCTCTCTTTTTTCTTCTCTTTTTCTTGTTGCAAACTAGACACAATTCATATATGTTCTAAAGCTATGGATGTGTGTGTGAGAGAGGGGGAGGGAGGGAGGGAGGGAGGGAGAGAGAGAGAAATAAATAGCAATTTATTTTACTTTCCATGTTGTGAGGAGGTGAAATATCAGCTGATGACAATTCAGACAACAGGTCACTGATGGATTATGTTCTTTGCTCTCTTTACATGACCAGAGAGAAATAAGGTGAGCATTGAATGGCTCATGATATTTTCGGGATATTCTCTCCTTTTGAGGACAGAATGAGACAACTCACCACAGCCAA
Source organism: Thamnophis sirtalis (assembly GCF_051295495.1). Classification (NCBI taxonomy): domain Eukaryota; kingdom Metazoa; phylum Chordata; class Lepidosauria; order Squamata; family Natricidae; genus Thamnophis; species Thamnophis sirtalis. The sequence goes on from NW_028261387.1 coordinate 52,011,757, forward strand.
TTTGCTGCAGGACAACTCACTGCAGGACAATTTAAAAATTCAATTAAGTTATCTAAATTATCTAAATTAAAAAACATTTTAATTTTTGTCATTCACATTTTATTTTGTACCTCCTTTGCATCCTTTCTTTAATGATTCTATTCCACCATTTCTTTGATGTTAGTGTAACTCTTGCCCCACAGCCAGTTTTCCTGTGGGAAGTTGGTTGCGGCGAGTTGTCCCATGGTGAGTTTATCATGGCCAGACAATTGAAAAGAATACAGTAGGTAAATCAGTGGAAGTCAAAAAATAAGATCTGTCCATCAGGAATATCAGAATAATCAGGACCACACCCCTAATGAGGGAAAAATGCCTGCAATGTTGGATTTTTTGCTTGGAATACAGGTGAGTGAAGATAGGCATGACTGAGGTATATAAAATCATATGTATGACATGGAGGAAGTGTAAAGCAAGCTTCCTCCTCTCTTAAAACAGTAGGGCCAAGGGTCATTTAATAAAGCTGATTGGAAGGAAATTTAGAATACACAAGGGAATTTTCTTTTTCCAGATCATATTATCCACCTGAGGAATTAATTACTGCAATGTGTGATAATAACCACAGAATTGGGTGGCTTTACAAGGAGAATAGATAAATTCTGAGAATTCTGGGAGCATGGGTCTACCAGCTTTTAATCCTAACACTCAATTTATCTTCAGATTCAGGTCAATGTTCCCTCTGAGCTGATTGTATATGCACACATGCACAGGTCATGAACCCAGGGTAAAATATAGTGCATACATGAAACAATTCTAAGAAACGGTAATAATTTTACCTTGACTAAAAAAAAAACCAATTAAGAAAAAGATAAAAATGACCTCCAAGGGGCAATACAATCTGCATATATCAAATTCTACCATGTATAACTCTCGCTTGTGTAGCACAGCAAGATCTGGGTCATTCATTTGTTCCCTTCCTGTGATTATCTTCTCATGTTCCTTCTATAATGACTCTGTTTTCATTGGCTGAATTCTTCCTGTCCGGATTACCTGTTACCTCTAGGCTCTTCATGCGGTGACTGGGTTGTGGGACAAAAGGAAGCTGAGTGGCTGACTATGATGCTAGTCAGTGAAAACAGGCAGGCAAAATAGACTTATTTAGGGTACTGTAGGGCTGGAGAACTGCCTTTCAGCTGAGAGAAAGCCATGGCATTAATGTTATCTTAATACAGTAAAAATAACTATTTTAAAGTGGTTTTAAAGAAAGGTTTTTAAAGAAACACCTTGAAAATATTACTTTCTAGAAAACAATGATCCCATTAAATCTAAATGGCTGGATCAGTCTAAGGAAATGAGTGTATGGAAATCCCATCTCATGATGATGCATGTTGCATAGTTTAAATATATGGCAAAAATGCTGGAGCTATTTCTATGTATTGTTGGGATCAAAACTCTTTTTTCATGGGGAAATGTGGGAACCGGATTATTTAAAATATGATGAATCCTTTAAATCTTATATAAATGGGATAGACTCGGGAACCTTCTTCGTGAGAAGGACTGCTTGGTATGCTGCTTGCAAATTCTGCGAAAAGACAAATTAATCTTGAGTACAAGCATCCAAACCTTGAAGAAATCAAGATTTTTACTGACATTGTTTGTCAGCTATTAAAATGAATAGTTGTGTGCTCTCCATTCAGGATATTAATGAGCACAGGAAAAACAGAGAGAGATGGAAAGTAAAAAAATTATGCTCCTGAATTCCTCAAAATTACTCACAGAGATGTATGGATTAAATAATATTGGAACATTTCATACTTTGGCTGTTGATAAAAGCACAGAAGTATCCACCAGCAAATTCTTGATACGCTTGTATTTTAGATGTCTATTTTAAAAAAAATATTCGGTAGATTATTACAATGGGCAAGTTAGCAATGGTCTTGCAGTAGTTCCTGCAATCAAAAAAGCATGAGGGTCTCATAAAATTGCTGATACATATATCCGATATTAAACAGACTCAGTGGTGTAGCAACACAGCTGAATGATACTCTTTATTTACCCTTTATTGCTTTGTGTACCATAAGAAATTCAAGATTTTTGATGTAAAGAAAAGGATCAGGCTGATAAGAGGCAGTGAGGCAGTGAAACTTTAATGAGTATTACTGTATCTACACAGTGTGCTGTCAATCCTCCTAAAAATTGACATTTCAAGAACTAGTTAATGTTTCTGAATATGAATCAATGCTTTCTGATGTCTCAGTGAGGACAATCTTCAATGTCTTGGAAATTATTCACAACAACAATTCTCCTTTGGAATACTTGCATAAGATAAAGATAATGATCCAGTTTCTAAATACCACTGCAACAAAAAGATAAAAACTCTGGAATTTGAAGTCTCTTTACAAGTTTTGAATGTTTTTTTCCCCCAGAGCTGGCTTTATTATCTATGCTGTTTCAAAAATGTAGCCTGACACTTTTAGAAGCATTTCATCTTGCACGTAGCAAATTGAACAAGATCAGGGTACAATACATCTGTGATACAGTCTCATGGAATGATAAAGTGAAGGCTTTTCTAGATAAGAACTGTCAAGAAAATAATTAACTGGATATTACTTCATAATTAGTTCCATAAACATTCTGTGTGCTACTGTAGCAGACAGGTTCCAGAGAAAGAAGTCAAGGAAAGGTCTGTTTTAGCATAGCGTGACTTCATTTTTAGAATTGGATAGGTCAATTTCCTCTGCTCAAACTTCAAAGACTTATAATCAATCAATAACACAACTTCAATTTTTCAGAAGGAAAAAAATCAGAAGCAAATTGGTCTCATGTTATCCAGATATGGTAATATTTGCACAGCTAATTTATAGAATATGTATAGAAACAGCTTCTGTCTAATGAAAGCCCAGGGGCATGGGGGTTACTGTTTTTTTAATTGTTACTTTCTTAGGTTTTTATCTTTGCATGCTGCTGGAGTCATGGACAGCAGCCCTATAATTTTTTTAAATAAATAAAAAAAGAATCATTTACAACTAGAATATTTGGACAGGATGAGGCATGTTTAGAGTTTTCAGCTTGATGGAGGGTTAATAGATCTACATAGCATTTTTCTCTGTGCAAATATCAAAGATCCCATTAAAAACTAGGGTGTTTTTTGTTTTTTGTTTTTTTAAAAAGCAGTATTAATTCATTAGGATCAAGCCCGCTAAATGGGCTATATTGAAGAAACACTGTGACATCTTCTGACATGACACATACTGGATATATTTAAACTCTGATTCAAAGCAATGACACATAAATGTGTTGCATATTGTTGTTGTTACAGAAGTTGCAGCCATGTCTGACACATTGCAACCACATGGACAATATTCCTCCAGGCCATTTAAATTCATGCCTACTACTTCGGTGATTCCCTCCAGCCACCTCATTCTCTGTCATCCCTTTCTTCTTTTGCCCTCAATCTTTCTCAGCATTAAGCTCTTCTCCAGTGAGTCCTTCCTTCTCATTAGGTGGCCAAAGTATTTGAGTTTCATCTCAGGATCTGGCCTTCTAAAGAGCAGTCAGGGTTGATCTCCTCTAGAATTGATCAGTTTGACTGCCTTGCAGTCCAAGAGACTCACAGGAGTCTTCTTCAGCACCATAGTTCAAAGGCCCCAATTCTTTGGTGCTCAGTCTTTCTTATGGTCCAACCTTCACAGTCATACATTGCAACTAGAAAAACCACAGCCTTGACTGTATGCATTTTTGTTGGCAGGGTGATGTCTCTGCTTTTTAGTATCATGTCTAGATTTGCCATAGCTTTTCTCCCCAGGAGCAAGAGTCTTTAAATTTCTTGGCTGCAGTCCCCATCTGTGGTGATCTTGGAGCCCAGGAAAATAAAATATGTCACCACATTTCTTCCCCATTTATTTGCCAGGAATTGAGAGGGCCGGATGCCATGATCTTAGTTTTTTTAAAATGTTGAGTTCCAAGCCAACTTTTGCACTCTCCATCTTCTTCACTTTCTGCAATTAGAATAGTATCATCTGCATATCTGAGGTTCTTGATAGTTCTCCCACCAATCTTAACTCCAATTTTTGATTCATCTAGCCCCACTTTTTCATGGTGTGCTTTGCATATAAGTTAAATAGACAGGGCGACAGTATAGAGCCTTGCCGGACTCCTTCCCCAATTTTGAACCAATCAGTGGTTCCATGTTCAGTTCTCACTGTTGCTTCTTGACCCGCATAAAGGTTTCTCAAGAGACAAATAAGATGGTCTGGTACTCCCATCTCTTTATGAACTTGCACAATTTGTTGTGATTCACAAAAATCAAAGGCTTTAGCATAGTCAATGAAGCAGAAGTAGATGTTTTTCTGGAACTCCCTAGCTTTTTTCATGATCCAGCGTATGTTGGCAATTTGATCTCTAGTTCCTCTGCCTCTTCGAAATCCTGTCTGTACATCTGATAGTTCTCAATCCACATACTGCTGGAGCCTATCTTGTAGGATTGTTTCATATACAACCTATCAAAAATTAGAGAGAAGAGTGGTTAAGGTAGCATTCCTCCAAATAAAAGGTGCAAGGGCATGTCCCAGAGAAATACGACTGGCCACTTTGCAAAACAACTAGTTTAAAATGGGCTTCAGTCATCTGTTCTTATAGTCTGAAACAATTATTGCTCAGTTTTCAACTGCTTTTTGAGAAACTGGAAGGGAAGAGATGCTGGGGTAGTAAAGACATGGCCTTGATAATGAATTTATATATTCCTAATCCCAGTGCAAATTTAATGTATAAATTTTTTTTAATGATAAATATCTTTTTCCTTAATTAGCCACAGGGAACTTCCACATGAGACTTCCTCATCAGTGTGAAATCAAATCCCATCATGCCGTCAATGTTGGTAATTTAAGATAATTTATTTCTGGCTATTATAGTGTAGTTGAGACCACAGCCAAGCTTAAAAACAATATTTTACAGTGCTTTTAAAAAGAGGGATGCTACATTGAAAAAATGTCCTATTTTCTGTTCCTGGCCTCACTCTTTTGCTGGAAATGGTGAATGAAACCAGACAAACAATAAGGACATTGATTATAGAGAGCTGTTGAAAATGCATGTTATTTCCCTCTTCTGTCGACTGAAGGTGAGGGTGTCCTTTCTTTTTTTAAATCTAAACGTTGGTCTTTGTTCTCAGCATTTTGAGGTTGGCAAGGTGAATGACAACAGGTCAACTTGATATTGTTTCTAAGCATTTGGGGAGTGAAAATGGTAATAGTGTTGAATGGATCTTAGTTTTCTTCTTGATGGATGGATCACTAAATGTTCCCAAAGGACTAAACGTGTCTCTTCCTTTCTATTGGGATGGAAGCTGCTCTGTAATTATCCAGCCATATACAGTATAATAATTACCATGTTCTGTATGAGGAGCACTTAAATAGTTACTATGTCAAAGAAAAGAATGCATTGGCAGAAAAATCCTTCCTTGTTCATTAATACAATGTGAATTATGACCTTTCTATACAAACCATTTGTGTTGGAAGTGGGGGGAAAAAGGGAACGACTGTCAAAATAGTGCCATCCATTTCAGGCACTGCAATTTGGCGAGTGAAGGTGGAGAAAGAGGGCTTTATGCCTGATCTTTTAAAAAATATTTTTTATTCTTTCTTTTAAAGTGAGATGCTGGCAAGGCAAAGCACCAACTTTCAGTATCATCTTTATTTATAAAAAAAGGCCCTAAGCTCCTGTAGGCCTCCAGTCAAAAATGCTGGATAATTTATTAAAATGTACCTTCTTGTGCAGAAAAAAATGGGAGATTATACAAAAGACAAGGGAAACTAAAGGAACTGATGTAAAAGATTACTGTAATTTTGTCTTCTGATAAAGGGACGTTACCATCAGGAGGTCAAAAAAAGTCACAATGGCACACACTTCCACATGAATAAAGCCCCATATCTTTTGGTGCCACATGTTAAAAGATGGCAGGACTTTGAACAAATAATCATGACTTCCATCTTGACACTTGAAACACACACACACACACACACACACACACACAAACACACTAGACATTCCTGATTATCATAATACTGTTGATGACTGGACAAGTCCTCAAAATTCCTTATGCACCCCCTAGTCTCAAAACACTGCAGTCTTTTGTTTTATTATCAAGAAAATATTCTCAGATTATACATTGGTAATATCCCTCAGAATAATTTAAAGATTTAAGCAACTATTAAATCTGCAGCCAATTTCCTTACAAGCTTTAAACAGAGCAGAATGGTAACCATCTCTTGCTTATTTTATGAAAGATAGCATGCTGTTTAATCCAAACTAATATGTCCTAAATTTTAAAATCTCTTTTTATAATTTATAATTCTTATTTACCGGAATATTTATACATTTCCAAATTTCTGCTGAAACATGGAGCATCTTTTATTTGAAAGACAGATTGTAGCTACATTTAGAGCAAAATTTTATTCAATAGAAGCCATATTTTTGTTTATGTAAGTGTCCTCAGGAGTCCACCAAATCAATGCTTTGAAGTGTGCCCATCCCCCATAAAAATGTGGCTAACCTGTTACCAATTATATGTGTATTTTAATCTTAAATGAAATGTATTCAACTGCATGGTGTATATTTTGTTTCTCTTTTGTTTCTCAGATAACTTAGATATAATAAGTGCTACATTTTTGTTTCACACTGTGTTTTTAATTGCACATTTCTTGAGTTCTCTGTTACAGAAAGGCAGTTAAGAAATTTCAGGCAAAAATAAATGCATACTTGAAAAATTGTTCTGAAAGTGTAAACTCTTGTACCTAAGCAGAAACAGTGTCATGCATTTGTTAAGTTGCTAATTACAAATTACTTAAGTCTATGAAAGGTAGATTGCTAATAGGTCAAATCATATGTGAGCAAATAATTATTTTATTTATTTATTTATTTCATCAAGCATGTATTAGATAACATATATAAGTATAAACATGATTTTGAATACATAAATGGATATGAATAAAAGGGAACATTAGGACAGGGATGGTAGGCACGTTGGTGCACTTATGCATGCCCCTTATAAACATCCTTTGTGTATACTGAGGATGCTGTCTCTTCTTTTAAAATTCTAAGCTGACAGGAAGTGCTGTTTGAGTTTGCTACATGGATGAGCAAACATCTTCACATAGCCAAGCAGGTCTGGTGGCAATTGTGAAAACAGCAATGAATTTCATATGGGATATTTGCTGCCTAGGTTCAGGCAGATGCTTAGAGGTGACAGATGTTGCCCTGATAACGTATTCCATAATGATAGGCTTTTGGTTAAGGGAGCAATCAGAGGAATGCAGCAGGACTTGATGATTCAAAGATTCGAACTGCAAAACAAAAACAAAATCATCTTGTTGTGGCACACATAGATACTAAGCTTTATTAAGTGCAGCAGCTTTCAGCAAGGAACGATAGTATCTTATAAAATTGGTCAAAGGATTAAAGTGTCAATCCCAGTTAGATGCTCTCCAGATATTCATGACAACATGTGAATAATCTTGATGAGAACTGTAGTCCAATACATCTGGAGGACATCAGGTCTGGGAAGGTTGGATTAAAGTAATTAATTAAACAAAGGCCATTGGGTTCAATATCTTAGTGTAATGATTGCTGACACTGTTAATTATGAGGATAATTTTTTCCCCAGATAAGATATTGAAACTGAGTGTTCCAATCAGTGAAAAGCCTTATTAAGAAACTGCTGCTTCCACATTTCATCAGTGTCAGTATTTAAAACACCTCTATCATAGTTACATTTGAATTTTAATTTCCCCAGTCTATGTATGTAAGATATTTTGCTAATTCTTTTAGTCTATATATTATACTATGCTTATTTCTAATGAAATTTAAACAACAACATTGATATTAGCATCTGGACAGGATAAATTAATCTAAACTTTCTGTTTAGATTGAGCATCCTTCCCTGCCTCTACCTATTTCCAAGGGTTTGCTCAAATCACGGTAGCAGATGGACTTCATTTTTCCATTAGGATAGGCTGTGAATTACAAAAACTATTTTCAAACTTTGGTTCACTTCTAACAACCATTTATACATGAGATGGCAAAGAATGTAGCAATAGTTTTGATTACTCTTTCTAGGTTGATTTAACAAATCACTCAAAAATCGGAGCAAATGCTCTTATATTTTCCTTAATGGAGAATTCCAGCAGATGCCTTTTACTCAAAGGCAGCATGGTTCCCCCTCTGAAGGCACAAATGCTTTGATAGATTCTGGATATGGCATTATTCAGTGGAGATGAGTGCAAAATGTTGGCCATGTGCATTATACTTTTTGGAGCATCCTGCTATTCTTTGGAAAACTGTTTATATATTGACTAACAATAGCAAGTGATAGAAGCTTCTTTGAAAGACACGGTGCCAAAAATTACTTTTAAACAAGTCCAATAGCAGAAACTAGGAGGAGGCAGGAAAAAGACCCTTTCCTGAGCCATGGTGGTGCAGTGGTTAGAGTGCAGTACTGCAGGCTACTTCTGCTAATCATCGGCTGCCAGCAGTTTGGCAGATCGAATCTCACCAGGCTCAAGGTAGATTCAGCCTTCCATCCTTCCAAAGTCAGTAAAATGAGAACCTAGATTGTTGGGGGCAATATGCTGCCTCTGTAAACCACTTAGAGAAGGCTGTAAAGCACTGTGAAGCGGTATATAAGTCTAAGTGCTATTGCTACCCAATATTTGGAGAAGATAATGGTTTGGGACAAATTCTCAAAAATCAGATGTTAGAAAGGTAGATCACACTACATTGACTGTAGATATGCAAGGACATTAGAAATATGAATTTAACCTGAGGAGCAAAAAAAAGAAAACCTGACCTCTATGCATTTCCATTCCACTTTACATTTTGACATTCTTCAGCTGATCTATTGCCTGCACAATGCTCCTTTCCAATTGATTGATCTTCTTCTGCCCTGGGGGGTGTTTAACTAGATGCTAATTTAGTGCCATGGTCAGCTCTGAAGCATATCAAAATGAACAAGAGCTCATTTTGCGGCATTTAAACATTGATTATTTCGAAATATGTAAGTGGGTAAAATGCTACCTCAAGGTTTGGGTGATCTGCAACGCCAACATAGTTTGGAAAAAAAACTTGCTTTTTTTTTTTTGAATGCATGAAGAATGGCTCCCACTAATATTCACAATTCCCAAAGACAATTATTCTCTCCCAAAAAGGAAAGCACAAACAACATTTTTCATTAAAGATTACTGGGCTGTTTGTTTATGTGGGATTACTGTTCTTACTCTGGAAATGATTGGAAGATTAAGGAAACACTTTTTAAAAAACAACACAAACGATTTCATTTGAATATTTGACCAGTTTTTTGCTATTAGAATTGATATGTAGCATTGCTGTCTTAGATATATCTGCCCAATGTATTAACAGCAGTTTCATCTGCAGAAATTATTAATCTTGTTTGTGTAAAATAACTCCTTCCCTTACCTCACAATGATCAGAATATGAAAGTGGCTTACAATAATAAAATTACAAATATACAGATATAATTTAGCACCAGCATTAACTTGCTACCTTGTGAAACAACATTCTCTCCCCCCTCCCCCCATCCATATGGCCTTGATCCTTTTAGTTGTTCATAAGGCATTTAAAAATTGGGTTTTTTAGCATAATAGCAAACACATCCTCAAGCACAATAGCAATAGCACTTAGACTTATATACTGCTCCATTAGTGCTTTTCAGCACTCTCTGAGAAGTTTATAACATCGGGCTCCTCATTTTACTGACCTTGGAAGGATGGCAGGCTGAGTCAACCTGGAGCAGGGCCACGAGTGAACTTGTGGCTATGGGCAGAGTTAGCCTGCAATACTGCATTCTAACAACTGCAATATTCATGGCACCACAGCTCCACAAGGGGTGGGTTGTTATAGCCTTTATTGCAGGGGTGAAATGCTACCGGTTCACCCAAACAGGTAGTAAAAAAATGCTACTGGTTCAGGTGAACTGGTATTTCCGCTGTGACATGTGATTTATATTATCTAGAAAGCAGGATTTTGTGCTTTCTAGCGAATCTAAATCGCATTGCACAATGGATTCCCCTCCTCGCTGTTCTACTTACCTTTGCAGGCACACTCAGTAGCAGGCTGCGCCCACTGACCCAGAGGTCACCACATCCGTTTTTGATGTTCTGCACATGCACGGAGGTATCGTGTGCACTCACATAAGCGAACCAGTAGCGAAGGTAAGTAGATTTCACCCCTGCTTTACTGGTTAACTGTTTGTTGTCTCTTTTTATTACTGATCTGTAAGATCGGGGGCATTTATTTTGGTGTCAGATGCACTGTATACTGTATTGACCATTCCTTTTACATTATTTTGTACTACTGTATGTACATTCTTTAAATAAATACAAATAAGTAAACACAAATACAAGATTGAAATAATAGTAAATACAGGAGACAGAAGTATGTTGCAAAGACTAATCTAGCTTGATAATTGTATTTTTAAAAATTCACCTGACTGGGCAAAAGTCTGCTGGAAAACACTCTTCTGTGAAGTTCAAAAAAGATCCCAAAGGAGGGAACTCTACAGGCTGGCTATAGAGAAAATATATTTTTTCCACAGGATAAGATTTAATACTGTATATGCCCTGTGTAAATGCGAGTGTGCTTGCCTTTGAATCAATGTTGATTCCTGCCGACTGCCTGGATTATGCCTTGCAATTTTCATGACAAGATTTCAGTAGTTTTGATACTGTCTTCTTATGAAGCAAGGGGCTTGGGGTTGAGAGAGATTTACTGGCCAAAGGTCACCCAGCTGGCTTTGTGCCTAACACATGACTAGAACTCACAGTCTCCTAGTTTCTAGCCTAGTGCCTTAAATTGGCTCTACTATATGTTTTATGGATCTGAGGATATCAGGTTCAAGCCCATTCTCCCAATTCAACTACTCCACAATGCTATTATTATGTGGATGATGAAGAGACTTCCCCATGTAAGTTGCCTTAAGCCCTTGTGCAATGTGTAGAACTTCAAACCAAAAGCCAGAAGGCTGTTATGAAGGGAGTGGACTCTTGGGAATCTATAGAGAAATAAGGTTCACATTGACTGGAGATGACAAAATACATGGCATATGAAGCATTAGGATAGGAAAAACTATTTAAGGACCAGTCCAAGCATTCCCAAAAGACCTGGGATCTGAACCTTTCCGATCTTTTGGAACTAATCCTGGGAGATTCTATTATGTTTTGTGGGAGAATCTAAATGTATAAAAATTGTAGGTCAGTTGCATGCAGAAGACTTATGCAGTACTTTTACCAAACTTTAGAACAAAGAGGTCATTCAAAACCCACTTGGAATCAAGTAAAAACATTGCTGAGAATAAATCTCTAGAAAAATAAATCTGCTTCTGCCCCAAAATTGCAAGCAGTTGTTATGTTTTTGTCAATAAGTCTGGCATTTAAAATCATTCACAGGAAAAGCTTTCTGATAGCTTTTTTTTCTACCCATGACCTATTATTCAACAACAAATCATATATTCTATTTTTTTTTAAAAGCAGCAACATTCTTGGTTGGTTTTGTTTCAAACTCATAAGTCATACGAGTTTTTCCTAACCTTGGACTCAGATATTTACAGCAAATAGTCATATAAACAAACTGAAGAAATGAGGGATTAGCATCTGTGAACAAACTATTCTGATGCCTCGTTCTATTTGCAAATATTCAGCAGAAAAAAAATAATAGATTATGAATGAGAAATGAAAATAAGATTTGTGAATTCCCATCAAGATTTGCAAATTGCAAGTAGGTCTCTAAAAACTGCAATGAATTCCCTTCAAGGGAATTTCCTTTAGAAAAATAAAAAAAATAAGCCCTCATATACACTAGAGACTAAGAACTTTCTCCCGCAGGCTACATTGCCTTGGGCTAAAATGTTTGGAAAACCCATAGCAGCACACCTCAATGAAATAAAAAGCAGATGCCATCAAGTCCTATACAAAGATAGAGTAAAAGATACACAGTACAGTATATTTCTGTCCCTTGTGCATTCCTTACAGAAGATTTTGTCTATCTACTAGCTTGGTTTATGAGCTTCACAGTGAAAAATGAGTTCCCTTCTTCATCATGCAGCACAGAAATGGTTGCAATCTGCATTTGGAAAAAGAGACAGCAATCTTTCCCATGCATGTTTATTCAATGTTCCCTCTTGCCCGTTAGAAGGAGAGGAAGGGCTTTTGAATCCTTAACTCAAAGTGTTCTGGAGCTGAAACCTAAGGACAATCTTCAAGAAGTGCTAGCTGAAGATATAGCTCTTGATGGAGCATTTATTCAGTCCCTTTACTTTCCATGAGGCTGGATTATGGTGAATGACCTTCACGAGCATCTTCAAACTGCATGGGAAAGCCTAATAGACTTGCATTCATCCAAAGGCTGCTGTATCCCTGCAGGTCAACCCCTCTTAGCTGCAGAAATGAACAGATGATTTTACTCATTATTCCTTGCTACTTTTATATCTGATGCTGTCCCCACAAATAGGTCTATTACCAACCTTCTTTGTATCTTTTCTCAAATCTCAGCTTGACTCTGAAATATTTCATGAAATCCCCTAGCTCACATCTGTGACTGAAACTAAACCCCAAACTAAACTTTTTTCACCCTCTTCTATTTTTTCATTTCCCCTTTCCATTTTTTCGTTCTGTTATTTCCCCATTGTGTTGAAGTTCACTTTGTAAGCTCTTTAGATGTACAGATCATTTTGTTTGCTTTTGTGTATAGCGTCATGCCAATTGAGGATACTATCCAATATAAAAGCATGAAAGATAAGCCGTAGATTATTATTAGGGATGACAGCTCTGCACTCCCTCCAATATTGTACTGATTACTGAAGAATATGAATGGGAAGGAACGATAGCATTCATTCCATAATTTGTGAGTTGCCAATAGAAATATAGTTGACCATTTTAGAAAAAAAGTAGACTACTTAAAATTCTGACCTAAGCAGAGCTTCTTATTATTTTAAGCAAACACATATATAAATAACTTCTTAGTTGTTTTCTGTTTTTATAAAATTATTTGATAGAAAAAGGGTAGTATTGTAGAACTGTCTGCATAAGAGAATTCCTGAAACAAAACTCCTCCAAAAATATGAAGGGCCATCATGTTTATTAGTTGAGCCTTTTTTATGCAGAATTTCTTTCATAAACATCAGCCATTTCAAGGGTGTATATAAGGTATAATCAAAAATGTATTGTGCATTTCATAAATGCACAATATACAATATAAAAAAACAGGCAGAACTTTTACCACCATTATTGTGACTGATATCTTGACTTTTTTATTATACTCTGCGGAGTCCCCCAAAACATTCAGTTTCCAGCTGTTCTTAGGCTGCAATTAAGAATAGCATAAAGCCTTGAATTTGTTTTGGATAAGAGACATATGCCTGGAAGTTTTAGGTTAACCCTGTCTGGCATTGAGTCTCTAAGAGATATGAAGCAATTAGTGGATTACCATCTCAGTGGCTGAAAAATGCCAGTTAATCAATGTCCCATTGGCAGTCCATTTATACTATTGGCTCCTTAGCTTTCTTTTACACAACTCAGTATTCTATCACCAGTTTACATACTGTAAACTCACCTCATGATATTGAAAAAAAATGTTTATATAAACACTTCAGATTGTAACTGATTATTTGAAGCTTCAAGAAACAATTTTGTGGGTTAAAATAAATGATCTAGTAAAAGACACTTTAAAATGCTGATAATATTAAGCATAAATTCTGATACATCATTGATACATGCATTTCAATTATTTGTTGAATATTCACAATCTGTATTTATACTCTGAAGAATTATGAAATTTTACATTCACTTTTATGCTGGATTCAACTTGCTCTGAGGACACAAAACTGAATTCAGTTGTTACTAGCTGTAAATATTGAATGGGATAAATTTATTTCATCTCAAAGGAGTCATATGTTCTTAGACAATGCAGAGGCAAATTGTATGGGCTGGTGGGCTGGAAGAAGCATATATTAGGCTGCTGTTGAAACTTTGCTTTGCATATGGATGAAGTTATTCAAATTCATTTTAATTTGGATGTCAATTGGGAAAGACTAGTAGAGGCAACACAGCCTCATTTTGTGAAGTTATCTGGGATAAATTTGAGCTTATTAGTTGTAAAGAAGTAAATTGTGTTCTTCATGACGTTAGCTGTCTTACTTGTGGATTAGATCCTGGTCCTTCCTGATTAATGGGAGATGACAGGAAGCTCAATCCAAGCAGTGGTAAATGCATTCTAGAGGAAGGGGGTAACACCTCCAGTTTTGAAAGAAGTAATGGTGTGCCCCCTCCTCAAGAAATAAACTTAATTGTTGGGGGCAGAAGACAGTGCTATTTTGCAATGGTTTTCCTTTAGGAGATAATCTAAAAGAAGTTATCCAGAGGGCGTTAGGATAACAAGTGCTGAATATGTGTTATACCCTTTCTCTTCCCTCTGACTCTCTGGGATATAACAGAGAGAGGAAAATACAGGCAGAGGTGCAAGATCTGCTATGATAGTATATCTCAATAAAGTCTAGTTCTAGTCATCATATAAAGTCACTTTTTTGATTTGGTTTACCTCTCAGGGCTGTCAAATCTTCCTCTGAAGATGGTTCCAGGTGGCAGAAGTTAAAACCCTCCCTGGATCAGGATGCTCTGTGCACAGTCACTCATGCCCTCGTCCTTTCTCGCCTGGACTACTGTAAAGCTCTCTACATGGGGCTGCCCTTGAAGAGCACCCGGAGGCTTCAACTGGTCCAGAATGAGGCTGCGTGGATTATCATGGGGGCACCTAGGTGCTCCCATGTTGCACCCCTTTTAGGCAGCCTGCACTGGTTGCCAGTTGTCTTCCGGGTGTGATTCAGGGTACTAATTATGACCTTTAAAGCACTCCATGGCTTAGGCCCAGGATACCTGCGAGACCACCTACTGCCACCTGTACCTTCCCACCATCCAGTGCGATCCCACAGAGTTGGCCTCCTCAGGGTGCCATCGGCCAGACAGTGTCAGCTAGTGACCCCCAGGGGGAGAGCCTTTTCTGTGGGAGCACCTTCCCTCTGGAATGAGCTGCCCCCACAGCTTCGTATAATCCCTGACCTTTGGTCCTTTCGACGCACCCTAAAAAATTGGCTTTTCTAACAAGCCAGCCTGGCCTGAACAAAACAAAATAAATTATTGATCATTGTTAATTTTAATTGATTTAAAAAAAATGTTATTGTTAATCTTAATTGGGTTTGTTTTTTGGATATTCTATCTAATTTTTTAAAACTTTTGTAATATGTGTTTTTTTTTAATGTTGTATGCCACCCTGAGTCCTTGGGAGAAGGGTGGCATATAAATCCAATAAACCAAACCAAACCAAACCAAACCAAACCTAAGACATAAGACCCTTTTCTGCTGTGGTGTTTCAGGCTCAACTCTTTCTTCTTATTCAACATCTATATCAAGCCATCTGCTGGAATGGTATCTTGTTGTATATCTTTACTCTGGACAAACAGGAGATATAATGCTTTAAATTTTACTGTGGGTCAGTCTTACTGAAGACCAGAAGTAAATGGCAGTTTTCAGCAATAAAAAAGTTATAAAACCTGGTCATGTGACCACAGGATGCTGCAAATGGACATACAAATGGGTTGGATGCCAAAGTGTCAAACATGCAGTCACATGATTGGGAGGGTGGACAGGACTTCAGAACTGGGTCATTCTAGTCTCAGCTTAGCCATAACAGTTAACTGGGTGACCTTGAACCAATCATTCTCTTTCAACCCAACTCATATAACAGGGTTGTTGAAGGAAAATAGGAGGAGGAAGTATTAGATATGTTTACTGCCTTGAGTTATCTAGGAAAATAATAAAGATGGGAAATAAATGGATAAATAAGTACCCCCAGGGAGGCCCTTCATAAGTTTGAATAGTTTCTAAATGAAGTGGAGGACTGTGTGCTCATCTTTATCCTATGAATAGATTGTTGTCATGTTGTGTAATACCTGAAAAGACTCATATGCTAAAATGGGAAATATTCTATTTCTGAGGTGAGATACTGCAAACCTGCACTTTGTCTTTTGATAATGCTCATTGTGCCCACTGGAACATGCCATCTGAGAGGAATTATTGGCATTTTAGTCAACAATTTAGGAAATGAGGATCTTGGAAAAGTAGGTATACTTGTCTTGCCTGCTTGGTAGAGATATTTTTCAGTAGTTCTGCTGGAAGCTGCTTGAAATGTCAAGAGAAAATTTCTTCACCAGGCCAAGCACAAAGACGTTCTTGCTTCTGAGCACATCTAAAGCAAACAAACAAAAAGTATTTTTCTTAAGGCAATGTTAAAGTATAATCTTGGAACTTTCTATCCTAAAGATACATCTTGTGTGCTTTGTATAGAGGAAGAATAAGCCGGCAGCCCATATATTTTTAGTTAGTGGCCTATAAATGTGTGACAAACAAACTCTGACAAGGGCACCAAGGCTGAAATATGGCCTTCTGAGTTAACAACAGACAGAAATCTGTGCCTTGAACTAACAGGTCAGTATGGTAGTTAGGATGAGTTATGATCACTTAGACACTTTGTCACAAATAACTAATATATTTGTGGCTGAATGACTGGTTGATCTTAAGCCAGCCCAACTTTATGTGGTAATGTCTCATGTTTTCAATGTTTTCCTGGATTATTCCCCCCCCCCCCCCAAGATGTGGGACCTTTTATTTGCAACTTTTTATTTGCAACTACTTACATTACCCATTATCTAATTATGTGGTTAGAACAAAAATGTTTTATAAGATTCTAATTTATTCCAAAGCAAGCTACGGGATAAATAATGAATAGCACCAATAACAATTATTGAAGCAGGACCTTTCTTAAGGAGTTCTTCATATCCTACAACTGCTAGGAGTTGCTCCAATTCTCACCTGGTTTTTGAAGTCTGATTTACACCGTGAGAAACTTTTTTTCAACTTTGCTATTGTCCATTTATGTTTCCCACAGTGCTATAAATAGGGGCTATGGCAGCCTATTGTTGGGCACTGAGAATAGTGAGAGCTATTTATTGAGATTAAAATTTAGAGAGGTTTATTGAAACTGGTGCCAATGGTGACTCCTGCTGCTGCTGAATGTAGCTCAAAGTATCAACCCCACATCTGAGGACTTGTTTGTTGGCATCTTGTTGAGAAGGGAAGCAAACAAATTAAATAATTAAATGGATCCTTTCAAAAGTGACTCAATGCCAGTCTGCCATCAAGTCCTACAACTTTGTCTATAAATTATATGGAATGAAGCATTCTGATTCTGTCAACAAATGTATGTAAGGACTGATTAATCGCATGTGTTTCACCATTAAACTTATTTCCAAGGGATGAGATGGGTAGTGAGAGGAACTGAATTTCCTGATTTTTTTAAAATTAGATTTGCAAAACTTTTAAAAATAAAATGTTTAAAAATGGGAATAAAAATTGAATAAAAAATAGATTGC
Source organism: Thamnophis sirtalis (assembly GCF_051295495.1). Taxonomy (NCBI): domain Eukaryota; kingdom Metazoa; phylum Chordata; class Lepidosauria; order Squamata; family Natricidae; genus Thamnophis; species Thamnophis sirtalis. The sequence continues at coordinate 52,029,218 of NW_028261387.1, forward strand.
TCTTTGAAAGGATACTAGAAAACAACTTCCAGAATTCAAAAAGAAAGTAGAACATGGGTATAATTTATAACAAGTTAAAACTGCGTGGTCTATACTTCCCCAAGTGTAACCAAAGGCATTTTCAGACATACTTAACTGAAAGGTTATAGATTATACATACTCAGCATGAATGTGGTTAGCAATTCTTTAAAAATTATTCAGACAGAGTGAGTCTGATGTAAATATAAAAGAATCTTCAGTATTAAACGGAATATTTTCATGATTCCCTTCTCTTGGCATGGTAAGTTTCTCATTTAGATTCAAGATGATCTCCTAATTGATATGTACAGCTCTAACTGGAAGATTGTATCCCCACTTTAGGCTTATTTCCTATACAAAGGGATTGTTTATTTTTCTCTGTTGTTTTCTTTGACCTGCTTGCTTCTACTTTGGAGTTGCTATAATGCTTATGTGAGGACCGTCTCTCCCATCTCAATCCCACATCTCAACTAGTTTAAGGGCCTTTTTTTTCATCTTTATCAAACTGTGCTCCCATAACCACTTTTCCTGTTGTAACCTTACAATATTACCTTCTCAACTCATAACTAGCAGCTTAAAACTGTGTTGGCTGGTCCACCTTTAAAATTAATTTCTGCCATGCTTCATTGATACAGTAATGTGATTATTAACATAGTCTGGGATCTGCATTTGTCTAGTTCCTATTAGCCCTTTAGGCTGATGAAAGAATACCTTCTCCTCTCTGGTCCCGGGGAACTGTCCCCCCCCCCACACCATTTTAGGGTCATAGGAAAGATTGGATCCTTGGCTTTCACAGTGTCATCTGCCTATGATTAGTGTTTTGCACAAACACAGATTAGACTATGTTGACTAGTAGTTTTCAGAGACTTGTCCAATATTATATGAGTTCCCTATAGCTATGGGTTTAATGCTCTTTTAAAAACCTATTTTTAAATCATGGACTTAATACTGTAGCACTCTTAACAACGTGAGTGTTGTGCTACTGTTAATTTTATCTAGGGAGACAAGGGTATTGTAGTAGTTGTGTCTTAATAGTTCTTTTGGCTTTGAGTTCTTTACTCAAAGCCTTTAAACCTGAATTCCACTGGTTTTGTCAAAAAGAGAGAAAAAAAGAACTTTTGCAATGGTTACACTTGATTATTCATTGCCAGTGCTGCCATATTGGAAACACTAGTCAAAGATGTCTATGGAGATTCTCCAAAGAGGCCATGCATTTCAAAACTGAACAGCCCTCTCTCAAAAGATGGGGAGGGATACAATATCATCTACTTCCAGTTTACAACTCAGTTCTTTCAACAGTTCCAAGAGGGCTCCACACCCATTTGTACCACACAACTGATCCTGATGACACAGAGAAACCTCTAGGTGGCCTCAACAACGTGCTAAAAGAATGCAAATGACCAGCTGTCTGCAAGAGGTATAAATCCTTCCATTACCCACCATCCAGAGCTGAAGAAGCTTCTTGGATGAGAAGTGAAATGTCTTCAAAGAAAAACCAGAAAGTACATTTGCCTCTTGAAAAACCACCTTTGGGACTAGTCAAAGATAGAGCTCCTCATTATATTTGCCTCCCACTTCACTACATTCATTATGCCTATTGTTGTCCATTGGGATGCCAAACTCACACTCAGAAATAGCTTAATGAACCAAACACAGAGATGAGAAGGAGTGGCCGTGCCCATTATTCCTGCAACTTGATTGGCAACTTGAGAGGAGGCTTAACCTACTGTTGTAAGCAGGAGAATGATTGATGATGGTTTTCCTGCTTATTGGTGGGAGGGGAAATGGAGCCAGGAATATATACCAATCTTAACTTGGCCATAATCGCTGTATAAGAACAACACTCCTCACCAGACAATTTAACTACAGTAGATAAGGGACCAGCAATGGCAGCAACACAATTTATGTTGGCATCCTTTTTTGGTGCCTCAAGGACTCATAGAAGGCATTTTAATGTAGCTATCTAAGAGAGATATTTTCTCCAGGTTTGAGTGAAGCACATCTGTAAAACAGTATATTTGAAATATAGCACAACTTTAGGGCCTTAAAAAAAACAGCCTGCAAAAAAATAATAATAACAAAATCTCTTAAAAGAAGTTGAATACTACTCCAAGTTTTTCTAATTGTAATATAACTAAAAAATAGAAGCATACTAGTTTCACCTAATTATTAGTACCTATTTAGGAATCCTTAGTAAAGCCCCACTTGGAATACTGCATCCATTTTTGGTCACCACAAAAAAGAGCAACTAAGATGATTAAAGGCCTGGAGTCTAAAACATATGAAGAATCATTGCAGGATCTGGGTTTGGCTAGTCTAGAGAAAAGAAGGACTAGGGGTGACATGGTAGCAATATTCCAGTATTTGAGGGGCTGCCAGAAAGAGGAGGGGTCAATTTATTCTCCAAAGTGCCTGAGGGCAGGACAAGAAACAATAGATGGAAACTAATCAAGGGGAGAAGCAATTTGGAATTAAGGAGAAACTTTCTAACAGTGGGGACAATTAACCAGTGGAACAGCTTGCCACCAGAAGTTGTGGGTGCTTCATCAATTGAGGTTTTTAAGAAGAGACTAGACAGTCACTTAACTGAAATGGTATAGGGCAGTGGTCTCCAACCTTGGCAACTTTAAGACCTGTGGACTTTACCTCCCAGAGTTCCTCAAAGCTGGCTGAGGAACTCTGGGAGGTAAAGTCCACAGGTCTTAAAGTTGCCAAGGTTGGAGACTACTGGTATAGGGCATCCTGCTGGAGAAGGAGGTTGGACTAGAAGACCTCCAAGGTCTCTTCCAGCTCTATTCTGGATTCTCAATCTATTCTGATTGAGTTCATGGTCCTATGGAGATATCTGTCACACATAGATGACTCCAACTTTCATAGATTCCCCTACTGCACTTTTAAAAGTTTTTATAGATATCTGATATGCAACTTTTTTACATACAAAAGTAAAGCAATGTTGTCTCGGGTGACATTGTAGCCTGTGGTAGCACAAGGAGAACTGCCTAGCAGTGATAAAGTCCTTTGCTAAAGCTTTTACACTGGAGTTCTGGTTAGTTCAAGCCAAGTTTTATACTGTTCTTTTTATTTTTTTGAAGCACATATAGTGCAAAACTGATATCTACCATTCACAACATTGTGTTGTGTGTTGACAATGAAAGGAACGTGGATTTTTCTTTCATATATTTTTTCTTTCATATATTTCTTCTTTGAACATGTCATTTTTTATTTTCTGCATTTGTAAAATTGACCTTTACTCAATCTTGCCATTGATTTGTACAAATGATATTTTCAGTACCAATGGGCAACATGTGGGATTATGAGATTGTAAAGATGAGAGTATTTGAGGATATCTATGTTTGCTTCATTGATCAAATACTTGCTCATGTGACAGAGATTACCTGTTAAACTAAAATCTGCCTTGGCCATCTAGGAACAACAAATTGAATCATGTCCTGAAAGTAGGACAAAACCTAAGACAGTTTAAATTTAAGCTTCAGCCCTCCACTTTGACATAAAAGAAGATTAAAATAATTCATTTGCCAATCCTACTTGTATGGCCTAGCTGTGAAGCTAGGAAAGCTGTAAATTTTTATTTATTTTATAAGCATAAATCTGCCTGCTAAAGGGCAAATAATAACAAATTTTGGAATGCTATAAATTGGAGATAACATAATCTACACTGCCCATAAAATTTAGTGAACAAAGAGCAATTTTACTGCTAAAGCATTCTGAATAAATTCACACTAATATAGAATATTAACCCAATCACAACAAAGTTTTGTATGGCTTTCCTGTGAGGCTTCCATTCTATTAGGGTACAATCATGTTTAGAAATTTTGGTTTTTGTGAAAGAATCTTCTGTTTTTCTATCTTCTCAGAATACTTGAAAATGAGGTTGAATTTCTTTGGCTGGTATCTTTAAGCTTACTTTATAGTTGAAGACTGCATTGCTGTTGCATTTTTCCTATCATGCTAAACTCTTCTGGACTTTACATTTTAATGTGAAAAATTTCCCTCATGGTAGTTTTTCCTTTGGATTTAATTGAAGGTTGCAAAATGAGAGGGATACTAACAGCTGGAGAGATGATTATGCAATCAAAGTCAGGACAGGGCAGTCATAATTATTCCATACCTACCACTCACACAGAGTTGGCTGAAAGATAGCCAGCCATATAAATGTTTTAAATAAATAGCTCATAACTGGCACAAGAATACCACACTTCATCCATGAAAATTTCTCTTATCCCTTGAAAGAAATCTCAGCAGCAAATCCTCTTTATAAAATTGAAATAGGACCAATCCTTTAAAAAATGGAGAAAACGTTTTCAAATTTGCATTCAGTAATGATTGAATGTCCACTGAAATGATCAGCAGAACCCTGAGATGGGGGAAAGAAGGGATTCAAAGGAGTGAAGAAGAAAGGCAGGGCTAATTGACTAGCTGCTGAATAGGAATCCTTGCTGATTCTACTTGCATTGATCGGAATTTAAATCTCTTGGGAGCCAGGATAATTACAGTAAGCTGGGGTTGCCCCAAGTTCAATTCCTACCTCAGTACAATAAACTCATTAGTTAAGTGTTATATTTCTCCCCTTGTAATATCAACCTGCAGCACTGTGAAATTGCTGAGATTATGCTAAATACTCCAAGCACCAAATATTATTACATTTTTACCAGTGAAAAATGTCTTGAGTTCTGAGGGCATTTGAAAGAACGCTGGCAATCCTTGGAATGCAACACAGTCGGTCTACCTGAACAGTTATTTTCCCCAGCATCCAAAGAAAGAGGACTAGCAATTCAAATAGCAAATCCTTCTCTAGCAGGAACATTGCATGCTAGCAGCAATCTTCTCCATTTTCTCCAGAACCTTCCAAGAAGGATCTCTCTACAACAACCGAATGAAACATCATTAATGCAACAGGGCTGTCACACTCTATGCATGCAAAGAAAGCTGGCCTTGTAACTACAACTCACTCTCACCCATGCCTGTAAGCACCAACTCTGGATTTCCAGGGGGAAAAAACCACATGGGCATTTGCACAGCCCTGGAATGGCAGTGTTGTGTTGGGCTATGTCAGTTAAACCCAGGGGGATGGTCTCGGGATCAGCACATGTGAAACTGTTACTGTGAGAGTGTTATGACTTCTAACTAGTTCAAGAGCATTGAAACCTTGGCGATTCCCCCAGGCTTTGGGTAAAGTGGCTGGTGAGCTTCTATAAGTTTTGCATCTGTCTTCCTCTCCCTGTCTTAAAAAAAACAACTTATTGGGGACCCTATACTTCAGGGCAGGGACGCAGTGGCTCAGTGGTTAAGACACTGAGCTTGTTGATCAGAAAGGTTGGCAGTTCGGTGGTTCGAATCCCTGGCGTAATGGAGTGAGCTCCCATTACTTGTGCCAACCTAGCAGTTCATAAGCATGTAAAAATGCCAGTAGAAAAATAGGAACCCGTTATTACTGGGAAGGTAACAGCGTTCCATGCACTTTTGGTATTTAGTCATACCAGCCACATGACTACAGAGACATGTTTGGACAGTGCTGCCTCTTTGGCTTTGAAATGGAGATGAGCACTGCCCCCTAGAATCAGGAATGACTAGCACATATGTGCGAGGTGAACCTTTATACTTCAGGGCAAGATGGTGCCTTGCCAGATGTACAAAAATTCTCATATGCATCTGGGAAGGATGGCTGAAAGATGGGCTCAGATACTTCACATACTTGAGATCTTTTATATGCAAATACAAAACTACAGGGAACTGCAAACTAAGAACACAGTGTTCAAACAAAATAGAATGAGAGAGATTAGAGATGGATTGGAGAAAGGAGAAGGTATTTTTCCCCTCTATTATGCAATTGCTGGGTGGGTTTTGCTATGCAGTTACAGTAAACACACACACACGCACACGCACACACACACACACACACACACACACACACACACACACACACACCAGTAATTCAAAGCTAACAACTGCAGCACTGAACAGAAGACCCCTTCAGAATGTCCTCCTAAATTTCAGGTGGAAGGTTTCCAGTAGTGGGGAAGGTGACAAAAATAGAAGTTTAACAAAAGAAATGGGGGGGGGGGAGGAGACTACATCTAATAGAATAATGGTGATGAGCAGTTCTCAGTTTAATATTTGCTTTTAAATTATTAGATTTTAGATATGAAGAATGGTTTCAGGAATTGGTTATATCTAGTTTAAGGAAAAGTAATAGGGGTGACATGATAGCAATTTTACAATATCTGAGGAACTGCCATAAGGAAGAAGGACTCAATCTATTCTCCAAAGCACTACAGGGCAGGGCAGGAAGTAATGGGTGGAAACTAATCAAGGAGAGAAGTAACCTAGAACTAAGGAGAAATTTCCTAACAGAACAATTAATCAGTGGAACAACTTGCCTCTAGAAATTGTGAATGCTCTAAATTGGAAGCTTTTAAGAAGAGATTGGCAACCATTTGTCTGAAATAGTATAGGGCTTCCTGTCTGAGCAGGGGATTGGGACTAGAAGACCTCCAGGGTCCCTTCCAACTCTGTCATTTTGAGAGAAAATGTTTGGTTGCTATAGCACTTCCTTCAGATGCAAAAATCACACTGCTTCCCCAATATGTTTGAGAAGAATTTTGATAAAAGCGCCAGCTAACTGCTGAAACTACACTATCTACTGGCCTAAGGGGATAATGTTATACAACTTCTCCCAGTCTTCTTCTGGAGGAAGATGGAAGAGTGAAAGTTGGAGAGACTTGGAAAGCTGCATGTAGCCTATTATCTAGACATGTCCAAACCTCCATCAAGTAAAGTGGCTTAAAATAATGTTGTGATTATTACACCTTCTTATGCTACCAATGTGATGCAGTCCAAAACATGACTTTAAATGCGAGCATAAGGATTCTAAACAGAACTGGCAACTTTGTTGTGCAAATAATGAGACAAACCTCTAAACATAGGAAATGCAGTGCAATTTTAAATATTTCAAAATTATTAAGAATATGACTTAACACATTCCGTTTCCAAAGACCTCCCCATTTGCTATTGGCTTATACATTGAATTAAGCTATCATTTAACAAGAGTCTAATAATCCACAACTGTGAATAGTCTAAGGCAGGGGCATCAAACATGCGACTTGCAGGCCAGATATATCACATGCTGACCACGCCCAGTTTAATGAAGGAGGGGAAAGTAACCATACATCACATGACGATGCTGTGATGACACGAGTTTGACACCCCTCATCTAAACCATAAATCATTGTTTATAAACCAGTGGTTAGATTAACACAACTTGCTAAGCAAAAACAAAATTGTTTACGATAGTAGAATAGTAAATAGAGGTAATGTGTTATTTTGAAAGATTATCATCAATATATAGAGTGCATGTGTGTGTGTGTTTGTGTGTGTGGGAGAGAAATAGATAAAATAGAAAGAAAAAGAGATAGGAGATAAAACTGTAGAAAGGAACAAAAATATACAAAAAGGTGACTTCTGACTTCTTTTTACAAAGAATATAGTTCTATATGCTATATCAGATGTTATAACTTATTACAGCAAATTCTGATTTGAAAAGTGTAAGCCAATCTGTAAGCTCATTCTTTCCACACAATCTACATCTATTGTACACCCCTACAAGAGGAAGGGCAATTGATAAGTATGCAAGTATATAGGAATCTTGCTGCTCTCCACGGTAGGAAAAACTTTTGCAAGAATTCTGCTAAATTATCTGGTCACTCATCTGGAACTGGGCCAAAGTTACAATGTGGCTTCTGCAAGTGTATTGGGACTATTAACATGATTTTTGCCATGCACCAACTTCAGAAGTGTCTGCAGCAGAATCATGTTGATCTCATGAAAATCTTTGACACTGTTAATCAACAAGACCTGTGGAAGATCATGCCAAAATTTGGCTGAAATACATTCACATGGTACTTCAGTTTCATGCTGGCTTGTTGGTCAGCATGCTAGACAGGGAGGAATCCTCTAAGGCAGGGGTGTTAAACTTGCGGCCTGATGTGTCACATACTGGCCATGCCCACACCTGGTTTAGCAAAGTGGGGGGAAGTTGCAATATATCCCATGACGACCAGTGGTGGGATTCAAAAATTTTACTACCAGTTCTCTGGGTGTGGCTTTGTGGGCATGGTATGAGTTTGTGGGCATGGCAGGGGAAGGATACTGCAAAATTGCTATTCCCTCCCCACCCCACTTACTTGCTTTCCAGCTCTGTTCCCCTGTTCAGCTGGGAGACTGGGAGGTAGAGGGGGAAGAGCCAACCTATTTGCCGGTTCTCCGAACTACTCAAAATTTCTGCTACCGGTTCTCCAGAACCTGTCAGAACTGGCTGAATACCACCCCTGATGATGATTCTGTGATGACACCACTGCTCTAAGGCATTTTCAGGCACAACAGAATTGTATGTTCTCACGCATACTGTTCAGCATGATGTTTACTGCTATGTTGAATGATGCCTTTCAGGATAGTGATGCTGGAGTCAGCCTCAAGTTCAGAGTAAATGGACAGTGTGCTTCAATGTGTAGGAGCAATCAGCTCAGTAATAAAAGGGATAGACTACAAAGCTGTGATGCTTACTGTTCTTCTGTAGGTATGCTAGACATAGACATGCTAGACAGCTCAAACTATTTGCACATGATGTCTCTTTGCAGGATACCATGTATCAGATGGCTATACAAAGTACCAGGCTGAATGTGGTAGTTAGAGCATGTCTAGCATCAGAATAACAGAACAGAATAATGGAGTTGGAAGTGACCTTGGAGGTCTTCTACCCCAAACCCCTTACTAGGACAGGAAGCCCTATACCATCTCAGACAAATGGTTGTTCAATCCTTTCTTTCAAACTTTCAGTGTTGGACCATTTGCAACTTCTGGAGGCAAGTTGTTCCACTGATTAATTGTTCTGCCAGGAAATTTCTCCTAAGTTCTAGGTTGGTTCTCTCCTTGATTAGTTTCCATCCATTTCTTCTTGTCCTGTTTTCAGGTACTTTGGAGAAGAGGTTGACCTGAGACCACAGACCAGGTCATGTCATTCATATACCAGAGAAGTGCATACCCAAGCAATTTCTTTTTGGGGAACTCTCTGCTAGAAAATGTTCATATGGAGGCAGAAGAAATATTACAGTCATAAAGACCTTGCTGAATTTTCTTAATATACCCATGACCCAGGGGTGGGCTCCTGCCAGTTCTAACCTCTTCTATAGAAGAGGTTCCACAAATCTACAATGCCGTTTAGAACAAGTTCCAGCTTCTTCTCGCTGCCTGTCCGCACATCATCAAGATGAAGAGCGACAGGAGGAATTCTGGGAGTTGAAGTCCACAAGTCTTAAAGCTGACAAGTTTGAACACCCCTGGATTTTTTTTTCTAAAGGGTTAGGGGTGCGAAGGTCTTGTAACTTGACAGCTTTAAGACTTGCGTGCTTCAAATGCCAGAGTTTCTGAGCAAACATTTTGGTTGCTAAGCAAGACTGTTGTTAAGTGAGTTTCACCACATTTTACAAGTTGGCCACGCCTACCCAGTCACATGGCTGGCAAGCCACTCCCACCCAGTCACATGGCCAGCAAGCCACTCCCACTTGGTCACATGGCCAGCAAGCCACTCCCACAAAGCAGGCCACACCTACAGAAGAGGTTCTAAAAAAAATTGAAACCCACCACTGCCATGACCCCTTGGGAAATGGTGGGACAAAACCACCTTACCTGGTGTGGCCTCATCCACAAGGGCTACCAAGCAAGACACACTGCTAAAGCAGAACATAATCATGAGCTACATAAGATCAGAGCTACTAGCAAAATATAGACAATATATTGTGGGCAGGAATTGGCCTGATCCAGCATCATTGGACTCACCACATCTAGTTTTAATTTTTTTTTAAAAAAAAAAAGCCACATGTATTCATCAACAATGATAGACAAAAAACAACTGGTTACACAGGTGAGAATGTCACTTCTGAGCATGACTCACTTCCTGGGATTCCATTTATCTTCCATAAATGTTAATCTCAATCTGGATACACTAGAACCACCTACACTTGGAACTATGCTTACAAAGAATCCACCATTTTGCTGTAACCTTCCCCTTAATAGACCTGCCTAGCAGCTACGTGTTCCTTAAAGTGGTGCTGCCATGTAACTTCAATTTATGATTTTGTATCTCCTCTCATGTACAGCCATTTATAGCTAGGTAATAAATCTATGTAAGAGCATGGCCTTTGATCCCCTTTTGTGCTATACTCTTCAACTATCAGAAGCTTTTAAATTGAATATCCAGACTTTCAAATGATCTTGCCATTGTTCTGTTCACCTGCCATCATGTGCTGAGTCATACTGTTATCTGACAACCCAGGAAGGAAGAACTCGGATGCAATCCAGCCAGTCTCAGACTGCTTGTAAACTTGCATCTCTGCTCTGCCTTCGATGGGTAGCAACAAGAGGGGGGAGGTGGAAAACTAATGAGATTAATCCTTGGAATTCATTATGCAAAATCTTGGCACCTGTCCAAGCTCTCTTCTAGGAGCGGTCAATGCTTTTCTTTAATAGCATTAAGCAAAATTACAAATCACAACGTTAGCTAATCAATCTCAATAGGTTCCTCTGCATCCATTAAAACAAAACAGAAAACTCCCCCATCTATGAGTGCTTGTTGTTACTGAATGGGTTTAAAAAAAAACCAAAAAAAACCCCTTAGCATCTTCAGCAGTAATTGCTGGAGAAGATGCTAATGACTTTAATCTGTCCTAACATTCTAATATGGGCAGGCATAAAGGTAGATTGGGATGGGGAGGGGGAAGGTTGTTGGGGAAAGCAAAATAAAAAGAATTAGGCAAGGAATAAGGCATTACAAATCAAAAGCAAGGAGAAATAGGTGACTGAAAAATCAAATGCGTTCCTTTCCATGATTAATTTGACCTATTAAAATGGATGTTTGAGCACCGATTCAGTAGCTTGTTATCAGTTTCATCTGGACCTTCCACCTTATGCTTGACATGCTTTATTATTTGTCGAATGACTGACACAGAAATATAGGCTAAGAAAAAGTCGTTCAGAAAAATCTAGATCAGCTTTATCTAGCACTCTCCAAACAAGCACTTGAGTAGGTAGTCCTTGACTTATGACCACAGTTGAGTGCAAACATTTCTGTTAAGTGAAACATTTGTTAAGTGAGTTTTGCCCTGTTTTTACAACCTTTCTTGCCACAGTTGTTAAGTGAATCACTGGGAGTTGATAAATTTGTAACATGGTTGTTAAGTGACTCTGGCTTCCCCATTGACTTTGCTTATGAGAAGATTGCAAAAGGTGATCACGTGATTTTGAGACCCAGCAATGGTCATAAGTATGAACCAGCTGCCAAGCATCTGAATTCTGATCACGTGATCATGGGGGTGCTGCAAAGGTCATAACTGTGAAAAATGGTCGTGCCACTTTTTTTCAGTGGCATTGTAGCTTTGAACAATCACTTAATGAACTGTTCTACGTGGAGGACTACTTGTATAACACCATCTGCAATTCCTTGGTGCAGCTGCATTGTTTCCCAGGATCACACAGTTGGGAATGAAGCAGGCAATAATACTGCTATGCATAATAAGATATGGTGGAAGGCATGGCAGGTTGACACTGATTCCTCATTACATCTTTCAGCATTCTGCTGCAATTATTGGGCTGTCAGTTGCCTGGTCTTCAGCTGTTGGGCTAAGTGCCAGACAGCTTGCAAGATCCGGTTCTGGACCAGTGAACCAACTTGGATTATATAGCCAACACTTGGTTGGGCATGGGGAAAAGACATCTCTCTCAGAAATGTGCCTACCTAGATTTTGATTTTGGCATAGCTACAACCCAGTGGTGGGTTTCAAATTTTTTTAGAACCTCTTCTGTAGATGTGGCCTGCTTTGTGGGAATGGCTTGCCAGCCGTGTAACTGGGTGGGCATGGCCAACTTGTAAAATGTGGTGAAACTCACTTAACAACACTCTTGCTTAGCAACCAAAATGTTGGCTCAGAAACTCTGGCATTTGAAGCACACAAGTCTTAAAGCTGTCAAGTTACAAGACCCTTGCACCCCTAACCCTTTAGAAAAAAAACCCAGGGGGGTTCAAGTTTGACAGCTTTAAGACTTGTGGACTTCAACTCCCAGAATTCCTCCTCTCGCTCTTCATCTTGATGATGTGCGGACGGGCGGAGAGAGGAAGCTGGAACAGGTTCTAAACGGCACTGTAGATTTGTGGAACCTCTTCTATAGAAGAGGTTAGAACTGGCAGGAACCCACCCCTGCTACAACCCCAGAGCAGAGATGTGGAATGGTTATAGACAACCAAGAGATTGTGGTGGCTCTCAAAGGAACTGTTCCACAAGTAACCAGATGTAAGATTCTGTTTTATGTACTTCAGCTCTGGGGATCACATTAAGCCAAAGTCTTTTCAGCTTGGCAGCTTCCCTGTCAGGGCTCCTTTACTCTGTGGTAAACTGGACCCTGAAATTCACACACTTTTAGTACTGAGCGACTTCAAGCTGTTTTCTTTTAATATAGAGTCGAAGGTAGAACTTGACTTCATGAACATGACCCAGATAATTGAGAATCCAAAACACAACAGAGGTCATTTTTTTCTCAGAACAGTGGCAAAGTGATCTGAGTGTGAGAGATGTCAATATCAATTCCTGGGCATGATTAAATCACTTTTTGTTAATGTTGATGTTCTCTGCAATTGTTCACCATCACAGGAAGGCATGATATATGTTTAATCAGTCTGCCTCAGATACGAGGCATATGAGTTTCAAAGGGAACTTGAGACTGTGATGCACAGCTCAAATGAGACCTTAGTTGCCATGGCAGTCTTGAATTACCTCATGACTGAGTGGCTTCTTCCACTTCCATTTTGAGAACCTTGGTCTAAGGAACTGCAAGAGAAGTTCAAAAGCATCTTTGTGCCCTGAAATCTAAAGTCCTGCACAGCAGTTGCTGTATGCAAGAGTATAAGCTGCTACGGTCTTGTGAGTAGAAGACACATACACACACAGTTTTGTAAAATCAATGACTAAAAGGGAAAGAGGGTTGTAATATAAGTGCCTTCCCATGCCAAATGAGTAAGGTTTATGGGTAGAGTAAAAGATTGGTTAAAACTTTCTTATAGTCCATGTTGGGATTCCAATCTGATTATTCATGCTAAAAAAAAACTTTCTGTAATAGAGGTCAAGCAATGTGATTGTTTCATCTGCATGTTTAATTTTAATAGACAACCCTTGACCCATTGGGTCATCTTTTCACAGATATTTCCTTATGTAAACAGAGAAACAGAATCACTGTGAGCAGAGAAAAAAAGCAGTGGGAACAGGATCAACTTCCTGATGCCTTCCCCAAGGATGTTGCTTATGGTTATCTGCCAGAGAGCACTAAAACTCACTCCTTGGCTGGCCTGCAGAACTGCTTGCCACTTTGCTGGGGGAAGGGGGAACAAAGTGAGCCATAGACCATGAGATAAAATGCATCACCACTTCCCATCCAGATATATCCCCAAGGACCCCCCCCCCACTCAAGGGAGAAAAAGGGCTCACCCATTGACTTATGGTACTCCTCCCCAGCCAGCCCAATCTCACCAGCAGGCATCCAGGTCTTTCCAGTGTCTTTCCTTCATCATCTATCAACATTACAAAATTTCAAATGATGTTGTCAGTTCCAAAGCAGGCAGTTGGTGCTTACCCTTTGGGCCTTTCTACTCAGTCAATTGGGACCACAGGGAGATAGATAAGATGGTTGGGATATTCCCTTTCCCATTCCTTTGTGTTATGCTATCTATGGGTTCCTGGAACTGGAAGATGTGGTGGTGCTGCCGTGGCCACAACTTTACCAAATTTCAATCCATAGGAGTCATAGTTCCAGATTTTGGAAGCATTCTTTAAGTTATCCCATTTGAGATATATTGATTCAGGCATTGTTGCCCTAAGTTGCACCATTTCACCCGATTGAAGGTTACAAACAGAAAAACACAGAATTTTAGTAGTATATAGATTTGTAACTTCCATGTAGGCAATGATTTAGAATTACCACACAAAACCTAGCCTACAGCAGATAAAAATCTAGCTTTAGAATCTCTGCTTTATATTTTAATCCCAAGGGAGTCGTGGGCCTATAGTTTGGAGTGGGGGAGGGCTATCCATCAAATTCTCTTCAGTACAAAGAGAGTTCCACAAGCAACAAATGGATTACTAAGTAATTTCTGAAGCCAGGCTGCTCCAGTGATTACCTGACCCATGAGAATGGATCAGTATCCACTAAATCCTGAAACAAAGAAAAATGAGAACACATTCTATTTGTGAGAGGGGATACAATTAAATTAATTCTTCCTGGCCAATGCATTTCTTTCTGCAATGCATCTTGCAGACTGACAAAACCTCCAACATTTCTTGCTTTCCCTGATTTTTTTGAATAAGAATCTTTAGAAATTATCAGTTAGATTGGAAAGTATAAAAACAAAAGCCTTGGCATTCTTATTTAAAATGATTTATTGCATTTTCCCTCCAAGGAAAACACTTTGGTGTGCAGAATTCTCTCCCCACTCTGCATCTTTATTCATATTCATTGTTACTTCTATATGCTGCCTTTGGTTATCATATGCCACCATGGCACCCACTTTTTGCAACTGCTGCGACCAATTCTTATAATTCCAAATGATTTCAATCATTTGAAACAAGAAAGGAACCTTGTCTTCAAGAAAGACTTAAGAGAAAGATGAAAAATACAGTGAAATGTGCGGAACAGAAGCACAGCAGGGACTTCCTCTTATACTTCTGATTTTAACATTGCAGAATTGCTAGAAAGGGTAAAGGTACCTGTGACTCTAGCCCTGGAATTTATAAACGAGATACACCAGCGAAGCTGCTTCCAGAAGCCTCAATACATTGTTAGGCTGCTCTGATAGCAGCTCTCCGTACATGAATACTGAATTTTTCCATCCCTCCTTCCCCCCTTTCCTGTCCCCTCAACTATCCTAGCAATGTTATAGGAGCAGAACAAAAGTAGAAGGAGCCGATGGCTATCTCTGGCTAGGAGGCGTCCTTGAAAGAAAATCCATGATAAGTAGGGCAGTGCCTGCTTAATAAAAGCATTCTATTAAGAAGTGAGGATATCAGCTCCTCAGACAGTGGTCCCTGTATAATCTGTCTCTCATAAAATAAGTTAAAATACATTTCAGGCCTTTCAAATGCACAGTTTATCTCAGCCCCAGTTCCATAATAATCAGTTGTTTGATTTTCCTATCTCCTTTTTTACCTAAAATCCATTCAAACACCATTGTAGTATGTTGAACAATTTAATAAAACAGAACATAAAAGAGAACTATTTCCTCTGCAGGGGCATGGGGAGGTCATCAATTAAGTGAAGACAGCAGTCCTGAGCATGCAATCAAAGACCCTCCTCTTTTTACATGTGTGAGAGTATGGGTTCATGCAGCACATTAAGGCAAAGTACAGTCTGGTTGGTTGGTTGGTTTTGGCTTAGTAACCACTAACCACTGTTGTCTGTATGAATTGTTTTGCAGATTTTTAAAAATGGATCCTGGCTTAATATATTATGAGACAATGTACCTGGTTTCAAAGTTATTTGAATACTATTCCTGAAACTACAAACCTTTCCACTCACCAATCAGCCTTGGCAAAATATTTCATTTGTAGCAAAAGATGCAAATCCCCTAATGCTTTAGAATATTCCAGACTACGCATTACTAGATATAACACCATTGCTGCGGCTAACCAGTGCTAAAGTAATTTTATTGTATAAGCTCTTGTGCTTTTGGATTCTTGATCTTCAGCTTCACATATTATTTTCCAGACTACTGTTTCTATCTTTTCTCTGTGCACCAAACTGTGAAACCTGTTTCTTACCTACTGCCTGTTATCTTAGCTCATCCAACCATTTACCTAATGTCTTTCTCTGCAACAGCAATCTGACTCAACTTTTGGGCTTCTCAACCTTAGCTTTGGGGGATTCCAATCTTCATTTATGGCCCAAGGAAAACAAGGGACATGTTTGTTTGTTTGTGTGTGAGTGATGTGATGTGCTGAATTAGGAATAGGCATGCTTTATTGTTGCTCTTATTTTTTAATCAGTGTGAGCTGTATCCTTGAGGGTTTGTTAAAATGTAGTGGGACAAGATACTCAACTTCCCCAAATTTGATGCTATTACTTACCTCTGAGTGAGGATCTCTGCTCTGGGGTGAGTAAGACTCAGCGATGTTACAATGCCATCCTATGGTCGCAAAAGTTAGAGTTGAGAATTTTCATTTCAGTTGGGACAATATGAATAACCACTTAGGGGTCTGGTTGGCTTTATATTCATCTTCCTTTAAGAAGGCATCTTTTAAGCAGTTTTAGTAAATGAAACTATAGTCACATGGAATTAGCATTAGCATAGGAATCTTATTTGGATAAATATATGATGTAATTAGGACAACAAACACGAACTTTTGGATGCTGTAAATGACTATATCTAAAGGTACTGGGGAAAAATGACTCTGGAATTAATTTTAAACAGAGTTCATGAACTGATGACAAATGTGATGTTGCTGAGCCAACTGAAAACAGGGCCCACAGCGCTATGAAATTCAACATATTGTATATAGGTGCATATGAGAAAAATTGCTAAGATGCAATGCAATCATATTAAACATCAAAGGGTTGGGAGGAAATTTCTCCAAACAAGCAGACTAATAAAAAGGATGTTGGAAGAGACGGTAAAAAAAATAATCTCCTAATGCTTAGAGGTTTTTGCAGCGAGAATGTACACCATAAATCACAGCATGAACCATCAAGTCACAAACTGCTAGTCGTTTCTGTTCTTCAGACTTCATTCTTAAGATAAAGATCAGATTTCTATCCATCCCCTGATGAGAAGAGCTAAAATTCTAGACTTTGTCAGTAAATGAAACCGTGGGGAATCATTGGATGTGACATTCTTAAAATATTTTACATGGAAATTTTAGATCTAATCATTTTTTCATATTATTATTAACATCAGCTTTTGCAAAACAAACCTTAAAAGTGCTCAGGGTATTTGAGCCTGATTGGGTGGACAGTTGCAGGAATTATATATAAATCGAAATAGAAAGAGTGCAGGAAAGTGTGCATGTTCCAAACTAAACACTTGCCATGCCCTTTTCCTTTCTGGGTGCTGAGAAAGTTTTTGCTTGATGGTTGTCCAATCTCCAGCTCTTCCTCTTGTCTTTACACTTCAGTTGCAATGAATCATTTAGTAGTACATATGCATTTCATCACATCTTTCTTTTTCAAGTGTTCATCTGAAAATAAAATGGCAAAGAATCTACCCTTTCAAACAGGGAAAGCCACTGCTCTAGTTTCCCAGTCTCCTCCTCCTCTAATCTCAAATTAATTCCACTGTTCGGTGGCATTTAAGCAAAACCTGTTGCCATGGCCACGCCAGGGGCTTCTAGATACAGCGAATGAGGCAATCAGTTAAAACGAATATCCAGTGAACTCATGCTTGCGGTAGGTTGCATCTGAGGTTCATTCACTTGTTATACCTAATGGACTGGATTGCCTATGAATTGGAAATGTAAATTTTGTTTCTTTCAGTAGCTGGAGTGGGAAGCAGGCAAGAAAGTCAGGGGAAATGTCATATTAAATTATTAACTTCTGCAACCAGTGTAAAGAACTAAGGAAGCTGCAAAACATGACAGCTGGCTATGCCTTGGGCAAGCAAGTGGCTGAAATCATAAGCCTGACCACCTAGAGTAATTCTTCAAAAGGTGCCTATAATATTCAGTGCTGGCATATGGTCCATTAGCATTAATTCTTAGGTTTAATTCCCGTAAACCAACCTCCAGTAGCCAGAATTAGCATATTTTCAAAGTTTTAGTAGTTTTTACCTACAACACTCTATGGCAGTGGTTCCCAAACTTGGCAACTTTAAGACTTGTGGACTTCAACTCTCAGAATTCTCCAGCCAGCTCTGCTGGGAGTTGAAGTCCACAAGTCTTAAAGTTGCCATGTTTGGGAACCACTGCTCTATGGCTTCATTCAAATATTATCATTATAATTATTTAATTCAATTTATTGACCGCCCAACTCCAAAATATACCATTTTTGAAAGTAGTCAACAGATACAGGTAGTCTTCGACCTATGGCCACGATTAAGCCCAAAATTTCTGTTGTTAAGTGAGACATTCGTTAAGTGAGTTTTGCACCATTTTATTTGTTTTATGATGTCATAATTTAAGCCCAATTTAAGACTATCTTGATCTTTGGGCAGTATCTGGTCAAATTTGTCTGGGCTCAAGGTAATGATATGGTGATATTTAGATGGGAAATTTCCATGCTATTTTGGTATTATAGACTAGATATCCTGCAATGCTCTCACAGATGCATGTATTTGAAGTTATTGTGAGTTGGGCTTGACTTAAAGGAAATGTGATCATTTTATTCATGTATACAAAACAAAACAAAAATAATAGTGATGTATGCATATGCATGTATGCATGTATATATGTGTATATATGTGTGTGTGTGTGTCTCTGTGTGTGTGCGTGCGCATGCACACACACACACACACACACACACACACACACACACACACACACACACTATATTGGCAAAAGTATTTGCTCACTCATCCATATAATCAGAATCAGTTGTGAGTGAATACTTTTGGCAACATAGTGCTGGCTGTGTGTCTATTGTTGTTTCGTGTTGTAACAGCCTGGGTGGTGGGTGGGGCTCGTTTGTTGACTAGGGCTGGTTTCCAGATGTCTGGTAGGCGGGAGGTAGCATCACGTTTATTCATGTTGTGGGGGTGTTTCTCTATTTCGATAGCTTCCATAATTATTGTCTTGTTGAAGTGTTCAGTTTTAGAGATTAATTTGGTTCCTTCAAAACTAATTTCATTTCCTGTAGCTTTAAGGTGCAGGAAAAGGGGGGAAGTTTTTTCTTTTTTACTTACTGCGTTCTTGTGTTCTGTGATGCATGCATTTTTTCTCCTGTTCGTTTGTCCTATGTATGTTGCAGGGCAGATTTTGCATGGTATTTCGTAGACTCCTTGGTTTTCTAGCTGGATTTTGTCTTTGGGCTTTCTTAAGATGTTGGAAACTGTCAAAATAGAGAAACATCCCCACAACATGAATAAACATGATGATACCTTCCATCTACCAGACATCTGGAAACCAGCCCTACTCAACAAACGAGTCCCACCCACCACCCAGACTGTTACAACACAAAACAACAACGGACACACAGCCAGCACCAATCAGCACCAATCTACCAATCATGATACAACCACACAACCAATCAATCCACTTACTGAAACAAAGCCAGCACTCCACACACACACCCCACCAAGATTTATAGAAATATGGCAGCTCCAACCATGCTTTAAGCCGAAAACACCAGCCTGAAGATGGCGAGTGAGACCTCGCCGAAACGTTGCCAAGACAATCTCAATCTTACATGGGAAAAGACCCGAATACAACAAGACCAGCACTCTGACCCCTACACAAAGCAAACTGACACATGCCATGAACACATGGCTAGACCACAAACCTGGAGCCAAAACAAAGCCCGCAATGTTACACCACAGCCATCTGCTCAGACATTACATCACAGAACTCAGGAGGTTACAATGCAAAGGCTCAGGATGTTTCAACGCAGCCAACCCCTCCCCCCCAGGAGGTTGCAGCACAGAACTCAGGATAGCACTACAATAGAGCTCAGGATGTCATCACACAGCCCATTACCCAGGTTGTTACCACAGAAAAGAACAATAGGCACACAGCCAGTACCTCAGCCACACAGGATGTTACGAAACAGCTGACTAATCTGCAAACATGAACTTCATCAACTAATCAAGATGTTACAACACAGCCAACCAATCTGCTTACAGCAACAAAGCCAGCACTCCACACACCCCACCTACATTTATAGAAAGACGGCAGCTCCAATCACGCTTTGCTCGCACAAGCACAAAGCCAAAGGCACCAGCCTGAAGATGGCGAGTGGGACCTCGTTGAAACGTTGCCAACATACTCTCAATCTTACATGGGAAAAGACCCGAATACGCCAAGACTCTCTCTGTGTGTGTATACACACACACACACACACACACACACACACACACAGAGAGAGAGAGACAGAGACAGAGACAGAGACAGACAGAGAGACAAAGGGAGAGAGAGATATTTAATGTTGTTGATTATATATTATGGATATTTACTGTTGATTGTCATTGTAAACCACCATGAGTTTATAGCTAATGAGGCAGCTTATAGATGGAATTAATGAACAAATAAATTACATATGTGCACAGTATTTGTATTAATGAGTATTTAATGTTTAAAGAATGAGACTAGTGATGAAGCTCAAGCAGGGCTCTTGCTATTTCTCCTTCTCTTCCAGCAGAGCTGTGGGAATTGAGAAAATTTCACTTTTGTACTGAACCCCCCTCAAAGGTCTATAGATGTGGACCACTGGAACCAAAGAAAGTGGAGCTCAAGTACAATACTTTTCTTCTGAGCTATTTTCAGATTTTTTTTTTTAATGTAGGGTTTTTGCATGTTTCTGTCTGTATTTTCCTTCTAGTCACAAGTGAAAGTATTTTATATATCCTCTCCAAATTTTATATATAATGGCAGCAGCTTATTGCTTCTGTGTTTTAAGCTATTTATATTGTCAGTTTATTTGATTGTTTTAGTCTTGCTCTGTGAGCTTTGGTTGAACCACAGCTATCAAACTGAGACAGGAGATGTATTTATTTCAATATATACACCACAGTAGCCTAGAATATAGAGTATGCTTCACGTTGGAGGAACAGCTACTTTCTTGGGGAGCAACCTCTAGTGCCTCTTACCTGCTGATTTCTTACAAACAAACAGTAAGTGGGTTGTGTTTTATTCCACGTAGCACTTATATTTTAATTATCTATTCATCTTACACAAGTTTAAATAATAATGTTAGAAAATCTGAAGTGCATATTCTTTGTAAGTTATACTATAATATATTGAAAGATTTAGGGCCTCTGATTCGTTTGTATGTTTGTTAAAGCAAAATCCATATTAGCTTACTCCTCTAGTACATAGTTGTATACTACTGTTTACATCACTTGGCCTTTAGTTGTTGTGTAAACAAGATATTAGATGACTATCCGCTGAACCACTGCCTGACTCACCAAAATAATATGTAGTAGAAATATTAATTCTCATATTTATATCCTGGAATGATGATGATGATGATACATTGTATCAATTACCAAAGTTCCTTGGTGGTTTACAGTTAAAAAAAAACATGCACACTTGGAAATCTCAAACGCATGCTATTGTGATATTATGCACTAGAGACTGACATCCTTTTCTACTGGCATCCACTTCTCCTTCTACCCTTACTGGAGACAGCAGGGGATGGACCAGTGTTGCTGGTGGGGCTGGACTTTTCAGATCTGCTTTTTGAGTTTCAGAGATCATTAAGGGGCTAAGCCTGGTGCCTTAAGCTTAAAAATGTTCAAAATGTAAGTTCCACCCATTGGGGAAGGGAGCTCTAGGGGCAGAAATGGATTGATAGGAACCTCATGTGGTAGACAGGCTTTCTATCATTATATACCATTGTATTTGTTAGTCAAGGGTGGCTCAGTGGCTAAACTGCTGAGCTTGTTGATCAAAAGGTCAGCAGTTTGGTGGTTCGAATCCCTAGTTTATAATGCGGTGAGCTCCTGTTACTTGTCCCAGCTTCTGCCAACATAGCAGTTCGAAAGCACATACAAACTGCAAGTAGAAAAAGGGACCACTTTTGGTGGGAAAGTAACAGTGTTCTGTGTACCTTCAGTGTTTAGTCATGCCAGCCACATGACCACAGAGATGTCTTTGGACAGCACTGGCTCTTCAGCTTTGAAACAGACATGAGCACTGCCCCCGAGAGTCGGGAACAACTAGCACATATGTGCGAGGGGAACCTTTACCTTTACCTATTTGTTAGTCATAGAGTTTACTTTCTTGAACAGTTCCATTGTTGGTGATGTTGTTATCCAAACTGATAATCAATATAAAACTTTATGGACATGAGTTTCGTACCCTAATTATGCATTGCTTCATTTTGCTTGGTATACTCTAGGAACATTCACTGGGTGATACAAATCCAATATTTTGAGGAAAAAAATATTTACATTCATCTTCTCTACCAGATTCCTGGATACATTATATGTATTTTATCCCCCTTTTAAGCATTGTTCATTAATCTACTGCTTCTATTTGCCTTCTCCCCCAACTCTTCTGTTGTGAATTATGTGCCAATAATCCAATGCCTCTCTTTTTCCTTCTGATACTTCCTTTTCTCTTTCCAAAACCTTCCTATCTGTTCTTCCTCCTTATATAACATTGATGATTGCTCTTAGCAAAGGTCTGACTTGTTGTAGATGGCATTTAAAATTAAAGAGTGTATTTACAATTTAAATATGGGACCTCTGGTTGCCCACCCCTACTTAAAAGCAATAAGAACTAAACATAGATTTTTTTTCTTCCTTAATCAAAACAAGAGGTCTCCACAGCATTCTTAACCCTGATACAAAGAATGACCTGACAGGCTTTTTTTCCCTGTGAAAATCAAAGCAACAACACAAAGAGATATACCCACTGTCTCTGTTATACACAAAACATCTGTGTCTAGTTGTTGCCATACCATCTTCCCTATGTGCTGTTCTATAGCCTCAGGTTCAGAAAATATTGTGTTAAAGATGTTCACTGCAAAAGTGACTTGACAGCTTGCCTAGGCTAAATAATTTATGGATATTCCTGCAAAGAATGTATTTTCTTAAACAAATAAAAATGCCATGCAACCAAAGGAAAGGAAGCCATCAGAGCTTATGTTGTCTGCATTTCCAATATCAATACTGATCCTTGTGTTTGTGACTATAAATAACCTTGAGAACTTGCTTTAAGCCAAAAAGCTGAAGTTAAACTTTTCTTTCTCTGCTGTTCTCTTACAAGACTGGCATACTATTGTCTAATTTTTCTACATGTGTGCTTGAGATAGGCAAAGCCTAGGTGTTAGATCGGGTAAAGGAGGCACACAAAGGCTTCATAACAACAGCTCTTTATTGCAAGTCAAGTAAACATCCAGCTGAGGAATGGTTGGGCAGCATCCCCCTTTAAAGGGATCTGTCAGACCTCTTGACCAATGGGATTCAACCTCTGTTCCTGCCGGAACAGAGGACATTGGTAGAAACCTCTGTCAGTCTGTCAGCGGCGGGGCGGGGGGGATATCTAACATTAGGATTGCATCTGCTGTTTGGACCCAACAGCTCACTGAATCTGATGCTTGTGATTTTAAAGTTCCAGCTATTCAAGGATCTCTGTGTGCATATTTCTAATGCATTTTGTTGTTGTTGTTAGTTGCGAAGTTGTGTCCAACCCATCATGACCTCATGGACAACATTCCTCCAGACCTTCCTGTTCTCTACCATCCTCTGGAGTCTATTTAAGCTCTCACTACTGCTTCAGTGACTTCATCCAACCACCTCATTCTCTGTTGTCCCGTTCTTCTTTGCCCTCAATTTTTTCCAGCATTAGGCTCTTTAAGTATTTAAGTTTCATCTTCAGGAGGTGGCCTTCTAAAGAGCAGTCAGGGTTGATCTCCTCTAGGACTGACCAGTTTGATCACCTTGCAGTTTAAGGGAGTTGCAGGTGTCTTCTCTAGCACCATAGTTCAAAGGCCTCAATTCTTTTGGCGCTCAGCCTTTCTAATGCATATGGACCTCAACTAGGCAAGTAGTCCCCTATTTTTCTGAATTCTGTAATTAGAGTCTACACTCTTGGGGATATCATGTGTTTAGTCTTTTGTGCAGCTAGGCTCCCTTTTTACACCCAACTAAGGGTTGGGTGCAAAAAGGGAATACAGCCAGTATTTATTCCTATCACATACATTCACATGTACATTTATGTTTGGGTATGTATGTGCTTATGAAGTCCATCTACACAGAGATGCATTCTACACTAGGAACTAAAACAGAAGATATAGAAGAACGTAACCAACTCAAATGGCAGGACTTTAGTACTAAGGTAAAAAAAGAAGACTCCAAGATGAAGAGGGCAAAGTATATTTCAGTGTCTATAGGCAAGATTGTGAAATCATTTTTTTCTTTCAGATCATTCACTAATAAAGCTAATCCTTGAATTAATTTAGCATTCACATTTGTTTACTCCACTGAGATTGATGGAAGATTATAAAGCAGAATTCTACAAAATAAATATAATGAAAAGACCATCCATTTATTGCCACTAATGTATCTGAGAAGTGGCTTCTTTTAAAATAAAGGTGAATGGTTTTGTGTAATGTCATGGATCTGGTGTTAAGGCTTGACTAAAAGATGATAACAATGTAAAATATATTTTATTTGTGTGATTTACTACACATAGAATTTATTACATGTTTCTTTCCTTACCACCAAGCAACGAATGCTGTTGCTGGGATCCTTGTGCAACTGCCTGGCTGAGAGATGCTACCAGCATTCCAACAGCTGATTGATGGCATGTCAATCCAATGCTATGTGCCACTGAACAACTGACCAGCAGCTATTCTACCACCAGGTCTCTAATCAGCCCAATCAGGCTTACTACCAATTCTGGTTCCTGGCTTTCCACTGCCTATTGAGCATACCTTCTTTTTAAATCACATTGGAAACCATCCTGGACACTATAGATATTGTGGTCTTCCACCACAATTATGAAGCCCTACAACACCAGCAAGTGGCATCTGCTTGATCACTTTGTGATCCAGAGTTGGATAAATCTGTTCTGATCCATCTCAGCTTAAGGTTGATTGCCTAATGCAAAGTTTGAGGATCTACTCATCACGGATTCTTGATAATCCAGATCTCTCTCTCTCTCTCTCTCTCTCTGTGTGTGTGTGTGTGTGTGTGTGTGTATCCTACAAAGAAACATGATCTATCCATGCAAGGAGAACACACATGATATAGAAGAATTCTTATTTTTCCTCTTCTTGGTAAAAGTGTTAGCTGGGAATTATTTTAGCCTTGAAACTATTAATAAATTAATAATTTGATAGATATCCAAATGCCAGAGTTTGAAACCTATGTTAAGTGCAAAATTCAAAGTGTATCTCCCTAAAAAGAATATCTTATTCTATCTCTCCCTCCACCCCCTCTCCAGTTTTAGCTAATCTTTTTGGGGGGGGTGAGGAACTCTGAACACATTCGCTTGATTCATCTCCACTATTTGATTTTCCTACTTTGTCCATGCAAATGTTAGAGGAGACAAAATAAATATATAAATAACATCCTGTCATTATGACCTTGGGAAAAAGAGAGACTTGACATGGATTTGCTAAACCATTTTACTTGTCTTTCTCCACACTAAAGAAACTGAGTGCAGAGTTTCACATTTTAATGTCATTAGTACCATAGCTTCTTAACCTCAATATGCGACTTAATGATACTATTAATGACTGACATTTTTAAGAAAGTTTTACTAATTGTGTTCAATTTTAATTGGATTCTAGAATAACTATCAAATAAATTAGATGGGTTTGGATCCCCCTCCCCTATTCATTATATAAAACATTTGCAAAATGGAACTGTTTTACTTGCCTCAATTTTATGTTGGTCAAGTAATTGATTGCTAATTGTTGTTGTTTTTAATCATCTACCACTGTTACTATAAAGGGCGAAATGCATATATGTGTCCAAATCTAGTGACATGGTCAAAGTCAGGTTTGCAAAGAAATGATCAAAGCTGAATCTTCAATTATGTGCTAATGTGAGTGCATCTACCATAGATTTCAGCCCCATCATGCTGATTTATATTGGCTGAGGATCTAACCCAGAATAAAACTGATGATCTGTCTTGTTCTTAATGGCCTTATTTAATAATCTGGGGAAAATGAACTTTCCTGGTGACAGGCAGCACAATTGTCATCTCTGCATAAAGAGGCTCCCTGCATATAACAGTCCACAAATTATAGCTATGCTGAGTGTTTTTATCAGTAACAATTCTACTCTGGCAATTTATGTTTGGCCAGGCAAAACTTATTTGGAATGGTGAAGCACTTTGACTCTCTGATAAGTTGCATTTGGATCTTCAGATGCTTCACATTATAAACAAAGAGAATGAATTATGTATAGTAAATAGGAACTCTGTTGGGCTTTGGATTGAAAATACATTCTTCAAAGTGCCTGTGTCTTTGAAAACTTTGCATACCATATATCTCCAGTGTCTACTTTTTTCTTCCACATCAGGATGCAAAAAATGTGTCTTTTTTCTTTTCAGATGGGTGGAGTTGTAAAGTCTGATTCTCTTGCATTTGGGGAGGTTTGGGGATTTAAGGGCAAAAATGGTTGTCTTAAACTTTGCAGACTCTTAAGTTCCAATTTCAACCTTTATAATTGCTGAATGCTCTCCCAAATTGACCTTGGCCATACCATTTTTTGGAAAGCCACAGAAAGCCTTGTGCAGACAGTTTTCCAAGTAATGCAAGCTATGTACTCCTGCTCTACGTAGGGAGAAAGAAGCAAGTGCTGGCAATAAGATATGTTGACTTAGATACAGGTATCTTTCTTATTGGTTCTTCTCTTGGTAATGAGTCAAATGCAATGTTTTCCCTGTGCCAAATAACTGATTTGTGAATATACAAAACTTAATTCACTTAATTTTGCTAATAATAATATTGTACAAGATACAGGGAACTGTGGGCATAAAGTATCAACTCCTTCCAATAAGGAGGAACTGCTAAGCTGGCAAATTTTAGGGTGGTCATGCAGTTAAAGATAGCAATAGCACTTCACAGTCCTTTTTACAGCCCTCTGTAAGCAGTTTACAGAATCAGAATATTATACCCAACGATCTAGGTCCTCATTTTGTCCACCTTGGAAGAATGGAAGGTTGTGTCAACCTTGAGCCTGGTGAAATTTGATCTGGCAAATTACAGGCAGCTGGCAGTTCAGCAGAAGTAGCCTTTGGTACTGCATTCTATCCACTGCACCACCGGAATGAGCTTTCCAGCTGACAGCCTGGGTTCAAGACCTGAGTGCCAAGTAATGAGGTGAGCTTCCAATTCCTTGCCGCAGATCCTGCCAATCTAGCAGTGCAAAAATATGTAATGCAAGTAGATAAATAGGTATCATTTGGTGGGAAGGAAACAGTATTCCATGCATCTTGGTGTATAGTTATGCTGGCCACATAGCAATAGCAGTTATACTTATATATTGCTTCATAGGGCTTTCAGCCCTCTCTAAGTGGTTTACAGAGTCAGCATATTGCCCCCAACAACAATCCGGGTCCTCATTTTACCCACCTCGGAAGGATGGAAGGCTGAGTTAACCCTACATGACTACAGAAATATTTTTGGACAACACTGGCTCCCTCAGCTAAGAAATTGAGATGAGCACCGCTCCCTAGAGTCGGATATGGCTGACAGGGGAAATCTTTACCTTTTTATTTGTATGTTTACAAAACAAACAAAAAAAGAAAGCTACCCTAACATAGGGTAAATGAAGAAATATGTTTACATTAATTTAGAACCCAAATTAAAAGTATAGTGCACACCTTATTCATTATACATGGAATATTAGAAAGATTCAATGTCTACATTCATTATTCATTAGAAAGATGGAGATCTTTATGTTAAATCCTCTGCTATGATCATTGGAAGAGACCAGAATATTTAGTATTTGTTAAGAATCTAGGACAGTGGTGGCTAAACTTTTTGGCACAGAGTGCATGTATGCATGCGCGCATTAGCATGTGTGTGCACACCGGAACACTGAAACCCAGAAAAAAAGCAGCTGACCGGTACACATGTGCACAGCAGCCAGCTGCACTTTCAGGTTCCATCATGCACATGCGCACTAACCAGCTGGTCCAGCATGCATGCACTCATGACCAGCCACTCTCTTCTGAGTTCCATCACATGCGCCAGCCAGCTGTGTGCTCTGTCACTAGCTGCACTTCGTGTTCTGTCACGTGCATGCGCAAAGACTGGGCAGCATGCATGCACATGATGGAATCTGGAAGTGCAGCTGGCGATAGTGCATATATCCACAGAGAGAGATCTGCGTCCCGCCATCACAGGACTAGGACATCAAGCACCATTCTGCAGAAAAGCTCTGGGCTATTTGATGTTAACTTGTAGTTATTCATACATTCAAGAAAAACTTTGAGGAAATTACCTGAAGAACCCAGCTACCATGTCACTCCAGCAGCATGACCCAAGATGGTGGCCATGGCAGGCAGTGCTTAATGACCAGAGGGGAGAGGATGGGCAGCTGCATCCAAAAGTGGCTAATAAGATTGGGAAGATTCCAGCCTCTCACAATGGCCATTACCAAAATACCAATAATCATGCTTGCAGCAAGATTTCTAGTGGGAGAAAATGAAAAACATCAGTTCGATATCCTAGCAGTTAACTATGAACATCACATCAATATCCTGGGGATGAGGTGAAGCCAGATAATGGATCCTTTGAGAGAAGGCAAGAGTAAGAAATGATGCCAGCACACAGGGAGCCAAATGATTAAGTAAAGATTACTTATTTCTATTTAAATCTATTTACAGTAACAAAATGAAGTAGTTTAAGTCTCTGTACAAGTGACTGCAGAGATGATAAGCAAGAAACGTTATGTTTGCTGCACTGTATACCTAAAAGCAAAAGTGAAGTCCTAAAGAAAACCTTAACAGTTCTTTCTTTGCAAACTGCTAGGTTTCCCTCCTCCCTTCTCCCCCCAGCTGCTTATCTGAAGTGTCAGCTTTGGAATGTTAATCACTTTTCTGCCACTCACTGAAAAACCTTTACTCTAACAAAAGGGAGAAAAGATGAGAACATCCTTTCTACTCTCTCTAGCTCTCAAGCTCCACCGCCTGGTTTTGCACTACAATGGTACTCGATCCAAAGCTGCCTTTTCCAACACAATTTTGGCTCTTTTTGACTCTGATGCTTCTTCTAAGTTTTCTCCTCATCTGCAGCAGGGATTCTGTTTCCTTCCTTTTCCCCTCAACCTTGGATTGCCTAGGCTTCCTGCTAAGGCCACTGTTTTCCTTCTCAATCTTGTCTGGTTGTCCCCTCTCACAGGTATCACCTCCTGAAGAACCTGAAAGAACTCCCTCTTTCACTACCACTTCCTCCTCCTTCTCCTTTACCCTCCTCCCTTTTCTTAAATGTTTTGACATTCTGATATGCTAGCTTGCACGTACTTCCAAAACCCTTAGAGTCGTCCCCCCCCCGCCCACCCTTAACCCTGACAGCATGCTTAAATCCTTGGATTTGGCCATGAGATTTCACACACACACAACGAAACAAAAAAGTTCCCCAGAAGCGCATTTGGCCACAGATATCTTTAGACCCCTTTTAGAAGGACATGTAGATGAGCACTGAGAGAAATTGAGTGTCTGCTAAGGGCAGACCTGAGACTGACATGTGGAATCTTATTAACTTTAAACTTGCTCAGCTGCCCAATTCACAACCCTCCAAAGAATGAAATTATCGTTTCCTATTTCTTGGTTTAAATTTAATAGCAGGAGGATTCAGTTACAGCTGATGCGCCACCATCTAATTGCTATAGAACATGAAGCTCATCTTATCTTCCTTCTCTACCACTGCTCAGGGGAAGTAATACAAACTGGTTGCCTTGGAGACAAGGAAAGCACTGTTTGGGTCCAAGAGGTGCTCTAACCCAAGACTTGCTTAAGGCCATCTTACACATTATCCTCCGAAATAGACCTGAGTTTGTCACTAACAATCAGCAAAAAGCTCCAGAAAATATTGACATTTTGTCAAGTTCACATTTTTTTCATAAACAATTTGATGCAGTCACTCTTTACATTTTTAAGAGCATGCTTAAAATATGGCTGAAAGATGTGAAAAAGAGAGATGAATCTCTACAGACGGAGTTGTTGGAACTCAACTGCATTTGAAAATCAAAGTACTTCCTTTAGATGTCTGGGCATCCTATCTTTTCAGATATACTGTATAGACCAAGTTTACAATTATGTGGTGGGAAGAGAGATACATTTTGAAAAGCACAAAAAGTACTTTTCACATTTCCCAAATGGCACCCCCATGCACACTGATTATCCACTGAGATGTGGTAATGTATGGCTGTGGACGTTGCACACTGTGAAACTGTGAAGATAAGTGCCTTTGAATTGTGGTTTTGCAGGCAGTGGTTAACTATCATGGACTGAAAGAAGAACTGTTTTGTCAGCTCTGAACAAAATAAAAACTGACTGCTCACTTGACACAATAATCAGCAAACAGAAACCTGAATGTTTTGGCATATAATGCAAGCAGATGTTGAACTAGAAGAAGCTACCATCTTTGGCAAGGTCAAGAGAAATCAAAAGAAGGCACAGAATGGATAAGACAGATGGATGGGATTAAGATCAATGGAATATCTTTGGAAGAGCTATGGATTGCCATTGTAGACAAGGAGGAGATGATAAACATTTAACCATAATTTAGTCAGGCAGCGTCAAGCCCAATTCCATGACATCTAGTTAAACCATGTGGGGTATATCTGAGTGAGAAACCACTCTGCTTTGATATGAGACTTTTATATTTTATGAATTCAAACTTGTAGAAACCAGGAAGACTGCCTGGTGACTGAAAGATAGTATTGAAAAAGCTGGGATCATGGAATGAATTTTAATGAGACCAAAGCATATTAAATCCTTAGATGCAGAATTTCCCTCTGCTAGCCTGAGTTGAACAGCTTGAAAGGAGGATGCATTTCTAATGCCAAGAAATGCACAGGAGGGGGTATTCTAGTAACTTCATAGCTAGACTATTATTTGCATTAATCAGAGTTGCACTTCTATGGGAGGAAGTTATATACTTTTTTTTAATCGGGTCTTGTATGCAGGCCCAAAGGAAGAAAAAAACATCATCCCAGAGCATGGAGCACTTTAGACCTCATCTTTGCCATTGGTTGAAATTTCTCTAAGGAAATTTTCTGTTCACTGCTTACTCTTATGCAAGCCAGCCCTTTCCAGTTGCAAAGGTGTATTAATTGGATACAATAGCTTGATAAGCAGAATAGAAAAGAGGTCCTGAGTAAGTATAATGAAACATTATCTCCCTTAGTTACTCCAAGTATCAGCTTGAATAATAGTTTATATGATGATGTTCATATTCGAAGAGGACCTGGACATCTAACAGGTTGTGTGGGCTGTCCACGATGTGTCCACAGGTGGATGGTAAGGCTTATACAGGCACAAAATGTTCTGCCACATGTCGGGCAGACATGTATGGGCACCATTGTTGCAGCATTTGCAGTTCTGGCTTTGCGGAGTGTTTGCTTCACTTGTGCTGTGGTTAACAAATTTAATAGTTTAGTTCAGTAGTAGTTAACAAACAAGTTATTTTCCCCAAAATAAGCCCTCCCTGAAAATATTGCAACACAGCAGCAGCCATGAGGTGACCATGCTCACTGCCTCCTGCATCTCAAAAATAATAAGATCTACCCAAAAATAAGGCCAAGTGCTTATTTCGGGGGGTCTAAAGAAAATAAGGCCCTGTCTTATTTTTGTGGAAACATGGTAGTTTATATTCAAAAGCAAGGACTTAAGGAGAATATTGCATATAGGAGTCCAAATGAGATCCTGTTAGTTCTCTCCTAGAATGAATAGTCCAAAACAGTGATTCCCAGCTTTGGATTTCAAGATTTACTGGAATATAACTTCCACCACTCCAAATATGCAAGGTCAGTGGTCAATGATAAGCCAAAAACCTCTGTATCCAAGAATGCAAAGGGGTGGAAGCTCTTGATATTTTATGTATCTTGATTTTTGTTCTTGTTTACTTTATTCAACAATATGTTATACTCTGACTTTCTATAAAAAAGGCCCAAGGCTAACAATAAAATCCACAATAGAAAAAACCCTCTGATCTACAAACAAGGAATCAATATCACAATAAAATCACATAAAAACAATAAAAATGGCAGTTAAAACATAATTATATTAGAAACACAGATTTTTTTAAAAAAAATCAAAGAAAGAGAACCAAGCTCCACTTTATATTTAAAAAGTTTGGGCTGTCAGCAGAAAATTGTTTGCAAGCAAACGGAACAAAAATTGCTTGGGATGGAGTCCAAATTCAGAAGGAGTAGAAAGAAAATCTGTGCAAAAGGAAAAAGGATCCTTCCAGAGTCCTCATATCAAGCAGAGAGTCATCAAAACATATTTCTAAACCTGTATATTGCGTGTTTTCCCATAAAGTTTGAAATCATTGTTTCAATGATTTTCAATGACCTGTTCCTGAATTTATAACCACATGCACAAAACATATTTTTCCCCATAGTTTTTTTTTCTTGTAATTCCATCTATACGTTTTTCTAGCCATCTTCCAGACAGTTCCCTTCTTAGTGAATCTAGAATATTTACACATAGGAATCATGCCACTTAAATCAATTGATAGCAACAATTTTCAGGAAATATTTAGAATTATGCAGAGATGTATTTCCCTTCCCTGTATTCCCATCTCAAGGGAAGATTGCACCCACCGGCTCTCCACCTAGTTGTTTCTTACAATGTGAATTTGCAACACCAACTCATAATACAAAGCAATAGGAAAACCAGCATATGAATGTGTTCCATTCAGATTATAGATCCCCAAAGGGCACATAATGAAGTCTTATTGGCACAAAAAGCATGTAAAAGAGATCAGAAAAGCTTTTTTTAATAAATGTATTCAGGAATACAGCCATAGTATGGTACAAACTGTAATCACTAAAATAAGAATGCATGGCAAGATTTAATGTGTAGAGGTTATTCTTCTTTTTGGTAAAATTTCAGCTTAATCGCCACCTAAAACAATCTGAATCACTAACTTTCAGCTCTCCGCTGTCTTTTGTACATTGACAAATATTTCTTCAAATTAAGTCAACACTGCTTCAACAAAAAACTAGCAAGTATTAGAGAGAATGTTATCAAGTTATCCTTATATTCACAACATATCTCCCCTCAAACTCGAGATGTGCCAGCAGAACTCTGTGATATATATAGTCTTAATAGTTAATTCAAAGGCAATATTA
This sequence comes from Thamnophis sirtalis, assembly GCF_051295495.1. NCBI lineage: Eukaryota > Metazoa > Chordata > Lepidosauria > Squamata > Natricidae > Thamnophis > Thamnophis sirtalis. Next base: position 52,062,258 of record NW_028261387.1, read on the forward strand.
CTGAGCACGAATTCTTAGCACAACCATGAGAGATATAGAAAAATGTTGCACTCTGCAGCAGCAAAGGTATCATAACTATTTCAATATAAACTTTAGCAAGCACATAGCAGGAGAGAAAAAACCTTCAGCTGCTTTTGCTGCTCCAAATCAATGGGAACTACTTACCTGAATCTAAGCTGCACAGTACAGCACAATATCTACTATACTGATAGAGGTATCCACCAATTGAAATTACACCATTGGAGCTTCATGGCAAACACTTTGTAGCATTTTAAACCTTGAGCATGATAATTCCCTATCAAATGGTCACAAAGTCACGTCAGTTCTTGAAGTACAACTTTTGTATAGGTATAAAACAACACCTAGTTTTTAATCAACCTTAGCAAATATCCTAAGCATTATGTGTTTCAATTGTTATACAGTAGACGTTGACTTAAAATCATCCATTTAGCGATGGTTTGAAATTACAATGGCACCAGAGGTGGAATTCAGCAGGTTCTGACCAGTTCTGGAGAACCAGTAGCGGAAATTTTGAGTACTTTGGAGAATCGGTAAATGCCACCTCTGACTGGCCCCGCCCCAGAGGTGGCTTGTTACCGGTTCGCACCAGTTCGGACGAATTGGTAGTAGAATGTTGGCCTGGATCGCAAAACCGGCAGCAACCCAGACTGGCCACACCTCTGAACTGGTTCCCTGGTCGCTGCTGCATGATTTTTTCTCCTTTTTTAGTGTTCTGCACATGCGCAGAACTATTTATAGGCAACTGGGCAAGCGTGCGCAAGGAATCAGCAGTAACACCAGCAGCAACCTACCCCTTCTCTGCCCCCATCTATTCTCTACCTCCTGAGTCCCAGCTGATTGGGAAGAAATGAGGATGTTGCAGCAACCTTCCCCTGAAGTGGGGTTGGAATGGAAATTGTGCAGTATCCTTCCCCTGCCATACCCACCAAGCCACACCCACCAAGCCAGGTCACGGCCACCAAGCTACAGCCACAGAACTGGTAGTAAAATTGAATCCCACCACTGAATGGCACTGGAAAAAAACTGGCTTATGATCAGTCCTCACACTTATAACTGTCGCAACAATGCTAAAAAATTCAGGTAATTGGCTTGCATTTCTAATGCTTGCAGCATCACAGAGTCATGTGATTACCATTTGTAACCTTCTCAGTCTGCTTCCAAAAAATAGAGTCATTGGGGGAAGCTGGATTCCCTTAGTGACTATGTGATTCATTTAACATACGTGGCAAAAAAAATGTAAAATTGAAAATTCTGGTACCAATTGTGGTCGCAGCTTGAGGACTACCTGTAGCAATATTAATGAACTACTCAGCAATCCCCAAAGTACAACTAAACAGTAAAGTGACGTACACAGGTAGTCCTCGACTTATGACTACAACAGAGCTCAGAATGTATATTGCTAAATGAGAAATTTGTTAAGTGAGTTTTGCCCCATTTTACGACTTTTCCTGCCACATTTGTTAAGTGAATCACTGCAGTTGTTAAATTGGAAACACAGTTGTTAAGCGAATCTGGCTTCCCCATTGACTTTGCTTGTCAGAAGTTTGTGAAAAGTGATCGTGTGACTCCAGGACCCCAGGATGGAAGTCTGAGTCTATCTTGAGCTAGAGAAACTTGAACTGTCATACTGCTGGCAGCTGGCAGTCAGCAGACATAGCCTGCAGTACTGTATCCTAACCACTGCACCACCATCACTCACGATAATGCTGTAGAACAGAGCTGTCAAACTCCTGGCCCACCGGCCAGATGTGTCAAGTACTGGCCATGCCCACACCAATTCAGTGAAGGGGGAAAGTCCCAATATGTCACATGATGCTGCCATGATGACGCAAGATGGACATCCCTGCTGTAGAACAATAAATGCCCTTTTTTAACAGAATCCTGGAAATGGGGTGAATTCGTTGAATTACATACATAAACATTATATAATTTAAGGCCAAAGGGAAATACTTTCTGTTAGAGGAAACATAATTTTAATTCCAAAATAATTCCAGCAATCAGAAAGACCAGAATTTCAGACTCCTACATTGCACAGTTAGAATTGTGATTTTCTTTTGCATAATAAAATATTTAATGGGTCCCCACTGGTCATAGCTTCTTTGTATCTATATAATAAAATGCAACACCTATACTGTCACTCTGCACAAGTTACTGCTGTGCACTAAAATAGTACTTCATGCTGAAACTCATTTGTTGGGCATATCTGTTTGACAAAATATGGCCTGCCTTGTTTAGGAATTGAATCTCATAACTTGGCTAGTTATAATTAATTTGAAATATGTGCAGATGTGCTTTATAGATTGCAGAAAAGCTTATGCTGAAATAAATAGTATTACCATTTATGTTCTTGCAGCATGAAACATTTTAAGAATTCTCTTTCATGACACTTTCAGGTAGAATTTGGAAATATATAATGGCAGCAATGCTAAGAGATAACTGTTGTCTATTTTTAATTCCTTCATAACTCTGTGGTAAAACTTGAATACTATAGGTTCAAAAGTTTGTAATTCAATCTCTTACATTTTTATGGGGCAGGGCAAGATTTGCTATGAAATCTGGCAAGTGCCTGTTGTCAATGGAACTAAGTTAGGTAGACCAATGATCTTCCTTGATATAAGATTGCTTTCTTCCTTCCTAGCAAACAGGTGCCATGGTACTGTAAGCTCCACATGTTTCAACACTGGCTATGCTATCTTAGTCTATTAGCATTTGTTTGATAAAATAGAGGCTGATGGATTCTGGAATCATGGGTAGATTCTGGAACCAGATTTAACTCCTGATTGGGTTTTCCCATCTAATTAGAAATCTGCCCAGTAACATGATGTAAAATATATTAAAATATCATCTACACCCTGTCTGAATTATTAATAAGGTTCTAATTATACCTTTTATTCCAAGAACACTTATATTTATACAACTGGCTATTAATGTTCTCATATTGTCCTTTGTGTAATTCCTAAAGTCATCATGAGAAACTGTCATGATCAGTCGGATACTATATTATAACTAAAATGAATTAAGGAATTTTCATACATTTCCTTCAGCCTCTTTCATAGATCTAAGATACCCTAAATATCATTTATTATAAAGCCCTTCAGTGAAAGACCACACTTTAAATAGCAGCCCATTCATATTTCATAATTCATACAGTAAGTTGCCAGTTCTAACCTCTTCTATAGAAGAGATTCCACAAATCTACCGTGCCGTTTAGAACCGGTTCCAGCTCCCTTCCCCCGCCCATCCGTATCACGCTTGCCGTGTCCACCACTCACTGATTGGCTGGCTCACCAATCGCTCCACCCACCTCTAAGAGTCCTATCTAAACCTTAAAGTCTTAAACTGTCAAGTTTGAACATCCCTGGGTTTTTTTCTAAAGGGTTAGGGGTGCAAGGGTCTTGTAACTTGACAGCTTTAAGACTTGCACACTTCAATGCCAGAGTTCCTGAGTCAACATGACTGGAGGAGGAATTCTGGGAGTTGAAGTCCACAAGTCTTAAAGCTGTCAAGTTTGAACATCCCTGGGGTTTTTTTTTCTAAAAGGTTAGGGGTGCCAGGGTCTGGTAACTTGACAGCTTTAAGACTTGCGTGCTTCAAATGCCAGAGTTTCTGAGCCAACATTTTGGTTGCTAAGCAAGAATGTTGTTAAGTGAATTCCACCACATTTTACAAGTTGGCCATGCCCGCCCAGTCACATGGCTGCCAAGCCACTCTCACCTGGTCACATGGACAGCAAGCCATTCCCACCCAGTCACATGGCTGCCAAGCCACTCCCACAAAGCAGGCCACACCTACAGAAGAGGTTCTAAAAAATTTTGAAACCCACCACTGGTTCCCCCCCTTAAATCTTGTAAATTAAAACCATTGGTTCTGTTCCTGTGTTCCTGAGTAGTACAGGATAAGTCCATTACCATAACCATTCAGATATCTGAAGGCTAATGGCTTTGTTCCAAGTTGTCACTGTCCTTTCTGAACAATCAGACCCAAAACTGGACATAGTACTCCAAAGGTTTCCTGGCTAGAGCAGAATAGAATGCCTTTATGTAAATTAAAGTCTATGTTTTTGCCAATGCACCCCAAGATAGTATTTGCTTCTCTCTCTTTTTTGCTTAATTTTTGGTTTAAGAAGCAGGCCTAGGCCCTTTTCATATGTGCTGCTCTCAAATCATGTCTCCCCTATCCTATGCTACTGCCTTTCAAAAATGAACTGGTTAAATTATTGAATTAAATGATATAAATTATATATATATAACCCACTGCTCAGATCCATCTAGCTGTTTATATCTTCTTTCGGTTCTCTAAAGTATTATCCATGCTCCCAACTTTGTATCAAAGTTATAAATCATCCCTTTAACTTCTTTGAAAAGCATGAGGTCCAGATTAGAGCCCCATGGCATGCCACCCAATACTTCTAATCTGTGGTGAAGTGATAACAAGCATGCTTTGGGAAGGGTTACTGGTAACTGGTAATGAGCATATGTAACACTACGGTAGCATCATCTGGGACAGACAAATTTATTAAAGAGAATTCCATTTGAGATTTCATCAAGGCTTTGCTTGTCCATGTAATTCTTCAGACCTACTAAGTTACTATAATTTTCAGCTCCTCCACCTGTGGATATCACAAACTGAAGAATAATGTACAGTACTTACTTTCTTCCAAGGATCCAGTCATCTTTCCTTCTTTAACCAATTTCTCACTGTTGGTGTGGATAACAGACTCTCTTGTTCTTTTTTCCCACCTGCTGACAAATGAAGTGGTTAGCAAAAGAGGACAACCATATGTTAGAACTCTGGCTCTCAATACAATACAATTCACAGCAAAAGTCAGATAATGGCAATCTCCCATAATAGCAGTAGCAATAGCAATAGCAGTTAGACTTATATACCGCTTCATAGGGCTTTCAGCCCTCTCTAAGCGGTTTACAGAGTCAGCATATTGCCCCCACAGTCTGGGTCCTCATTTCACCCACCTCGGAAGGATGGAAGGCTGAGTCAACCTTGAGCCGGTGAGATTTGAACCGCTGAACTGCAGATAGCAGTCAGCTGAAGTGGCCTGCAGTACTGCACTCTAACCACTGCGCCACCTCGGCTCTAGTAGGAAGTAGGAAGCACTTAGACTTATATAGAGCTTCATAGGGCTTTACAACCCTCTCTAAGTGGTTTACAGAGTCAGCCTATTGGCCCCAACAATCTGCGTCCTCATTTTACCCACCTTGGAAGGATGGAAGGCTGAATCAACCTTGAGCCACTCAGAATTGAACTCCTGGAATGAGCAGTTAGCCTGAGTTAGCCTGCAGTATTACATTCTGACTACTGAGCCACTATGTCTCATAATCACCATCACATTCTTATTTGAAAAACACTAGAGATCTAAAGAGAAAGCCCTCTTCTTTACATTCTACTGACTAGGCAGTCTGTAGAAAAGGCTCAAAATATTATCACATTTGTTTCTCTCTCTTTTATTCATACCCAGACATTTTCAACAAGATTTCCATGTTCCTATTGCTGAATTTCTGGACAAGTGCTGTGTCTAAATGTATTTTTTCCATTCTTCATATATAATGCTGTGCTCCCACCTTTTTAAACAAATATTTTCCTTCCATGTTATATTCCATTCATGGGTATCATCCTGTTGTGGCCTGCCAGCAGATGAGGAGGTTGGGGAAGAACATGGACAGAGTCCTGGAGGCTGAGGAAGGCTCAGACCAGGGCTCTGCATCAGAGGCAGAGATAGGGCCAAGGCCGTCTGGCAGTTCTCAGTTGTCTTTGGAGCTAGACAGCAGTGAGGCAGAGGAACAGCTGGAGCCTGTTCCCAGTGTGTACATGCGCAGAAATGCCAGACGAAAAGAACAGCTCAGAAATCAGGGTCGACTTGGGAGTAAAGCATTGGTGGGTTTCAATTTTTTTTAGAATCTCTTCTGTAGGTGTGGCCTAGGTCAGAACACTTCCATCATACCACCAATTTCAAGCATTGCCTATCTCATCCGATTTATTTTCCTGAATTAGAATCTATAGCTCTTCCTTCTACTTATTTTCCCTACTTTGTGCATCAGCATAGACACATTTGAGGTTTTGAGTGACAACTGCCTATAGCCTCTCTGTTGTAGCTTCTTGTTCCATCTGGCCTCTTGCTTATCCCTTTGTGTTCTTCTTTCCTGGTCCTGATCTATGTTCAGTTGAAAAAGAAAAATTATACCCACCACCAAACTCCTTTTTGCTTTCCCTGATCACTCATTCATCTGAACATGCTCTCTGAAAACCATGCTCCTTGTATATCCTCTTAAGCTGCCTCAGGTAGGTCAGAAGGAGCCATGCTCTACTCATATACAATAGGCAATCAAACAGCACTCAGGAAAATAAGAACTTGGGAAAGCGAACAGTTTGCAGTTAATCAGCAGTCTCTCTTCCTCCTTGACTCTCCCAATTCCCTTGCCACTTTTGTAAGGTGAACTAAAAACCTGCATTAATTAGAATGCTTGTGTTATAATCCTTCTTTGTTCTGAACATGCCTGTCATCTTTTTTCATGAAGTATTATAATAGGTATACAAAAATAAAATATAAAAGGTTTACAATTATCATTTATGAAAATAATATTGCAATCCCAAAGGTCCTTCACTGAGTTCAAGGAACTTTCTTCCTAGCAAGGGATAGAGGATTATAATCAGTCAAAGTATTGTATTCTTCATCTCGGAAGCCCGGATGTCACAGCCTATGCTGCTACCAAGCAAACACTTGAATTGCAGTAGACTAGCACAGGAAAAATAAGAAACTGTTGCTGCTCATAACACATGGACAGACTCAGCTACAGTCTCTTGGGAAACAGTGAATATCTTAAAGGAAGCCAAATCCAAAAATGCAAGAGAATTCCTGGAAGCTTGGCATTCAGACAAATTAGCCATCAATAGAAATAAAAAATAAATCATATTTACACACCATTCAAAAGAGACAACAAAAAGCTAAGAAAGAAATAAGAAAACAAAAAAGTCCCAAACATGTCCTCTCTAGTAGCCAACACCCCAATAAGCAGAGATTAACATTAGGAAAGCAATTAAGCAGAAAACAATGTTCTAATCAAGGAACTACCAAGACGAAAACCTTACCCTATCAAAACCAGCAGGGCAAGCTTCCATATATAAGCAGGGGAAAAAAATCCACACTCACTAGTACTGATGAGGTTACCTAACCAGTTAATGAAACATCTGCAAGCAAACAAACAAGTTCAGAGAATACTAAGGACTCCACGAAAAAGAATGCTCTTTCTGGCTGATGTTGTGGATATGATCACTTCTCAAATGTTTCAGAAAAGAATATGTTCTTTGATTGTTGATTACTATATTTTTCAGGCATAACTGCAGATTTATTCTGTAGCCAAAAAAGAGGAAAATGCCCTATCATAGTTAAAGAGACAAGATATATACATAATGTACCCACAGTTCTTGCAGCATGACCATAGGGAATGTTTTTAGAAAGTGCAAGCCTTTGGATTCATCAGAATTCAGATTCTAGAAATACAATGGAAGAATATTTAGGAATAAAGTCCACCCTTCACGTGCAGAAGCAGGCCGACTGCTTTGGACCTACAATGACTCTGGGGTCCAGCTTTTATTAGCTTTAGCATCTTTTGTTCTTTGTCTGTAGTTAATAAGGCTCAAAATTTTCTCCCATCATTTTGCTGTTTAAGGCTCTTGTGCTGAGAACTAATCAGCACAATCAGCAGCCTGAATTGGTTTGGAGGATAATTAAAATGTGTAAGCATTTAATATTAGTATTTAGTACTCTTTAATATTAGCATTTAGTACTCTCTAAATTGAATTTCTCATCAGTGAGCCTTATATCATTCTTTAAATATTCCTTTTCTTGTCAATGCACTCCTTTTTCCTTAAGGTAAAGGTTCCCCTCGCACATATGTGCTAGTCGTTCCCTACTCTAGGGGGTGGTGCTCATCTCTGTTTCAAAGTTGAAGAGCCACTGTTGTCTGAAGACATATTCATGGTCATGTGGCTGGCATGACTAAATGCCAAAGGCACACAGAACGCTGTTACTTTCCCACCAAAGGTGGTTCCTATTTTTCTACTTGCATTTTTACTTGCTTTTGAACTGCTAGGTTGGCAGAAGCTGGGACAAGTAATGGGAGCTCACTCCATTAAACAGTGCTAGGGATTCGAACTGCTGAACTGACAACCTTTCTGATCAACAAGCTCAGCATGCTTTTGAACTGCTATGTTGGCAGAAGCTGGGACAAGTAATGGGAGCTCACTCTGTTAAACAGCGGTAGGGATTCAAATTGCCAAACTGGCAACCTTTCTAATCAACAAGCTCAGCATCTTAGTCACTGAGCCACTGTGTCCCTTTTTCCTTATGCCTACCTAGAAAGATGATCATTTGAGGAAAAACAATGAGCACACAGAAAAAAACAATCAGACACCAGAACAGAGCAGTTCAAAGCTTTGTTCAAATGAGTTGTGTATTTCAGGGCCTGATTCAATGAGAGCAAAAAAAGCATACGTCTTCAGAGGTGTTTTAAAATGTGTCCTTTAAAGAAGACATGAAAAAGTTTCACCTGGCATGACATTTCATGAAACAAAACACTTTGTATCAATTCTTTCATTTCAAATAAAAGTCCTACATAGGACAGCAAGCTCCGGGGAAAGAGTTTGTAATAAATCTTGCTGGGTAGAAGAATCCAAAAAGATCACATAGTTGCACCAAAGACAGAAAGTTTATTAAGCAGACCAGAAATTAATTATTGTCATATTTCACCAACCTTGGGACAGTAGGCTGTGAATACCTACAACACCCACCCATGGATCAAACAGCAAAGAAAGAAAAGGAAAAGATGAATCTGGATTTCAAAGGAAATTGGTTTTAGAGTGAGATCGGGAATCAGAGATGATAAAGATAACAAAGAAGTTTGTAGCTTAGGCTTGAACTATAGAGTCCTTGTTGCTATCTGAGCTCAGTTGTTTTCCTGTAGATATTTCATTACCAACCCAGAAACATAATCAGCATTGATGATGTTTCCTAGTTTGCTAATGAAACATCTGCAAAAAAACCCACATACAATCAACCTCCCATAGTACCAAGGACCTCATACTAACAAATCCAAAAACTGGTCCCTGAAGAATACTATCTGACCCTTCCAAAATCAAGAGTACAGAATTAATAGTGGTAGCAAAGAGTTTTGTCAATATTCTGATTTGGATAAATAAGGTATAAGCCTTCCAGATGAGAGGAGCCTCCCTTCATTCATATGGTATTGTAATTGTGGGATTGCAGATTATGGATATCTGCTTCTGCAAGAGATGCTGCATTCAGTTTCAATGCAGTTTCAAAACAGAAAATATTGCAGCAGGAAGAGCAACATATTTGTGCCTTGTCCTAAAAAGAACAACCTGTGATACTATCATTTTCTGGGGTACTGTCATAGCAACATATTCATATTTTATTTTTGCAAAGAAGGACTGCATTTTCAGGAACAGATGTGAAGAACCAGGATATTCCTGGTCAGCAAATGCACATTGATTGGTTGGACAACTTTTTTGCTCATTCTTTTGCTCGTTTATGCCTGCACAACATTCCATCTTCCAACTTCCCATAAGAATCCCATAAGACAGGCTGGGCAAAAATAGTAGATGGAGCACTAGTAAGCTTCCTTGATTGATACATCAAGCCAAAATCAGATACTTGGTCTCTTCTCAAATTAGCAGTGAACCACATGGCATGTCACATTGTTCAAACGAAATGAATCTTTCATTTTATTTAGAGGCTACTAAACTTAGGTGAAGTTAGGCTATATTTTCTATATAGGTAAAAAAATAGAAACAATGCTTGCAAATGCTAATTTAAAGAGACAAATTTTGGGGAATCTTTGCCTTCACTTAAATTGACATTCATCTCACCATAGTGAGAGAAGATTGTGAGCAGGTGACATCTGCACACACTTAACAGTTGATGGGCAGCCGCTACTTTCCCAATTTGTAGGTCTTATCTTTAGCTGTTGGACTGCCCAGTCTTTCAAACAGATGTCTTTACAAAGCAGAATCCTTAACCATTCTAAGGGCAATTACAGGACAGTATCTCAGATAGATACAATATTTTGTGTTCTTTGTCTCCTTACTTCACTCTACACATATGGTTTCTCCCTACTTCACTCTTCCCCAGAACATAGCTGAAAAGTTCCCAAAGCCCAGCAGTATATCAGATACTTCAGAAAGAAGCTGGAGCTCCATCAAAAGAACTCACTGGCAGCAAACAAATCAGTGCATTTTTGGCAGTGATCAGCACAGCAGATGTGAGGATTGCATTGTGCTGGGCTCTTCTAATTCCATCAGAAGCCCTTTGGCTAGCCAATACGGTTGGCACTAAGAAGTATGTTAATTATTCTAGAAGGGATTTGTGGAAGTTATTCTCTGCTTTTCTGCACGGGCAAGATAGCAGTAAAAATAAAAACAAAACAAGAAATGGGAATGGGACAGATAAAATACTGAATCAAATGGAATGCCCATGCTAATGATGCACCACCTCAGATGATCCTAGCAATCTGGGATACACAAGATATCAAATAAGTATAATACGTAAAAAAACTAAAATAGAATTCTTATTACTGAATTGGCAACTTTGGAACTAGGCCTGAAACTCAATAGTCATTCATTTGCTAATTATCCAATTGAATGAGATGATTCAGTGGCATCATAAAATATATTTTATACTCTAGTCTGTTGAGTGTATGTATATTTCAGTCTCAATGCATAAATTAATAAGAATTCCCATTTTCCTCTGGTATAAATCTCATGGTGCAGAATAACAAGTTGTTTATTACCAGGACACTTCATAGACATGGTTTTTCACTGTATTCTAATTCAATAAACTGAATCTTTGTATTTGTTTAAGAGAACCAAGCAAGCAATGTACAAACTGCATAATGCTATAGTTCTTAAAGCTAGAAAGTAAGTGTCTCATAATGTAGTAAGAACTAAGAACTATTCTGTCAGATCCTTCTCCTCTTATATTGACTTATTCCAAGGAGCTACGTAAATGTAAATATCATACAAGCCACCCCCTCCAAGATGTGTGGACTTTTCTGCTTATCTTTCCTTCACAGCTTTGTTCCCCTTCATTTGTTGAAGAAGTGTTTGAGCAGGAACAGATGTTCTTTAAATACCAGAAAGATGCCAAAACTAAGAACAGAAACCAAGCAACTGTCCGGCCTCTTTATCAAAAAGTTACAAGGTAAACCTGCCAAACTTTTATACCATATTGATGAAACAATCCAGGATTGGCAAGTCAATGGGAAGTAAATGGCTGGAATTATCACTGCATTTATTATAAAAGAACAATTGAAAGAACCTTCACAAAGAAAAATGCAAGAATGCAGCTGAATGCTTAAAAGTCCTGGATTTGAGAGATTCGCCCTCCAATGTAATATATTGGAATTGCAGTTCCTTCCTTGTTTTTCAAGACTTGTCAAACTCTTACAAAGAGCATTTCAGAAAGCCTTTAAGTTACTACAGCCTTGGGGGGTGGGGGAGAAAAAGAAAAGTTTGCTTTTACTGCACAGGCGAGGAAAAGCCTGAGGCAAAGGTATGTTTGATCTCTTGAAATATGAGAGAATTAAAAGTCTTTTTAAGTAAGCTATAAGGCACCTCAGTGAAAGGTAAATGACTTTTTTAGAGAAAGAAGGAAAGTCTCTCTTTCCCTCCCTCCCTCCCTCCCTCCCTCTCTCTCCCTGTGATGGTGAACCTATGGCATGCATGCCAGAGGTGGCACGCAGCACTCTCTCTGATGGCACATGACCCATCACCCCAGTTCAGCTCTGCCGTGCATGCACATGTTCCTACCGCCAAACAGCTGGTCTTTGGTTCTCTGCCATGCATGCACAGGGGGCATACGGGGTGTGTGCATGCATGCATGGGAGAAAGGGGGCATGCAGGAGACCACATGTGCATGCATGGGGGGCAAGGCGAATGCACAGGAGTGTGCATGCGTGGGGGTTCACGCATTTCATTTTGAAGATTCGGGCGTGTGCTTTGGTCACTCAGTCCAGAAAAGGTTAGCCATCATTGTTCTAGACTGTACTTCAAAAAATAAGAAAACACCCAACTAAGATACATTCATATTTATCCCAATAATGAATATTAGTCATGCTATTATTCATATTTATCACACTAATTTTGAGAGTTTTAATTCTTTAAAAAAACATTTCTGTAGCTGACATTGTTCCATTACTCTATGTAATGTAAATAAGCTCTGCTAATTCTACACTATTTCACAGAGTTTATTCGTTTTGGAGATTTGCCAAGTCTCATAATTTTTGGCTCACAATATAAACTGTGGCAACTCATGATCCAGAAAACACACCCTGACCTACCCTAATTGAACCTTGAGAATTGGGAGAGGAAGAATAGTTTATTACGAAAGGAAAAAAAATGACTGTAACAGCAAAGGGATTCTGTCAGCTAGAAAACAGGACAACTCTACTACAACATGAAATAATATCATCACAGAACCATCATTTCTCACTAGGATTCGGAAGAGTTTTCTGTCTCCATACTCAAAGAAAACTATGTTTGATCCTAGCAAGAAAAGAAAAGGAAGATGTAAAGAAAACAGAAATATTTCTGCTTAAACTACTTGCTAACACCAACCCTCCATGGGAAAAGGGGATGGGCTTACACACTGAACAATAATTAAATGTAGACAAAATGGGGGTGCAGGCAGGGTGGAGAGAGTTTGTCCTAATTATTTTCCACTGTTTGCTTTAATTGTCAATTTAGAATTGGTTAAAAAAAAAGAAGCTAACTGATTGGCATCCCTGACACTCTTCTGATATGAGAATGGATTATATCTCATCCTGGCAAGTTCATTGTTCACTTGACATTAAAATTGGCAGACATGTGGCAGGCCTCTGAATTCTTTACCAAACGGTGGACATTGTCAATGTTTTATTATCATGGACTTTATTTTAAGGAAATATTTTCTATAACTAAGTGTGTTAGGTTTCTTTTCTCTTCCATTCAGTTGTATTCAATTCATGGAGACTGCCTAGATAATTTCCTACATGTTTTTCAGAAGTGTTTTTGACATTTCCTCCTTCCTAAAGCGAAAGAGAGTGACTGGTCCAAAATCACCCAGTTGGCTTGTGCCTAGAGCTCAAGGTCCCCCAATTTCTAGGCTGATGCCTCAACTGCTACATCATACTGGCCCTCCTCTCATATATATCCTATGGCAATTGATTTCTTGTTATGGCATTGTATTGAATATGCTCTTCCTAACTGGATATTGTATTTTATTTTTTTGCCATGGAATTTGTTTATACACACATAAACATATGCCACAAGAATGCTTGTTTAGGTGATCTGTTCCCTAGAGTCTTGTGATTTTAGTACCTTAGTACAATGAAATAGATGCTATGAATGATACATTAATGCAAAACCCAAATATTTTCCCACAGTGAAGTGATATACCCATGCAATTCTTTTTTTTTTTTTTTTTGGAAAAAAAGCCTGCTATATTAATGTACTCATCAAACTGGCAGCTTCAGCCCTCACATGAGCTATTCTCCATCATAACTGAAGAGCTATTTTTCATTATAATGAATTCACTACAGTAATCCTCTTATATATTCTATGTTCACTACTAGTAGGTGACCAATAAGCTATGTGGTTGCTGCAAAGGTTACTACTATATAATAGCATTGTCAAACTATTTACTTCTTAATGGCCTAGAACTACAGTTCCAAGTGGATACAAGTGGATAATATGCATTCGTCTGGTTTTAGTTGCTCAGCACTTGTGGCTATTGTGGGAAGGATTTTTTTAAATCTATTTTGTTCATTTTGGGTAGTTGAGTTTAAAAGAAAATATATTCTTTAAACTTATTTTCCCTGTTTAAATGTCCAAAACTGTATCATACTGCTTCTTATATTGTCAGTAAAGATAGAGGAAACTGTCATTCTTATTTTGTTATGGAAAGCAACAAAGAAATGAAGGAATGTTTTGCTAAGGGGAAAAATTCCTAGTAGTTGGTTCAATACCTTAGCATGGTTCTGAAATGTGTAAAAAAGTAATATAGTTATATACAGTAAATATTTTCTTTAAATGTCTTCAGTTTAACAGATTTTGAATTAAAGTTTAAAGATTTCCTTTGTCCAGTCCTGCCTAACTCAGGCAGGTGGAGTTCATCTCCAATTCTCAGCCAAGGGAGCCTGCATTGTTCCAGAGATGCTTCTGTCATCATGTAGCCAACACAAAAGTATGGAATGCAATAACCTTCCTACCAAAGTAGGACCTATTTATCTACTTGCATTTCCACATTTTTGAACTTCTACATTGGCAAGAGCTAAGGCGAGTAAGGGGAGCTCATCCTATCACAGGACACTTAGGTCTCAAACTCAGGCTGTTGGCTTTCAAGACGACAAGCTCAGTGTCTTTAATCACTAAGCCATCATGCCACTCTAGACTCTGGATCCAGCAGTCAAAATTTTCATGCGGACAACACCTGTTATTTAAGGAAGTAGATTGAACATGGTCCTAAAACATGGGAATAATTCTGTGTCCTTCATGTTTGAATTCCACTTAAGTGAGGGAAGGCATTTGGAAGACCAGGCAGGTGGATGGATGTTACACTGGGATGGCAGTTGCTGTTAGTGGTGGGATGGTGAGGGGAAAATTGATCAGATAGGTAGATATATGCAGCGGTGGGGTGGATTCCTTTCTAATACCCTGGGGCTCCTTTCTAATACCCTGGGGCTCCTGCTCCAACAATGTTTCTTGCTGACAGGAAACAGGAGAGGGGAAAAAAGTCCCTAAAACTTTCTTTAAGAATGGCACCCTATAGAGTCTGTCTTCATAAGAGCTATCATTGATTTCTGGGAAAGGAGAGAAAATAATTCAGGTTTAATAAATATTTGTGTTTATTGGACCTCAGTTCCTCAAATGGTGTGCTAAACTGAAATTATCATGCCTTCAAATATATGCCAGGTTTCTTTACTTGCTATGCAGAAGGCCTCTTTCATATAGACAGGAATAGGGAATGAGAAAGACATTTCCAAGGAAACTTCCAATCCATTTTAAGCTCTGGCACTTATACATACAGCAGCTAGCCCTGGATTTTGGTAGTTTGTACCTTTGTTAGTATAGAAGGGAGGAAAAATTCTTCTAGGCTTTCAACAGGAATGTTGTCTCCTTTGATAGAAAAGGGGAAGTGAGAGAATGTGCCTCAGATCTCTGGGTACAGAGCTTGTCGCTGCCTGCCAACATTTGCTCCTATGTCACACATAAATAAGAGAGGACAACCAGTTCACATTTTATAGGCTTTCCATCTCTCACTCTCCATCTATCCCCCCCCCCTCGGATGCATGTCGTTTCCTTCATAGTCTGTGCTTTGCAGTACAGCACTAATTAACTTAGCAAATTAGCTCAAGCTTTTACTCCTTGACAATAAATATCTTGGGCAACATGAACACAGGGTATTATTAATGAAATGGACATTGATTGCTTCCCTTAGCAAAAGGAAGCCTTAAGGGCTATCACAAGGACCATAGGAATTAGGTTTTATCCATGATTTATGCAGCTTAATATAAGACAAGAGATTATGGTCTCTATTGGTAGATGCTTGCATCTATCATTAAGGATTTCAATCTCCCAATTGATTAGCAGCAACACCAACACAATCTTTCTCCCATTCTCACTTGTGCAACTGAAATAAAATTCACTATTGGTAGAAGGAATGGATTGTTGTCTTACCTGAATTGTAGCTCTCTATGCACTGCAGGAGAATCCGAGCATGGGTTCAATTTCAGTTTGTCTGCCCAGTGACTAAATGAATTTTAGAGTCTTTAGCCATGCCTCCTGGCTTGATTGCCTCAGTTTTCTCAACAAAGACGTGGACCATAAGAATACTATGATGACCTGCTGCATGTTCCGATTCGGTCATCTCCATGTAATCTGGATACAGTCTCAGACCTTCGGGTGGGGTTGGATTCTCCCACAGCGCACAGAGAACTACCATTCATGTCAGACAATGGTCCTTCTCCTGTGCACTGCTTGGAGAACCCAAGCATGGGATATACCCAAGATTAATGTCCTATGGGTGGGATGACAAATTGTCTGGGGCCCTGTCAGCTTCATGGACCACCTGCAGGACCCTGCACCCAAACGAAGCCTCAGCAGAGGCAAATGAATCAAGTTTATAATTTTTGATGAATGGCGATGGAGTGGGCCATGACATGACCTGGTGGTTCATAGGACAGTGGAATGCAGGCCCTCCACCATCTGCCGATAACAGTTGATTGCACCTTCTTGCCCATGGAGGCAGGCTGAAAGGATACAAATAATGATTTGGTTCAATGAAAAGAAGCTATTCTCTTGAGGTAACATTGAATCTCTCTCCTGACGTCCAATTTATGCCACCGTTTTTTCGGTAGGGTGGATGGCATTGGGGCAAAAGTCAGGTAGTATTACCTCCTGAGACCTGTGAAGCCAAGAGTTTATTTTAATTATGAATGATAGGCCCAGTCTGAGGATGACCCTGTCAGGTCGAATGATGCACAGGTTCTCTCAGACAGTTCTGCTCTGAAATTTGCCTTGCAGAGATGGCTGCCACAAGGAAGGTGACTTTCAATGTTAGATGACGGAGGCTGGAAATCTTTAATGGCTCGAAAGGTGGATTAATGAGAGCTTGTAAGACCAGGGATAGATCCCATGTGAGATATTGGTGGATCGCAGGTGATTTTAGATTCTTTGCACCCCAGAGGAAGGTGGACACCTGCAGATGTCTAGAAAGGGTGCAATTGGAACCTGATCATATGACTGTTGATAAGGGGGCGACTTGTCTTTGAAGGGTGTTCGGGGCAAGCCCCTTGTCAAGTCCATGTTGGAGGAATTTGAGCACCTGGGGAATAGAGGCCAAAACTGGCTCGATGGTGGAATAGGTGGAACACCACCTGCAGAAAGCAGCCCAGCTTGCATTTTACATATGGTTTGTGGAGTCACGTATGATCTGGATGACCCGCCCAAAGAATTTCCATTTTCTTAGGAGGTCATTCTCAAGTGCCAGATGGTTAGCTGAAGCTACTGAGGATCTGGGTGGTCAAGCACCCTTGGCTGAAAAAGACCCTGTCCTGCGGTATCCTCCACGGGTGGGAGACCGACAGACTGACCAAGTCTGCGAACCAAAGATGGTGGGGGCAGTATGGAGTAACCAACAACACCTGTGCCCTCTCAGAGGATCTTCCTGACCACTCATGGGATGAGAGTGAGCAGGGGAAAGGCATACAGGAGACCCGGTGGCCAAGGGCTACTCTATTGCATCTTTCATTAAGGATTTCAATCTCCCAATTGATTAGCAGCATCACCAACATAATCTTCTTCCCATTCTCACTTGTGCAGCTGAAATGAAATTCACTGTTGGTAGAAGGAATGCAAGCTGATCGCATTTCTAGTTTTCAGGTCCAATTCCTATGTTCAGAATTATTTATTTCTAAACATGAGCCATTTGCCTCTGAGCCTAGTGAGTAGTCAAGTGATAAAGTTGTCCCTGAAAGCCAGAAATTGGTCCACCTCAACCTGGTGTATTGCCATCTCTAGCTCTTAGAGAAACAAGCCTCAAGAAAGCAATTACAGACAGGAAAGGCATCAAGGTTCACAGTAGCCAGGGCCTCTCACACACACACACCCCTTAAGAATTATGTAAAAAGGGACATTTGGGTAGACAATGTTTTTCTCAATTCACCATGATATATCAGTAAAGAAAAAAATCCAGAATATTGTGCAAAGTATCAGCCAAGTCATCTTACAAGGGAGGACATGAAATTAAGAAATATGCTTAACTTGTTTATAATCTTACAAAAAAGGGAATTCTATAGATCAGTAGGAGAAGATTAGTTTTGCATGGAAAAGCTTTTATAATCTTCCCTAACATCTCTACTCAGAATTGGGAGGGAAATCTCAATCTTGGAGAGCTGGAGGCATATGCAACTGTGATAATAACTGTATGCAATTAATGTAATTTTACTAACATTTAAATATAAACGATAGTAAATTTGTTTCAGCTCTTCCCACTTTCGGATCTGGCTGTGCTTGCTTTATCGTGTACATGACAATCAAAGTGATCCATGGCCCAATAAAAATTATGCATTTCCTCTTGGAAGATGAGTGTCCATGGAGGGAGAAATGATAGCACAGCACACAAATGCTGTGTCTACAATAGATAATCATAATGCATGATGTTATTATGACATGTACTTGATAATGTCATTATATACCTGTTGCGTTTTTCTTTTTGCTTTTGAATGAAATCAACAAGAACATATAATAAAGAGGCTGCAATTTTGATATCATCACTGTTCATTGTAGTCACTGCTCTTTTCTTTTGGAACTGAAGATTGTACAAGGAGGAGGAGAAAATTAACAGTAGAACAGAAAGGAGGAGAAATGTTCCTTTTTAACTGAATAATGAATGATATTCTATTTCATTTATTTTTTCCTGTTTCTGTACACTCAGTTTCATCACTCCTAACTTATCTAGTATCTAACTAGAGCTTATTCCTAGATCCTAATTTTATTGCAGATCCTAGGCACAGATCCTTTGCTATTTAACTTGATTTTGTTCTACTACATTCTGTGATAATAATTCTGAGTTCTCCACTTTATATGCCAATTCTGTTCTTTGTCTTTATATTCTTTTTTTTTTCTACGACACTAGTTATTTAATTGCTTGAACTGGATACTGTAGTCAAAACAAATTTCAACAGCCATCAATACCTTTTTCCTTAGTGAGAGGTACTGCGAAATTAGGGTGGCAAACCAGTGCCAAAAGCTATTAGGCCTAATTTTACACTTGGTGTGTGCTCTCGGCTGCTCTTCGAATTTAACCATCTTATTCTGACCAACTCTTCCCTCTGCATTTTCAGATGTCTTTATAAATCTCCTTATATCGTCTTTATATTCTCAGCCGATCTTAATAACTTCATTTTACACTTCTATGTTTGATGCTGTATTCTTATTTTCTCTTTACTGAAACTAATTCTATTTAATTCTGGTTATCATCTCTACTGCATCCAAAGCTTAGGCTACCTCTTATTCTACCATTCATTCAGCTTTGCTTGATCCTTATCCACTTATAGCTATTCTATTATGGACAGTATCAAGGTCAGACTGGTAACATGATTGGTAACATAGAGACCTCACTCTCTATGTCTCTGGCACGATTTCTCTTTTCTGGCACTGGCCTCTGATGCTGCTCTCTGATGCTCTGGCACCCAGTTGGCTGTTGCCCACTAACCTTTTCTATAGTATCTGCTTGGCACTCATGGGCCGGAGGAAAGAAAAAATAAGTCCTTTTTTCCTACCCTTTCATCTTCCATCCTTGCCACTCTTCCAATCCAGTCCAACAATACCAAGCTTCTTTCTCTCCATGACTTTCTATCTTCCACAGTTCCAGATACTCCTGTTGATCTCTTCTTGGAGCCATCACCTAGTCTTTAGCAATCCCTCAGTCTCCTTATTGCCAAGTGGTCACCAATAAAGTATCTTTCCTTCAACTTCCTCAAACGATATTCTTGCTAGTACTTGTGAGCACATTTCTAGGAACAGAATTTGCGCTACTTACTTGGTTACTTGGGCTGCTTATGAGGTTTCCATATATCCCACCACACTCACACCAAAATTGGCAAGGCAAGCTAACTCCACGCTCATTCCAACTGAAGTTACTTACTTAATGAAATTGTCAGGGATCCAAAAAACAACCCCACTGAAATAAAACTTCAAGACTTGGGTTTCCTTAAGGTTCCACTTTATTAAAGATGTCATGTTGGCACATCTGGGAAAACCCGAATCAGAAAGCTTCCAGGTTTTCCCACCCAGTTGAAAGTTCAAGATCCTGCCCCAACACCCACAAGTCCATCACATGGTCCAATCTTTCACTGGCATGGAGACAGATCCTCCCATTCACATCTGTCCAGGTGCAGAGACAAAAGCAACCTTGATTTTCTAAGAAGAATGTTATTATGGCTACACATCACCCAACTCCATATAATTCCCCCTCCCATTTTCCCACAGTAGAAAGTGTGGCAGGCCTGAAACCTAAAAAGAAAAGATGGCTTGCAGGTCTGGCAGGAATGTTTGCAAGCAAACAACCAAGCTCAGAGACCATCAAGAACTTTTCAGTTCAACCCTGAGCTTTATATATTGTTTTTTATTGGAATTATTGTTGTTGTTACTATTGGCTTAGATAACTTTAATTATTGTACACAAAGAACAAGGAAATTTTAGCAGGCAGTGATCTTTATTTTGCATCTTTCAGTCAAGAGATTTTCACTTGTATCAGCAAGTTTCTGAATATGTAGTAGACCAGGTGGGTATTGAGACATCTCATCCAATCTTCTGTAAAGATAAATATTTTTAAAAATATTTATGTTCATTTTCTTAAGACAATGAGGAAAATCAACATTAAAGCAACATTAAAAAGTCAACAATTTAACTCTTATTAATTAATGACTAAGAATAAAAGCTTAAATAAATTCAGGAGCTGATAACAGTACATGGAACTCTCCTTTCAGTTGTGCTTGATTACTCCTGCAAACTATACAGAGACAGATAGACAAAAATGTTCTTGATAATTATACAAAATACAAAAGTGTTTTGCCATTTCTTTTCTCTAGATTTTTTTACATCCCTGCATGGAGCCATAACCTGAGCAATTTTTGGTTGCCTTCTATTAAAGTAATAACCAGATCTGGCCTTGCCTAGATTTACCAGATCAGTGAAAGATCAAGTAGGGTTGACTTGATAGCAGTGTTCCAAAATCTAACAGGTTGCCACAAAGGTCAACCTATTATCCAAAGCATCTGGAAGCAGAACAAAAATGAATGGATGGAAACTAATCAAGGAGACAACCAACCTAGAACTAAGGAGAAATTTCCTGACCATTAGAACAATCAGTGGAATGACTTATCTCCAGAAGTTGTGCGTCCTTCAAGGTTTTAAGAACGGATTGGACACTCTGAGCAGGAGGTTGGATTAGAAGACGGTCCCTTCCAACCCTGCTATTCTGTTATTCTGATTACTTTAAGATGCTATCCCCCTGTTGGGTCAATGACTTGAATCAAATGCTTGTTTTAAGAATGCTCCCAGCCAAGACCAACTGGTTGCTGTGCCTCACCAGTTGCATAAAACAAAATTCAGTCAGAATTATGTCCATTTTGAATTGCACATGAAATCTCCATAGCGATCACTACCACTTATGTATGGAATTTGCAATACTGTATACCAACATGAGTTTACCATACCAACAAATATACAAAAAAGGCAATAGGAATACGGGGCAAGTTAAATATTTGGTGTGGTATAAAATAGTTTTGTCATAAAATCCCTCAGAGAAAAACTGAAATTTACACTTAGCGTCTTTATTCCTGATAATAGCCTTTTTACCAGCATTTCTTGAGACAGAAAGCTGCTCTTAAAGTTCTCTTATATTTCCAAAAACAGAATAAATGGAATTATTAGAAGCAATAATCAGTTGCCACATACATGATGCAAAATCAGCCGATCAACTTTCTATGTGGCTTTTATGAGCACCATTTATTAGTAAATATGTTACTACTTCAATATTTTAAAAGAAATGGTTTTCCTTTTATCTTTTTCCTAGCCTGTAGATCATATTGAAGTTTATTTCTTCAGGTAAATATAGATTCTAATCCAGATGCTTGTTATACATAAACTTTATGGCCTGAAAGAGATGGTCATTTCTTTGCCATTTAGAGGTGGGATTGGATACAGTACACTAAATTCAAAAGCCAGAATCTATCTTTTTGCAGAACCAAAACAGTGTGGGGTTGACCTTTTCTCTGAGTTTTCCCCTAGAGTATAAAAGAATGATTAAATTATATTTGATTTATGGATGATCTGGTGCTTTGTCCAATTGAAGACTGAAAGATGTGCATAATAAAAAGACCCCTAGTGATGTGCATAATAGAAAAATGGAATTCATTGAAGCAAATTAATGGGACCAGCTTTCCCTGGCCTTTTACCCCTGAAATGAGTTCAGGCACTAGTCATACAATTTGGGGATTATGACCCAGAGCACAATTTTGGAAATGTTTATTGTGATTTAAACTGATACACCTTCTTTCCTACAGACGTTACCTCCCATAATATAAAACTGGGCTATATTATGAAATGTAGCGTCCCTTCCCTTAGCATCAGTTCTGTCAGGTTTTAACACTGTAGATTAGTCGAGAGGCTTAGGTATGTTCAGAAGTCCAAAATTGAAGTTGTAACAAATAACCAATCAACGTAATGTATTAAATCAGTGGTTGTTAAACTGAGGGTAATTACCTCCAAGGTGGTAATTTGGGCATATCCTGGGGGTAATGAAGCAATTTGTAATTACTTGTTTGTGAGTCAAGGATCTAGTTTGAGACTGCTGCTAAGACATTTGTGTTAAACAACAGAGTTTGGGTTTTTTTTGTCGGGGTAATGACATTATTCAAGACCAGTAAAGGGGTAATTGGGTCAATCAGTTTAAGAACCACTGTGTTAAATAATTGAGATTAGTGGTATATACAACAATGCAGTTCGGGGGAGGCATTTGGCA
This sequence comes from Thamnophis sirtalis, assembly GCF_051295495.1. Classification (NCBI taxonomy): domain Eukaryota; kingdom Metazoa; phylum Chordata; class Lepidosauria; order Squamata; family Natricidae; genus Thamnophis; species Thamnophis sirtalis. The sequence goes on from NW_028261387.1 coordinate 52,084,873, forward strand.
CATTTATTAATTGCATTTGTACCACAATCAGGACCTACTGTTGGCTATTTGACGCTAGCATTCAAGGCTATGAGAAACACTTAATAGTCTATGAGATCTTAGAAGATTGTTCCATTCCATTAGAGAAAAACAATAAACTCCAGAGAATATTGAAATTCAATGAAAGGTGAAGTAGCAGTTCAGAGAGTGGCAGGGAGAGGAACACTGCGGGTGGATGGGTCAAGAAATTGTTCACTTCAATTGAGCACTTAATGTTCAGCCCCAGAAAGAGAAGGCAGAAAGAGAAAAATAGTGACAGCTGCCACAGTAAAGAAAGCTGCTGGGGCTACTTGCCATAGCCATGTAGGAAAGGCACAAGCAGGATTCATACATACACATATTGATGGGGGCGGGATCTTCTGCACACATATTTTCCTTGGGAATGGAGAATAAAATATAAGGGTTTTTTTTAGAGAAGGAAAGACAGGGATAGGTATTAGAATACTCTCACATCCTGGACATAAATTGTTTCAACTCCTACCCTCAAAACGACGCTATAGAGCATTGCACACCAGAACAACTAGACACAAGAGCAGTTTTTTCCTGAACACCATTACTTTCCTAAATAAATAATTCCCTCAACACTGTCAAACTATTTACTAAGTCTGCATTACTATTACTATTAATCTTCTCATCGTTCCTATCACCCATCTCCTCCCACTTATGACTGTATGATTGTAACTTTGTTGCTTGTGTCCTTATAATTTATATTGATTGTTCCCTAGTATGATTTGATTACTTATTTGCAATGACTATGACTATCATTAAGTATTATACCTTATGATTCACAACAAAGGTATCTTTTTTTATGTAGATGAGAGCATATGCACCAAAGACAAATTCCTTGTGTGTCCAATCGCACTTGGCTAATAAAGAATTCTATTCTATTCTATTCTATTCTATTCTATTTCTTTAATCTTATTCTGGACCCAGCTGATCAGATGAAATCAGCAGAATGAGATCTCAGAATGAGATCCATTCTGTGAAACTATAACTGCCTCATAGACCAAGGGCAACTACACTTCCTTTAAAGTTCATCAAGGAGTATAATGCAGGGGCTCTATAACTCCAGTCCAATTCCATGGAAGATCCTGATAGGCTTTTGCCTACTTGACTATCATACTGTCTAGATTCAAGTCCAGTCCATGGGAGGGAAAGATCTGGCTTTCTATTGTTGCTTGCTATTTTATTATATGTCTTTATGTCAATGTCTCTATTCCCCCTCCCTGATTTTATGTGAGCCGCCCTGAGTCCCCTCAGGGAAAAGGGCGGCCTACAAATATTAATAAAATCTACTAAAAAATCTACTAAAAATCTTCAGAAGAGGTTCTGAGATGCTCAAAAGGCTGGCAAGTGAAATCACGTCTGTTTGTCTTTCTCTGCAGTTCCCCAGAGTGGCTTCAACTATTGAAGGCTTAGAAGGAAGATCTCAAAGTGAATTTTCCTTCTTTTATGGGAGATTTTTGCCCTGAGGCAAAATACTGCTAATTCAAGTAGGTCCGCTTGGGAAAATGGGGAACAAAAGAGATGGTCGAAACTAACAAAAGAGTCAGAAAAAGACAAAAAGCAGAGAAAGGTCAGGCCATGCAACTGAGTTGCATTAATGGCTTTCTTTTCCCATCCTGAACACAAGCCTTATGAAAAGGTTGATGGCCTTTTTGATTAATGAAAGAGGTTCCAAGCAAGAGCCAAGCAGTCACTGAAAAATGCATGCTTTTTGTTCTAGGTGCTAAAGTTCACGGCCCTGGCAATGTTACCAATCCAGAAATCCTTTATTACATCTGCCATTATTTTATCAAGACCCAGTAATGGAAAAGAAACATTTGCCCAATGTTAGTTTGGAAATGTTATCTCTGCATCATTCTAATATAGTTGGTATTTCCTGCTGCTACCAGACTTGCTATACACAGGAAGTAATAGAGTGATTGATGTACCATGTTTTTCTTCAAACTGTGGTCATTTTCACAACTAGATATACTTGCCAGACTCTTTCCAGTGCATGAGGGTAGTAGTTTGACTACAGAAGGGATCTGTTTCTGGCAATTAGCATTTTTGCCAGTTTGCTTCATCAACAGTGAACGTATCAACAGTGCAAATATTGTAAATTAAAATGTAAATATTAATACAAATTATGGGTGCATTTTTTTGGGGAGGGGGTATTTTCAGTAGTGGTCATCCTGATTTTTACAGCTGATCAGATAGCCCTAATTCACTACTTTTCTCATTAAGGGGGAATGAGAATTGGTGGAAGTCCCAATTCTCAGAAATAAGTCACCAGTCATGTGGTTCTCTGTACATAAATGTCATATTTTGGTCACAAAGCCCATCATTACAGGATATTACAAGTTTAAACAACTCATTTTAAAATAACTCATTTGTAAATAGGGGCAATCCAAATAAAGAAGTGATAATGAAAAAATGACAATAAAGGTTATCTTATCTTATAAAGGCTTAAGAAATATCACTAATTCATTTAGATCAGAAATGCACACACTACAATGCTCCAGTCAATCCACCTTTTTGTGGCCCTAAAGAGGTTGCTTCTCCTGGTTTTGCTATATTTTGGAATTTTTTCATATTGGGTCCCACAATTTAAATTTCACTAAGAATTTTCTATATTTCTTTGCTGATATCTAGTGATTGTTCTGATTTCTTGCAGCCCAGATCAAGGAAAATAGCTACCATATTTTTAGGAGTATAATATGTATTGGAGTATAAGACACATCCTAATTTTGGGGAAGGAAAACAGGAAAAAGTTTCTGTCTCTGCCTCGGTATTAATCAGTATTAAACTGAATAGCATCCTTGCAGCAAACAGCAAATGGCCTGGTCAGCTTCAGCAGCCAGATCAGGAGCAGCTGATTGGCAGGTGGAATATCCCCAATTAGCTGTTCCAGGCTGCAGAGATTGCCACAGACCATCGCCACCTGTGTGCATCACATATTTGAGCAGTTCCAGATAGCGGGGATCCTCACTTCCACTTGGATTTTGATAATGGGCAGCACAGATCTTTTTATCCATTTAAAACAAACCCTGGCCAGATCCGTTGCCTGAAACGCAATGCACATTTTTGGCTTTGCATGCCCCGTTTTTGGAATTGCAGTGGATCTCGCCAGGAGGAAAGAGAAGGTGAATCGGAGGAGGAGGAGGAGGAGGAGGAGGAGGAGGAGGAGGAGGAGGAGGAGGAGGAGGAGGAGGAGGAGGAGGAGGAGGGGACATGCCACTCCTCTGCAATGTGCATCGGGGAACGGGGAGGAAAGCATTTTCAGGTGACAGCACCTGCCGCATGCCCCGTTTTTGGAATGGGAAGGAAAGCGTTTTTGGAATGGCAGTGCTGCGATCCCTTCCCTGATTCCAAAAATGGGGTGTGTGGCCAAAAATGCTTTTAACCTCATTCCCCGATGCACATCGCAGAGCTGTGAAACATGCTTCCTTCTCTTCCTTATCCGAGCATTGTTTTGATTGTGTGATCTTCTATGAGCTGCCTTCTTTCTTGAGGCAGAATAATGCTCTGCTATCTTTGCAGAGAGCCTCTCTTTTTTCATTTTAAGGGGAAGAAGAAACAGCTGCGGGAGGCGATGTTAATCAATGCATTGTTAAATTCCCTTGTACAGGAGGGTGGAACTGCTTTTGCAAAGCGAGGTTGAGAGAGTGTGCAGGGGCAACAATGCTATGGAGCCCGGCCCAGCTATGGGGCGAGAAGTGGTCTTCTGTGCCACCTTTGATGCTGACCTTCGCGGATGTCTAGTGGGGAGAGCAAATGCCATGTTAGAGCCCCACGAAGGGTCTCAGCTCCCGCAGCAGGTTTCCCTTTTTATCCATTTAAAACAAACCCTATCACCCTATGCACATTTAACTGGAGTGCGTGTGATGGGATGGGGTTGGGGATGATTTTCATGGGGGCAGAAGAGGACTTGGCTGCTCGAAGAGGCTGGCCTAGCACTGGTGCCACTTGGAATCATGGAAGCCACTTCGAGCAGCCAAGTCCCTTTTCTGCCCCCATGAAAATCATCCCCAACCCCATCCCATCACACGCACTCCAGTTAAATGTGCATAGGGTGATAGGGTTTGTTTTAAATGGATAAAAAGGTCTGTACTGCTCATTATCAAAATCTGAGTGGAAGTGAGAATCCCCACCACCTGGAACCGCCCTAAAAACGTGACGCAACATGCGGAGCAGGTGGGTGGGGCTACATGCAGAGTATAAGACGCACCCAGATTTTCACCCTCTTTTTTGGGGGGAAGGTGCATCTTATATTCCAAAAATACAGTAAATGAAAAAGTATTCCTTTTGATCTTTTTGTATCAGAGTTTCTTCAAGCTCTGGCAGCTTGAAGATGTTTGGACTTTGATTCCCAGAGAATTCTGGTAATGGAGGTCCACACATCTTTAAGTTGGCAAGTTTGAAAAACACCTGTTCTCTATTGTAGTTCCTCCCCAGATTTTGGTCTGATCTTTAAGAAGAAAAGCAGCTGGAGGGGAAGGAGTTTCAAGAGAAAGCAGTGAGCATAAGAAGGAAATTACTTCCCCACTTTCCATCTGTTCAACAGTTTCCCTTACTAGTAACAACATTTAGCCAATCTGTAATCCTATCCAAGAATCATTATTACACATTACAGGGTTTTCTTTATAGAGTTCGCCTTCTCTGCTGCCTCTCTTATCAAAGCCATAAGCATGAGTCCATATTATACAGCAAAATATTGGTCTCCTTTAAGTCTTTCAAAATTCCTCCCTCCTTGTTTGATATTAATAAATTATTCCTCATCCCCTTAATTTTTTACACCCTTAACTACAAATTAACAAATCTGAATTTTGTTTTGCTATCTATCTGTGTACATTGTCACTTTATACAAATTAGTACAGGATGGGGCTTTGTCCTTTGAGCCAATAGTACTTTTTAATTTTGTAAAAAAAAAAAGTTTGTAATAGCAAAGTGAAAGCCCAAGCATTTGCCATAGCAACATTAATTTACTGAACTGAGAAATATAATATAATTCATGAATTTGAACCAACACCATAACTGATAATATAAAGTTTGCATTTTATTTTAATATTATACTTTTATTTTAAAACTATATATTATATAGTGTTGGGTGCACTAAATGTGTGAAGTTTACTATAGATTATCCAAGTTGCCAGTCTCACATTGGACATGACTATTAAATATGGTAAATTTAATATACTAGGAACAGATTCTATTTTAATATATGCTTGTGAATTTGTTTCTGTTTTTCTTCTTCTGTGGTTTGGAGTTAATATTTTGTTCTAATGTTTGCATCAAGCAGGGATGTTTGGAATAAACTGAAGAGCAAATGAGTGTCATTGAATACCAAAAAAGGTTAAAACACAGCAATTCAGCTGCTTAAATACTGCTGTATTTATATCTGGCAAATTCCCTATTAAGAAGTTATAATTATACTTTTATGATGTATTTTAATCCAATTTTTTATATATGGAGTGTTGTATATTTAGAATTAGTTTAACTTCATATACATGTAAATGTATATATACTTACTTAAGATAAAATATATTTAAAATTTTTAATTATATGGTACAAATTAATTCATGTTTTCATGCATCTTTGTTTCAATTCAGGATACTGTGATTTAATAACAAATTGCTTATTTTCTCTACCATTTAATCTCATACATTTTTCACTTAGCACAAAGTGTTTGTTACCATTTGTTTTTAATAGAAAGTAGGAAACAGCCTCTAAGAACACTAAATAGGGCTGGATGTCCTTAATACTTGCATGGAAGATTGCCAGGGAACTCCAATGTGTGAGGTTAGATTGGAAAATTGAAAATGCATTATAGAAGGTACTGTAGCAGTGGCAACCAATTTTGTTTTTGTTGGTCTCACTACTGCACATTCTCTTTAAAAAGCTCTACCAACTTGGCTTGAGTTTTCATGGACTACCCTGAATCTTGGATCCAAAACCCACAGGCACAGAATGTGCATTTTGTAATAATGTGGAAATACATATTACTAGGCAGAAACTGGTCCCCCCACCCAAAACACTGATCTATCCTTTGAGACAGTGGAACAATAAAAACAACAATCCAATAAGCTTAGCCTCGTGGACAGACATATTTGATTTCTATTCATCTATATTGGTTATATTTGCACTTAAGACAATACATATTCATCTTCATTTCCTGTGTCTGCAAAGGCTTCATTCACTTTCACAGAGACTGCCTGTTTGTTATGAAAATCTGTGTACTCTATGCCAGGGGTCTTCAACCTTGGCAACTTTAAGACTTGTGGACTTCAATTCCTACAATTCTGGCTGGGGAATTCTGGGAGTTAAAATTCATAAGTCTTAAAGTAAAGCTCTGTGCTACATTTCTCCAAACCTAGCTTCCTTTATGTAGAGATGGAAACAGAACTGCAGAGGACAAAGCAAGCAGCAGATTCTCTTTGGGGCCTGACTGAACATAAATGTGAAGCACTTAATGAGTATCACCTGGCTGTATTGGAAAACACTATGCTTGAAGAGTTGGGAGGAGATATTGATTGTTTTCTCCAATGATACATCTTCTACAATGGTCCATTGCGCACAGTACTTTTAGGATGTAAGTAAATTTGAAACTGTCCTTAGTGCAACCTAACAGCACTTTTGTACCTGGTAAGCACAACCAATTTTGCAGCCGTACAAATTACTCTATCCTGATGTAGACAAGGTTTAAATGCCAGTGATATGGTTTTCATTCAATTTTGTTGCATGGATTTTAAAACATATTCAGAAGTGTTATTAGAAATCTAAAGATTTGTAAACTATATTGCTCTCTTTCCATTGGCTTAATAATTGTATTGTACAATATGGATGTCATATATGTCTGTTCACTCAAACATGGTCAATACAGTTGCTGAAAAATTTCTGCCGCCTCAAACACCCATGTTTCTATTTCAATCAACACAGGGTGTTCATGGCTAAGCATGACCAATACCAAGGAACTGGAATTTCAGCAATCAAATGTAATGTTTGGGTTCATTATTCCTCTTACTAAACACAATAGCTCAGCATTTTTAGGTGAATGGCATTAGAAGAGTGAGGTATAACAGCAAATTGAGTCAGAGATGTAGTTGGTTTCTGACTTTTTAGCAGATGGAGGCATTTTCTGATGCCCCCTTGTTGTAAACAGCTGTCCTAGACCCTTTCTACTTTTTAAAAGCTCATCTTTCCTGCAGACATAACTACCAGTCCTGATTTATGTGCTGTGTTGCAAGAAAACTGCCATCTAGATATGCCTTTAGCCTATACAAATATCCTGGTAATCTCTGTTTTTCATTTTAACAGTTCTAGCTATTAGAGATTATTTTTCAAAGCTGCAATGCTAGGAACCGCAAGTGAAGCCAGTAAATATTTTCTTGTTCTATCATTACTGTGTATTCCAGGCATCACAGTGATTTATGCACACTGCCATTGGTTTAAGAGCTTATTACATAAAGATGCGGCTGGCAGCAATGTTACATTGCCAACCTACTCGTGGTTAAGACAGATGTTTCCATCTCAGTGGTTTTCTTTGAATGTTCAGAGCAACTCCAAAAGTAGCGCTATTTGGTAACTGTTCATTTATTGAATGAAAGGGGGGCATATCAAGGTGCTTAATTATTCAGATAGGCCAGGCAGTTCTGCTTTAAAACCCAAACCGTTGCAGCAACTTTCTCTTTTATTTAGAACTCCACTCATATCCCAAGAGTTTGGGGCACTCAATAGTTCCAATCTATTAAAAGGACAAAGGGAAAATACAGTCAATTACCACCCAGTCTTTTGAATATAATTACCAAAATCTATGCTGACACCTATTTGAGAAGTTTTATGATTGGATTGAAAACAATATCCTAGTTGAATAACAGGCTGGCTTGAGACCAAGAAAAACTAACATAGACCAAGCAATAATCCTACAGCACTGAGTGGAGAAATATACCTCTGGATCCAAAGGCTCTCTTTATGCAGGTTTTTTTAAGATCTGAAATCTGCATTTGACTCCATATCAAGAGAATTATTGTGGAAGAAGCTGCTATCTACAAATAATGATAAACAATTACTAATATATAAACTTTATAGCACTACCAACCAATGAGGGTAAGATGTGGTCCCCAAGGACAACTAACCAACACAATTGCAATAGCGCCAGGAGTAAAGCAAGGTTGTATTCTTGCTCCATTACTTTTTAATGTTTACATAAACTCAGTCACACAACACCTCTATAATGGCAATTTTCACCCACCAAAATTAGCTGATACATACTTTTCAGTTCTTCTGTATGCTGGTGGTTTGGTGATTCTGTCATTATCTGTAATAAGAATTTGAAGAGCCCTTAGATCCTTTGCAAATATTGTGAAAAAGAAAAAATGATGATAAATTACAACCATTCCACAAAAAATCTGATCTGAAAGTCATAACTGGCATATCAACAGCAGTAATACTGAGCAAGTGAAATGCCTGGCACTCTGATAAATTAGCCACCAATAGACACATAGATATAAAAATACCTTCATACCATGTAAAAGAGACAATCAACAAGCTAAAAAAGGAATGATAAGAGCAAAATACCTGCCCACCAGCAATCAACATTCAAACGAGCATAGATTAACCCAGTGGAGGGTTTCAAAAAATGTTGGAACCTCTTCTGTAGTTGTGGCCTGCTTTCCGAGTCCACTGGTGGAACCTCTTCTAACCGGTTCGGTAGATTTGACAAACCGGTTCTACCGAATAGGTGCGAACTGGTAGGAACCCACCTCTGGATTAACCCCAAGTTTAACATCAATCAAAGAATTGCCAAACAAGCTAACAGTAAATCTCTAAGACCACTCCCACCAACACTGACAGGGCAATCCACTAGAACAGGGGTGTCAAACTCAAGTCATCACAGCAGTGTCACGTGACATATCGGGACTTTTTTTCCCTTCGCTAAATTGGACATGGTCAGCGCATGATGCATCCAGCCCAAGAGCTGGGAGTTTGATAGCCTGCACTAGAAGATAAATTGAAAGCAAACCACATCTTATTAGCACTGATGATGTTATCTAATGTAGGTAATGAAATGTCTTCAAGAAAAGAGAGCATCATGGACCTATCAGCAGTAACTTCCAATCCACCTGGTAAATAGCCTTTAGAGAAAAAACTAGCAGCCTATAGCTTCTCTAATGGGTCAATACAACCAATATATAAGTATATGCAAAAAGATCACTGAAGGAGAGGATCCTTGATTCAGGATGGCAATATAACATTCATATAGCAGCAAGTCTTGGAAACTGTATTTTACCACCAGACCAGCTGATCATTTTCAATCTTTAATAAACAGTAGACACAGCAGAAGATTTGCTCTGGACAGATTCAAAGCTCTGCAGTTATTCACCTCCAGTTACTCAGCTATCAACTTCTGCAGTTATTGATGTTAAATACCAAATTCCTTCCGCAAACAATTTTGCCTTGCCGCTTGACTCCCACACCATAGAAGATGTACAGCACGTTCTGTTGTACTGTAATTTCTACCTGAAGTAAGTTATTAATCTACCTGCTCATAAAGGAATTCCCAGACAGACAACCAATGGTACATCTCCCATCTTTTAACAGATCATAAAAGCACCGTGACCCATAATGTTGCCAAAATTGCCTTGCTCCAATAAGAGTGAAGTAATAAAATACTGTCCAACAAACTGCATTTCTTTGATATCTTTAAAACTCGTTCTTCTCTTCTTTTTCTTCCTCTGTTGGTCATATAATTTATTTTAATAGCCATCTTTATATTTCATGTACTTTATGCATGCTCACACATGTTGGTCAAATATAATATTTATCTATCAATCTTTCTATTATCCAAGTGATCATCACTGTCCAACTCTGGAAGCATCCATAAAGTGACAGTGTGAAGCAAACACTTTACAACAAATTCTTCTTGGATATAATCTTCTCTCCCTTTTGCTTTATGAAGGTATCTTTTCTTAGTGTTATAGAAAGAAAAAGGATTCATCAAATAAATAAATAGTCTCAAAAATCTCTGCCAACAATGCAAATCTACAAAAGAAAACATCTCATTTACCACAGAAATTGTGTTACTCCCACTTTGTTGGTGGTAAAGAAAAACTGCATACATTTCAATCACTTACCCAACTACAATGTGAACAAAATTTTTGGGAGGGTGTGAGATTGTGGCAAGACATGGACTAATCTAGAGTGAATATAGTATTGTAAAGTATAATATGAAGAAAGTGGCTCAGGTTTTCTTTTAATTTAGCATATGATAATGTGACCAAGAGAAGTAAACATGCAAACACAATCCATGTAATTATATCCAAAACCTCTACAGGTTCATAATTGCATGTCTAGTTCAGCTATCCAGGCAATCTCCTCTGCCATTGTTTTGCACTGATTTTCTAAGACTGCACATGGAGGGCAGTCTTGCACAATATGTTTAATGGTTTGCATATTAGCACCACAGTCACAACAAGGAGAATCTTTCTAGCCCCATTGATAGAGGGCACTGGCACGTCTTCCAGTGTCACATCCAATTCTGTTCAGTTTCATCCAAATAAAGGGAGACAGATTAAAACTAGGTGGTTTGGTAGAAGGATCACTAACAAGAAAGTAACTTGGACCATCTCTCTCTCTCTCCAGTCTCAAGTTGGGGAAGGCTATGGATAGATTATATTGGCTTAGCCACTCACATTAAAAAATAGCCTTGTAGGGATAATGGAGCAATATGTACCAGCACACCACTCATTCTCAAAAAAAAAAAAAAAACTTGAGCTCAGGAGGTAGTTGCTCCTTTTATAACTATCCTTTTGTGCAACAAGAGAGACAGCAAATAAACAAGCAGAGTTAGCTGCTTGCATTTTGCTGATAAACAGTTTCGTGGTCTTTCCCAACCACTGTACACAGCAAGGAAAAGATGAGAAACATGCTATTATTATTGCTACATTATGATGTGCAATTTATAGCCTGCCTTTTTACTCAGTAGTAGTAGCTGCTATTTTTCCTACTTACATGCCTCCTTACTCTGACTTAGAAGTACAGGACTAAGAAGAGGATATACTGGATAGAAAATTTAGGTATTTCTTGGCGGTGAAAATTCCCTTTTGTTTTCCTTTCAGTCTCCGCTAACATTGGTTTATTCTTTGATTACTTCTAAGCAAATTCTCTTATAAGGATTGTAGTTTTCAGCATCCATTTCAAATACTTATTTCAGCTGACATATGCCTTGATCCTTATCTGCACTTTTCTGTTGAAACTAAGAATCATTACTATCAAAACATAATTTAAATTCTGAATTAAATAGATCATCCAAAAGGAAATGTAAAATTATTATTTTATATGTTGCTCCTTTTATTGTTTGGACTACATTCTTTTCCTATACACAAATACTTCCAACTGTCCTAAAAAGAATGGCAGAAAGAACATCTGGGGGTGGCAGAGGTTTCACCTGGGATCTTTTAACCTCATCTATAATTGAACTTTTTAAAAGGACATTTTGAAGAAGTATTTTCTTGATCTAATGTTATCTGTTATCTTCCCACTACCCTACCATATATTCCACCCCTCAAATCATAAAGACATCTAAAAGTATAAACCGGTAGTGGGTATAAAATCATGATTTCCATTGTGAGTTTTCCAATATCAAGCAAACAAATCATCATTAGAAATAAGACATTGAAAAGACATGATACGTGTTACTATTGATAAATAGAGGGTGGCTCTTGCATATAATAACTTATTTTCAAAATATGGTAAATTTCTACCCACCCCACCCTCTGTCAGTTGCTGGCAGAAAAACAAAAATAAAAATATTTTTTTGCAGTCAACACCTATCCATCCCTTCTTCTTGCCAGGATCCTGGAATGGGGAAGAATCAGCCGTGAGATTGGTGTAGGAAAGGGAGAAGAAAACAAAATCCTGAGCTGGATCCTCAGCTGAGAAGGGATGAGTTAAATCTGGCTATGCCAGTTGTGGCAGATAGGAAAGCTCCCTTGCTTTACTCCAATGCTGCACTTGCATGATTGTGATTCAGCTGTGGCTCATCAACCACACAGCTGATTTATGTAATCAATCAAGCGGTTAACTGCTGATTATATACATATGGTAAGTAGGGAAATCTAGATTTTTTTAGTCTTATGAATCCCATGTCAAAGATAGCGAAGTCTAGGGGGAAAATTGTTATTTATCATGGACATGCAGTCAGGGGAGGCAGGGGAGGCAGAGCCTCACCACTGTCATCATGAAAAGAAAAAATGTAAAAGGAAAAAGGCAAGAGCTGAGGTCAGGCTGAGCTAGTTGCTGCCAGAGTCACCGTGGATGACTTTGCTTAGTGCTTAACTGTTTAAAAAAGCCTCTAAAAAGTGCCCTCTACAGGAGGAGGCAGGAGGACGACGTACCTCATATAGTCTGACTTTAGGCTTTTTATGATCACTCGAACAGAGTTAAGCAAGGGTTAAAAGCCTAAAAGTTTCTGACGTAGGTGAGGCACGTCATTTTCCTGCCCCCTCCTGTAGAGGGTGCTTTTTAGAGGCTTTTTTAAACAATTAAGCAGAGTCATCCACGGTGACTCTGGCAGCAACTAGCTCAGCCTGACCTCAGCTCTTGTCTTTTTCCTTTTACATTTTTTTTTCATGATGACAGGCAAGAGTAGAGTTGACATCCTCTCTGAAACAGCTGGAAAAGGTACGTGTCTGTCAGAGGGAGGGGGAGGAATTCAAACTTCATCCTCAAATGTAGATCCCTCCCCAAGTGTAGTTTGATTGCAGGCAAAGCCACGTTGCCTTTTCAAACACACACACACACACACACACACACACACACAGACACACACACACAGCTAGATAAAACTATATAAGCCCAGCTTCACTGATTACAAGTTTGAAAAAGCAACGTGGCTCCACTTGCAATCAAAGGCTCGGATCAGCTCCAATCCAACTTCTGTATTTGTGTTTGTTTGAGAGAGAGAGAGAGAGAGAGAGAGAGAGAGAGAGAGAGAGAGAGAGAGAGAGAGAGAGAGAGAGAGAGAGAGAGAGAGAGAGAGAGAGAGAGAGAGGAAGGAGATAGTCCAATCCAACTTCTCTGTGTGCATGTGTGTGTTTGAGAGAGGGAGGAGGGAGGGAGAGAGGGAGGAAGGAGGGGGAGGGAGAAGAAAAAGATTGAAGGAAACTTTTTCACAAAGGAGAAAAACAAATGCTGTCACTTTAAATTGGAACTGAGCATGCCTGGCTGTGGAATTCTGGGAGTTGAAGTCCACAAGTCTAAAAAAATTTGAAACCCACCACTATGTCAGTGCCTCACCAGCCATAAACCACTGTATGTATAGTAACCCTACTTAGCCTGAAATGGCAGAAATGACATATAGGAGGTAGATTCAATGGTAGGATTCAACCAGTGTAACAACCAGTTCGCTGAACACATGCACAGTGCATTTGAAAACAGCTCTAAAACTTACCTTCTACTCCAGCCCTGCTGAGTAAAACAGCTGTGGTGCCTATCAGCTGGGCTTCAAACAAAGGAAATATAGGACTGACTAGTGCAGGGATGGGTGGGCAGGGCCAACTAATTGCCAGAACTACCAGTTCACCCAAACTGGTTCGAACCGGCTGAATCCCACCCCTGAGTAGACTCCAATTAGACTCCAGAAATACTAGATCCCGTCTTGTAACACCAATAGCTTTTAGCTACCATATATTGGATGATTCTGAGGAAGAATTAGTTATTTCTGACAGATCTGTTGGGACCTATTTTCTATCTGTTTGGACCAGCTATTTTCAACACAGATCGCTGAGACTGGCTGCTGAAGTCTATTTGTTTTTTCCTTTCTCACTTTTTTTTCTTATGCGATATGTCTTTGTAGATTGTATGCCTGAGGGTGACAAGTACATTGTCTTTATTAATCTCTAAGCTTTTCTGGGAATTTTTGTGACAGAAGGAGTGGGACACAAGTTTTCAAATAAATATAAATGTGATAAAGGAAGCCATTTACATTTCAAGACTGGAAATGTTGATAAAAGCAAGTCATCTTCAATCTTCTGATTTAAACTTGTGTTTTTGGGGAAGCAAATCTATTTGTAGTTTGTTGTCAACTGAAGAACACCCAAAATAGATGGGCGCTATTTTGCTTACATGTATTAATTTCTCCCTGGCTATATAGTATTTTCAGGTAAGACTTCTGCCAAGACCTAAATAGCATTATAATAGAGACAAAACTTAATTCTATGACTCTCAAAAATTGCCACACATCTTAAAATTGCCAAAATTTAGAAACACTGATTTGAGACATGATTAAAGAAATATAAACTTTACATGGAAGGCCTTTCTACATGGAGTGCTGAGTACTCCATGGAATTCATTAATATGATACTGTTGAGATAAGTATTCCATAACCCTAAATTATTTTGGTGTATAGAAATAGATTAACTAAATTTCTTTATTTGTAATTATTATCTAACATGAAAAAGGATGTGATGGCTCAGTGGCTAAGACACTGAGCTTGTTGATCAAAAATGTTGGCAGTTCAGCTGTTCGAATCCCTAGCACCGCATAATGGAGTGAGCTCCTGTTACTTGTCCCAGCTTCTGCCAACCTAGCAGTTCAAAAGGATATATAAATTCAAGTAGAAAAATAGGAACCACCTTTGGTGGGAAGGTAACAGCGTTCTGTGCACTTTCAGCATTTAGTCATGCCGGCCACATGACCACAGAGATATCTTTGGACAGCGCTGGCTCTTCAGCTTTGAAACCAAGATGAGCACCGCCCCCTAGAGTTGGGAACAACCAGCACTTATGTGCGAGTGGAACCTTTACCTTTATCTAACATGATTTGGAATACTGAGAAGTGTAACACATTTGTAAAGCTCTGCCATTGAAAAGAATATTCCTATGGTGCATTCTCCAACCTCCAGCTGTAACATTTAGAGTAGTTTACACAAAGACATCTGTTTATAACATTATAAGCCTCCAGGCTCCCTTTCACAGCTGCCAGGATACTACTATGCATTTTGCAATTCCACATATTACAGCCAAAACAATGACTATATGGAGAAATCATCATATGTATGTACTTTAAAGATACTTTGCCAGACTGATTCCAGTTGGAAGCTGATTATATGTTCCTACTTTAGGATTGTATTCAACCAACTGTATTTTCTGTCTTTTGTTCAACTTGTTTTCTCCTTCCAGAGATAACTCATTAACACCTCTCCGCACACAAATTCTTCTGAGTATTAAGAATAATTGGAAGCTTTTTGCCAAATTCACTATCCCATTTCACTTGGAATGACTAGAAGGATTGCCACACTATCAATTTATAGCATCATTCAGCCATTGCTGTGATAATATATCATTTATGTAGACAGGCTTTCTAGCTTTATAGCTATAAATTTCTGGTAGTGGCAGAACTTGAGGAATGGGGTTTTAGTTGCATAGGTTTTTCCCAATTACTTGATTATTTTTTCAGATTTTGAGGTGGGTTTTGTTTCCTGTTTATGCTATCGATGATGCTGATTGAATAAATCTTTCAGTCTCTTATTATATATGTGTTTTTATTGTCAGTTGTTTTGCAAGTGACTTTGGCTACAAAGCTAGGTATTGCAGGTAGTCCTCATTCAGAGACCGTTCAGGTATGAATGATGGCATTCCTCATAATTGCAGCTGTTGCAGCCTCTCCGCAGTCATGTGATCACTATTTGCAACCTTGAGTCCCAGCTTCCAATGAGCCAAGACAATGGTTATACATGGCAATTGGATGACTGCAGTTTGCTGTGATTGACATGGGACTTGCCCAAGAACAGCAACTGGAACTGCTGCCACTGCTGTTGGAAGTTGCTGTGGTCATGTGATGTTCTACTTTATGACCACATAGCTTAGCAAAGGAGTTGCTGGTCCCAATATTATGCATATTACATAAATTATATTATTTTAATGGAGCAAGTAGAATTATTTATTTAGATTACCCTGTTTTTCTTTTTTTCTTTTTCTTAACCATGTAAAATTGCCAGTTTTCCATTCTATCCCACAAGACAGATACAATTATGAAACGTCTTTTTCTTTCTATTTTTTTGTTAGTCCACAGGTTAGACTTTCATGTGCTGGAGAGATTTCAAGTATAGTGGGAAGTCAGTGGGAAGCTCATGCCAAGAGACCATCAGTGAAAGCCACATATCATCAAAGACTGTCCATAAAAAAAAGTTAATTGGTACTTGTCTTTCCAGATGAGCAGTAGGATTAAAGAAATGAAAATCTACCAATAAGAGGCCATGGTAACCACCATCTGGATAGAACATCTGGATTGAAAGCCAGGCAGCAATTTCATCAACTTCACTTTGAGCCAGTTTTTCAGACCCAGGTTTCAAGGAGGTCTGATCACTGACAGTGCCAATATTAAAAAGAAAACAACTGGAACATGAAAATTGGGAGGCAAGATATTTTTATCAAAGCAAAAATCAAGTGAGCTACATTATATAGAAATAAATAGCATAGATGGATCAGAATAGACCATTTTAAATCAAATGTTTTCAAGATAATTCAGTACATGGCACCATATAAATGAATGGAGTGACAATATGCTTAAAAGAAAGACATTGCCAAGAAATATGTTTGGCTATACCCAATAAATGACATATTTTATATCTTTTAAAATAAGTAACTCTCTAGTGAACATCAATGTTAGACAAGTATATCCACTATAGATGCAACATTGGAAAACACTGAGAAATTCTATGACACATTGCAAGAAGTGTTAAATGCAACATGAAAGCATATAATACAAATGGCTGATTCTCATCCACTAATGGACAAATGAAAGGTTCTAAAGTAATAGGAAGAAATGGCCAATATAGGAAATGTGAGAGATTTAATACTGTAGAAATGGCAAAATATTTTTTTTCATTTCCAACATCTGCTTAAATTAACATGAACACAAACATCAGACAGGAGACCATGAATTCTAGTAATTCCTTAGACATAAAAGTCATATGGATGATTTTGAGCCAGCCACTCATTCTCATCCCAACCCATCTCACAGGTTGTTGCTATGAGGTGAAAAGGAGGAAGGAGTATTAGATATGTTTGCTGCCTTGAATTATTTATAAAAATAACACAGGCAGGATAAAATAATCTTTAAAATATCAACCATTTTTAGTGGAAACAGAAGACGGAGAAGTTCAATCCAGTCAGGCTATTTTCAGGTTCAGAAGAGACCATGGCTTATTGGTGTCAACTATAGAGTTGAACTGTGAATATTAAAGAGAGTAGATGTGCCAGCAAGATTTGACCTAAAGATGCTACAGTCAGAATATAAGATCTAGGTAAGGAAAAGTTACAGTAAAATTAACTTTTGTGAAAGAGAATATGAGGAGCAATGGGGAGAAAAAAAGAGAAGCAAAGAAATAAATGATGTACATACTCCAGTTGGATAACCGAAAGGAAGTGAACATGGCAGTAGAGTAATGTTAATTGTTAAGAACACAAAAGCCCATATCAATCTGTATACTTAGGAGGCTTGCAATTGATGGTGAAGAAGTACAGGCAATAATTTTGTTTACTATTGCTCAAGAATATATAAAGAGAAAGGTTGTACTGGAAAATTAAAAAACAAAAAGAATCCTGGAAAAGGAAGCAACAATAAATGTAGTCAAATTCATGAGGAGTGAAAATATTTCTACAACAATAAACATAATAATGCTTACAATAATTGTCTTTCCAATTTAATATATGCTGTGAAAGGGGAAAAACCCAATGAAAATAGAAACCTTTGAATTATGAATGTAGAGAAGTTACTAAAAGGAGAATGGACTATAAGAAGAACCAATTAGTTGATTCCAAATCAATAAAAGTTAATTGCTCTCTTGAGATCATGACTACCAGTGAAGAAGAGATGTACTACAAAAAAATGACTATTCGCCAAGATTGAAGGAAGTAAAAGAAAAGCAATGGATTAATTGTGTATATGGAGGATCAAATAAATTATCATATTTTCCTTGTAAAAGCTTATATTATTACTAGAAACAGATCAAGATGGTGAGCATTTGTCCATTCAATCACTAGGAGTTGAACCTGCCTTGATGACATGTAAGCCAAAATAATTTAGAATTATTATTTTTTAATGTTCAGGAACTCAATATGATGATGATACTCAGTCATATGTCTCAGCCCTTGGTGAGTTAAGCAATGCTGTGTCCTCCCTTTCACAATGCCTGGAGGCTGTTGGGGCTGGATGGGGAGCAATGGGTTGAAACTGAACCCTGGCAAGACTGAGTGGCTCTGGGTTTGGGGTTCTTTGTGTTATATATTATGATTTGTGTTCTGTCATATTCAAAAGGGCTAGCAACTGCTCTGTGCTCCCTGATTGGTTGGGACACAGAAGAAGCTGTTGCTAGCGTACTCTGATTGGCTATTGCCTATAAATACTCTGGTGACCGTTGGAACCGTTTGAATTGCTGTCATCTCTCTTCTGTAACTAATAAAGTACACCTACTGGCTTATCCATGGCTCCTGTGTTCCCTCCCACATCAGTATGCAACAACTGGCGACGAGGATGGGATAAGCAATTCCCACAGGGCCTGGATCAAGAAAAAAGCCAGTCGCAGCCACCTCTGTTACGCAGAGGTCCAGAGGCTACCCGAGGCTACTGTCCAGCAGCAGCAGCTGTGGCCACCACGGCGTCTATGCCAACTTGCACTGGTGCCAAGGACGAGCAGTGGACAGCGGAAACCGAGGCCAGCATGCGCCCAGCCAAACCAGTTCCTAGCCAACTGTCTGGGCCCGAGGTCATTGGGTGGTCTGGCCACTCCGCCTGCTTGCAAAGCCAGTCCGCCTCCCTACACATGAGATCAGCCTGCCAATCTCCGGGAAAGCTGCCTCTACTAGCCGTCGCCGAAGCCGAGAGCCGAAATCTGCCTCACCACTGGCCTCCGTTCTTCAAAACCGCACTGCCGGCTCGCCCTCTACACCCTCGCCCTCACCTACTGCCTCCGCTCCGTTTCGTGGCTTCAAGAGTGACACACCGGTCGAATTGAAGTCATTTAAGCCTCTGCCGGTTTGCAGAACTGCCTTTACAAGTTGTCAAAGCCTTCCGAGCCAAGCCGCAGCTCAAATACACATTCGGCTACATTGTAACAGCCTTCTACCTTCCTGAAACCGTCTTGCTACTTTGTTTCTTACTGCCGGTCTAGCCGGTTTTCATCGAAACATGCTGAAAATGAATTAAAACAAAAAAGGAATGTGAGGGGAAATTATTAAAACAAAAATAAATAAATTAACGAAATAAAATGGTGAATATGCACTGGGGGGTAAGGAGAGTGGGGAAACTAAATTAATTGAAAAAGGAGTTGAAACTACTATGCTTCTGGGCGTGTTCTTTTACTGTATTCATTATTTTTGAATTGCTAAAGTTGATAAAAAACTCCCCCCTTCAACTGAGCTGGGGGGAAGGAGTGTTATATATTATGATTTGTGTTCTGTCATATTCAAAAGGGCTAGCAACTGCTCTGTGCTCCCTGATTGGTTGGGACACAGAAGAAGCTGTTGCTAGCGTACTCTGATTGGCTATTGCTGCCTATAAATACTCTGGTGACCGTTGGAACCGTTTGAATTGCTGTCATCTCTCTTCTGTAACTAATAAAGTACACCTACTGGCTTATCCATGGCTCCTGTGTTCCCTCCCACATCAGTATGCAACACTTTGGCCCACGCAGAATTGCTACCTTTGGTTTTCGATGGGATGGCACTACCCCAAACAGACCATGTACGTAATCTGGAGGTTCTCCTGGACTCATGACTCCTGCTCAAAGATTATGTGGTGGTCATGCCTAGGAGGGCCTTTGTGCGCAACTGCAGGTTGTGTGCCAGTTATGCCCTTTCCTGGACTGAAAATCTCTACTCACAGTCAATCATGCCCTAGTCACTTCCTGCCTTGACTATTTTAATCTGTTCTACATGGGGCTGCCCTTGAAGAGCATCCAGAAGCTCCAGTTGCTGCAAAATGCAGTGGGCTGTGTGGTTTTGTGCAGACCTTAGTGTACACATGTATCACCTCTCCTGCGGGAGCTGCATTGGTGCCAATTTACTTCTGGGTGAAATTCAAGGTGCTGGTCATCACCTTTAAAGCCCTTCATGGCTTGGGACCAAGTTATCCAAGGGATTGTGTCTTGCCGGTCACAAATACCCGACCCACTGGAGCATGGAAGCAAGGAATGTTGTGGGTCCCATCCCCTGAGGAGATACCCCTGGTGTGATCCAGAAGAAGGGCCTTCTCTGTGGTAGCTCCCTCTCTCTGGAACATCATTCCCCCAGAGATTAGAATAGCCCCCACTCTAACACTCTTCTAGAAGGTGCTGAAGATCTAGATCTGCCAGCGGGCCTGGGGAACCCAGAGCTGGATGAAGCCCATTAAATGGCTTATGTGATATGTTGTTGCCAGGGAGGGGGGCTCTTCAGTGGTGGGATTCAGCCAGTTTGCACCACCAGTTGTTAACTTTCTCAGCAGTTTGGTAAACTGGTTGTTGGAAGAAATCATTAGGGCAGAGAACCAATTGTTAAATTATTTGAATTCCAGCACTGGGGCTATTATATTATTTGATGATTTTCTTTTATTAGTTTTATTTTTTTATATATGATGTTTTTATATTCCTGTAAGCTGCCTTGAGTCGCCATGTGCAAATAGGCAGCAATATAAATTTTCTAAATAAAATAAACTTCATAGAGGTGCTTTTTACATTGCTGCACAGATACATCTAAGCAGCCCATAAGAAAAATCAACTAGAAATTGTTCCCTATAAGAATATTAAAGGCTTTCTTAAAAGTCACAAAAATACATCTTCTGGTTTCATAGGCACCAGGTGCAGCTGCAGAAAAGCCCTGATTCTAAGAGGGCACCAGATGGATTAGCAATTGCTTGAGTAATTTCCAGCTTAGAGATCTCAGAGGGAGGAGATAATATTTCCATTTAAAATACATGGTTTAGCAAGGAGTAAGATAAATTAAGGGAGGAGAGCTGTAGCTATTGTTACATGAAACTACCGATTAAGAAACAAAATGCTTCTGAATACCAAATCAAAATCAGAGCAGTAATAGGAGAAGACGCTATCTTCATGCCCTCTACGTGGGGCTCATAGAAATTCAGTTTAGACACGGTGGGAAAACGAAGACACAGTAGGTCTTTGAGCTAAATCAGTGAACTCCTTCCCAGTAGCAATGGGTCCTGTCTATGGTCCAGATTAGGCCTCCTCCAAATACCATCAGCTAGCCAATGTTGACTGTCAACCCCTCGGGGGAGGGCCTTCTCTGTGGCTGCTCTGGCCCTTTGGAATGATCTCCCCGTGGAGATTTGGACCCTCACCACCCTTCTGGCTTTCCGCAAAGCCGTCAAGACCGGGCTATTCTGGCAGGCCTGGGGCTGATGAGTTCCCAGCCCCACTTGAATTGCTGTGACTGTTGTGTTGTTTTTAATCTGCTTTGTGTATCTTGTTTCTGTCTTGTTTGTTTTTTGTATTTCCCCCTTCCCCACTTGTTTGTTAGCCACCCTGAGTCCCTCGGGAATAGGGCGGCATACAAGTATAATAAACATCAACATCAAACATCAGTCTTTCATTTTTATCCTGGATGGCTTTGAATGTTGATGCTAAAAATATTGTTACAGTTCCCAAAATATAGGAATATGTGGAAGGATGGCTGTCCTTGAAAATTTGCCCTCTGGGTTTCTTTTAGCTGCAACTATGGACTCTATTACCCATGAATTTGGAGGTTTTGTTAGTTTGTTTGTATGCTTGCTTGCATACCCAGAGGCCCTTTAAGTGCATTATCAAATTTCAGTGTTAAAATTGTCCCAAATCAGCATTTTTTCTGCCTTTCTCAGGATCAGGATTGCACATATCCTAAAATACCTTAGCACACTTTTTAAAAGAAAATTGTCTACGGTCATAAAATCTTAACCCTGCCCACGTGTGTTATGTGCACCTATTTATCATCCTGCTCATTGCTGTTCTTCCCTGTCCTCCAAAACTGAATGTTGTCCCTGTCTAATCCCTATAGTATCTCCTCTCATTATCCTGCTGAGAATCTTTGGCATATATTAGTTGTTTACATGTTTGCATGTTTACTGGCATGCTCCACCTGAAGTGTTTTATGGTCCCTTGCTTTGGTAAGGAACACAAATCAGTTTTCCACACTGCAAGTCCCAACTGTATAAATCTGGCATCAGAAATACAAATACGTGATGCAGAACAGACTTTCATGAATCAGGCATCTGATTTGGTGAAGACTACACTGAGATTAAAGCAATAGTTCCATTTTGTCCCCACAAACCTCTGGTCTAGTTAAATAGTAGGTTAACATTTTGCACCACACGTTTGAGACATCGCTTGAGCAGGTAGGAGAAGGATAACAATTATTAAAGTAATACTTCATCCAAAGATTGACTCCACATGTTCTCTGCTTCTGGAAAGGTGACAGTAACTTCAGTTGCAGCCTAATGTAGATTTAATTTGCTTCATCACCCTAACTTTTACTTTCAGTGACGAAGTCAGGCCTGCTTAACATGAGAGATCTGCTCTACATTTATATATATATACATACATACATATATACATACATACATACATACATACATACATACATATATATATATACATATATATATATATACATATATATATATACATATATATATATATATATATATATATATATATATATATATATATATATATATATATATATATATATACATACATACATACATACATACATACATACATACATACATACATATATATATATATATATATACATACATATATATATATATACACATATATATATATATATATATATATATATATATATATATATATATATACATACATACATACATACATACATACATCATACATACATACATACATACATACATACATACATACATACATATATATATATATATATATATATATATATATATATATATATATATACACACACACACATATACATACATACATACATACATACATACATACATACATACATACATACATACATACATACATACATAGTTAAAGCAATATACCTTTAAGCTAACTCTTATATTGACACTGGAGATGTGCTTATGAACTAACCAAGCTCCATTACTAACTGTGCTGGATCACTAATTTTCATTTTTATGACAGCTTCTTTAGCTTGGATTTGGCACCCTGCTTTCCTTAGCAAAGAAGCAATGGAATAGTAAATGTAAATGCCAGTGGATGGCATTGGCTGCTGAAGGCTCCATCTTATCTTATACAACCAATTTCTTTGTATTTAAGTACAATGACAATAAAGATTATATTTATACTTATACATTTGATTGCTTTAAATCTTAGAACACTGTTTGATCCTTTTGTCACTGAGAGAAAAATCTTTCTCTCTTTAATCCACCGTAGTGCAAATTTTTTGGGACTCAAACTGATTGAGCTCCTAATTTTATTTTCTTTGGAAGCTGAGACCAATGGAACTACTGTAACAGGTTGTATTGAGACAAATTTAGCTACACGTTTCCTAGATTTGCCAAAGTATTGTCTAGGCTGATTATGTTGTTAATATAAATTATTTTAATTTTAAAAACCAGGCTAATGAAACTTGAAAAAGAAAGATTTGAACAAATATGACTTGAATTAGAGCACAAAGCACCTGAGGTGTTCCAAATTTCCAGGGTTAAAATACTTACCTCTGTAAAATCCTCAGCATTAAAGTTAATTGCTCATTTGGCAAAGAAAAAAAAAGATGAAGTAGCAGCAAGATTCACTGAAGCCTCCAATTTATCAAAATGTTGTCTTTCTTATTTCGTATGGAAGACCAAATACTGTTGTCTGAAGCAATGTCAAAACATGCATTTTTTATAATGCATGTTGCTTCTGGATTAAGATAAACCGCCAATGGTAGCTAACTGAAGTGCTCCCATAAGCTTGGCTCTTTCACATCTGACAGGTCCAGGCTGAAGAGGAAACTAAGGTTTGATGTGAGTGAAAGCTTACTTGGCTTTACTGCAAGAAATCTTTAAGGCCTGGGATCAGAGATTAATACTAATATGCGTAGGGAATATTCCCTTGTCACTGATTACATACAGGTAGTTATTAAACCACTAGAAACAGCAGAAGCAATTTTGCTGGAATAAGTAGTCCCAACAGATCATAAATCCCAAGTATTTATGTTGCAAACTGTTTTCACTATGGGAATTTTCACACATAATACTTGAAGATTTTTTTTCTTGTTCTATAATTAAAAAAGGCCTATATAAACTAGAATGGTTTCCCCCAGCTTTCTACAGGGATCAAATTTCAGCTTAAATAATACCTAACTAATTTGGGTCAGTGCTGATTGAGAACCATTCAGTAGAATTGGACAACACTCACATCAGGAAGAATAGGCTAAAATGGAAATATAAATTTAAGATAAGTTGCTTCTGCTTTTTTCCCCTCCTTTCCCTGGACAATATTCTTGCCAATATGCTCTATACACAGATATCAAGGACGATGTTCAGAAGTGCTCAAGTTACCATGCCTGGTGTTCAAACATGTGTCCTCAAAATCTAAAAATAATTGTCCACATGGAGGGGATCTTCCTTTAATGAAAACCTACTGCACCATCCAGATGTAACCTCTATGATGGTATCAAAATTCTCTTTCTAGCTCTTTCTTAACTCCTAACTGTTCCCAACACATTTATTTTGGAAGTAAATTAATATTCTATTTGTTTCAAACTGTATTCTATAGATAATTCCTAATAACCATATATTGTTTGCTATCAGTCCTTGTAGCATTAGAAATACAAAATTTCTTTCTGAAGATGATGAGCTGATTAAAAATTTGAAGAGAAATTTATAGTGTACCTCATTTGGCCAGATGATTTTCCAGCTGAGTTCTGTGGAATTTTGGCGAGCCTCAGCAACAGAACCAGCAGTAGTGCAGATGTGACCATTTCTCCACCATCCCTCTAATAACATACAGCAACAAAAAAAAAGTATGTCTGTAAGCATTTCCAGTGTACACTATTGATTAATTGTCCACACCTTACATTGTGCCCCCAGAAGCTTCTATGATTCATTAAATCAATAAGGTGATTGTTCTTGCTTCTTGAAACTTGTCTATGGAGATTCTTAAATATCCAGGTCATGGTTGTCCTAAATGTGCTTTTTTTAAGAGGTAACTTGACTTTCTGGTTTTTCTTTGAAGACATTTCACTTCTCATCCAAGAAGCTTTCTCGGTTCTTCTTCAGAGCTGAAGGAGCTCCTTGGAAGAGAAGCAAAATGTCTTCAAAGAAAAAACAGAAAGTCAAGTTGCCTCTTTGAAAAGCACCTTTGGGACTTCTTGACACTTGTTCTAACAAGTTTTACTCTGAACAACTACAGCTGTGCAGTGACAGTGCTTTGAGAAAAGTCTTGTCTTAAAAAGCAAAACAACTTAGAAAAAAATATTTGACAGAAGAAAGATAAAGACAGTTTTGTAGTGCCTTAAAGACTAATTTGTTGACAACATAAACTTTCATAGATCACCATCCATTTCATCAGATGTATTGTATCAAGTACTGCTCTGAGAAAAGAACATAAAATAACAATAGGTATTGTTGGAAAAGAAAGGAAATGGCATGAGCTATGAGAGATTGTGAGAATAATTATAGTGTCCATTAACAAAGTAGTAGATAAATATAAAATAGGGATCTTGCACTGGATAGCAGATGAACATGTTTGTTGTAATAAAATCTTTTTAGTATGTGAGATGCTGTTAAATCTTCTAATGAATTTTAGCCCAAGATATCTCAGGATGAAATGGTCTCAGTATTTCCTGTTCTGAAGGATTAATACATAGAGGTCAGTGACAGTGTTTTCTAAAAACTGAAATGTTCCTTCTGTGGTTTAAGGAATTAGTCATGTCTAGTGTCAGATTTGTGTCCCTTTATTCCTTTTCACGGGGCTTTCCACTGTGTCCAATGAAAGATACACTGGATCGCTGCTGACAGATGATTAGCATATAACATATAGAAGAATTAAGAAAAATATGTTCCCCTTGGGCTGTGGGTTTTTGTAATAATATTGTCAACATTTAAATGAGAGGAGAGAAGGGGAACTCATCAAATTTGCAGGACATCAAACTTGGTGTCATCTTAAGTTATGCTTAAGATACAGAAGGATATTGATAGACATGAGCACTGGGCCCTATCTAACAAAAAGAAATTTAATGGTGACAAAAGTAAGGTTCCACATTTAGGCAAGAAAAACCAAATGGCCAGGTATAGAATAGGTAGTAACTAGCTAAGTAACAATGAGAGGGATCTTGGAGTCCTAGTGGACGATCACTTAAATATGAGCCAGCAGTATGCTGCAGTTACCAAAATAGCCAATGCATCTTCTAATGAGTGCTAGGCTGCATTGACAGAGGGATACAATCAAGATCACATGAAGTGTTAATACCACTTTATAATGCCTTGCTAAGATCACATATTGCATCCAATTTTGGTTGCATTGACATAAAAAAGATGTTGAGACTCTAGAAAGAGTTCAGAGATGAAGACAACAAAGATAATTGTCAGAGACATCAAAGATGATTAGGGGACTGGAGGCTAAAACGTGCAAGTTTTAAAAATTTCAGAGATTCTTACTATAAACAGCAAAAGGATAATTTGAATGTTGATTTTGGAAAGTTATAAATGGACTAACCAGAAGGCAGGACAAGAAGCAATGGATGAAAACTAATCAAGGATAGAAACAGCCTAGAACTAAGAAAAAAATTTCTTGACAGTTAAAACAATTAATCAGTGGAATGACTTTTCTCCAGAAGTTGTGAAGTGCTCCAATACTGGAAGTTTTAAAGAAGAGATTAGACAACCATTTGTCTAAAATTTTATAGGTTTTCCTGCTTGAGCTAGAAGATGTCCAGGGTCAGGCTAGAAGATGTCCAGGGTCCATTGCAACTCTGTTATTTTGTTATTCTGTTATATACATAGTTAAGGCAGCAGACTGGATCTCCTGCACAATTTGATTCTTGTGTCATGATTTGTTCTTCTTAATTAGTTGTTGCCTTAGTCTGGATAGCTCTATAAGCAACCATTCAAGGCCTATGAAATGAAACTCTCACTGTCCAGAATAGTTCCAGCTAGGAATAGGTGACAACAAATAGTATTCTGTTGTATTCTACCCCAATAATTAATTAAAAAGAGAGAGAATACTGTTGAAAAATAAGGTAACCTTCTGGGCTTCACAGCTAACTATGGATCTGAATGTGTTCCATTATCACATAAAATCTATCAACTGTAACAGTTATCCAATAATATCATTCATATAGACCATAGTCTAATAATCTGGCACAGTGTGAGTTGGTAGATAAATGTTTTTAATATCCCAGGCTACGGAATGAGAGATAGTGACTGGGCCAAAAACACCTGGTCAGCTTCCATGCCTTAATCAAGGACCAGAACCTGGGATCCCCACTCACAGCATTATATCATACAAGCACCTAAAACAATAATCTAAACCCATCAACATGATTTGTAAAAATTACAGTATCCACCATATACCATATTTATCCTTACTGTAACATGTTTGTAATTCCAATCAATATATATTTTCAGGAGCAGTAAACGAGGGAAGTTCTTGTAAATATTCAATCTTCACAAATTTCTTCTCCAGTCTTGCAAATAAAGAAATGTCAGAAGAAAACTGAAATCTATTTTATACAGTTGAGTGAGAGTGTTTTGGAATAGCAAAAACAAATATTAACAATTTTCCAAATTATCTTAGAAGCAGACTTCCAGGGAAGCAATGGTGAACTGAAGATGGCTCCATGGGGAGCGGAGCAAATGTCTATCGCAAAAAAAAGGAGCTGGTGAAGGGATCAGTTTCTCAGAATTCCTCTCTGGATAAGGAAGAAGACTCAGGATCACCAACATGCACTCCCATAAGGAGACTGTAAACCTTGGTCCCCAGAGGATTTAGAGTTATAGGAGCTGTGGGATTGCCATGTTGCTCAAGTCATAGTTCAGAGCCTTCAAACCAACACTTAATTTGCATACTTCCTCTCTTAATCACTTCCGGAAATTGCTTGTTAATAGTTTTGGGGACATTAGGAACCTTTAGAAAAGCAAGTTTCATCGCATAGGTTGAATCTCCTTTGATCCTGCCTAAGAAAGGTTTTATGCAGGTTTTAAAGACTTCAGAGATTCTTACTATAAAAAGCAAAAGGGTGATTAGAATGTTGATTTTGGAAAGTTATAAATGGACTAACGGGGCAGATAGAGTTGAAATAAGACTTTGAAATTAATTACATGAACCCTTCCTGTGGGTTGTTTTTAATTTTATTCTAAAAAATGGAAAAAAATTAAATTAATTATAAGAAATATGCCCAAGGGAAAATGATTAGAGAAAAGCTTGGTAAGTGGGGATTTTGAAGGTTGGGCTCTAGAGCGGTGCTAGAGAGAGCTAGGGAAAAAAATGAAGATTATAATTAAAGGAGAAGAGTGCTATTAATACAGAATGGAGCAAAATACTCTAATTGTGGAAGACTTTAAAGATATTTGTAAGTTTCTTTCAAGTTACACTATAAAATGTAACTTATAGATGAGGAACAGATATCATTGGACAAACCTAGGAATGGAGCTGATTCAAACGTAGATACAAAATGGGCTTAGAAGAATGATATGGAACAAGATGTTACATGAATGAATGAAACCAGCTGATGTCTTAATAATTACAAGACATATACAAATAGCAAACCTGAAGGATGATTTGGTTATCCTGCTTGTTTTAGATTTACACAAGAGATCTCTTAAAGTTTGAAGTCACATTTGAGAAGAGACAAAAAGGTAATGGAAAGAAATCAAGTATTAGGACATTACTTAAAGGAACTAAAAGCAAAGGGAAAAAATATACACTTGAATTATTCAATCAAAGTTAAAATATATAGTATATACTATATATATATATATATATATATATATATATATATATATATATATATATATATATATATATATATATATATATATATATATATATATATATATATTATATTTATGCTGATAAATAAATAAAGGGAGACTAGTATAGATCTATTTCAAGCTATTTAGCTCTCATCAGCTAGCCATACCCATGTTTGGGAATCGAACCTGTGCTCCATTGCCTCCCAGGCAGGGAGTTAACCATTTGAGCTAAATAGCTTGAAATAGATCTATACTAGTCTCCCTTTATTTATTTATCAGCATAAATATAACAAATGTAACAAAAAGGCAACAGTAAAAAATATTGGGTTTCTGTCTGGATGGTCTCTTGTGACGAGCCTAATGACAGAGAGTGGAAGTGTGACCTTCCTCCCATACTTGGGCATACCAGGGGTTGTGACTTTAAGTATATACCTCCCACCCTGGCTGGCTGATAAGGAGTCGTTCTCTGTAGCTCAAATGGTTAACTCCCTGCCTGGGAGGCAATGGAGCACAGGTTCGATTCCCAAACATGGGTATGGCTAGCTGATGAGAGCTAAATAGCTTGAAATAGATCTATACTAGTCTCCCTTTATTTATTTATCAGCATAAATATAACAAATGTAACAAAAAGGCAACAGTAAAAAATATTGGGTTTCTGTCTGGATGGTCTCTTGTGACGAGCCTAATGACAGAGAGTGGAAGTGTGACCTTCCTCCCATACTTGGGCATACCAGGGGTTGTGACTTTAAGTATATATGTAAGTATGTATGTATGTATGTATATATATGTGTGTGTATATATATATACACACACACATATATATACATACATACATACATACATACATACATACATACATACATACATACATACATATATATATATATATATATATATATATATATATATATATATATATATATATACACACACTTAATCATTCTACTTTCCTCTACTATTAAACAAGTACAACCTATACAGTTGCCTCATTTTTCTTAATATTTATAAGGATTCTGTGAAATAGGCTGAAAGGCAGGAAATACAGGTAGTCCTCAATTTATGACCACAATTGAGCCCAAAATTTCAGTTGTTAAGTGAGACATTTGTTAAGTGAGTTTTGCCCCATTTTATAACATTTCTTCCCATAGTTGTTAAGTGAATCACTGCATTTGATAAGCTAGTAACCCAATTGTTAAGTGAATCTAGTTTCTCCATTTTGCTTGTCAGAAGGTTGCAAAAGGGGATTACCTGATCTTGGGGCATAGCAATGGTCATAAATATGAACCAATTGCCAAGCATCTGAATTGTGATTACATGATCATGGGGATGCTACAAAGGTTGTAACTGTGAAAAAGGGTCATAAGTCACTTTTTTCAGTGCCATAATAACTTTGAATGGTCACTAAATGAACTGTTCTAATTTGAGGATTACTTGTACTATCTTATCACCTTTGTAGTTGATTGGAGAGATGAATCAAAGTTTCTCAATTCTGCTCAGTTCTCTCCAAACTATTTATTCTTCTTAATCTTCAGAACATTTTGTTTACAATCCTTAACTGTTCAATTCCTTATATAAGAAATAAGAAGCACATAGTATTGACCTCAGCTAGGAAATGGAAACTTGGCAAAATGTAATTGAGTGATTTTTTGTTAGTTTTTATAGAAGCTAGAATAAACTATCTGCAAATTGTATATAATGAAGACAATATTTGACAGCAAATGAACAAAAAATGAGGCTTGGAAGATTCAGCCCCTATAGGGGATGTTGAAAAATCTATTGATTATTGTATCTTTGTTTTAATTTAAGACCATAGGCCAAAATAAATACAATGCAGATTTCAACTCATATATACAAAGCAGGAAATAATTTGAAATTCAGAGGAAGACATTTCTTGAAAGAAATTTAAAGAACTAAAAAAAAAAAAGACTAAAGCAAATAATAGCAATCCAGGAACATCAGCACATCAGCGACTCTTACTTTATTCCTTCTGCTGATGACACAAGCTTGTCAGGTACTGTCAATGTAATTACAGAAAATTGCTACAGGATAAACATCAGTGTATTTTGAAAAGTAATTGTGCTGCAGCCTCAGGTTCCTTTCTGCTTGTCGGATAAGCACCAGTTTTATTCCTTGCTTTTTTGGCAAGCTCAAGTAGTTGTAAAACCACTTCATCCATTTTCCTTTTTCCTCAGACACTCATTCTTTGGAAAATAAGTTCACAAAGTCCTACTTCCCATGAGTAAGCTGGTCTGGATGGTATTATGATAAGAAACAGAACTGAATTAAAATATCTAGTTTGAAGATCAGTCAGTCCTAGAGGAGATCAACCCTGACTGCTCTTTAGAAGGCCAGATCCTGAAGATGAAACTCAAATACTTTGGCCACCTAATGAGAAGGAAGGGCTCACTGGAGAAGAGCCTAATGCTGGGAAAGATTGAGGGCAAAAGAAGAAGGGGACGGCAGAGAATGAGATGGTTGGATGGAATCACTGAAGCAGTAGCCATGAGTTTAAATGGACTCCAGAGGATGGTAGAGGACAGGAAGGCCTGGAGAAATGTTGTCCATGGGGTTGCGGTGGGTCGGATACGATTTCAAACAGGTTTGAAGATCTAAATCACTAAAATATGTTCATATGAATATGAATATGGATATTATTTTATTTCCATACATCTCTAATACTTATTACTGTTAAGTGATATGCTTCATTTTTGTATAAAAATTAACCCTTTTTCTTTAATGGGGGTTCTTAATATCATTATTTGGTTGCAATGATAGAATGTTACTGTACTTAAACACATTTTAGAAAAGAAGTAGTTCAAGTTAGTGTCAGCACATAAAGTGACCTCTATATAATTCATCCTGATACACCTGAGATCTGAGTCACTGTGTTGTATATAGCAAGCAATTAAATTCTTTCTGTCCAACTACACTAGCTTAATGCCCCATATGGTTTAGAAGGGAATTCAGGCTAGCTATACACATTAGTGATACAGCACATTTTTAATGCTTCAGGTTCAAGCCATTATATCTCTAGTCAAATGGTTCTTGTATATCAGAATTTGAAAGAGACCTAAGAGAGACATTGTCCTTCAAAATGTGTTAATCTGGCCATCTGGATCAAAACTCTAATCTGATAGAAGCTTTATCCATTTATATTGCTTAATGCTATGGAGGGAATAGTCTATGCTGCCCTGAACTACTTTATGACCATAAAGTCAGATCTTAATGGGCATTTGCCATCCATCTATAAAGCCACACCTTATAGATGACAAGTAGCCAATTTGTATCTCAAGAGAGGAAGACATGAAAACTTTGGCTGCACAAATCCCACATTCCATTAAGGAATTATTGAATAAGCCATAGTTGGCTGAATTCACATATCATACTACCCCAAAACCAAAAGAAAAAAACGCTAGTGTCAGTTTGAAAGGCTAAAGAGATCTTTAATATGATAAAGAACCTGAATGTCTGCCTATCTATCATTTTCATATTCCTGATGCTTCCTTTTCTCATATTTAGTTAATGAATAATACATCTCATTCCTAGCTCTATTTATTCTTGTACATAGGAGTTGAAATTTTGGCGTTCACTTTCCAGTCCTCAGCAATGCAGACTGTTTGCTTCTCAATATTTCTGGTTTTGATAGTTGGAACGTATCAGTTTGATTACAATGAGAAGCTTCTTTTTCTTCCACACTCAAAGAACTATATGCATATTGTAAACACCTTTTAAAAGATGATTGAGATTCTATTGTTGGCACAGGACAAAGTAGACAGGTTGCTAGAGGTACAGTCAATCTCCATAGGATTATATCTATTATTCTCTAATCTGTATTGATTGCAATTAACCTCTGATCCAATTCAAAGTCCTGGGCATTACCTATGAAGTCTTCTATAGAGTGACTATGGATTACCGAGGAACTGCTTTTTACCAAATGAATCTATCTGTCTTGTTTAGATGATTGGGAGAAGATCATGAAGTTAGGAGGGTATGGGCTAGTGGGCCTGCTTAAGAGAACAATAATTTCACATAATCTCTTGTCATCTTCTCCCATGGAATTCAAGAATTCAAGACAGAAATGTGGCTATCTTTTGTTACTATTTTGTTATTATTGTTTTACTACATGCTGTATATAGTACAGCAACTCTGCCAATGAGACAACTCCATTTTCAGGTGGCAGCCATAGATAGGAGACCCTTTGCACAACTTCAGGATGTGTACCAATTGTGGCCTTTCCTGAATCAGAAGTCTCTGTGCTCAGTCATTCAGGGCCCAGTCATCTCACAGCTGGACTAATGCAGTGTGCTCTACATAGAGCACCTTTGAAGAGCATTTGGAAGCTATAGCTCACAGATGTCAAACTGGTGTCCCAAGGGCCGGATGTGTTACATGCAGGCCATGGCCAATCCAGCTCTGCGAAGTGGGAAAATGTCATGAAACATCACATGACAGCAATGTGATGCCGCGAGTTTGTCACCTGTGCTATTGCTGGTGCAGAGTGCAGCTGTGTGGGCAGTTCTTGGCGGCCCAAAAATGGTTCATGTAGCATTACTTCTCTGTGAGCTGCTTTGGATTCTGGTTGCTTCCAGGTACAATTCAAGGTGTTTGGTAATCATCTTTAAAGCCCTTCATGCAGGGGTGAAATGTGTGAAGTGGTACGAACCGGTAGAGACGATTGTCATTGATTCTGCGAACCGGTAATGAAAAAAAACTTCCAAGGATCGCACGGCTCACAGCTGATCCGTGTGATCATCATAAGCTTCCCCCACCCCCTGCTTTTTAAAGCATTTTTTCCTGCCTATTCACTTAAACCGGTAATTTAAAAAATGCTTTTAAAAGTGAAAAAAAAGTTCCCACAATTGCAAGGCAGAGCTGAACATTTCCCCCCACTTCTTAAAGCATTTTTTACTACCGGTTTGGGTGAATAGGTAGTAAAAATGCTTTAAAATTTTTAAAAAATTAAAAAATACTGGCCATGCCCACTCAGTCACATGACCTTACCACCACCAAGCCATGCCCACCAACAGGTGGCAAAAGATTTACATTTCACCATTACCTTCATGACATGGGTTGAGGCTAGGTACCACCCAGGCCAGCAGAGCTACCCACCTAGGCCAGCAGAGTAGGCATGCTGTAGGCCCCATTACCTCTATTATTCTGGCTGGTGGGACACAGGAGAAGGACCTTATCTTCCATTGCACCTGTCCTCTGGAACATCTTGCCCATTGGAGTGAGGTCAGCTCCAACCTTCCCAACCTTAAGTCTAAAGACCTGGCTGTGCCTAGTTAGTTTGGGGCTCCAATGAGAGAGCATCACTGTGGCAATGGTTGATCAATTAATAGATTCCACCTCCCCCCATCCTGTGCCTGCCCTCCCCATCATTTAATTGGGCCACATTGTTTGGCTTTTGTATTAATTTAGTTTATATAGCTTTATCTTTTAGGATTGCAAGTTGCCTCAGAGTTGCCCTGAGATAAAATGAGTGGCCTATAAATTTTATAAATAAATAAATATTCAAGCATATTTAGTCACTGGAAGCTTGCTGCTTTAGCAATAATGACCTCTATGACCAATAAGAATGATACTGAGCGAAACATTCTTACATAGAGAAAACCTCTAACATACAGCTAGGTCAGAAGAAGCCAATATTCTCTGTGTGCAGTCCCATGTAATTACAGATAACAACAACAATCAAAACAATGTAAAAAAGCATTATCAAAGTTAAATATCTGGTAATGCTGGGAAACTACAACTAGTGCAGAATGCAGTGGAGAGGGTAGCTAAGTGTGCTTCTTGATCAATACATGGTATACCTCAGCTACATTGGTTAACAGTATGCTTCTGAGTTCAGTTCAAGATGTTGTTAATGTAAGGTGACCAGATTTTCAGATTGGTAAAGAGGGACACCATTGACCGGGGGCGGGGGGGGGGGCTTGATTAAAAATTTTATATTTTGTCAAACATGACTCCAGGACACTGAAACCATCATAAATACGAATCTGTTGCCACACATCAAAATTTTGATCACGTGACCATGAGGATGCTGCAACGGTCGCTAAGTGTGAAAATGGTCGCTAAGTGTGAAAATGGTCATCAGTCACTTTTTTCAATGCCATTGTAACTTTGGTCACTAAATGAACTGTTTGAAAGTTAAGGCTAGCTTGCATTATAATGCCTTATGCTAGCTTACATTTTCAAGAGAGAGAAGCTAAACTCCTTGTTAGAATTGAAATAGAAATGAATAGAGTAGAGTGGAGTAAAGTAGAATAGAATAGTTTATTAGCCAAGTGTGATTGGACACACAAGGAATTTGTCTTTGGTGAATATGCTCTCAGTGTACATAAATAAAAATAAAATAGTAGGATAGTGGGATCCTTGCTGCACCAAGCTCAGAAAGCAGTGATCCCACTATCTCCCCCACCTCTCCTCTTTCTGAAAGAGGAGGTGGGGTGGGGGATCCTTGCTACACCAAGCTCAGAAAGCAGTGATCCACTATCTCCCCCACCTCCTCTTTCTCCCTCTCATTCTCTTTTTGGGGGGGAGGAGGAGAAAGGACAAAAAGGAGAAAGAGGGACAAATGGCTGCAGGGAGAGCGGTGCCTGAGAGAAGCGGGTAAAAAAAACACCTTCCGACGGCTGAGCCGCTTGGCCCGGGACCGAGCCTCCTCCTTGCCACACTGCTGCCACCAGAAAGCCATCACTCTCCCTGCAGAAAAACGGTGTGCGTTGGGGTGCGCACACACAGTAGGGGAGTGAGCTTTGCCCCTCATCAGGCACTGCGAGCGAGTCGAGCGGAGAGAGGGAAACCACTCCTCTCTAAAGGCCACATCAGGAATGACACTTCAGAGAAATAAAAACTTTTTTTTAATGGCGTCCTTTTAAAAATTGTTTTCTTTCTTTTGGAAAATCAGGACTTTTTGAACATGCTGCAGGACACAGGACAAATTATTAAAAATTGTGACTGTCCCGCCAAAAGCGGGACGTCTGGTCACCTTATGTTAATAGCAGCTAGCCCATATACTCTTTGTGGTATGGGCCTGGTTATTTGAGTGACTGCCTCTCCCCAATTACATCTATTTGCCCCATCCAATTCGGAAGGAGAGGCCTGCTCTGGATAGTGACTAGCTATGAATATCATCTAAGGAAAACTTCATATGTGTCTGCAAACCCCTCACATCCTGTACATAAACTGTTTCAACTCCTCCCCTCAGGATGGCGGTATAAAGCATTGCGTGCCAAAACAAGTAGACACAGGGACCATTCTTCCCCCGTGCCATCACTCTGCTGAACACCTAATTCTTAGAGTGCTGTCTAATATCTATGTATAGTTACCCATTATTTATGATTTTAGCTTATATAGTTTTTATAGTTTATAGTGTGGTTGTAGTACTTATTATTATGTTCTTTACACTCCCTTTTATTGGGATGATGATGATGATGATGATGATGATGATGATGATGATGATGATGATGATGATGATACTTTGCATGTACACTGAGTGTTTCTGTACCAGAGACAAATTCCTTGTGTGTGTCAAATCACACTTGGCCAAATAAATAGAATTGAATTGAATTCAGTAAGGAATATTTTGTACTTTTTTTCTGGATATTCACGCTACCACTTCTTTACATTTTTTCCTCTGGTAGATCTTTGCTTTCTTTTCCTTTTATGATGCCAATCCTTGTATGAAAATGCCCTTTATTTTCAAAAATTTCTTAAATATCTATTTTCCCCTTCTATTTTTTTTCATCCTCAGTTGCCTTTTGCTTTTTGACTTTATATATAGATAAGCATGTTTGTGCACTGCAAGATTCTTTTATTTATCTCCTTTCATTTGAGACCCAAGTTCTTCTAGCAGTCTGTTCATTGTCATTCTAGTCAATTAAATCTATTATTTACATTTGCTCCATAATACGTAATATTTCTGTGATTATATATTGCTGGTCTGATTATTGTGTTAATTTTCCTTAAGGTATAATTTTACAAGAAGCCCATGATTTGAGCCATAATCATCACATTTTATTTTTGCTGACTTAACAGAGCTTCTTCATTTTGAATAAATAGTAAGTGGTTAATTTGATTTCAGTGTTATCTGCCCAGTGCTGCTCATGTGTAGAATTATCTTTTAGGTTGTTGGAATAAGGTATCTGTTATAAAAATTGGATTTTCTTGGCAGAATTCTATTGCTCTACCCAGTGTTTTGTTTCATACCCCAAAGCCCCAATTTTAGTATTCCAGTCTCTCTCTCTCTCTCTCTCTCTCTCTCTCTCTCTCTCTCTCTCTCTCTCTCTCTCTCTCTCTGTGTGTGTGTGTGTGTGTGTGTGTGTGTGTGTGTTTGTGTGTGTTTAGTGCTTAGTCAACAAAATATTGCAAGTTGCCATTGTACTATTGTTGGAACACATATTATCACCATAATATTGACTGGGGTGCCTTGTGTAATAGCATTGTGGAAGACCATTATATTTCAAGGAATTTAATGACCTATTTTAATTTCTCTTTTCATTACTGGGAAAAGTGTAGAAGTTTATAGCTCATTCTGAACCTGTTTTTTCTTTCACTTTTTGCTAAAATAAAAAGAGGTGGGGAGGAAATCTTCACACAGCTGCAGAAAGCCTTGCTGTGTCAGATTTTCCCAGAGCTTATCTAGTGAAGGTAAGTCTATGCAATCTTGTGACCAGGGAAGCAAGGCCATGAAATCTGGGTGCTCAATTTTAATAAAAGCCCTGAAAATTGCTAATTATGGTGGAGCTTGAGCACTCAGTGTTGTGTACCAAGGGCCTTGGAGTATCTCTGCTGCTTGAAATGAGGTTCCCAATACCTGAAGGGATAACATCTTGCCAGTACATTGCATCTTTGAGTTTCTGCTTAATTTATTTGTTATAATTAAATATTAAAGCTTAAAATTCTCCTTACCAATTTGTGTGTTCATTGACTCTGTACCTTCAAAAGAGCCATTTGTCTGGTATTTGACTACTGCCTCAATCTTGACAAAACACCCTGCACTCATATTTGGGTCACTCCATATTTGAGGTGTACCTTAGCCAGTGGTGGGTTCTGGATCCCATTCCAAACAGTACAGTTGTAACTGGCCCGGTGGCATCCACATGGACGCGCACAGCACGTGTGCATCTTAGCGCCTCCGCGAGCCTCCGTGATGCTCCAGCTGCTCCGCAGAGCGTCGCGCAGGTGCTGTATGTGCCATGTGTGTGTGCGGAAGCGTGGAAGCCTTAAGAGACAGGAAGGCGGGTGGACTTTCCAGAGCACTGTACCAGAATGGTGTCCAGTGCTTCGGGCAGGCTTCAGTACACCCGTACCAGGGCGTACCACTTGCAACCCACCTTAGCACACTTTTTACTAATAATGGTAGCTACTTCATTGCTTCAATGACTTCCTTATGCATAGTAAAATAGCTGATGCTTCTCTAATGTGAAAGTAGTCATTCTAATCCATTTGATTTTGCTGATTCCCACATTGTCAATGTTTGGTCTTGACACTTCTGTTCTGAAAACATCAAGTTTGCCTGGATTTATGGGTCTAATATTCCATGTATGAACTGAATCTTTGCAGCATCAATATTTACTTTTACCTCTGGCTACCTGAGCATCTGAATAACCTTTAACTTTAATCCAGTGGCATCAGTGCTATTTGTACTTGCTCCTTGCTCTTCCCCAGTAGCATATTAGATCCTTTCCCAACCCAAGAAACTCATTTTCCAGTATGATACAGTCATTGCTCCCATGGTGAATGACAGATTGATTTTCGCGGCATAGTACTGGAATGTATTGCCATTCTTTTTCTTCCATGGATTATATTTAGTTTGACTTGTCTCCTTTGACTTAGCCATCATTGGTGGCCCTGTTATGAATGTAAACTCCTGATAGTAGATCTCATCATATTAATGGGTAAGCAAGATCTTTATCTCTACAAGGTAATAGACCATGAAGAACTTAACAGCAAATGTTATGCAGAAGGGATGTCTACTGACAAATATAAAAGATGAGTAATTGCTTATTCTATGATGGCTGCTTTGAAATTCAAAATACTACTGGGTAGAATTACCAAATTCAGGCATGAACTTGTAATGTGTAATTTGGTGCCAATGTTATATCTTCCAAAAGGAAAATAAGACAACAAGTATTCAGGTGATTGTCCAGGTGGAACAACTGGAGGCTCTGCTTGTGGAAATCATTCAAAAAATGTATCCTTGCTTACTATAGGGAGAAATTTTCTAGGAATCTTCTTTATTACCATGGTGTGAGACTATAAGGGTTTGTGGAATCTATACATAGAGCTTACTCAACAAATGAACCAGCTTTGTTACATTTTTTGGTATAGCTTAGGAAAATACCAGTTCAGGTAAAGCTTGGCAAAGTAATAATCTTAGAATTGCTACTGGGTAAAATCAATCAGTCTGAATGCAGTGGGATGTTCTGTGGCATATTGCCAAAGGCATGATAACACATGAGAAAATATGTTTATTGGTCTTGATGTTTGATGTTTATTGGTCTTGTATGCCGCCCACTCCCGAAGGCTTACAATAAACAAGGGAAGGGGATAAATAAACAAAACAACACTTTAAAATACACAACATTCACAGTTACCATGGGGCTGAGTATTTCAAAAGCCCCCTGGCCTGCTGGAGCAGCCAGGAACGCCGGGAGGGTAGTAAGGGTCGGGATCTCCACGGGGAGGTCATTCCAAAGGGCTGGAGCTGCAACAGAGAAGGCTCTCCCCCGGGGAGTCGCCAGCCGAAATTGGCTGGCAGATGGAATCCGGAGAAGACCTAACCTGTGAGATCTGATTGGTCTATGGGAGGTAATCGGCAGGAGGCGGTCTCTCAAATATAGTGATCTAAACCAGCAGCTCCCAACCATTTGGGCTCCAGGAACTGGTTCTGTGGAGGGTAGGTTTTTTTTTTCCTGTGGACCAGAGGGCCATGGTTTCACACACTGCCTGAATTCCAGCATATATAGATGGGGCTTCACTCACTTCTTCAGTGATGCCATGGACCTGGTGAGCCATGTACCAGTGCCAGTCCATGTTCTAGGAGTTGGGGACCCCAATCTAAACTACAAGAGGTCAGTATCACATACAGGTGAAACTCTAAAAATTAGAGTATCGTGCAAAAGTTCATTTATTTCAGTAATGCAACTTAAAAGGTGAAACTAATATATGAGATAGACTCATTACATGCAAAGCAACTTTTGCCAAAAGCATCAAAATCTGGTTCAATGACCGTGGGATTACTGTGCTTGATTGGCCTCTCCATTCTTCCTCCATACTCTGGGTCCTTGGTTTCCAAATGAGATGAAAAATTTGCTCTCATCAGAAAAGAGGACTTTGGACCACTGAACAACAGGACTTTGGACCACTGTGCTTCATTAAGACCAGGGTCAATGCAGCCGTCTACCAGGAGATTTTGGAGCACTTCATGCTTCCTTCTGCAGACAAGCTTTATGGGGATGCTGAGTTCATTTTCCAGCTGCCCACACTGCCAAAAGCACCAAAGCCTGGTTCCATGATCATGGGATTACTGTGCTTGATTGGCCAGCAAACTCACCTAACCTGAACCTCATAGAGACTCTACGGGGCATTGCCAAGAGAAAGATGAGAGACTTGAGACCGAACAATGCAGAAGAGCTGAAGGCCGCTATTGAAGCATCCTGGTCTTCCATAACACCTCAGCAGTGCCACAGGCTGATAGCTCCATGCCACGCCGCCTTGAGACAGTAATTGCTGCAAAATGGGCCCAAACCAAGTACTGAGTACATATGCATGCTTATACTTTTCAGAGGTCCGATTTTGTTCTATGTACAATCCTTGTTTTATTGATTGCATGTAATATTCTAATTTTCTGAGATGGTTGATTTGGGGTTTTCATGAGCTGTATGCCATAATCATCACAATTATGACAAATCACAAACTATCTTGCTTTGCATGTAATGAGTCTTATCTCATATATTAGTTTCACCTTTTAAGTTGCATTACTGAAATAAATGAACTTTTGCACAATATTCTAATTTTTAGAGTTTCACCTGTAAAAGCAAAGAAGTCAGTTGCCATTTCCTGCCTTCTATTATGTATAAATATAAAAGCATTTAAAAATGTCTAGGTCAGTCTTGGATAGATCCACTGCATTTTACTTCACCCCTCATATGTCCAATTGTCATATTCCCCAACACTGTTCCCTCTAAGGTGCGCGCGTGCGCGGCTGCGCACGTTGCAAGAAAATCCCGCGCAGCAGTTTTTATCTGCCGCGCAGAGATTTCTTAAGGAAACGTGTGGAAGTCCTTTGCAGGCGGCTGCAACTGAATCCGGCAGTGCTGTTGCCTGTTGGAGGAGGAGGAGGTGAACCAGCCTGCCACCACCGCCCACCGCCAGCCCCGCTGCTCTTCCCGCCCCCTTCTCAGCCCCACAGTCCAGCGTTCGCAGCAGA
Source organism: Thamnophis sirtalis (assembly GCF_051295495.1). Classification (NCBI taxonomy): domain Eukaryota; kingdom Metazoa; phylum Chordata; class Lepidosauria; order Squamata; family Natricidae; genus Thamnophis; species Thamnophis sirtalis. The sequence goes on from NW_028261387.1 coordinate 52,126,274, forward strand.
AACTGCTCTGGGTTTCCGCTGCCGCTCCCCGCATTTTCTGGACAGGGTCTCGCAGGAAGGAATCCCCTCTCCAAGGGATCCCCGTCCAGAAAATGCGGGGAGCGGCAGCGGAGACCCGGGGCTGCTTCTGCTGCGACCGCTGGACTGTGGGGCTGGGAAGGGGGTGGGAAGAGCGGCGGGGCTGGCGGTGGCCGGCGGTGGCCGGCTGGTTCGCCTCCTCCTCCTCCAACAGCACTGCCGGATTTCCGCCCAATGCTGCGGGGGCACCAGCGGGAGCTTCGGCAGCTTCACCTCAGCCGCAGCGCTGGGCAGCAAATGTGTTGGTGCTGTTGGAGGAGGAGGAGGAGGTGGCAGCAATAGCACCTGAGGACAGGACAAGAAGCAATGGAAACTTGTCAGGAGACTCAAGATGGAAATAAGGAGAAATCTGACAGTAAGAACAATTAAAATCAATGGAACCTTAATTCATTTGCTGCAGGTTTTCAAAAGACTGGACGGCCATTTGTCTCAGATGATATAAAGACTCCTGCCTTGGACAAGGGGCTGGACTAGAAGACCTCCAGTATCCCTTCTGATTCTATGATTTTAAAAACCACAAGCTTTTTACAGCTCGCTTGCAACTTTACCAAATTTAATTCAGCCATTTCCTTTTGTTATTAAATGGGTATTGCTAGTTCAATGCACATGCGCTCCACTTTTAAGATGCTGAAAAAATCCCCATGACCTGCAACAAAATTCATTCTTCCACTCTTATCTTGCCCTAACTTCTGATAGGTTCCTGAAATATAGATCTACAAAATTTAGTGAAAATATTTCTATCTATTTTAATACAGACTCGTAAAACAGATTGGGACAAATGAAATTAGTGCTCTGGGATAATAGCAGGTTTACTCTATTTGGATTTTCAGATAAAAGGTATCTTTTGTGCTAAGTTCTAACAATGTAGTTCTCTAATGTAACTATGAAACAGTCCAAATATATAATTCCCCTCAGTGAGGAATTCTGGGAGTTGAAGTCCACAAGTCTTAAAGCTGTCACGTTTGAAAACCCCTGGGGTTTTTTCCCCTAAAGGGTTAGGGGTGCGAGGGTGTTGTAACAACAGCTTTAAGACTTGCGTGCTTCAAATGCCAGACTGTCTGAGCCAACATTTTGGTTGCTAAGCAGGAGCGTTGTTAAGTGATACTGATATTATATAACACTTTTAATTAAGCGGGTACCTTGAATAAACATAACTTTGAGTTTCAAATAATACTGATTTTGTTGTTGTCTTAGGTGACATATGTGAAAAAAATTCAGGTGCTCAGGCATGAAAATGTGCCGCTCAAACACTATACTTTTCCGCTCACACTGAAAAAAAATTAGAGGGAACATTGTTCCCCAATCCCAAAAAAATCTATTTAGCCATCAGCACTGTTTACCGGGGTGTTGTACCTTGGCATTCCTGGAAAAGAAGGGACTGTTTTCTGAAAAGCCAGTCTAAGTTAAAAACAAAAATTTCAGCTAAAACATGCATTTATTGACATAAAGCTCCCCTTGCTCACAATTCGTGATTTATCTCTGGAACAGGATCATCTTTTAATTAAATAGTTTTATTGCACTTTAAAAGTAACATTATTAGCCATACTTTATAATCCATTCTCATTATGTTGGGTTTCCAGAATGTTAACTGTTTATTAAGAGAAAATTCTGAATAATTGATGAATTAATATTAATTGAAGGATCAATGTTTCAATGGCAAACCTGTTCTGAAATCTTTCCAGGAAAACTGCTGGACATACCTAGGCTGTCACCAAGAGTCAACACCAGAGGTGGGTTTCTACCAACCGAACCAGTAGTGGTTTGCAGGCCTGGGTGGCTGGAACCAGCAGCAGCGACCCAGGCCTGCCACGCCTCTGAACTGGTTCCTGGTTGGTGCGGCATGGGTTTTTTTTCCCCATTCTTTAATGTTTTGGACATGCACAGACCTATTTATCAGCAACTGTGCGTGCACAAGCAAAGCAAGAGTTTGCACACAAAATTGTGCGTGCACTGAATCGGTCGACACTGCCTTGAAGGCACACATGCGTGCGCGCACACACACACACACACACACACACACAAAATCAATGTTTACTTATTCCTCCTAATAATAAGTCATAAGCCTCCACTCTTTATGTCTGATCATTTCTATTGAACTGAATTGTATACACCTGCAAGATAAGCATACGACTTCTAAAAAAAAAAGTAAAAGATGTTGTATAGGCAGCCTGTTTTCTTTTTTTCTTCCAATACAAAAGAAACCCACACAATTTTATCAGAAGGTCCCGAACCACTCAACCTTAATCTCAGAGAGAACCAAGAGCATTTTGCTGACTGCTTCTTTTGCTACTTAGCTAGTTTCTAAACTGAAGAAATTAAAATGTTTCTGGGTGCAGCTGTATACACTTTCCATTTAGTTGTTTCCTCACCACATAATATCATCACTATTCACGTGATTAAAAAGTAGATGAGTACATTTTTTTGCAGTTTTTCCTAGCCTGTCCTTGATTATATTTTACTAGAACTCTCAATAAAGAAAATATATGAGTGTGGTATATACCTGTTATATGTTTTTTTGTTTTTTTTATTTTAATTGAACAAAAACACACAAAAAAGAATCATCCTTCATTACAGCGTGTCGATTGGTTACAGATAACTTTCGTGCATTTCTTCCACAGTCATTACTTATAGTTCATATTAGATTATACACTTTAAGTCAAAAATATTTGTATATTTTACTATCAATGTACCACAATTCTCATTTGAGTACAATTATTTGAACATGCTTTTACCTCAAATCATTCATACTTAAAGACACAACCACATAATGGCATTCATTAGCTATTTCAAAAAATCCTCCAATAACATTACATCTTTATAGCATCTTTTAAGTAAAAGTCAATAAATAACATTTTTAAGCCTTTCCCCCTTTTTTTTCCCAACTCACTGACTAACATTTATATCTAAGTTACTTTAGCCAATACCATAGCATGTATGTATTGTTAAACAATGACCATTAACATTTCCTTGTTGTTATTATAATTGGCTAAAAATCATTTACTATTTATGCCCCATCTCCTCTCATCAGGGCCCCCACCCCACCCCCCAAAAAACCTTACGCATTTATAACAAGATCTAAATGAAAATTTGTTAATAAAATTTATAGGTCTTTTTCCCAAGTCACAATTTACAATTTATATCCAAATTTCTTTTACTAAATTGTCAATACATGTATATATCATTACGCTGTATCCATCATCATTTCATTATTATTATTTATGGTTAATTAATTGTTAGCGAGTAAACATTTAATAACAATCTAAAACAATCTAGGAGTTACAAAGTTCCTACTTATTAATCACCAATAATAATTAAAAAAAATATTTTTTTATTACCAACTTTCATTGTCAACCTGTATCTTTCCAGTAGCAAAACAGTCTTATCTCTCTTGCCAATTATGGAGTCAGTCTTCTTTTTGTCTCCTTTATAAGGTTTTTATAGGCTTCTCTGACTGGCAGTTAACTTTCACCTTCTGTAGGAAACAAAGTTCTTTACATTGCTTTTAGTGTGATTTAATAACAAGTAGTAAGATGAATTGTTAAAATAAAAAGGAAGGTTTTAATCCAGAAGTCAAAAAATAAAGCAACAAGAAGCAGAAGAAAAAAAATCAATCTGTTCACTTTAAGAGGAGAAATGGAGAACATGAGGAGCATTTCAATCCACAAAAAATAGTTAAAATGACAAAGGAAAAAAAAATTCCACAGCAATCCCATTAGGATTATTTTTGCCACTCAGTTCTTTTGTTTAAGAATCAATTTGGCTTTAAAGAAACATTTCTTTGGGCAGTCTTTAGCAAAATAGAAAAAATACCTCACCAGATGGACTCACTTTCTCTTTTCACTTCCTTCTTTCCGGAGCGTCCTGACTTCATCAGCCTAGGGTCTGCCTGTTCACCGCGGGCTTGAAGCACTTCCCTTGGGTCAATCAGGGATTTTGCAATATCCCTGAGACCAGCAAGGCTTTGTCTTCCTGATCACCATCTCTACGGGACGGTTTAGGTCTCAATGGACTCCCCCCCCCCCAGTGGCAAAAGTGTCAACGGCAGTCTCAGAGTATCAAGAGTGCATGTTGTAATGTCGCGATGTGGCTCCTCCTTGATACCTGGTATATGTTGATATAATTAACTTCCCCACAAAAAATAAATGAACAATAGATACCATTTTTTATTAAAAACCACACTGAATAACAGTAAAATATATGCTGCTTTAAGCAGGATAATGTTTGTTCCTTTTCTACAAACAGGACTCCTCACAACCAAGTTAAAATATATTTATTCTGTATTTAAGCTTAGTAGGAAATTTGGCCAGCATAATTTGCACTTTCCAAATGGCTAGAATAGGTTCTATTCTGTCTTAATGGCAAGGTTGTTGGTACTAAAATGTTCTGACCCCACCTCGTCCCACACCAACATACTCTGAGTCAAAGATACTTTATGGAATTTATTAAAAGACAGACAGGTCCTTGGCAGCAAGCCAGCACAGATAAGCCATGGCAGCAATCCAACACAGATAAGTCTTGGCAGCAATCCAGCCTGCCAAGCTCACAATTCTATTCTCCAACATTAGTTCCTGTGTTGACGTCTGCAAGAGGGGTGTGTGCACAAGCAGTCTTTTTATAGTCTGGAGAGGAGCCTAATGACCACCAGCTGAGTGCAATTACCTCCTGTACTTGCGCAACTGTTCCTGATGCCTATTAGCTTTTTTGTGCCGGGCATCCAGGAACAACTCACTGCTGGCATCCAGATCACTCTCCCTTGTCTCCTCCCCACTGGTCCAAGGCTCAGGCGCCTCCTGGTGGCCAACCAGCCTCTCTGTGCCCTGCTCAGAGTCAGAACCCTGTCCAGGTTCTCCACATCCTCCAGAGCCAACTCATAGGGCCCCTTGCTGTCGGAGTCTGGTGGCAGCTCCAACAGCTCCCGCTGGGCCACAACACTAAAAGTACTGTTCTAATGTAAGGCAGTGTAAGGGGAGAGAATGATAGAATTCAAGGCTCTGTTTCTTGGCAAGAGGACAAAAAACCACCAAATGTTGTCCTTTAATATGTTGAAACTGGCAGGGCAATTGTGGACGCTGTGATGGAAGCCTTAGCCATTTCACAAGTTGCCTCAGGAAAAGGTTACCATTGTGAAAGTTCTCCACATCACTGACCTGTCACTCAGGCATTTATGAACCTGGACTAACACTCTTCTGAAAGAATGATATCTTTGTTTGTTTTAAAAAAAACAAATAGTATACTTCTACATACAGTTCTCATGCATGGTGGAGAAAAGGGATAAAATATGAGGCACTTCTCCTACTTCATTCTGTTCCCCACATCAAATGTGCAACCTGTCATCTTGGCTATAATACTTTGGGGACATGGGTTTATCACTCCTCCAAAAGAGTTTGAGATACCTCTTCAGTAATAGCCTTATTGACAGGTCACAGGGATGCATAGAGGACCATTAGGAGAGATTATTCTCATTTCAGTCTATGCCTGGTGAAATAGAAAAGTGTGTGTGAGAGAGAGAGGGGGAGGGGAGGGAGGGAGGGAGGGAGAGAGAGAGAGAGAGAGAGATGATAGATAGATAGATAGATAGATAGATAGATAGATAGATAGATAGATAGATAGATAGATAGATAGATAGATACTGGGAACCACTAACGTGGGCACAGGGTGAAATAGAAGAGAGCAACTGAATAAGGAAAATCGGTGTTAGTAGCAATTGGCTGTTACTGCAACATTCAATTAAAACTGTGCCTCCAGCACCTCAAGTCAAACAGCCATAAAGAGCCAGCAACCGGAAGAGAGAAGGCGTACTTGAAGTCTTAAAATGGCCAATAGGTGATGGATAGATCGTGGTCCCTGGCCACAACATCACCAACATTGTCAGTGAGGCAGACAGCTCTTTCACTCAGCAAAGATTGTGTTAGAAGAAGGAAAACTCTATTTTGACATGAAGTGAACTAAAGATAAATCCCAGTGCTTCTATGGTGGGCTGAGGATGAGAAGACAATAAAGCTCTAAGAATAGGTCCCCTGAAATGAATAACGAGGCATCTTCAGGCCATAATTAGTAAGTTGCCTGGTAGGAGGATACAAATGGTGAGAATAACTTGAAGAGAGTTTTATGCATTATTTCTTTCTTTATTATCTTCATTTTTTATCAGGAACTCAAGTTAATTTATTTGGAAAGTCTCCCTTCAATTTTCAATTCAGACAACAGTGATCTTGAAGGGAAGGTGGAGCGGGATATCGATGAAGGGATCTTGGGATTGAATGAAGTGGTATGGATTTTGGGCACACATTTTACGGATTTACATGCTTGAAGTATAACATAAAAAGCTCAGGATTTTAAAGTGAAGAGCGAGATCCTAATCTTATGGAATTTGGGCTTGGGAGGAATGGAGATGAGAAACGAAGGGTAGGAAGATGAGTAGCGAAAGTATGATTAGACTGCTCTGTATTTGAAGATAAATTGATTTTTGTATAAACTAATATTTGAATATAAGGTTAAGAAAGGCTATCTGGAGAGTCTACAGGAAGATGGGGGTAAATATCAAAGAAGTAAGGGACGAGGACAAAATATAAATGGAATGATTTATACTGTTTAAATTTTAAGAATGATGGGAGGCTGAGCATAATGCAAAAGATTTTTTAATTTTTTTTATTTACTTTTTCGTTTTTTTCCCCTCTTTCGGAGTGTTCTTTTTATTTTATTTTCATTATTATTGTTAATAAGATATTTTAGAAGGTGAATGGTACTGAACTGTGCCGGGTGTGGGACATGGGAAGTCGGAGGGGATTAGGGAGGGGGGTTCATTGGGGGTGGGTGGGTGGGTGGAGATATAGTTTCAATATATAGAATAAGAAGAATACACTTGTATACTGTTGATCCTTATCTTTTCTTTTTATTTTTCTCTTTTTTTTCTTTTTATTTTTTTCCCTTCTTTTTTCTTTTTAGCGTAATTTTTAGTAACTGAATAGATTAAGGAATAGAGAAATGCACCATAGTGAGAAGTAGAGGAAAGGAAGAGGGAGAAGTAAGGAGGGAGGAAGAGGGGAATGTAAGGAGGATGAGAGGGGAAGGAGGGTGAGGAAGGCGAGAAAGGAAGATAGGAGGGGAAAGGGAAGTAAGAGGGGTGATCGTTGGAGGGAGAAAGGAAAGTTGGAGGGGGAGAAGAAGGGGTGTATGAAAGTGATAGGTTGGGTTTATGATGAGTTGTGTTTAGGTTGGGGTTTTTCTTTTCTTATTATTATATTATTATTATTGCAAATATTCAGTATATAAGTGAATGTACAAAATTGAAAATGAAAATGAATAAAACATTTAAACTTAAAAAAAAAACAGTGATCTTGACTGTTTTGGTTGGCCTGAAGCACTGTGATTGATTCAAAGTCACCTAGTATGTTTTCATGGTAGACACTGGATTTGAATACCCAGTCCTAGACCAACCCCTTAACAGCCACACCACTCTGGCTTCTTAGATAATCAAACAAAAATCCAACCAAAGGACACCCCCCCCCCCCCTAAAAATACCCCATGCATGTTCATTGGACATGTACCAATTATATATTCTAACTGTTCATTTGTGTAGACATTATTAATGAAGTTTAAAAATACAAATATAACTTAGCATGTTTATTTTCATGAGCTCCATAGAAAAAGCTTAATGGTTGCTCTGCTCATCAAGAACAATCAGGTTATGCTCAAGATATGAATCTTCATATGTTGGAACTGATCACAAGGGCTTTGTATTAGCTATAAAGGACAAAAGAAAATATTGACAGATCCCTAAATCAAAATCCAACAATCATACTTGCAAGGAGTGCAGGTGAAGCCAGAAAGAAAACAAGCCCACAGCCTTTAATAAAAGGGAGAGTAAGAGCAACTCATCATGAAGGAGAAAAAAAGGCACAGAAGCGTAATTACTTAATAGAAATGACTGTTCATTAAAGCTATAAATTGAAGCTGCATACAAAGCAGCAACAGGGTCACAGAGCTGTATCAGTTTTACCTGCAACAGAATCATCCAGAGAGTACTGTTTTACAAAGGGACAAAATCAAGATAAATAAAAATGAAAATAATCATGCTCATTAAAAAGTGAATTATAAAATAGTTTTTAACATTTTGACATGCACTGGATGGTCATGGGTCTGGCTTAATTTTAAAGTTTACTTCATCCTATCTTATTAGACAGAAATGTTCTTTAATAAGGTAAAGTTCCCCTCGCACATATGTGCTAGTGGTTCCCGACTCTAGGGGGCGGTGCTCATCTCCATTTCAAAGCCAAAGAGCCAGCGCTGTCCAAAGATGTCTCTGTGTGGCTGGCATGACTAAACGCCCCAAGCATACAGGACACTGTTACCTTCCCACCAAATGTGGTTCCTATTTTTCTATTTGCATGTTTACATGCTTTCGAACTGCTAGGTTGGCAGAAGGTGAGACAAGTAATAGGAGCTCACTCTGTTATACGGCGCTAGGGATTCGAACCGCCTAACTGCCAACCTTTCTGATCAACAAGCTCAGCATCTTAGCCACTGAGCTAACATGTCCTTCAATACATAAGGCCTAAATAATTTCCATTATTCTTTTTTTCTGTACATTTGATCCTTAATCTAAGTCCACCCATCCTTCCTTCCTTCCTCCCTCCCTCCCTTCTTTTATTGCCAATCGTTTCTTTACTGTGCAAACAGCCATCCATTAACAACCAGAATTATTTATGCCAACTTGCCTACTAAAACGCTTGTTGCCTAAATTTTAAAGATTCAGGATTTTCTCACTGCAAAAAGTATTGGATTCCACTTCATTAAACTTCATCAAACAGCATGATTTTGAAAGAGATGTTTCACTAGTCAGATTTGATATATTTTAATAATTTCAGAGCTGTATTCCCCTAGGGCTTTACAAGGATTACCCAAACTCAATAGCTTCAATAAAAAACATTTCTATGTTAATTATAGTCATTGCTTTCAGATTATTAAACTATGCCCAAGCTGCTTTTAAGTCTGTTCACACACCCAAACCATCATTCAGGACAGGAATTATAAGAAAAACATTATTTGCATTTCAGTTTGCAGATAAGCAGAAAATATGTTATCATGGGATTGGAAGAGATAGATGTAGATATGGATTAATTTTAAATACAAAGATACTTATACAAATACAGAGGAAAAAAGGCATGAACAAGGCAAATACATTAAAAAGAATTTCATTCCCAGTGAAACATTTGATATTTATGACAGTGAAAATATTCCACAACATATATGTTTATAAATCACACAAAATAAATCAGATTAACTGCTCAAAACAACCTTAACAATCAAACTTGGCAGATCCCCTTGAAGCTAGCCAATCTTTTTTTCATTCACAATGCCATAAAATAATTGTACGGTACTATCTTAGCTATATATCTGACCCAGTTCTGCCAATTCTACTCAGCCATAAGATGACTGATTTTATAGTACTCCTCTGTTTTGTTCTTCCATTTTATTTTGTTTTACCTCAAGATCTCTCTAAAGCATTTTTATCATAAGAGATAGTAAATACCTGTCTTATAAACAGTTTGCCAACATAGCTGATCCAAAATATTTTAGCACCCGAAGCAATTTTTCTCTTTAGGGTAATGTTAATTAAATTATAACTTGCCCTTTTTTATGCTGATGGCTTCATTCTTCCTTGCTGTATATTTCCTTCATTCTTTGGGATTGTCAAATGATAGTTGACATGTCATAGTTTTTTTTAAAAAAAAAATACTTTATTTCATATCTTTTTTAAAAATGCATTTAAGCAATAATTGTGATGATTGTAATTGGACAATTACTCCAACATTGTAACTTGACTCTATATTGACCACGTAGCATTAAAAAACCCAAATACAGGTGCAGTGTTGGGGGGTAGCACAAAAGTGAGGATCTTAGTACCTCGCTTCAACCATGAGCTACAAATATTCTCCTTTATTGGAATCTTAGTACATTGGGTAATAAATGCAAATAATAGCATATTCATATGGACATAAAAGCAAATTTGGCTCCTTAAGGACATTTTTGTAGTTCTCTTGGAACACTCCTCAACATGAAGAGCAAGGCATAAAAATGTAAAAATAAATTATTTCTCAATCAGCAATTAGTTCTATTTAGTGTTAATATTGACGTCCAAAGGTCAATGAGGCCATCCAAAGGGTTGATTAACGGCTGGGTTCAGTAAATGGTTGAGAGTCAAGGGGTGGTTGATGAATGATGGAAAATCAATTGGAATCAATAACTCTCTTGAAGTCTCTGTAGAGTTCCATGCTAGTGCCAGCCCCTAGTCCGAAGTGGAAGGGAGGGATGTGGAGAGACAGTTTTACCAGGGTTGGATGACCAGCTGCCAACAACAGCAGCTTTGAATTGTGTATATTATATTTAGGGTTCATCGCACATTCATTCAAGTTACACTGGATTTGGCATTTTTATCCACTTATTGAAGGACCTGGATAAGTAGATGTTGTTATCTGATGGTGTTAAAGGTACTGTGCAGGATGTAAACTGTTCCAACTGAAACTGCCTTTTACAATCAACTGGTAATGATTTTTGCCAATGGTATTGAAGTGGTGCTCCAGTTGTTTTGGGATTGCACCCAAGGCACTTATTACTATTGGTACTATCTTTACTTTCATTTGCCATAGTCATTCTTATTCTATTGCAGCTTTTGTATTTTGTGATTTTCTCCAGTTCTTTCTCTTCTTTTCTTTTGTCTCCAGGCACATGCCACATCCACTATTCAGGCTTTTTTGTTTTTATCATTGACAATTGTTAAATTTGGGGTGTTATGTGGCTGGTGCTGGTATGTTTCAATTCTAAAATCCTGGATCACTTTAGCTTCTTCAATTTTTATTATTTTGTGTATGTCGTGGTTCCATCAGTTCTTGCTTTCAGGAATATTTATTGCAGGTATTTATTAAATTTATAATGTTTTCATATAATAAATGCTTGGGGTCCATTAATTCGGCTGATTGTAAGAGAATAGTATTAAATAAGCTTGACAGTATTCTACATACGCTACTGTAATAGTAATCTCTCTTTTTCTTTTCCTATCCAACCAATGTTTCTAGTTGTCTAAAGAGGTGAGAAATTACTTCATTCTCCATCTTTCTAGCACATAAAATTAAAAGGAAACTCTGAATATGGGGCAATATACAGGTTGTTCTTGACTTAGAATAACAATTGAGTCCAAAATTTCTGTTGCTAACTGAGAAATACTAATGATCAAATGGATAAAAACAGGGATCACTAGATATAAAATAGAATTATTCTTTAGAGTTCTTGGAATAAGCAACTAACCTAACAGCCTTTTGAGGGCAAGTTCTCATTTAGTCCATTTGGACAAGTATTTAAATGTAAGTAAAGTTTCTCTCTAGTTAAACTCAATTCTTGGTAAATTAAAGTACATGTCCATGGTGTTTTCTTGACCTTAGTATGAATGTCCTTGGTTGCTTTGGGTTTTTTTTTTTCAATTATCTAATTTAGCATACAACTCCAGAATTTCTTCATAGTCTCCTATCTAACTACTAATCAGCTCCAACCCTCTCAGCTGTTTGAAATCTCCTGTGATTAACAAGTTACCATGACCTAAAAAGGTAAAGGTTCTCCTTGCACATATGTGCTAGTCATTCCCGAGTCTAGGGTTATCTAGAGTGAGGGTGCTCATCTCCGTTTCAAAGCCAAAGAGGCAGCGCTGTCCAAAGACGTCTCCATGGTCATGTGGCTGGCATGACTAAATATCAAAGGTGCACAGAACACTGTCACCTTCCTACCAAAGGTGGTCCCTATTTTTCTACTTGCATTTTTACATGCTTTCAAACTGCTAGGTTGGCAGAACCTGGGACAAGTAATGGGAGCTCACTCTGTTACATGACGCTAGGGATTTGAACCACCAAACTGCCAACCATTCTGATTGACAAGCTCGGTGTCTTAGCCACTGAGCCACCTAACCATGACCTAGGAGGGTCTAATTTGGAGGAATTACTCTCTGAAAACTTTTAAGCAGGGATGTCAAACTGGCGGCTCATGGGCCAAATGTTTCACATGCAGGCCATGCCCAACCAAGCTTCATGAAGGGAAAAAACAATACAATACATCACATGATGGCAACATGATGTGGTGAGTTTGACCCCTGTGTTTTAAAGCATTACAATTTTCAAGAATTGGAAGACAATAAACCAACCGTGTCCTTAAATCTGGACTCTTTTTTTTAACTGCAGTTAAATACAAAAGCATAGGGAACAGCTTGCTCTGTCTATCAGACAGCTCCATCAGCTAAAAGAGACACATAATCAACTTTAGTAGAATTATAAGCAGGCCTTCCCAGACTGATAGAGCACATTTATACAATCAGTTGCTTTGTATCCATCAAGATATTCGGGAAAAGAAAGGTTAATAGCATTAGTTAAAGGCAAACAATAGTCAAAGAATAGAAGATAGTTACCATGCCTCCTCTCATATTTATTAGGCTTTTTTATCCTTAGGAAAGTAGTAGAACACTGATGTGGATTCAAATTCTACTGCTAGTAATTGAGACCAATGCTTATCGTTTTGACATTAACTAATAATAGCTAGATGTTATCACTGCTCTGACTAATTTGGACTGGGGATCACATTATGTACAAGATGATGCAAATATTGGCAAATGTTTTTTATATGGATAACTCCAAATGCATATACTTAATTTAGGATATCATTCTCAGAGAGCATTGCTGAGGCAATAGAATGGATTGGCTGTGTCCTCGAGAGACATAGAGAACTCTTTCTCCAAATGGGAGATATGGCCATGGAAACTTTCCTTTTAACCCTACCTCAAAGTCTACATTTGTTTCTACTTTTCGAAACTTTAGGCCTGATATCATTATGGGGGAGGAAGGTAGATTGGTGGAAAGGTGAATGGTCCCTCGGAACACCAGGCAAAACTTTGCTTCCAGGCAGTCACAGTTCTCCCAGTAATGGGACATTGTTGATATGGGCAGAAATATACAGCAGCTCTGGAGTTGACATAAATTGTTTGCTTCCCACTGTAAGGAGTGGGAGAAGCTAATTGAGGGAGGGTGAGATGACCAGGTAACAAAGAACATTGTTCATTTGCTTATTCCACTCCATGGCAAGAGAAGCAGGAACTCCATCTCCTGGATTGCCCAGTCTGACCGAGTTTTGAAATACCTTCTGTTCAGATGCAATTCTTCCCCTCCCGAGACTCAATTCATATTGCACATTGTCATAATATATTGAAGAGAGGAAAAATGTTTGGTGAGCCTCAGTCCTTTAAACCAAACTAAAGGCAAATATTTCAAAGAGGAAAGACTGGGAATGGGAATGGAAAAATGGTGAAAAATTACCCTTTGCAACAAGGAATGAATGAAGGTTACATTGGCAGAGATGTAAGGTATGGTTTTAATGATGCTAATTTTCATGCCTGGCCATTTTTCTCTTACCCACTAAGCACCTTGCTTTGGCTCTTCTGCCTGCCCTTCCACCCCATCCATTACATCCGACAGTGGCATCAAGGAGACACCGGCACCAATTTACTTGATAAATTCTGCTGCTTGTTATTTGAGGGATCAGACAGGCATCGCACTTTTGGGAGATTAATTTTTGATTTATCGTCAGCAAAAGATGATTTATTTGGATTCTTCCCTGGGGCAAAAGCAGGGTTGTAAATATTTTAAATGCTGTTAGCTGGTGACAAGAAACATCGCTGGATGGGAAACAGGACAAATCAGAATTTGAAATTGTAGCAGCCTTTCCACTAAATTACTTAAAGGCAACTCTGAGCATTTCCTAGTCTGTTTAAAGTGGGGAGTCAAAGAGGGGGTTATTAAGAGGAAACATATTAAATTGTTATCTTATTAACTGAGACAACATCTACTTTCACAATGGAGTCTATTTTCTTCCAGTCTGGCTGCTGATTACACTGCATTAAATCTCCAAGTCTGCTTTTTGCACCATTGAGGGAATAATAAAATGCCCCCAGAGAATGGAATGAAGGCCCTGTAAAAATCTTCACACAGTTCTTCTTGGAGCCCAACCATTTTAACAGTGTCTTTCACACCTAATTCATCTTTCAATCTAATATCTAGTTTCCAAGAGGTAAATCCCACAAAACCCAGTGGTGATTACTTTTGACTAGCTCCAAAGTTTGAATTTATGAAACATGTTAAGCTGTAATATAGTATTTTGGTGGGTGTGGGAATTCAATGAAAACATGAATTATGGCTTAATATGAACCCTAATATTTGTGTATTTTTAATTAAAGTGTGGTTAAACTAACTGCAGTTTAGCATACGGTGTGAACACAAAGAAATTTCTAGTGAATATTATTACATAATATCTCTTCCTCTCTCCCAAAGAGAAGGTTAAATATAATTTCACAGAACGGTTGTTGTGATATGACAACATTAGGTGCTGATGTAATTAAAATTACTCACTGTGTACATAGGGTGATAACGTCCAATAAAAAAATGGTTTGGAATGGAAGATCATAAGCATAAAGCTCAAAAATTCAAAGAAAAAAACAAAACAAGAGGGCACCTTTTTAAAATTCCTAACAAAATCATATTCTAGGGGAAAACCTGGTGTTTTATGTGTTTATATGTTTTCCTGTATAGCTCTTGTTTTCACATTATTTTAACTTGGCTGATGCCCAAATGGGATGCAGGAGGAGGGGCAGAAAATTAGCCTAGAGAAACCGTCTACTACTGCCATGTCTGGTGGGCATTTTACTTGCTGGCTAATGAGGTTCTGAAATGGGACAAGGGCAAAGCCAAAGCAAATTAATCACTACCTCTATAATGACTGGAATGCCCATCAATCAGGACAACACCATTCACAATGACCCAACATAGAGAGATCAGTGGCAGAACAGGGACTGCAATGAGAACAGTGAAAGTACTACTATACCCACATTGTTTTGGGGTCATTCAAATGTAGGTGGATAGTGTACATTATCTACTAAGCAGAGTAGCTGTTGTAAGGTATCAGCCCTTATTTTCCAATGTCTTGAACTGAACCTCCTTCCACCTGCTTTGTGTGCCCACCTCTAGCCATGCTTTTATTAGTTCTTATGTTGACTTTCCTAAACCAATATTTCTCAGCTGTGCACTGCTATAATATGCAAAGTGGGATGCAAAGTAAGTCCTTAAATACCCCCATAGGTTGTGTTTATTGGTGCACATAACAAGGCAGTGTGTATACACCCTTCCATATGCACATTCCAGCTCTTTCAAACCCCCAAGGGCAGCTAGACAGCTCTCTGCTGTTGTTTACCATATGCCTAATCTGATCTGCACATTCTCTGATCCACCAGCTACTTCTTTCCTAGAGTTTTACATGTGATGTATCTGCCATCTCCCCTCTTTATAATATGTAGTTAATTGAAGAAGTTCAAAGACAGCATCCAGCTGGAGGAGGAAAAGGGAAGAACATAATAGTGGTGGAATATTGATGCATCCAGGATTAGCTCCTTTGTGGTTTGCAAAATGGTGGCTTTTCCCTCACTCAGTGGCATTGGGAATGGTAACGCCTCTTTTAACTACCTCTCTTTGTTTTTTTCAGTTTTCCTGCAAGGTTTCCTCTACCCTTTTCTTCAATTCAATGAAAATGTTTAAAGTTATTTATATGGCAAATGTAGGTGTGTGGATGCGGAGAGTCTTAGATGCCCTAGAAACCAGTCATATTTTGGCTCAAACCTTCTCAAAAGTAAATCTACCAGATTTCAGGATAATTTAGCTTCTTATAGGGGTTCAAATGGCTCTCACCATGATGACGATGATAAGAATAAAAGTTGTAAAACTAAACAAAATATATCTGGGAATGCATAATTTCCTTGGAAAAAGTTTTCTATTTATTTTATGATGCGATGATCCAGATCAGATTAGTAGAGAGCCAGTTTGGTCTAGTGGTTAAGGCATCAGGCCAGAATCTGTGAGATTGTAACTTGAAGTCTGGCCTTAGCCAGGAAAGCCAGCTGGGTGACCTTGGGCCAGTTACTCTCTCTCATCCCAATCCACCTCGCAGGTTTGTTGTCAGGAAAATAGGAGGAAAAAGGGACATTACATATGTACACAGTCTCGAATTGTTTATATAAATAATAAAGGCAGGATGTAAATTAAATAAATAGATACAATGACTATTGGGACATAAGTAGTGAAAGGGAGAGAACCAATGACCAAGATGAAAGTACATCGCTACAGTCTGACCTGAGTGTAGTACAAAAAATTATCTGCTACAACGTCCTACCTGTCAATGACTACTTCAGCTTCAACTGCAATAATACATGAGCAAACAATAGATTAAGAGCCGAGGTGGCGCAGTGGTTAAATGCAGCACTGCAGGCTACTTCAGCTGACTGCAGTTCTGCAGTTCAGCTGTTCAAATCTCACCGGCTCAGGGTTGACTCAGCCTTCCATCCTTCTGAGGTGGGTAAAATGAGGACCCGGATTGTTGGGGGCAATATGCTGACTCTGTAAACCGCTTAGAGAGGGCTGAAAGCCCTATGAAGCGGTATATAAGTCTAACTGCTATTGCTATTGCTATTGCTAGATACAAACTCAAGGTAAACCGCTCTAAATGTGATTGCAGAAAATACGACTTCAGCAACAGCGTGGTCAATGCCTGGAATGCACTACCTGCCTCTGTTGTTACATCCACAAACCCCCATAACTTTAACATTAAACTTTCTACTGTTGACCTCACTCAATTCCTAAGAAGTCACTGGGGCGTGCATAAGTGCACCAGTGTGCCTAACATCCCTGTTCTACTGTCCCCATTTATTTGTACCCATTTCATGTGTTCTTATTCATGTTTATTCTTATTCCTGTTATCTTGAGTGACAAACTAAACAAATAAAATAAAATAAATAAATAAATAAATAAAATGTTAGATTGTCTCAACTGGCAGACTCCCAGCCTTTCCAATGTAGACCAAACAGGAAAAAGATCCTAAAGAATGACTGGAAGTCTATTTTATTCAGACAGGCAATGGTAGCAGAACCTTGAAGGCCTGGCACATTTCCCCTCCCACCCTTTCTCTTATGCCCGAGAATCAAGACAAAAAAGTTTAAGTGTCATTTTAATATTTGCTTCTTGGCCTGGAGGTAAATAATGTCTTTGTAACAGCCGGTACATAGTTTCTCCAAGGTCATCTCTGTAGTTGCTTACACAGATAGAATGCTGGATCCTGTTTGTGCTCTGAAATTAGGCAATAAAGCTACTGGTGGGCAACAAAATAAGGTATATTTTACTGAAATAAAGTAGGTTGCATTACATGAAGGGAACCAGTTTTCATTGTTTATTTCCACACACATACACTTCTATTTCATGCTAAGGATGCAGACTGAATAAAAAGCGAATGCTGTGCATTGAGATGGTTTGGTCAAATGGAGAGAATGAATGAAGATCAAATTACAAAATGAATACACAAAGGAAGAGCAAATATGTTATGAGAAAGGGGAAGTCCAAGAAAGTAGTTATTGGAGGGAATTGATGAGATTCTAAAAAAAGAAAGAGGTGAGCATTTGGCAATCTACAGAGTAGTAGAAACAAAAATAGCTTGCAAGGATAGAAAGGTTCAGGGATCGAGAGATGCAACATAAACACTGGCATTACTATAAATTTTACCGGTGTTTCTTTTTCGTATATCTTGCCCTCGATCCTTCAGCTTACTAATTCTAAAGAGAAATATTGTGTTGCCTACATGGGACGTGGTTGGCACCACATACTAATCACCCATAATGTGATTTGAATTCGGCTTATTTGGTTGTATGAATCAATTGGTTGTAAATGTAAACCATGATTTATACAAGAAATTGGCAATTCTTTGTTGGTTAGCAGCCCCACATTACATTTTTAGCTAACTCAAGAATTACAAGAAATGAAACATCCTTTCCCTTGAGATCCAACAGGCTCCCATCCTCTTATTCTTCCAAAAAGCCTTAAAAACCTGGGTTTTTCTATAAGCATTGGGGTCATCTGAGGCCAGAGAACAGAAAAGTTTCTTAAGGATATTATAGGGATGTGTTCTGGTTGGGCGCCCCAGGCATCCTCTGTGTTCTTGTATGGTATTTTAACTGTTTTTATTGTTTTTACTGTTGTTTGTGAGTCACCAGTAGATATTTTGCGTAAGGTAGGTCTGTGTGGGTCTGAATATCAGAATGGTATTCTGCTGGTTCTCTCTGGTTCAGGTGAACTGGTAGCGGCAGCTGCGGGAGACTCCGCCCAACATAATGTGCAAGCACTGCGCATGCACAAAAGGAGGGGTGCATGCGCTCTCTCTCATATTTGTGAACTAGCAGGGAAGGTAAGTGAATCCCACAGCTGGTTTATGCATACATAAAGTACATGCCTACGTTCATACCAGAGGTGGGTTCCTACCAGTTCGCACCTATTCAGTAGAACCGGTTCATCAAATCTACTGAACCGGTTAGAAGAGGTTCCACCAGTGGACCCGGAAAGCAGGCCACACCTACAGAAGAGGTTCCAAACTTTTTTGAAACCCACCACTGGTCCTTGGATATGATTATTCTACACTATCATGCTCATATTTATAAAACTCAGTGCCTCTGTGAAAGGTAAGGATGACTACTGCGTTTGTGGTGCAATCAGAACATTAACGCAAACCAAAGATGCCTTTTAAAAAACAAGTTTACATCATATTCTTATGCATGCCAGTGCTGTGTGTGAGGTAATTTAAGGTGGTTCTGACAAGTGTCGTCGGCATCTTCATATCCAGTCACATGGGCGGCAAGCCACTCCCATCCAGTCACATGGGTGGCAAGCCACTCCCATCCAGTCACATGGGTGGCAAGCCACTCCCACAAAGGAGGCCACACCCACAGAGTAGGTTCGAACAATTTTTGAAACCCACCACTGGTTCATACGTACAGACGCACTGTAAACAAAATTAGCTGATCATTAGGTTTATTCTTTTCTGTTCTATTTTTTTTAATAGATGGAAGAATTATGTTTTACTTAAAGAAACTATTTAAGGGCTTACATTATACTTTGTTTTTTATCTTTAAATATCAGGCTTGCAAATAATGTTGCTAATTATTGATGGTCATGATTGAAGGAAGAATTGAATCCTCTGCAGAAAAGGAGTTGGAGGCTGCATGCAGCCCTAGGGATATAAATTGCCCATCTGATTTATGGGCTAGCATATTATGTGAATCTAGGGAAATGTATTTTAAACAATAAAACATGATTAAGGAATTTATGGTTTAGTACACTGTGTTGACCTGTTCTAGTAAAATGAAATTATTTGTCTCTCTTGAAAAATGTAAGGGATAATAGGATTTGAGGTCTATAGGAAGCTCGTAGGAATTGCAACAAGATTCTTCAATGTCTGAGGCAAAGTTTGCAATTTATGGTGGATACAGGCTGAGGAGTAATCAATGGTGCAGTGGATTCTTCAGCACACTGTGGCACATTCATATATGATCATATGCAATCATATACCATTTCAGAAGCCAGATTTACAGTTCCCTTGACACTTATTCCAGATGTTCTACTTTATTGGCAGCCTGAAAAATTATCATCAAGAATTTGAATCTGAACACTATTCCTGCTGTGAAAGAAAAGAGTATCTTTGAGATGCTAAGGGGAAAAGATCAAATAGGCCACTTTGTTTCTTTGTATTTAAAGATTCAGTTTGGGTCCAGGTGATTTGTTGTTCTAAGTATTATAAATTAATGTATGCACATCCTTTCCCAATCCAAAGCACTTCAATAATACAATACAATAGCAGAGTTGGAAGGGACCTTGGAGGTCTTCTAGTCCAACCCCATGCCTAGGCAGGAAACCCTATACCATTTCAGACAAATGGCTATCCAGCATCTTCTTAAAGACTTCCAGTGTTGGGGCATTCACAACTTCTGGAGGCAAGCTGTTCCACTGATTAATTGTTCTAACTGTCAGGAAATTTCTCCTCAGTTTTAAGTTGCTTCTCTCTTTGATTAGTCTCCACCCATTGCTTCTTGTTCTGCTCTCAGGTGCCTTGGAAAATAATTTGACTTTCTCTTTTTTGTGGCAGCCCCTGAGATATTGGAACACTGCTATCATGTCTCCCCTAGTTCTTCTTTTCATTAAACTAGACATACCCAGTTCCTGCAACCGTTCTTCATATGTTTTAGTCTCCAGTCCCTTAATCATCTTTGTTGCTCTTCTCTGCACTCTTTATAGAGTCTCTGCATCTTTCCACTTCATATTGGCAAGGAATTCCATGAGTCATAAGCCCAGTACTTATGGATTGTATCAAGTGCTATTGAATTATTTGATAGTGCACTATAGAAAGGACAGTACCATGAAAGTGAGACAGCAAGACTGATTCTGCTAATGGTCTCTGTATTCCCCCCCCCCCCCAAGAACCCCTTAAACTGCTAATTTTCCTACTTATAGGTCAGGAATAAGCCATCTTCAGTGGAATAACTATGCTCCATATAGACTAGTGTGAGAAGCATCTGTAATGTATCACTAAGCATATTACAATCCTCTGAATCATTTTCCATCAATAGTTTAAGAAATGGTTTAAAAAGAAAATTAAATAAAAACAACACTTGAGAATGAAGATTATTTCTTCACACAATGTCACACAATGCTAACCTATATAATGATAAACTAAGGAGAATGGTAAGATAATTATTACTTTGTTATATATTATGTAGTCTATGTATCTAAAAAACTGATCATAAATCATAGTACTATCAATCATCTAGTGGAGGCTCTTGTGCTAACAGCACCCACCAGTCATTCAATGAAAAACATCTATTAATTTATATATCTGAACTCTTCTCCAAAGTTTATTCTTATGTATAGTTAAATGTAAACCATTGAGGTAAAAATCAAGTTTCCTAGACTACAAAATCTTATTGTTAAGTAACCGCATGAATGATTTTTAAGATGACTCCTAGCCTCTGATATCAAATCCTGATGGCCAGGACATGTCATGAGGTCAGCTTCCTAACCATTTTTTCATGTAACAACTGTAGTACATGTGAACCACAGGTGGTATTCAGCTCATTGTGACCCGGTTTGGAGAACCGGTAGCGGACATTCTGAGTAGTTCGGAGAACTAACTGGTAAATACCACTGCTGACTGGCCCCACCCCCATCTATTCTCTGCCTCCTGAGTCCCTGCTAATTGGGAGAAAATTGGGATTTTGCAGTAACCTTCCACTGGAGTGGGGTGGCATTGGAGATTTTACAGTATCCTTCCCCTGCCACACCCACTAAGCCAAGCTATGCTCACCAAGCCATACCCACAGAACCGGTAGTAAAAAAAAAATGAATCTCACCCACCTGCATAGGGTATGACACATGGGGCATTTCATATCAATTCTACTACTGATATTGATTTTTTGAAGTTCATCTTTAAAATCACAAAGATCCATATCTATTAAAGTCAAATTCCTGGTCTTGTTAATTCATTGTTATTCTCTAAGCTTGCAATCCATACATCTCCCATATGCTTTAACAAGAGCTCTTAATACCATCCATACATGAAAAATCATCAGTGTAACCAATAGAAAAATTGCTATTGCTTTACACTAGATTCCCCTTATCTCCTAGAAGATCTTGGCTTTGCTTCTAAGCTGTAAAGTCCAATGCATGGACAAGGACATTGGCAGATTTGAAACATAAGGCTGAAATTTGTATATGAGAATTCTTTCTGTAAAAGGAAAACTAAAATTGAGTTTTCTTTCTTGGCTAAAAACCCTTTTACAGAAAATGTTTTCTTTCACTGCAAAATCAGAATGGAAGTGCAGCACAGCAATTGGTAGGATTAAACACTCAGCATGAAGATATTCACAAAACCTCTTGCTGTTATTATTTAATGTATAAAAATTAGTAATTCAAAAAAAAAATCCCAGCCTAAGGCTTTATTGCTTTCTTAAACCTTTTTTAAATCACCTAGATTTTCTATCTTGCATTTATAAACACTGAAAAAAGGCATGCAATTTCCTTCTTTACCATGGTTGGGCAAACTCCAAGAATGATAAAATCGAACTATTACATTGACTTAAATATAATTGTGAGCTCCTCAAATGTATCAGTCAGATTTTTCTACTGTTCCCCTTAAATGTGATTATTATGTACAAAAAAAATAGCATACCAGCAACCCATGATGAGCATTCACTGCACTACTCTGCTAGTTCTACAAAAATTACCTGTTGGATTGACGGTTTTTACAGCATGGATGAGTTCCTTTCAATCCTTAGCAAAAGATGTTTTAATTACAAATTTAAGAGCTTAAACAAAGTTTCAAATAAATAGCAAAATGTTGATTGTAACTTTGATTTTAAAAAGTTACAACTGGACCAACAGTTCAGATAAATTTACATTAAGATGTTGATATTAATTTTAAAGAATCCTTCCTGTGGGAAAATGCTTTTGATTTGTATTATTTGAAAAATACATAATAAGACTTTAAAGATTGGACACTAGAGGGAGCTAAAGATTATAATTAAAGGAGAAAAACAGATTCAGTTTACAATTATAGAATAAAGGAAAATATTTTAAGATTGGGCATAGTAAAGTATACTTTTGAACAAAGAACCCATAAGTAAATTATATGCCCTTAATATATTAAAAGGAAGAAAGCAAACTATTAATCTGTTAAAAGAGGCATGAAGCAGTAATGCAGAACTTTAATCACTCCAACGTCTACTGAAAGACAAAGTCTGCCAAGGATATTCCTTTTAGAACATTCTTGACTTACCTGCTGATTGGAGGTGCAGGAAGCTGCATGAACTTCAGTTATCCTTGACTTGATACCGGTCAATGGGGGAACATAGCTTTATACCCATATATGAGATATGAATAATGGAATTCAGCTATAAGAAGGCAAAAAGTTAGGGAGAAAAAAATGAGTAAGCAAGTTGGCAAAAGAATCAAATAACCAGAACAGGCGATAGGTTCTTGATGACTGTCAATACTGAAATAGAGAAGTAAGAGATGTTGTGGTTGAATTATTGTGGGTTTCTATCGAATATGAGGTTGGACTTAATAGCCTAAGTGGCCCTTTTCAACTCCATGTTTCTACATTCTTTTCTCCCCTTTTAACACTGGCCAGGAGCCACTTGTCACATGAAAAACAATTCCCATATGCAGCACTTTCAGGTTGACCTTTAACTGGTAGCCATGGTTGCTTATAGAAGCAACAGGTCGACAGGAGATGCCTTCACCACTGCTCTACATATTGCACTGAACCACCTTCAGAAATCTGGAAATTATGTCAGAATGCTTTTTATAGACTATAGCTCGGCCTTTAACACCATCTTACCAGGAATTCTCATTGAAAAGTTGAGTGACCTGAATTTCCCTCCCCTCACTTGTGAATGGATCAAAGACTTTCTGACGGATCGTCCACAAGCAGTAAGGGTGGGGTCCTTTACATCTTCCACACTGAAGCTCAGCACAGGCTCCCCTCAGGGCTGTGTGCTTAGCCCATACCTGTACTCACTGTATACATATGACTGCATATCCTCTGATCCATCCAACATTATAATAAAGTTTGCAGACGACACAACAGTGCTGGGTCTCATAACTGGAGGGGACGAATCAGCATACAGGGAAGAAGTCCAGAAGGTATCCGCATGGTGCTCAAGAAACAACTTACATCTAAATACTAGTAAGACAAAGGAAATGGTGCTAGATTTCTGGAAGCACAGAGAGGAATCTGCCCCATTGTATATCGAGGGGGGCTGTGTGGACTCGGTTTTCTCTTTTAAATTCTTGGGAGTGCTTATGAGTCAAGATCTCACCTGGAAAAACAACACGTCTCTGGTGATTCGAAAAGCCCAAGTGAGACATCATTTTCTTAGAGTCCTGCGAAAAAATCAGGTGGAACAACGGCTGATGACCTCTTTAGAAAGTGTCCTCACATATTGTATTACAGTATGGTATGCTGGTTTAACAGCTGCAGACAGGACGGCACTACAGAGAGTGATCAATTCAGCACAAGAAACCATTGGTTGCCCTCTGACACTACCGGATGACATCGCCAGATCTCGCTGCTTTAGCAGAGTAAGGAAGATACTCAGAGATGATTCACACCCTGGTCAGCGTCTCTTTGCACTTCTACTATCAGGTAGAAGACATCAAAGTATAGCCAGCTGAACAAACAGGTTGAAAGATAGTTTTTATCCTTGGGCTTTGAGTCTTTTAAATACAACCACAATCACTCCATGCACATGCTGGGTTTTTTTCTTTTTCTTTCTTCTTTTGTTTCTGTTATAATTTTGCACCAGTGAGGTTAAAACCAATTTTGTTGTATTTAAGTACAATGACAATAAAGATTATACTTATACTTATACTCAATAACAGTCTTTTCCTGGTGTTGCCAGAATTCCAATTGTCAACACTAAATGACTATTCTAGTAGTGATAGCCCCTAGACCACAGGTATCAAACTCGCAGTGTCACGTTGCTGTCACATGACATATCATGAGGTTTTACCCTTTGTGGAAGTGGGCGTGGCCTGCGTGTGATGCATCTAGCCCACGAGTCGCCAGTTTGACACTCCTGCTAGACACTTGAAAGGTACTGATGTAGGTTGATTTCTTATCTCATGTTGTGCCTTGAACCAAAAGGAAAGCATTGGTTTTAGATCAGCTCTTCTGAAGGCCAGTTCACTTAACACACTTTGTTAAGTTTCTCAACCAGAGTAAAATTGGGAATTATTTGAGGCTCAGAGAATTTTAGCATTTTTATCTCTCTTTTTGGGGGAGGGGTGGATTGCAAAGTTGAGGAATTGAACTATCTGAATTCCAACAGTTTGGCTGATATCTCTGGTTCAATACTTCAAGCTACAAATGATGCATTCACTACAACTATAGTTTTAGAGAAACTTAGTCATGCAGTGTTCTGACCTAGACTTCCCAAGAGCATGCAGCAAACTCTTTGTCCTGACAAAATGCCTTGTATTAATTTACTGTGAATTCTGCTCATTCACATCCAACAAAGTCTTTCAAGGGAGAATTTACAATCACAGACCTTATCTCACTTGGAGAGCTGACAGGCCGATATCTGCAAAACTTGTCAAGGAATCTCCGAGAGTCACAAACCAATTAAGCGAACTAATTGTCTCCTGCAAGCTCCACTCGCCTTTCACTCCTCTTTTATTTCTTCTGGAAGGGCCATTCATCACCCACCTGTGGCTTTACTCCCAAGTTGACCCCTGTTTTTTAGCTGTTCCCTTCATCTGGCAACTCTGTGCATGCACACACTAGGAAAAGGCTCCAGTTGTTCATCTACCTCACTGATGTCTGACTCTGAAGGCAGCTGATAATTGGCATACAGCTCGGCCTCCCACTCTGCCTCTGTCACAGAGCCTCATCAGAGCCTTCCCCAGACTTCAGGACTGGCCCATGTTCCTCCCCAACCTCCTCACTGTCCGAATCTACTGCCAGCTCCACAGACCACAACATGCAGTGCATATAGAAGAAGCATGGGAATTGCTCAAAAATCTCCCAGGTAACATACTGTCTATGCTATTGTTGTTCAATTGCTAAGTCATTTTTGACTCTTTGTAACCCCCATGGACCATAGCATGCTAGGACACCCTGTCCTTCACGGTTTCCTGGGGTTTGCTCAAATTCATGTTCATTGCATCAAAGACACTATCTAACCATCTCATTCTCCATCATTCCATTCTCTTTTTGCCTTTAATCTTTCCCAACATCAGGGTTTTACTGTTTATGTTAGCAAGACTTTATTCAAATCTGATGAGCTTTTCCTGCGGATTTTTTAAATAAACAATCATTTAAAATATCATAACTGTTTATGTTCACAATATCTTTTAACATATGGAAATTTCCTACACATTTCCCCTAATGTATGTAATAGTTAAAGTAAATAGGAAAGAACCTCTTTTTTAATGCAAATAACCCAGTGTTTGTTCTTTGACACATAAATTTCCCTGATGCAAGCTTATTAAATGCAAATGATCCTGATGGAAGCTCTCTTTTTAAATGTAATTATTGGGGCTATGAAAGGATCGCATAACCCCTTTCATGGTTGGCTCTTCAGCTAAGAAACTAGCACAATTTGTCTGGCATTTGTTCTGGGGGTAGATAACCCAGAATCAGTCCAGATTCATAAGTGTAAATCAGGAACTCTGCAGTGTTTCCATTATCTAGCAATGGAATAATATAACTAACATTTTTAAAAACAAAAATATCCAGGGGTGTTTAAATATTGCGCATAAAGAAAACTTGCAAAATTCCATAGAGTTAGATGCAGGGCGTTTCTAATTACATTATTGTAATAATTTTTGTTTTGTTTGATTATGTGTCAATGCCTTTTTTATTTGTTTTAAATCAGAATGTAGTGAAATTTTGAGTGGAAATGGATTCTGGAGTGAGGAATATCTATATCGAATTACAGTTACCTTGAGGTAATATGTGCAAAGGCATAGGATAATTGTAAGAAATAATGATGCTCCTTCATTAATGGATTGGAAATGATTGTTGGTAGAGAGAAATATAAAATTAATTATCGGATTTCCCCCCCCATAAAAGATCATGGAAACTTTAAACAAGTAAACAACAGCTACTTGTAAAAGAGTCTGCAGAGCTGGGAAGGCAGGGAGGGCAGAGTTAAGTACACCATCTTTTTACAGTCATTGTTTTCCCACATGTGCCCCTCCTGAGTTACATTGTGATTTCAAATGTTGTCCTATTTTAATATTGAACCTTAGTTGAGCAGATTCTTGTGTATAGGCTTGAATAAATCTTAAAGAATCATAGAATTGTAAGGCTGAAAGAGAGGTCCTCTAGTCCAACTCCCTGCTCAAGGCAAGAGACGTCTACCATTCCAATCAAATGGCAATTCTGTCTACTTTGAAAATCTCCATTGATGGGGCACCCACCAACCCCAAGAGGCAAGATATTTTATTAATTGCCCTTACTCATCTTCCATGATGCAACTTTACAAGTGATCCTGAAGATGACTGATGGGAAAACTGAGGATTGTTTCTCAAGTTAAACTAAGAATTAACAAAATCATTATCTCATGTTCTGTAGTTATTATCATGATTCTGGAGTTGTTGATGCTCTCTGAACTGGACTGTTTACTTACAGATGTTTCATTACACAAGTAGATAACATCATTAGTATGAATAACTGTGGACTTTGCTCCCTGTTTATATACAGTAGCTTGTCCTTCTAGTATTGATGTGGGTATAGTTTTCTGCTTGATTGTTTGTCTGCTTATCTGGGGGTTAGATGCTGGAGAGGATGTGTTCTGGTCTTTTTCTTTCCTCCTTAGTTTTTCTAATTGTCTCTTTATACTGAGTCATGTATCTCATACAATGTTAGAACTGTAATATAGGACACCCATGAACACAAACTAGCAGTCAGAAGACCCACTGAAAATTTCTTAATCTCACAACACATGAATAGACTAAATCATAGTTTCAGATAGGAAACTGTGAGCTTCCTAGACCAAGTTAAATCCAAAAATAAAAGGGAAGCTTGGCATTCATACAAGACACCCATAAATAATCCAGCATTTAAAATATACAATAGAAAGGCTAAGAAGAACAGAAAAATAGAATACATCCTTTCCAGCAGCCAATATCCAGATAAGCAGGCTTAACACCAGACAAATAATCAGGCAGAAAATAATATCCTAATCAAAGAATTACCAAGGAGAAAATCTCATTTCCTCCCTCACTGGCAAGGCAACTTACTATACATAAACAGGAAGCAAATGCCACACTCACTAGTATGGATGATGTTGCCTAATCAGCTAGTGAAATGTTTGCAAACAAGCAACCCAGCTCAGAGAGTACCAAAGACTCCACTGTTCAACCTAGAGCTACATATATTATTTTCATCAACCTACAGAGGCAAAAGAAGAGAGTATGATTGCAAGGGTCTTTATAATTTATGGACAGGCCTGCCAGCCATGGAATTCAATTCCTTCCCTCTCTCTCTCTCTCTCTCCACTTTACCAAACCATTTTAGAATTCTTAAGATGAAGGTAGTACTTTAAAATCATATTTTCACACATTTGGACACTACACCAGTTTTCACACAGTGTGCTGAGCTCTTCCACAATGCTTCACAATTGAAGAGTTTGAAAATGAGACTAGTTAGATACTTCCATATCATTCAGATTGACTCACTTCTGCCCAAGAGCTTTTCTGTCTTGGAGTGAGATGGAGCATAGTGGAATAGCTACCAGAGTTCACACATGTTTCAGTAATATAAATTTTATGCGCATTTTTTTAGTAATAGAAATATGAATGCTACTAGGTCAGCATTCATCCCACAATGAAATTCAGAAAGAGTGCAAATCCAGATTCATTTCCACTGGAAATAGTGACATCGTTATTTTGCATCTCAACTAGTTCTTGTAAATTATGATGCCTCTTCCTTTTCCCCCTGCTAGAGACTAGTCCATATTAAACAGGAAAATAACATTTAAAACATTGGATTCAGTGTTATAGGTGAAAGCAGTAAACTGTATTTACTCATGAGAAAGTAAGAACAGATAGCACAGCATCTAAAGGAGATTTATATGCATTTCTTGGAAAAATGAATGTAGCTGGTTTTCCATCACAAACAGAGGAAGCCAAGCAGAAGACAAAAGGAGATAGTCAATGAATATAATTCTGAAGCAGAAAATAAAAATAGTTCAATAGGATTAGAATGGTTCCTCCTTTAATAAGGGAGGTAATAATAGGTATTGTTGAAATCAGCAAAAGGTCAAGTCAAGTTCAGACTAAAGGAAAAAGAATGAGGAGAGAGAGACAAAAACCAAGTCGTTTAAAAAATTTCTACACATTGCCTGCTGTTTATTTCAAATTTCAGAGAGCAGAAGAAAAAATAAAATAAAATTGAAAAATCAATTCAACAGGAGTGATGCTGTGTAGACTCTGACTAGCATCTGTACTATAAAATAGCAGCACATCTAACAGAGTGACAGCAACTAACCAAATATGGTTGATATCAGAAAATGCAGCAGAATCAGATCTCAGTAATATTTAGATGGGAAACCTCCAGAAAATACAAAAGTTGTAAATTAGACCAGGAATTTGAAATATATATCCTGGAAGAAGGCAATAGAAAACCTCCTCAATAAATTACATGAAATTGTCGGAGAACTCTTGAGCAGTTGAGCTTGATTCAAGATGGATTTGAGTTTTGCTGGCTCTGCACCTTAGTTCCATTTTGGTATTAAAGGTTCAGAAATCAAACTGTGGCAATTCTAGTGCCATTTCAGGCAATGGTGCTCTATTTCAAGTGATAACAGAGTAGTCCGTGATGTATACAGAAGCAAACATGGTCCCAGAACCTATTTCTCTCTAAGGATGTAGGAGAACATTGCCTGTACATGAAACTAAAATTAGTTTCTCCCTTTTTCTCATTTTTCCTCCACTCTCTGCACAGCAAGCAGGATGAAATCTTTTCCTCCTGCTGCTAAATTGAAAAAAAAGGAGCAGCTTTACAATAAATATCTTGAAGGGAAAAAGTAACTGGAGCATTAAAGATAAAAGAATGGCTGTTAAATGAAAATGTTTGGGCAGAAAGGCATTAGACAGCACTAGTAATTGTTAATTTGTACTCAGTTTGGGTACAAAATGGCTTTTATTACTTCCAATATGCATTTATTCTGGTTGTCTTTCTATTTGGAAAAGTAGTGCACAGATGAACCTCTAAGCCTCCAAGGCATTGGGCGAAATGAAGTAAAATAAAATAAAAAATATCCTATAATGAATTTCGGTTTTCTAGACTCAGCCACTAAGTCACGTTATTTTAAACTCTATTATAAGAAGTGACTCAGACATTCCAATAGATCTGGAAAGCATGTAAGCTGATGTGCCATATGGTACTCATTGTCCAGGTTCTTCATTTCTGCCCAGGAACGTAGCCCAGGATCAGTGCAGAGATATATATTGGGGCCTTTCATCTCTGAGATAAAAAAATATTTGAATCTTCCTCACACTTTTGGTATCATGTCTGAATGCTACAATCATTCTTCACTAATCCTTATGCATGGCTATGTATTTAACAAACATCTGCTAAGAATTGTCCTGTACTGTTGAGGCAAGTTTAAAACTCAACAGCAGAGCACTTGCTCCACATGCAAAAAGGCCAGGTTCATCCCCAACATCTCCAAGAAGGGCTGCCAACGATTCCTGTATCTATACCTAGAACATAATATCTGTTCACTTTAGACCAGAGGAGATGCCCTGTTGAGGACAATAGAGACATTTCAGATGTCCACAGCCTGTATTGCTATCACCCATTCGCACTTTATTTGGGTGAGATTACTTTTATTTGGTGGAATGTTTTCTATCCCTAAGCTGATTACTTTTTTGGTGGTGGTGGGCAATTCCAAAATAATATGTCCTACCTCCCCACCATTTTTATTTAGTACCTAAGAATAATTATGTGGGATCCAGAGGCATTCTTATAAAGATCAATGATGGCAGACCAGTTCCTTCGTTTGAAGGACTGTGAGAATCCTGTAAAAAATGCCCGTGTCAGGTGGAGATGAAACCTGGGTCTTGGTTTAAAACAGCATTTAGCTCTCTGCAGCAGATATCTTATTTATTGAAAGTACATTTCTAGCATGAATAAATAACCATCAGGGGAGAAATTGCTGCATTCCCAAAAGTTAAGAATAAGTGGAGAATGACTGTGCTGAAATCAGACTTAAATGCCTCTTAAGCAATTCACCATAACGATGATCATATTCATCATTGATGTGAAACCTAATCTTCCACATTTACCATTCTTCTCCACTCTCTTTCTGTATGTTTCCTTTTGAGTTTGAATTCTGAGGCAGTGGTGGGATTCAGCCAGTTCGCACCACTTCGGGAGAAGTTAACTTTCTGAACAGTTTGGTGAACTGGTTATTGGAAGAAGTCATTAGGGCAGAGAAACGGTTGTTAAATTATTTTAATCCCACCACTGTCCTGGGGGCAATTTTCAAGTTGGGCAGCATCTAAAACTAATAAATAAATAAATAAAAAACAAAGTACCTAGCTAATCTGGACTCTCTAGAAAAGCAAAAAAAGATCATACCTTTTTCTATTTTTATGATTTTGAATCTTCTATGCAAAATCTTCCTTAATTTTTCTTATTTCATCATTTGCTAGTTGTTATTTTCTATCAGAAGCGGAAAACTTATGGGCGAGAAGTAAAAGAAGCTGTAAGCTGTTGCTTAGCAACATCTGGAAGACCAGATTCCCATTCCTCTCCATCTATTAAATAAATATATCCATCCAGCTAACTTCCTGTTATTCAGCTTTACACACCAGACGCTTGTATGTCCAAGATTGGTGGAGCATAATAAATATGAGTATAAGCAATGTGCCAATTGGTCCCAAGCACCAAATTAATAGTATTGGGATTTTGAACCAGCATTTACATGGGACGCTGTCCATTTGATCATGTGCACAGGATGATCATGGAATCCATAAATGTGGATCTGGGACAGATAATTAGACTATCATTATGAAATGTTTTATGGATTGGAAAACCATTTACATATAGTAAGAAACAAAGAGGGAGCGCTAAACATGACCCAATGAGATAGTCCATCCTTGTGTTTGTGTTGTATATGCATCAGTTGTCTTTATGTGTTAATCTATGCACAGAGTACATACCACAGCTTTATGATCTGTTAATCTCTATAATGTTTTACAGAATTAAGTATTTATAGCAGGAATTCCCAACGCTTCAGGAGAGATCCAAATTTGAAACAAGGAGGAATTTTACAGCCACAAGAGTTACTAAGTAATGGAACAACCTGTCTGCTGGAGTCCTGGGTGCTTTATCAATTGGATGTTTTCAAGCAACTATTGGAGAGCATTTGTCTGAGGTGAGAATCCTTATTCTGTGTAGGAGATTAGATCAAACACCTCAAAGGTCCCTTCTATGGTTCAGTTATTATATGATAATGTTAGGCTAGCCAGGTAGCTACCATACTATGGCAAGTCCCATTAACAGAAAATCTCCACCTTTCCAAATCAATTTACTTTAGTTTTCTACTTCCTCTTATTTTCTTTAGCTCACCAGGTATATTGGATTCTCTGGTGGCAAAGCAGTGAGTAGAGCCATGAGTCCAAATAAAGGTATTGGCTGCTTCTTTTCTGCTTAAGAAAGTATTGACTGTTGTCTGAACCTCTCAGAAGAATTTCAC
Organism: Thamnophis sirtalis; assembly: GCF_051295495.1. Lineage (NCBI taxonomy): Eukaryota > Metazoa > Chordata > Lepidosauria > Squamata > Natricidae > Thamnophis > Thamnophis sirtalis. The sequence goes on from NW_028261387.1 coordinate 52,158,510, forward strand.
CAATATCTGAATTGCTTCCAATTTTTACTTCAGGGCTGCTTATCTTCTAGAATGCATCTATATACACATATAGAGTATTTGTACTTTGCTATTGATGCAAAATGCTACTGATATTCCTTAATCCATGTTGACATTTTAATTGTCTATATAGACCGGACCTTACAGCATCTACCAGTAAGAGAGGCTGAAATGGGAAAACTTTAGTGTTAACTGAAAACCATTGAAATTTAAAATTGGAAAATATTACTTTAAACTACATAGCTTTTTTAAAACAACAAAAACCTACAATTTTCATGAATATCCCAATTGTAAAAAAAGAAAAAAAAGATAATGCCAGATACTCTGAATTTGGCTAAGCCTACAATTTGGTTAGATTGCCTTGGAAGCTAGTAGTCTTTTTTGGATCTAGGAAATAACTTTTTTTTCAGTCATTTTGACCATTAGCATCATGATGGTGATATGTTTATTCTTCAGAGAAAATATAGATTGAATTTTCAGATCATATTGTCTTGTGTTTGCAAGTTTTGTTCTTTAATGCAATGCCACTATCTTAGAAGACTCCAGAAGTTAGAAAAAAGTTCAATGGCTGCCAGTTCCTTACCCCTGATGCTTCTCAGCCTTTGACTATTAAGGATTCCCCTGAGGGCTGCAACAAGCAAGTAACTTGAATCATTCTCTTTGCCTGAAGATAGGGCAAGATCATTTCTTGACTGGTTTAATATTAGTAGACTCTTAAGATTAATTACAAGAGAAACACTTCCTTCCTAAGACAGTGATCAGCAGTTAGTTGATTGCACAGATTTCCTGTAGTTTGTTAGAGCAGTATAATTGAAATGGAATTTTATTAATTACTAATCCCAGAGAAAACACATTACATGAAATCACTGTTTTGCAGTTCTCCCATCCTTTCTTCGACTGACTGCCCTTACCACTTCATTCCTTTGATTATCTAACTTCTTGAAAGATTCGTTTGAAGAAGTTTATAGTGGAGCAAATCACAGATTAAAGACTAAATGTAAAGTGCTGCCCCAACCTGCTTAACACCCTTTCTTACTAACAGCCAAAGTGGAACCTTTCAATGACAAATAATATGTCAGGTACACTAAGAATATGAGAATCGATTCTCTTCACAAAATCAACAAAGCAATTTGCTGTCTGGGTCCTGTTCTGCTGTGAATAATAAACAACCATAATGGAATCATGGGCAGCCTCACAAACTTTGCAGAGTTTGGTACTGAGAAATGATTACAGGTCACATTAGGCATTCTAAGTGAGAAATACAAAAAAACTAGAGAACAGAAGAATTACAATAAAAGGACCTGTTGGTCAGCACTGTTTCTGTTAGTATCTAATCCATCAAGGACTCTTCAGACTTGGAGCTCAGCCATCAAGCAACAGCCACTAATTCAATGAAGTGTGAAAGCACCTATTTGTGCGAGAAGGAAAATGGTACACTTTGCCCAGATACCAACAGCTGCCATTTTTAATCAGTTCAGAAGCTGTTGGATGCCAGAGTAGGTGTTGATAAGATTTACATCTGGCATCCAAAATGCTGATGTAGTGTAACCATGCATGCTATTAGCTACTGTCCAAGTTGAAGAAATAGATGAAGAAGCATGTAAAGCATTTGTAAGCATTTATTTTTCCCACCTTCTTCTTTTTTAGGCAAATCCCACATAGTGCCTGCCAATTCTAGGTCTCTTTACAATGGATTAGTCCACAGCGGGGGGAAATATCAAAAATATTTCTTATCTTTTTGTTTTATTTGTTAACTTACTCTATTTTCATTAAAATTCCAGACTCCCCCCCAAAAAAGAACATTAATGGAAAGAAAATTCAGGAGCTTCAATTCAACCCAGGAGTGCACCAGGCATATATTAAGAATTCAATTGATCCTAAATTATCTTACTTCCTAATGATCCTGCACACAGCATCCACCATATTTTATGTTTTGTGTTCAAAACGTCTCAGAGAAATCTTCTCCTATATTAATATTGCACGTAAGGAGGTTGTAAAACATGAAAAGGAGTTGCTTAACAGACGTATGAAGGACCTTTAGTCATACCAAAGTGAAATTATGTGCTTGTGTTTCTAAGTGGACCTTAGGGAAACGTCCTTTCTCTTTATAAATGCAGACCCTCAGACATACTTGCATGCAATCACAAAACAATCTAAATCTACAGCTCTAGTCAGAACTTTTCCAGCCTTGTGCCACTTCTCCTTAATAACATGGATTTTACGAGAGAGAATAACATAGAACAGACTTTGAAAATATGACTACATATTGTAACAGGAAGGACTTTCTGAAATCACAGCTTTTCCATTTTGTTATTTTCATTCTCTCCTCCTAAATGTGTTACCCCTTTTGGATCTTATTCAATTTCACTGATATTTAAGCATTTTTGCCTGTTAAAGAGTGATTTGGGAGTGATATCTGCTAGATAGAGGAGCACAGACAAGTGCTGTTAGCAGCAGCATTAGACAACGGGGCTTCATGGTCAAATGGGTATCATAACATACAATGATGAATCTAAGCAAAATCTTCCTAATGCTTTTTCCCCCTGGTATCATTTGATTTTCATCTCCTCTTTGTTACCAATATTCCATCATTTTTGTGAGTCAACTGCATCCTCTCCAATCCATTTTACTGTTTAGAGGCTAGGTGGCATTCAATATAATAAGGGATTCCAGAGGTCCAAATGTTCCTTCATTCAGTTTCTGTGCAGGTGATCAATTTTCCAACAGATGTTCAAATGCCACAGAGTGCCTTACACATGTGTAAAATACATGTTTTTCAGCAGTGCAAGAATGCAGTAAAACCAAATATGCCTTCTGATGAAGTAACTGTTAGCTTATGTGACACTAGTTTATTCTAGGATGGAAAAATTGAACATCTATATATTGATTTCACTGACATTTTGGAGAGAAACAGGCTAATGGAATTAAAGCTTGCTTTCTCTTTGATATATAATTGTGTCCCCTTGCTCTCCTGGAAATCTTGCATTAATTTCTACATATCTGGTTATTAAGTACTAATGTATCAAAATGGTAAACAGAAGGGATTTTCTGTCTCAAAATCTCATAACTAACACTGTAGCAAATTTCTGCCTACTATAGACAATCTCAATAAAAGAATGATCAAAATATGATTATTTTGATACGAGGCAGTAGAAACTAGGTTTCCAGATTTTGCTTCTTTTTTTATTTCCTTTTGCTGCAAAATTGGCTCTGCTGTTTGGAGGTCTAACTGACCCTCTTAATGCCAAAAACATTCTGGTTCACAAAAATCATTAAGAGAAGTAGCCTGCAATGTGCTTCCAAATACGGTGTTATGGATTTGGTGGAGGAGGAAAAAAACAAATAAAGCTGTGTAACTTAAAGGGATTAATTCAAGCAAACAGTCAAAAAGCCAAGCATCTGTTTGGACAATGGTCTAAAGCTGTTTTCCTACAGCTTTGCTAAAGCTAAGGAGGTCTGAGGTGATCGAGTCGCAGAGTTGCTCAGATAATTTGTGTATACTACCTTGAGTTTCATTGAAAAACAGGGTCATAAATACAGTAAACACTACATCTTGAATCAAATTTGACAGAGACATAAATTTAATACCGTACAGGAGATCAATTCTGAGCTACAAGCAAGTATTCTTTACTTTGTTGGATCCACACAATGACCCGGCTATGTTCTCAAGCCTGGAGGGTCCCAGTGGACATGGTTTACTTACTGTGATTCAGCCATCCTCTTCTGTTTTGTGTGTCTTTTTTATACAGGTAGTCCTCAAGATATGATACTGTAGATCAATTAAGGGGTATTTGAAGTTATGTAAAGGTAAAGGTTCTCCTCGCACATATGTGCTAGTCGTTCCCAACTCAAGGGGGCAGTGCTCATCTCCATTTCAAAGCCAAAGAGCCAGCGCTGTCCAAAGACGTCTCCGTGGTCATGTGGCCAGCATGACTAAACGCCGAAAGCGCACGGAACACTGTTGCCTTCCCACCAAAATGGTTCCTATTTTTCTACTTGCATTTCTACATGCTTTCAAACTGCTAGGTTGGCAGAAGCTGGGACAAGTAACGGGAGCTCACTCCATTACACGGCGCTAGGGATTTCTACTGCTGAACTGCCGACCTTTCAGATCGTCAAGCTCAGCATCTTATCCACTGAGCCACCATGTCCCTTTGAAGTTATGACAGATGCTAAAAAGCTGCATACAACCCAATTTCAAAACTAAGGTAATATAAATGGAGGTGGCTGCCACATCCCTTCATTGGTTTTTCCTTATGACTATCCACAGGGTTGTTGCAGCACCCTCACCATGTCTGTCCGTCCATGTAATCCTGCTGGCACCTTGCAGCACTAGCGCCTGCTCTCTGTGCCTGCTGGGAGCAGCTGCCATTTTAAGCACTCTGACAATTCCTAGAGGAAATGGCAGCTGCTTTTAGAGCTTTCTGCCCCAATCAGCTAGTTGTTGGGAGACTGCAAACTTCTCCTGGCTTTTGCTAGCCTTTGGGGAAATCAGCTGCCTGAGTGCAAGACAGCAGCTTTAGGAAGAGCTTTTCAAAATCTTTCCCTTGCTTAACCTCCTCCCTCCAAGAAACTCACTTTTTTTTCCAATAACGAAAACAAAAAAAAGCTGGAGGGAAGGGGACACACGTGTTGATTTTTCTCCCCTCCCCCCCAGTTAGGTGCTAGCTTTTTTCTTCAGCTCCTCAATGCTTAGAAAATGCTTGAATGTATCCTAAGCTATAAGCAAAAACAGCATGACTTATCCAGAATTTCGAAGAGAATTCTGCTCTGTGTGATATGGACCTTCTGCAGTACAGGTACTTCTTTATTGTTTACTTTTGGAATCCTCAGTTTCCTTATACTGTTTGAAGGAATCAATCAATAATACCCTACTTTGCTCAAAACTTTGCTTATGTATTATTGCCAACACTGATTTTGCTACTTGCTGTATTCTGGCTGTTTGTTCCAGAAATGGGAAAAAAACAGAGTTTTATAATTTACTTTTAAAATCTAGCTTTATGGGAATTGTACGTCCATGGCCTGGCAATCATTACTATTACTCCCAACTTGCTGGATTCTGATGTCAACTCTAGGAAACGACTGTATTTCTTCCATAGGGGACTGGAGTCATGTTCCACTAAGCAAGAACGTCTTGTGCAGCCTGATGATGCAATCACTTTCCTGCTCTCTCCCTCTAATCTAAATGTAAAATGACAATCTTTACTATAGGACACTTTGATTGCAAGTTCTGATAAAAAAATATTTTGTGGTGATTAGAAGCTAAAGCTGTCTCTAGTAAATTACACCATCTCCTTTCTTCCTATTCTTAAATCCCCTGGTATTTTTCTTACATGGCTGACTTGGTAATAAGCACATCAATGTACATACTCAGTCTATGTCCTCTCCCAAATGCTGAATTAAGCTCTGTGAGATTCAGGTTTGCTGCACCTGACTCTGGCTTCGATTTGAACATTATCTTGATCTTCTGGAATCAGCCCAATTCCACAACCAGTTTTAGATTCAGTCAAATCTGATCCATAACTGAGGAGTTCCCCCCCCCCCAAGATTATTATCTTATTCTATTATTATTCGTATCTTTTATTCTAAGATGGCTGCTGAACAGTAAGAGGTTTTTTCTTTTCTTGCCAATGATCTGCTGATTTTGCTGGCAAAGCTGATTCTCTGATATTGTTGCTCCCTAGATTTGAATTAGGAATGATCCAAGATGGATGGCTGTAGACCAGGGGTGTCAAACTCACACTGTCACGTTGTCATCACATGATATATCATGACTTTTCTCCCCTTCACTAAACCAGGGGTGGGTGTGGCCAGAGCGTGACACATCTGACCTGTGAGCCATGAGTTTGACACCCCCTGCTGTAGAACCATCTGGGAAGGAGTTTCTTGAACATTCCAGTTCCCTTTGGGAGCAGTCAGAAAATCACTGATCATCTATCTTCCTTTCAGCAGTTCATGTTTTTAAGCATATCTGGGTTTTAACTTCATTTTTTGAATTTTCTATTCAACCCTCCTTTTTATCTTTAAAAGTTGATAAGCTGGCTGAATGTTGACTTATTTTAACCCCTTGCTGGACTCTAGCTGTTCTTTTCTTTTTACTTTGATTTATGATGTTGTTTTGAATAACTTTTATTTTTTCATAAGGAAGTACAATATGTCCTTGAATGATGAAAGTGCTTTTTTCAAATAAAATAAGAAGAATTTTTAAAAACTGACCCGCATCTGTGTTCAATAACTCTGAATTATGTTTAGAGCTATAGAGTACTATAAGTGTTTTTAATAACTGTTGAAAAATAATGTAAACATTCACTTCAAACATAGTCATCTAAAATCTACTGAGAATTAACATTCACTAACACATATAAATAAACAAATGTACCAGAGAGAGAAGATATTTCCAAAGTTCTGAAAAAAAAGGAGGAGGGCGATCTACACGATACATTTGGTAAATTTTGGCAGAAATAACTTAATTTAATAAGATTTTTTTTAATGTCTCCTATTTCTAACTTAATTATGGGTAAATCAATCATTCACACACACACACACACACACACACACACACCTTTGATTAAGGCTAAATCACAATTTAGTTGTAACTTAAGAGTTCTAAGAAACTGGACTTCCTGGGAGGAGCCTACTGGTGGGGGCAGCAAAAAATCAGCTGCCTCCGAATTCCTGGCTACGTACCTGTTTAGAGGATCTTCCATCTGACGTCTTATCAGGTTTTCTTATCCTTCAGGCAAGAAGGAAAGAAGAAACTGTTTTGCTGGCAAATGCTCTTCGATTTTTGCAGCTTTTGTGCTTGCAAGGAAAGGGGGGCTAGCCCAAGGCAGAACGGCTGTCCGTGCTGGGAACTTCAAACTGCCTTGTGCAGGACAAAGTAGGTCTCTCCCACTCTGCTCAAAGTTTTGTTTGATTTATTCTTATCACGAGCTGAATCCGTTTACTGCGTGGACAATAATTGTTTATCAACATTTTAGCTTCTTTTCTTTTTCTCCTCCGAAAAATTATTTACTCAGAGGCTTCTAAAATGGCGCCGAGCAGGCTGGTTTCTCCGGTAATAACGAACACTTTTTACTAATCCTTACAAGAATTCAAAACAAAAGAGATTGCTTATCATTTGTTTTGGTTTCACAATAGAAGAATTTTACTCCTTCATTAACCTTGCTTATTTGGAAGTTAAATGGTGATGAATCTGCTGAATGGTCTTGTTACAATGTTTACTCACTGAAAGTTTTGCCAAGCCTTAAACTTTAAAATAAAAGCCTCTTTACTTAAAGCTGCATATTCAGGCAATAGAGTTTTATTAACTGCAGGCAGATAAATTTTGAAATGGCCTCAAAACCAAATATTAACTTGAAGTCGTCACCCTCTACTTCCAGGGGCACATCCTCAGTGCCTGGCACAAAGCTGCAGCCTCCGCTTCCTACACCCCCTGCTGGGGATGTGTTAACGAAAGAATTTTTCCTGAGTAATCTAAGCGAGGCTCTTAATGCACAGACAATTAAAATGGAAGATAAGTTTAGAGATAATAGAGAGGTGGTAAAGCAGGAGAGAAAAGAGGAAATAAAAGAAATGAAAGAAGAAATTAAAAGTGAAATAAAAGGACTTAAACAGGAGCTGTATGAGAAATTTGATGCTAAGGTTGATAAAATTAGAGACGACATGCTGAGTCTTGTAACTGTATTAACAGAACATATTTCTGGAGTGGAAGATACTCTAGAGGTTCTTAATGATGCCAATGCTAATTTGACATTGAAAACAGAGGTGGTGGAACAAAAAGTGGAAAATGCTGAAAAAGAAATTATTATGATACAGTACCGACAAATGGAGTTCGCATTAAGAGTAAGGGGGCTGCGTGAGGAGAAACAGGAGAACCTGAAACAGATCCTATCGGAAGCTTTTGACCGCCTGATGGGAAGACCAGGGACCAATCAAGTCTGGCAAATTGACAAAGCTTACCGCGTTAACTCCTGGCTGGCAAAGCAGAAGCAGCTTCCTCGAGACATCGTTATATATTTTACTACAAGAGAGTTTAGAAATATGGTACTGCAAGCATCTTATAACACTAAGCTTCAAATTGGCGGTCAAGACCTGGCTGTTTTGAAAGAGATACCACCTCAAATGTTAAGAGCCAGGAGAGACTACGCTTTTTTGGTCGAAGAACTCAGAAATCGTCAGATACAGTATAGATGGGATGCACCATTTGGCATCATATTTACATTTGATAAGCAAAGGTACCGCCTCAACTCTGTATGGAAAGCCCGAGATTTTTATTATAATATATTGAAGGCCGGACACCCTGCACCATCTGGACCTAGAGAAAGACCACAAGAAGGACAGGATAGACAGCAAACTACACAACCACCAGACAAGATGGAGCATCTCTCTTTTCTAGAAGTGCAAGGTGCTATGGAACCAAGACCTAGCCGCATGACTACTAGACGTATGGAGAAACAAGCTAAAAAGCAACAGCGTCAACAATCATCGGCCATCGATCAAGGATCTACAACAACAAATCTGGAAGCAATGGGAGGAGCTAGACCTAAGGTTAAACAGGCCGTGCAGGAAGCTCTAAAAATGCTTCAACCAACCAAAGATGACAACTAAGATTTTAACATGGAATGTCAACGGACTGAACTCTCCACAGAAGAGGAAGAAAATATTTCATTATCTCAAACAGTTTAAGAACGATGTAATTTGTTTGCAAGAAACTCATATCAAGTCAACTGATCAAAAATATTTGATCAACTCAAAACTTGGTCAACATTTTGCAGCTTCTGCTATGGAAAAGAAGAATGGTATAGTTGTATACTTAAGAAAAGATATGAAAGCTGAATTAATAGAAGCAGATCCCTTCGGAAGATATATTGCTTTAGACTTAATCTTAGAAGGGAAAAAGACATTACTTTTGGGAATTTATGCTCCCAATCAACAGCAAGATAGATTCTATAGAAATCTTCATGCTAAACTAGTACAGTGGGACTATAGTTCCTGTATACTATTGGGTGACTGGAATGGAGTGATTGACACTAAGAGAGATAAGAAGATTTCCCGCCTAAATACCAAGATGCGAGCAAAGTTACCCAAATCTTTCTTTGACATTATGGATGATTTTGAATTGAGAGATATTTGGCGAGAAAGAAATGCAGAGGAATGTGACTTCACTTTCTTCTCGGACAGGCATCAATCCCTTTCAAGGATTGATTTTATTCTAACCACTAATGATTTGCTTTCTAGGGTCAAGAAAACAAAGATTGCAGCTAGGATCCTTTCGGACCATAACCCAGTTTGGATGGAGTTGGGAAGGGTAGTGCAGGCAAGAAGGTCTTGGAGATTGAATGAAAACTTATTTAGATATGAAAAGTATATTAATGATTGTAAAAAATTACTATCTGAATATTTTGTTTTGAATATGAATAAGGGTACATCTATGGAATTTGTATGGGACGCAAGCAAAGCGTATATGAGAGGAGTTTTGATGAATATAAATAAAACACATAGAAATAAGCAAGGGTTAAAACAAACAGAACTGGAAGAGGAAATTATGAGAAAAGAGCTGGAGTTAACAATGAACCCAGACGATACAAAGGTTAAGGAAGCTATTAACATATTAAAATCTCAATTTGACATGTTGATCTCTGACCAGGTGGCTACTAATCTATTATATGCAAAACACAATACTTTTTGTAATGCAAACAAACCTGGCAGATGGTTAGCTTATCAGATTAGGAAAAAAAGGAAAACTCGAAATATATCTAAACTGATTTACAGAGGGAAGGAGGTGTTTCAACAGGAAGAGATTCAAAAGGCTTTCTGGGAATTTTTTACAGAACTGTATAAAGGGGATAAAATTAATGGTTTAGACATAGACAAATATTTAGACAAAGAGAAAATACCTTCAGTTAGAGAAGAACACAGGCAAAAATTGAATCAACCAATAACCTCGGGGGAAATCCTGCAGGTAATTAAGCAATTAAAGTCAGGGAAAGCACCAGGTACAGATGGCTTGACAGCGGTTTACTATAAAAACTTACAGTTAGAAATGGTAGAACCTCTTAGAGAATTATTTAATATGATTCAAACGGAAGGTAAAGTCCCTCCATCTTGGAAGACAGCGTTTATATCTTTGATACCCAAAGAAGATCAAGATACTACTCAACCCAAAAATTATAGACCTATTTCATTACTGAATGTAGATTATAAAATTTTTACTAAAATATTAGCAAATAGGTTAATGTTGGTCACTCAACAATTGATACATACGGACCAAACAGGTTTTATACAAGGGAGACAGATGAAAAGTAATGTTAGATTAATTATTAATGCATTAGAATATTTGGGAAAGAACAACCAGATCCCTGCTGCGTTTATATTTTTGGATGCTGAGAAGGCCTTTGATCGAGTTAACTGGCAATTTCTGTTGAAGATACTGCAAAAAATGCAGATAGTAGATAATTTTTTACAGTCAATTAAAGCAATATACCAACAGCAAACAGCACAAATCATAGTCAATGGAAGTCTAACAGACTCTTTTCAAATTGGAAAAGGTACAAGACAGGGCTGTCCTTTGTCCCCATTATTGTTTATTATAACTTTGGAAGTATTGTTGAATAAAATACGGGGCTTGGATGGTTTAAAAGGGATCAAGATTAGGCAGCAAGAATATAGAGTCCGCGCTTTTGCGGATGATTTGGTCATAATATTGGAACAACCGCAGGAATCCAGTATGGTTTTAATGAATATGATTAATCAATATGGTCAAGTGTCGGGCTTTAAAATAAACTTAGGAAAAACCAAAATATTAGCTATAAATATGAATATTAAACAAAAGGAAGAATTAGGAGTGATGCTAGGATGTGAGGTAGTTAAAAAAGTCAAATATCTTGGAGTTAACATTTTAACTTCAAATGGGAAATTATATAAGCATAATTATGAACCACTTTGGCATAGCATACAGACAGAGATGAAAAAATGGGAGAAATTGCACTTATCTTTGCTGGGTAGGATAGCGGCAGTGAAAATGAACATTTTACCAAAATTTTTATTTCTCTTACAAATGTTACCTATACTTAAAAAAGATGCGAACCTTTTAGAATGGCAGAAGGGTATCAACAAATTTGTGTGGGCAGGAAAGAAGCCGAGGGTAAAGATGAAAATAATGCAAGATGTACGTGAGAGAGGAGGATTGAAACTACCTAATTTAAAACTATATTATGATGCAGTGGCATTATCTGTAATTAGTGATTGGATTCACTTAACCAATGATAGAATATTGAACATTGAGGGACACGATCTGGTATTTGGTTGGCATGCTTACCTGTTATTCAACAAAAAATTGGATAAGAACTTTAAAAGTCATATTTTAAGAAATGCTTTATTGCGGGTCTGGAAGAAATACCAATATAAATTAAATGACAAGATACCCATGTGGGCAATTCCTAGACACGCAATTGAAAATATGAATACAGCACAAAAACATGACAGAATTACCTACAGACAGCTTCTTATCTCGGAAAGGGGGGTATTACAATTAAAATCTTTAGAGGTATTAAAAGAGGAGAAGGTAGTTCAAACATGGTTCCAGTATGGGCAATTACAGGCTAGGTGGAAAATAGATCAAAAAATTGGTTTTATTCAAGTTGAGGATAATCTGTTTAAACAAATAAGAGATCAAAGCTTAATGCATATAAAGAGGATATATAATGTATTAATACAGATGGATTCGGAAACAGAATTAGTTAAAGATTGTATGATAAAATGGGCTCAAAATATTGAGGAACCAATAATGTTGGATACATGGGAAAGAATCTGGGTAAGAAATGTGAAATTTACACAAGCTCAAAATCTGAGAGAAAATTTTTACAAGATGTTCTATAGATGGCATTTAGATCCTAAAAAGTTGGCTTCTATGTATCCGAATGTACAGCCTAAATGTTGGAGGTGTGGTTCTCTCGATGCTACATACTATCATATATGGTGGACCTGCCAAAAGGTTAAGGCATTTTGGATAAAAATATGGTGGGTCATGCAAAATGTTTTTAAAAGAAGGATAAAGTTTAGTCCTCAGTTATTTTTACTAGGTATATGTACTGACTTTACAGTGGTAGAGACCAATTTGATTCTGCACCTGATAACTGCAGCAAGACTGTTGGTGGCGCAATATTGGAAGAAGGAAGACTTGCCTACAATCCAAGAATGGACATTGAAAGTAACAAACTTAGCTGAAATGGCTAAAATATCGGCATATCTCAAAGATCATTCAAATGAGAGATATAAACGAGACTGGAAAAAATGGATTGACTATATACAAAATAAATACGGGACTAAGAAATTCCAGTTAGCCTATGCTTAAGATCAGAAATGATTTAAACTGTTAAAAGTCAGTTCAGTAAGAAGAAGCTAAGGTCAATCTAGAATGTCATTAATTTCTTTATTTCTTTTTTCTCAATAGATTTTAGACTGTGTTAGTTAAAAATCCATACCGTGTACGGGTTCTGGGAAGTCGGGGGGGGGAAGGAGGAGGGGGGGTGGGGGGGTGGAGGGAGGGAGGGGTACACACAACAAAAAAAAATTGTACTTCAATGTCTTAATGATTGACAAATGATGACATATTTGGGTTTTTTTTAAAGAAAAATAAAAAAGTTCTGTTCATATAAGAGTTCTAAGAAACTGAATTCATTCTTTATCATTTGTGTTAGCTCAAGCCTAGAGCGACGCTGGAGGGCCAGTAAATCTGAATCTGACGGAACACAATTAAGAGTCTTTATTAGGACTTATCTAGTGGCGATTAAGAGCCAAGGTGGCGCAGTGGTTAAATGCAGCACTGCAGGCTACTGCTAGATCAGCAGGTCAGCGGTTCAAATCTCACCGGCTCAGGGTTGACTCAGCCTTCCATCCTTCCGAGGTGGGTAAAATGAGGACCCAGATTGTTGGGGGCAATATGCTGACTCTCTGTAAACCGCTTAGAGAGGCCTGAAAGGCCTATGAAGCGGTATATAAGTCTACTGCTATTGCTATTGCTATTGCTATTGATACCAAAAATGTACTCATTTTTCCGCTCTTATTGCATCCACAGATTCCTGCCCGGCCTCATCCTGTTTAGGATAACCCGCTCCCTCCTGAAAGGGAGGGATGCGGGAGAACCCTTACAGGGAAGAGCTGTTCAGTTTCTGTCGGACAAAGTTGCTCAGATTCGGACGGACCTGGACTCCACTTGGACAGTACCTGCGGAGATGCTGAGAGTGGGCCTTGATCAGATTTCTTGGAGTGAGTTCCAGCTTGTCCTGCCTGAGGAAGTGGACAAGGTCATGGGAGCTGTGAGTGCCTCCACCTGCTTACTGGACCCGTGTCCCTCCTGGCTGGTCGAGACCAGCAGGGAGGTTACACGAGGCTGGCTCCAGAGGATTGTTAATACCTCTCTACAGGAGGGATCTTTCCCGCTGCCCTTAAAGGACGTGGTAGTAAGACCCCTCCTTAAGAAGCCTTCTCTGGATCCAGCTATCCTTAAAAATTATCGTCCAGTCTCCAACCTCCTTTTTGTAGGGAAGGTTGTTGAGAAGGTGGTGGCCTTTCAGCTCCAATGGACCTTGGATGAAGCTGATTATCTAGATCCCTTTCAGTCGGGTTTCAGGCCTGGTTACTCCACTGAAACTGCTTTGGTCGTGCTGACCGATGATCTCTGGCGGGCCAGGGATAGAGGACATTCCTCTATCCTGGTGCTTCTTGACCTCTCAGCGACCTTCGATACCATCGACCATGCGACGATTGGGAGAGGTGGGAGTGAGAGGCACTATTCTATGGTGGTTCTCCTCTTACCTCTCAGATAGGTCGCAGTCGGTGTTGGTTGGAGGACAGAGGTCGACCCCTAGGCCCCTAAAGTATGGGGTGCCTCAGGGCTCGGTCTTGCCCCCCTCCTATTTAACATTTACATGAAGCCGCTGGGTGAGATCATTCACCGGCACGGGATCAAATACCACCAATATGCGGACGATACCCAGTTGTATCTGTCCGCCCCGTGCCAACTCAGCGAAGCGGCTGAAGTGATGTGCCAGTGCCTGGAGGCTGTCAGGGTCTGGATGGGAGTAAACAAGCTGGCACTCAATCCAGACAAGACCGAGTGGCTATTGATGTTGCCCCCCAAGGACGGACCAGATATTCCATCTCTTAGCCTGGGGGGTGAAATCCTTCACCCCTCAGAGAGGGTCCGCAACTTGGGTGTCCTCCTGGATTCACAGCTGACATTAGAATACCACCTGTCAGCTTTTGCCCAGGTTTGCCTGGTGTACCAGTTGTGGCCCTACCTGGACCGGGAGGCACTTCAAATGGTCACTCATGCTCTCATCACCTCTAGGCTTGATTACTGCAATGCGCTTTACATGAGGCTGCCCCTGAAGAGTGTTCGGAGACTACAATTGGTCCAGAATGCAGCCACGTGAGCAATATCGGGTGTACCTAGATACACCCATGTTACACCTATCCTCCGTGAGCTGCACTGGCTCCCCATTGGTCTCCGAACGTGCTTCACGGTGCTGGTTATTATCTTTAAAGCCCTACATGGCTTAGGACCTGGATATCTGTGGGACCGCCTCCTGCCACATACCTCCCAACGACCCATAAGATCTCACAGGCTGGGCCTCCTTCGAGTACCGTTGACCGGGCAATGCCGGTTGGCGACTACTCAGGGGAGGGCTTTCTCTGTAGCTGCTCCGACCCTGTGGAATGATCTACCCACAGAGATCCGGACCCTTCCCACTCTCTCGGCCTTCCGGAAAGCCATTAAAACCTGGCTGTTCCGGCAGGCCTGGGGCTGTTGACCCTAAAATACGGTCCAGCCCCATTTAGAACGGAGTGTATGGTGTGTTGTTTTATTAAATCTATCTTTTCTTTTTCCCTGTATTTTATTTTTTGATTTTATTTCTGTATTGTAAGCCGCCCGGAGTCCTACGGGATTGGGGGGCATATAAATGTTATTAAACTCTAATGTTATTAATGTTATTAAATTCTAAGTGATAATTTCTTTTAATTTCTTTTAATTGTAATTTGAAGTACCATATCTGTAGTTGGCAACTTCATCAGCATCTATATCAGAGGTGGTATTCAGTAGGTTCTGACCAGTTCTGGAGAACCAGTAGCAGACATTTTGAGTAGTTCAGAGAACCAGTAAATATTACCTCTGACTGACCCAGCCCCCATCTATTCTCTGCCTCCCAAGTCCCAGTTGATTGGGAGGGAATGGGGATTTTGCAGTAACCTTCCCCTGGAGTGGGGAGGAAATGGAAATTTTATAGTATTCCCACCCTCCCCGGAGTGGAGTGGGAATGGAGATTTTACGGTATCCTTCCCCTGCCATGACCACGAAGTCATGCCCGCCATGCCACGCCCACCATGTCACACACACAGAACTGGTAGTAAAAAAAAATTGAATCCCACCAGTGATCTATATCCTTAGAAAGTAGCTAGGTAACTGCGCAACTCCAAAATTAAATAAAAACACTTTTTAAAATGTGAAATTAAATAAAAATGGTTTAAATATTGATCAACAAACCCTGGAAAATGTCAGAATTTCTACTGGGGACTTTGCAAGATTTCACTGAAAGTACCAACATTTCAAAAAACTGCCAGTGAAAGATAATATAGTTGGAACCTGAAAAGATTGTTGATTTTGATATTTCACAATGGTATAAATTAATTATAAAACTACTTTAAAAGTATTCACATTTTTTTCCTTGGCTTCTTAGTGCAAGTGAATTTGTGATGTTTTGTATTAATTTTAGAGTAAGATGACAATGTGGAAATAATGAGAAAAATGTCTTGAAGCAATTATTTTCTTCAATTTTGGTCTAACTTGTTGATTATTTATTTTTTTACATTTTGACTCTTTTTATAACTAATTCCACAAAATGTCAAGAATTCAGCCTGATCTTCCCAGCAAACAGCATAAGAAACTAGCGACACAATCAGAGTATCATATGCACAAACTTAGTGATTCCTGATGGCTGCACCATCTCATCAGCAAGTGCCTGTTGGAATTGTGAAAAAAAAGTATCTGGAAAAAATAGTATTTCTATTACGTGTGTGTGCGTGTGCGCATTTGTGTGTGTGTCTGTGAGAGAGAGAGAGAGAGAGAGAGAGAGAGAGAGAGAGATGGCGATGGAGAGAGAGAGAGAGAAAGATGGAAAGAGAGAGAGAGATGGAAAGAGAGAGAGAGAGAGAAAAGCCATTTTATACTTTCTTATGTGTGTATATGTATGCATATATGTTTATGGGTCCAGATGTATATGTCATCATATCACATCAGAGATGGGTTCCTATCGGTTTGGCCCAGTTGAGCCAAACCGGTAGTGGTATCATGGCCTGGGTCACTGCTGGTTCCAGTGACCCAGGCCACAATACCACTACCTGCAACACCTCCAAACCAGTTTCTTGGTCGCCGCCATTGGCGCCATCATCTTGTTTTTAAGTTCTGCACATGCACAGAACAATTTTAATTGAAAGCCAGCCAGAACCCACATCACATCATATCATCATTTCACACTTTTCTCCATTATATCACCTTCCCTCTAATCTCATAGTTAGGAGAGCCACAGTTTTGAGGTATTTAAACCCTGATGTTCTGCTGCTATCTAGTGGCAAGTTACAATAACAGAATTCAATCTCATCCTATTTATTGGTTGCTTATCAAATTTATAAACTGCTTCATTTTGGAGACTCTAGATTCTGTACGAAATCAAACACAGAGCAAAGAACAATAATATACAAACCCATATAACTATAAGTAATAACAATAATAGCATATAGCATTATTTTACACATTTCTGCTAGACAATTCAAATAGCTTGCATAGGCTTCTGGTTTCTGCTTTTCACTGCTTTCACTGACTGGTCCAGAGCTTTATCATTGCTAATAGGATGCTGTAGTAGTGCATTAACAATTCTCCCCTTAAATTGGCAATGAAGCTAAATGAATAGTGATTACAGAGATGGTTGATGCTTCCTAAAAGGCAAATCCAACAAAGACTGCTGCTTTATATCCACAGGGCTGGCCTGAGACATTTATTGCTTTGAAAGGAAGAGGAGATGGAACTACACCATTTGATTTAGAAAAATCAAACTGGATGTGTAACCCACTTTCTCCTGAGGGAAATGCTGTGCCAGGAATTAGAAACACACCACTTTCATTTTGTCTTGTAGGATAGAAAATGAAGACTAAATTGATGTTTCAGGTCTAAATTGTAGTAACTCAGGCTTATAATCTCATTGGTACCTGAAAAAATATTTTTAAAATGAACAATGGGTTCATAATGACTGTTGACTTAGATATTTGTTGCAGCAGGAGCTGGGACAGTTCCAAACAAAATAAATCAGGGGTGAAATGCTATCCGGTCAGACCAGTTCACCTGAAGTGGTAGCAAAATAAATGCTACCAGTTCAAGTGAACTGATATTTCCGGTGAACTGGTATTTCCAATTATCAGCTGTGACGTGTGATTTATATTAGTAGAAAGCAGGATTTCCTGCTTTCTAGATAATCTAAATCCCATAGCACAGCAGATTCCACCCCCCCCCCCGTGTTCTACTTATCTTCCAGGCGCACTCGGTAGCAGGCTCCGCCCACCTGCCTGGACATCATAACATCCGTTTTTGATGCTCTCCACATGCATGGAAGGTCCTAGCATGCACAGAGGTGGCATGTGCGAGCAGAGCACACATGCGCACTCACATTTGTGAACCGGTAGCGAAGGTAAATCGATTTCACCCCTAAAATAAATACTGCTTCTGTCAGTGTTTTGACTAAGAAAGCATTTATCAACAAAGTAGACTTGCAGTCCTGAACTCTAGCAAGATTTGTAGCTGAGAGTTAGCTAATTTCTTCCATTTTTTATTGACATTTCAAGGCACACATAATTTTTTAATGAAATGCAGTCATGCAATCATAGAATATAAGCATTGAAAGAGATCTGGAAGTTCACTTAGTCCAGCTCCTCTCCAGTATAGAATGTATAGAATTAGAAATAGAAATGAATGAGAAATGAGTATAGAATTAGTACAGAATAACTAATATGATGGCCATTAAATATATTCAATGAAGAGTGTCTACTGCCTCCTGTGGCAGTCTGTTCCATTGTTAGTCTCAATGAATTTTTCTGATATCTAACCAAAATTTACTTTTTTGTTATTTAAACCCATTTTATCATGTCTCCTTGCAATCTTATTCTCTTCTCTAAGTTAAATATACCAAACACTTCCAACCCTTCTCATAAGCTTTTCCTTCCAGACCTGTTATTAATTTGCTTGCTCTCCTCTGGATATGCTTTCATTTGTATGAATTCTTTCTATAACTGAGTGCCCAGAATTGGACCCCATATTTGAGATGAAATTTAGCTAGAACAGAATACAGATAAATAATGATTTTTCTTAAGTTCAAAGCATTACTTCCATTGATGTGGTCTGGGATAGCATTTTGAAACGTTTCTACATTCCTGCTTGTACTTTTCCTACATAAATATGGAAATTGCATGTCTCCCTGTTAAAATTAAAAGGTGGGAGGTATTGTTAGTATTTTAGAAGACAGAATAGTTAGAATTCAAAATAATTGCTTTTTATTTTGTATTTTATTTTGTTTTGAACTTCTTAAATGCCATTATCATTGTACAGAAATTTGGCCATAAAACAAATTTGCAGCATGGCTCAAAAATGAATTACATATTGATTTTATTATTGCTAAGGCCAGAGATCTACCAAACAGTTAAAACTAATAGAATAAAATCAAATATCAAATAGGCTAGGTTTAGGATTAAGGTAATCAGCAACTAAACTGAGTTATATCTATGAAAATATTTGCTTCAACTGGCCCTTCATTTTCATTGCTGTTGCACAATATTTTGCTACAGTCCAAACTTGAGAGTTCAAAAAGAAAAAAAAAGTAAAACCATACAAATGTTTGTTCCAGGCTACTGATGAAACAGAGATAAGATAGAGGTATTATAGATTTACTACATCTATAGTAAAATAACACATATTAGATGACTTTGATATCTCCAATACCACATGGGCAGACACATTTATCTTAAGGGGTCTTAGAATAACTTTCCATTAATAATGCCAAGGTTAAAATATTATATCTAGCCCTGGAACAAAAAGTTTTTTTTTCTTAACTTGGGAAATATAAGTAAGGAGCGATAGCCACCTGTTTCTTTGTCACCGAGGTCTGTTTTCTCTGGTCCAATATGCTTATTTCTGCCTGAAACTCAGTGTCATTTAATTTTCGCAGAAAAGCCTGTTTGGCAATAGTTTAACATTATTCTCCTTGACTAACCAATATTTTAGGCATGCTGGTTTTGAACCAAGGAAGAGCACTACTTATCCCTCTAGATGGATCATCTTTTTATCCATTTGATAAAGACCATGACTTTAGATTTTTGAAGGTTAAAAATCACCCTATTCTATTACCATATTGGAATAAAAACCACATTACTTTTCCAAGCTCTATAGGAGAGCAAGAGACAAGCTGCATCACCTGCATTTTGGGATCTTGTGACTTATTACTTTGGGGGGTTTGACAGTCCTATAGTCTCAGTGCCTGAGAAACCGTCCATCAAGGAGCTAAATGACTACAGATTGGTTGCACTGACATCCGTAGTTATGAAAACCTTTGAAAGGCTAGTGCTGGCCCACCTGAAAATCATTATGGATCTATTGTTAGACTTCCCCACTTGCAATTTGCCTACCAAGCAAATAGATTCACAGATGATGATGTTAATACGGCATTGCACTACATCTTACAATATCTTGAATCTATAAGGACCTATGCAAACCAGTATGCTGCAACAGGGCTGGGCGTCCACCACGTGTACGTGTGTGCATGCGTACCCACCACTCATGATGCTCCAGCTGCTCAGTGGAGTGTCGCACAGGCGACCTATGCCCCTTGCACATGCGCAAATGCCCCGGTCAGCTCAAATAGAGGTAAGGAGAGCAGGCGGGTGAGTGGGCCCTCCAGAGCACCATACCAGAATGGTGTCTGGTGCTCCCAGCAGGCACCGGTACGCCCGTCATATCCCACCACTGTATGCAAGGGTCCTCTTTGTAAACTTTAGCAAGCCTTCAATATCATCTTTCCAGATATTCTTCTCACTAAACTGACTTAGCTAGCTGTGTTGATCATAAGTTTTCTAACAGATAGGAAGCAGAAAGTGAAGCTAAACAAAATCAAATCAGTTACTTGTACTATTAGCACATTGAGATGTGCTCTCTCCATTACTCTTTTCTCTATATACCAACAACTGCATCTCAATGGATCCCTCTGTCAAAGTACTGAAGTTTGCAGATGATACAACAGTGATTGATCTCATTCGAGATGCCACCAAATCTGTATACAGACAGGAAGTTGAACAACTGGCCCGATGGTGTGGCCAGAACAATCTTGAACTGAACACACCCCAAACTGTAGAGATGATAGTAGATTTTAGGAGAAGCCCTCCTATTCTAGTACTTCTTACAATACTAGACAATACAGTATCAACAGTAGAGACTTTCAGATTTCTAGGTTCTATAATATCTCTGGTCTTAAAATGGACACCTAACATCAAAAAAGCACAACAAAGAATGTTCTTCTTGTGCCAACTCAGAAAGCTCAGACTGCCCTAGGAGCTGCTGAAAGAGTTCTACCAATGAATTACTAAGTCTGTCACCTGGATTTCAGTAACTGTCTGGTTTGATACAGCAACCAAACAGCACAGATAGAGACCCCAATGGATACTTAGGACTACAAAAAAAATAACTGCAACCAGCTTGTATTCCACTGAGGACTTGTGTACTGCACAAGCCAGAAAAAGGGCTATGAAAATATTTGCAGACCTCTCACATCCTGGACATAACTGTTTCAATCTCTTCCTTCAATTCGATGCTATAGGATATTGCACACAAGCAGACACAAAGACAGTTCTCCCACCCCCACCCCGTGCAATCACTTTTCTAAACAATTAATTCCCACAACATTGTCTTTGACATGGGATATAAAACCATCTACTGTAGTTATATTATATTATATATAATCTATATTATCTATTATCCTTTCTTCTTTCCTATTACCTATTTCCTTAGCTTCTTATGACTATAACTTTGGTGTTTGTATCTCATGATTTATGTTGATTGCCTTTATTTAGTATCCTATTATGATTTATGCTGTTTGCTCATTTAGTATCCTATGGCTATCACTGAGTTTGTATCTTGTGATTTGTGATGATTGTATTTTATGATTATGATCATGATTTATCACTTGCTGCTTGTATGTACACTGAGAGCTTATGCACTTGAGACAAATTCCTTGTGTGTTCAATCACATTTGGCCAATAAAGAATTCTGTTCTATTCTATTCTGAGTTATTAACCGATTCAATAATGGACTAAATAAACGGACAAGCAAGAGAAAATCCATTAACATTCAAAAACATCCTGTGAACCACAAAAGTAAAAGTGCCCAAAAATGAATTATGAATGTATACTGAAAACAGAAGCATTGACTTATTTTCCATGACCCGTAGGTGCCAAAAATATGTGGTTTTCATCCACAAAACAACAATTGGAATCTGAAATAGAAAGAGAAAACAAGACAGATATGTGGATCCCAGTGTTAGTCTAAATGCTGTTATCTCTGCATTTCTGCACTTCTAGGCAATTAACAGCTGAAAAAGCCATGGACAATTCAAATTATTGATGCTGAGTAAACACATAACTGAACTTCTTAGTGTTCAGTTCAGTCAATTAATAAAGATAAATTGAACATATAAAAATATGTATAAATGAAGATATTAATAAAGATGTTTCAAACCAGAATGGAATATGAATAAAGTAATTATGGCAGAGAACTATTTATTTTAAAGTATATAGCTGTCTGGAAATTCTTTAAGTACTAATCTCTTTTGTATAATGTTGTGCATTCTCAATATCTTGAATCAGCTTTTGTAGGCTTGTGAAAAGTTCCATTGCTTCACAGAACTGCTTTCAATCCTATCAAAGCAGAAATTTAACTTGAGGCAGCATCTCAGTTTGAAAAAAAGCATTCCATCTTGATGCTCCCCAATGAAAAACCTAAGTGGTGTTGTAGCTCTACAATCAGAGCTTGTAAAAAAAACTTACTATGAATCCATGCCAATGGGGAAGACTATCACCTGGGGTGAAAGCAGAGCCTTTCATGTGACTCTGCTGCATCTTTTTGGAAAGTAACAGTTCCTGCTCTGCAAAGGAGCTCTCAATCTACATCTTGACTCAGGCTGCATTTAAAGTTTTGCTATAAGGTTCATGAAAAACCCTAACTTAGACTAATTGAAACCAGTTTTCTTAATACTGGATATTCATCACTTACTCTATATGCCAAAATTCTTGATATGTTTAATTGTTCATTTGTGACTGAATTGAAGCCGTCATGTTGAATGGACACATAATGAGCATCAGTAGAAAAGTAGAAATTATTAATGTATTAAAACTTATGACATAATGCAAAATGAAAGCAACTGTATGATGTTTGATTGGAAACACTGATTCAAATGAAAGATCCCTTCAGATCCAATTACTGAATTGGTTCAGAGTGTAGAATCAAATCAGGTGCTTTTGAATTGAAGTGGCAATTCAATGGGCTTTATATGCTTTTATTAAAGCATGTGTATATTAAAGTTATTAATACTTTTATTGAATTGATTCCTTAAATGAATTTGGCAATTCAAATTGATTATTAATTCTAACTGACCTGAGCCTTTGAAACAAACAGTGTTTGTTTGTTTATAATTTTGATTTATAAGACTGTCTCAATTTAAAACTTACTGTTACCAATAAACAGTAAAACTTACCAATTTAAAACTTACAATTAAAACCACTACTAAGCCTTAAAAAACAAACAAAAAGAACAGAAAGAGAATATCCTGTAATAAACCTTGAGCAGATTTGGGGAATCTCCCAGGGGAATGCAGCTATTGTAAAAATTGATATACTCCTATAGGGGATGGTTATTGTCTTCCACAATCATCTTTGGATACACAAGGAATGGTAAGAAAAGTAGGAGATACTCACCTAGTTAGCCAGATCATCTGAATTCATCCTGACAATCAATTGGATGGCAGATTTTGCTGTCAGATTATCTTTACATTATGACATGGGGAAAATATACCATAAAGCTGTGTGGTCCTTGGTGCTCTCTGAGCTTGGTTGTTTTCTCGCATTACCAAACTAGGTAACATAATCAGTGCTAGAAGGACTCGTTTTTTATACTGGTGGTTTGTCCTGTCAGTGTTGGTGGGAATGGTCTTAGTGGTTCCCTGATTAGGCTGTTGTTTTCTGTTAGTGTTTATCTCTGTCAGTTGTTTTCTGTCAGTGTTTATCTCTGTGACTAGACCAAGCCAAATCTATGCTAGAGAATTCCTAGAAGCCTGGCACTCAGACAAATTGGTCATCAGCAGACTCAAAGAGATAAGCAACATCTACATTTCACTCAAAAGAGACAATCTAAAAGTCCAAAGGGAAACAAAAAGACCAAAACACATCCTCACCAGCAATCAACATCCTGATGAACAGTAGTTAATGTTCTGTACTGAAAATGATGGGTGGCTGCCAGAATAACTGAGGCGGAGACAGAAATAAAGGCTAACAAGCTTATTCCTTAAACAGCAACAAGCTAACAGAATAACCAGCTCCGAAGCAGACACAGCTGAGCTTCCCATCTGACAGCTTCCTTTTATATTCAAAGCTGTCAGATGGCCAGCCAATCAGCTGTTGGCTTTCTCCCGCCAATACACAACATGGTGAGCATGCTCAGAACGTGACACTCCTTCCTACCATGTTCGCGCAAGCGTAGTCTTGTAAGTAGATCAGGCGGCGCCTAACCTGGCTTGAGTGATGCAGCTCAGGGTTGACGTCAGGAGTGGATGGACGACTCTCCGAGGACCCGGACTTGCAGGATGATGGCAGCGACAGACATGGAAACAACAGGGGTCGGCCCGGCTCCCACGGTAAGTCGGTGTCCAGCATCTCCGGGTGGGCCGCAGGCTTGTCTGATGGTGCTGTACTCGTGCCCGTGTTTCCGTACTCCAGCTGGGACTGGTCAGGCTGCTGCGCTGATTGGCCCCATCTGGCCCGCCATACCCGGCTGTCGTCCAGCTTCACCCTGTAGGAACAGGGTCTGGTCTGGTCAGCCACAATGCCCAGCAACCACAAGGGATGGCCTACGCAATTTCTGATATATACTGCCAGGTATATACCAGGTGCCCCCAATTGAGCCAAGGGTTTTTCCGTGGCGTAATTAGGGTGAAGCCTATCTAGGCAGGTCCTAAGGTGCCTGCCCATTAATAATTCAGCGGGACTAATGTTAGTAGTTGGGCAAGGAGTGGTGTGATGGGCCAACAAGAAGGCATCTATGCGTTCTTGCCAGTTGGCCGGGCCCATCTTGGCGAGTGCTTCCTTGGAGAAGAGCGCCATGCGTTCCGCCAGGCCATTGCTGGCCTAGTGGAATGGAGAAGTCAACACGTGGCAAACCTCCAGGATCTCCAGGAATCCCTCGAACTTAGCTGATGTAAGTTGGGGTCCATTGTCAGACACCAGGACATCCGGGAGCCTGTGGGTTGTGAATAAATTCCTGAGGGCCCCAATCAGTGCCTCTAAAATGGTGGATTTAGATTTAGATTTTTTAGATTTTATTTATTATTTATAGGCCGCCCTTTTCCCTGAGGGGACTCAGGGCGGCTTACAATTCATGGGAGGGGGTGTGCAAGACAAAACATAAGACAGTACGTGAATAAAAAAATAAACAATAAAACACAACTTTCATTCAACATTCGGGTGGGGCGGATTAAAATCTTTATCCCCAGGCCTCACGGGATAGCCAGATCTTAAGGGCTGTGCGGAAGGTCTGGACGGTGGTGAGGGTGCGAATCTCCACGGGGAGATCGTTCCAAAGGGTCGGAGCTACTACTGAAAAGGCTCTCCTCCGCGTAGTCGCCAGTCGGCACCGACTGGTGGATGGAACTCGGAGGAGGCCTAATCTGTGCGATCTAATAGGTCGAAGGGAGGTAATTGGCAGGAGGCAGTCTCTCAAGTACTCAGATCCACTACCATAGAGGGCTTTATGAGTGGTAAGTAGCACCTTGAAGCGCACCCGGAGATCAACAGGTAGCCAGCGCAGCTCGCGGAGGATAGGTGTTATGTGGGCGAACCATGGTGCGCCCACAATCACTCGCGCGGCCGCATTCTGGACTAGCTGAAGTCGCCGGATGCTCTTCAAGGGCAGCCCCATGTAGAGCACATTGCAGTATTCCAGCCTAGAGGTCACAAGGGCTCGAGTGACTGTTGTGAGGGCCTCCCGATTCAGGTAGGGTCGCAACTGGCGCACCAGGCGAACCTGGGCAAATGCCCCCCTGGTCACAGCCAACAGGTGATGGTCAAAGGTCAGCTGTGGGTCCAGGAGGACTCCCAAGTTGCGAACCCTATCTGAGGGGTATAAAATTTGACCCCCCAGCCTGAGCGATGGAACACTAGCCAAATTATTGGGAGGGAAACACAACAGCCACTCGGTCTTGTCCGGGTTGAGTACCAGTTTGTTAGCTCTCATCCAGTTCTTAACGGCCTCAAGACCCCGGTTCATCACGTCCACCGCTTCATTGAGTTGGCACGGGGCGGACAGATACAACTGAGTGTCGTCCGCGTATTGGTGGTATTTTATCCCGTGCCTCCGAATGATCTCGCCCAGCGGTTTCATGTAGATGTTAAATAGTAGGGGGGATAAGACCGAACCCTGCGGCACCCCATATGTTAGGGGCCTAGGGGACGATCTCTGCCCCCCAACCAATACCGACTGCGACCTGTCCGAGAGGTAGGAGGAGAACCACTGCAAAACAGTGCCTCCCACCCCCACCTCCCGCAGTCGTCGCAGAAGGATACCATGGTCGATGGTATCGAAAGCCGCCGAGAGGTCGAGGAGAACCAGGATGGATGCATGGCCTCCATCCCTGGCTCTCCAGAGATCATCGGTCAATGCGACCAAAGCGGTTTCTGTGCTGTAACCAGGTCTGAAGCCGGACTGGAAGGGGTCAAGGTAACTAGCTTCCTCCAAGGACCGTTGGAGCTGGAAGGCCACCACCTTCTCAACAACCTTCCCAACAAAGGGGAGGTTGGAGACTGGACGGTAATTGTTGAAAATGGCTGGATCCAAGGATGGTTTCTTCAGGAGAGGTCTCACCACCGCCGCTTTAAGTGCGGCGGGGAAGTGCCCCTCCTGAAGGGAGGTGGTAACGACCGCCTGGATCCAGCCTCGTGTCACCTCACTGCTGTTGGCAACCAGCCAGGAGGGACACGGGTCCAGTACACAGGTGGAGGCACTCACAGCTCGTATGGCCTTGTCCACATCCCCAGGGGCAACATCCTGAAACTCAACCCAGAGATGGTCTGCCAAGTTATCCCCCTGTGCCTCGGCTGGATCTGCAAAGGTGGAGTCCAAGTCCGACCGAAACCGAGCAACTTTGTCCGCTAAGAACTGGACATAATCCTCAGCCTTACCCTGCAGGGGGTCCCCCGTATCCCTCCTATTTAGGAGGGAGCGGGTTATCCTAAACAGGGCGGCTGGGCGGGACTCAGCGGACGCAACCAAGGTGGCAATATACGTTCTTTTTGCTGTCCTCAATGCCCTGATATATTCCTTGGTGCAAGTTGTTAAAAGTGCTCGGTTCGATTCGGACTTATCGGACCTTCACAGGTGCTCTAGGCGTCTCCTCCAGCACTTCTTCTCCCGGAGCTCCTCGGTGAACCAAGGAGGCCTCCGGGATCCGCCGACCTGGAGGGGGCGTAGTGGCGCAATCCGGTCAAGGGACTCCGATGCTGCCGAGTGCCAGGCAGCAACCAGAGCCTCTGCCGAACTGTGGGCGAGAGTATCAGGAATAACCCCAAGCTCCGTCTGGAACCTCAAAGGGTCCATAAGTCGCCTGGGGCGGAACCACCTGGTCGGTTCCTCCTCCCTACAGTGGGGGTTTGGCCTCCGGAAGTCAAGCCACAGTAGGCAGTGGTCTGACCACGACAGGGGTATGATCTCATTACCCCTCAGACCAAGATCACAAGTCCACTGCTCCGAGAGGAATACGAGGTCGAGCATGTGACCCGCTGAATGGGTTGGGCCCCGAGTTACCTGGGTCAAGCCCATGGCTGTCATGGAAGCCATGAACTCCTGCGCTCCATCAGAGTGTTCACAGAGCGAAGGCAAATTGAAATCCCCCAGGACCATAAGCCTGGGGAACTCAATTGCCAGCTCGGCTACTGACTCGAGGAGCGAGGGGAGGGCTGCTGCAACGCTGTTGGGAGGCAGGTACGTTAGCAGCAGACCCACTTGACCCTTGAGGTCCAACTTCACCAGCAGGGACTCACACCCGACAAGCTCCGGAGCAGGGATCCTACGAGGTGTTAAAGACTCCCGGATAACGATAGCCACACCGCCACCCCTTCCCTGGGCTCTCGGCTGATGAAGCACCTGAAATCCATCTGGGCACATCTCTACGAGGGGGACTCCTCCCTCCGTGCCCAGCCAGGTTTCAGTAATACATGCCAGATCTGCCCTCTCGTCTAAAATTAAGTCCCGGATGAGGGGAGCCTTCTGAACAACAGACCTGGCATTTAGCGACAACAGCCTGAGACCAGGGTCCTGATTACTCGCGCCATCTGGCCTCGGAGTGGGACTCATAGGGCCGGAAGGAGGGATCTCTGTGATGTAGCGAACCCTCCTTCCCCGGTAATGGCCAGCCCTAAAGTCCCCGCCATATCTGCCCCTCCCTGTTACGACCGCAATGCTCCGACCCACTCCCGTGGCCGTGGTCCCCCCAACCACCCCAGTGACCCCCGCATTCCCCGGCAGGTCCTCCGAATCAGACATACTCAGGCGCTCACACAAACAATCCCCACATGATAATTAAAACACAAAAATACAACGATAATAACAATAAAAGTGGGATCATTCAATTCACACATACAAGTCCCATACACTCACCATACCGTTTAAAAAATGTGCGCAGCGTGCGAAGATGTTACAAAAGGTCATACAAAAAATATACAGAAGGGGAAGATGGCATTTCTTCCCTTCTTACGCAGTTGGAAAGGTCCCAAGAGTCTAGGTGGTTAAAAAGACCACCAACGATGTTTAGTCCGGTTTGCCAACGATGTTGGGGAAGGCAAAGTCTAGGTGACTGAGATGGTTTCCCTGGGGTGGCGAAAAGTAATGTTGGTCGGGCAGATACAGTTTGTTCGCGCATGTGGAAGCCCAGAGGATGTAATTGCAGAAAGGGTGGGTAGATGTTAAAAAAGATGAAAAAAGTACCAGTAATGGCCACAGGGGGGAGTCTAAAATAGTAAACCAGCCCAAAGATGAAAAAAAGTACCAGTAGTGGCCACTGGAGGGAGTCTAAGCTCCAGGTACCTTGCCTTTCCAGAGCAATGGCGTCCAATGTAGAAGAGTTCAGTAAATAGTTCTGTCGGACGTGGCTCTCTTGAGATGGCAACAGCAGCAAACAATAACCAACACAGCCAGCACAACGAGGAACCCATCGTTGAAGTCCTGGGGTCACAGCCCCGGCACTTAAACAATAGGTGGAAGCCGACGGAGGCAATGGCAAGATGTAAGATAAATGCCGTGCCAAAGGGGAAAAGGGAAAATCAGCTGGGCTGCGTTGCAGAGCTGCAGGATTGTAGTGAGGGGAGAGAGCTAGTTCTCTAGTCCAGGCAGGCACTTCCATAGGATTCCCCACCCCCTGTTCGGGGCACAAGCCCGCACGCCAACAATAAAAGTTATTTAATGAAAGACCGGGTCTCCCAGGGCAATGGGGCGGCGAGGCCAAAACCACCGCCGCTCGCGTAAAGCCGCCGCCGACCAGCTGTTTAAGAAAATCGTCGAGGGAGGTAACACCATCCAGGAGCCACCCAGAGGCAGCCCCCTCCTCAAATAATTACCTCCCCGGGAAGCCTGAGCGTTGGTATCTTGGAGGGACCCCTCCATTCTCATGTCCGGGGTCTTGGTCACCTGAAGTCTTTTGTTTTTTTGATTTCGATAGCCGGAGCGGTGAGACTTGGCAGCCATCTCCCATTCTCACACATGCGCAGTTTTTCATGAGATGTCATTCTCATGATTTCTAACCAGTTAGAAAAGCATCCACCATGAAGAGAAACACCTGTCCTTGAAGTGGCCCCCAAAAATCAACGTGGATGTGGAACCATGGCGAGCTGGGATGTTCCCATTTGTGTGGTGTGGCTTTGGGCGGGGACGCCTGGAAGCTTTGGCATTGGGGGCACTTTGAGACGTATGCTGTGATGTCTTGATCTAACTTAGGCCACCAAAGGTAACTGTGTCCTAAAGCCTTCATAAAGACAATTCCGGGGTGTTCACAGTGAAGTTTATCCAAAAGTGTGGCTCTCAGAGGGGGTGGGACAATTACCCTGTGACCCCATAGAAGGCAGCCGCTCTGAACAGATAGCTTCTGCAGGCGCATTTTGTATGGGAGGAAATCTGGCCCTATGGCATCTCGTGGCCACCCCCGTTTCACCCAATCTAAGACCCAGGAGATTACTTTGTCCTTTGCAGACTGCCGGGCGATGTCAGCAGCGGTGACCGGTAGGTTAAGGTCCTCAATCAAGAGGACAGATGTAGCTGGTGCCAGGTCTTAAATCACAGCAGGGAGGGGGTATCTGCTTAGTGCATCTGCATGGTGATTTGCTTCCCCGGGCGGTGGAGTAGAGTGTAGTTGTAGGCGGCCAGGAATGCTGTCCAGCAGGTCATGCGAGGGGAGAGCACTTGTGGTGCTTGCTTGTCCCCTGCGAGCAGGCCGAGAAGTGGTTTGTGGTCAGTAACAATCTAGAACCGGCAACCGTAGACATAGTGATGGACACGCTTAACCCCAGGGACAATGGCTAGGGCTTCTTTGTCCACTTGCATGTAATTTCTTTCGGCTGGAGACAAAGTCCTTGAAAAGAATGTGACGAGCACCTCAGTGCCATTTGGCAGTTTGTGACCTAGGACACCGCCGACTCCATATTGGGAAGTGTCACAAGCCAGAAGCAACAGCAAGTGTTTGTTGTATTGCAATAGAACAGCATTAATACCAGCAATTGCTTTACTGTTTTGAATGCAGTGGCTTCCCTGTGGCCCCAAACCTATGGGGCTTTCTGGTCTAGAAGGTGATGAAGTGGTTCAGACACAGAAGCCTTGTGGGGCAGGAACAATGCATAGAAGTTCATCAACCCAAGGAAGGCTTGGAGTTCGGCTCTCGTGGTTGGAGTTGGTGCCTCCACGATTGCCTTGGTCTTGGTTGCAGTCAGATGGAGCCCAGTGGCATCGTCGAGATACATCAGGAACTCGACCTGGGGCATAGCAACCTGGCACTTTTCGCGCTTGACTTTCAAGCCTGCTTGCTGGAAATAATGAAGGACTGCGCAAAGTCTGCCATTAGTTCGGGATGGCTGGATGCAGAAATGAGGATATCGTCAAAGTAGGGGACAATGCCCTTGAGTCCATGGAGCAGCCGCTCAATTAGGCCTTGAAATAAACCTGGGGCAATGCTGACCCCAAACTGCAGATGACGGCATTTGAAGGCGCCCCGGTGTGTTATGATGGTTTGGGCTTTTGCTGCTTCATCATCCTCCAGCAATTGCTGGTATGCCTGTGCCAAGTCCAGCTTTGCGAAGATGGATCCTTTGCCCAGGGTGTGTAGCAGATGATGAACAACTGGCACAGGGTTTGTACTAGACGGCAACGTGCAGTTAATTAAGCAATGGTAGTCAGCGCAGATTCTAATGCTGCCATCTGGCTTGATAGGTGTTACAATGGGGGTCTCCCATCTCGCATGGTCCACTGGCTCGAGGACCCCTTGCTCGATGAGCTTCTCCAGCTCTGCATCCACCTTTGGCTTAAGGGCAAATGGCACACACTGAGGGTTCATACAGATGGGCGGCACTTTAGGATCGATGTTGAATGAGACAGGGGTACTTTTGTAAGTGCCCAGCTGACTGTCAAACACAGTGGGGAATTTTTTGACTAAAATGTCCAAATCGGTTTGTTGTATACTGTTTATCCCACTGGCCTGGAAACCAAGGGATTCGAACCAATCAAGTCCCAGGAGGCTGGGCAAATCCCCTTCTACGACAATTAGAGGCAACCTCCCCGTGAATCCCTTGAATTGGATTTTGAATTTGCTGGTGCCAATTATAGGAATCAGGTTTCACTGATAGTCCTTTGGAGTTAAATTGCACCTTTGAAGGCGGTGTTTTGCCATTTTCAGTATCAGTCTTTTTATAGTGCTCCAGGACACAATAGACATGGCCGAGCCTGTGTCCAGTTCCATCTGACATGGCACCCCTTCAATGTACACGGTCAGCTGGATCTTCTTCTTGATGCTATGGCAAGATTGCCAATTGATTGATTCAGAGCTGGAGGCATTGCGAAGAATGGCATGGCAGTCATCTATAGGTTTTGGTGGCTTGGCAGGCACTCATCATGGACCCCGGGTTTTGGTGGCTGGAAATGCCAGGGCTGTCATCGGCTGAGAGGCGCAGTGCACCCTGGCAATGTGCTCTTTTCGGCCACAACGCTGGCAAAGAGCTTGTCTAAATCTGCAATCAGCTTTTACATGGTTGCCTCCGCAACCCATACAGGCAGATTTAGGCACGCCCTTGCTGCTAGGCCAGCTCTTTCTGTTCGCCTCGCCACTAGGCCAGCTCTTTCTGTTTGCCCCGTTAAGGCGATTATTGTCACCCTCCTCCTCAGGCTCTGATTCTTCGCTCACATCCCCATGGTGAACTGAGGCCATGATGGAGGTTGCAAACTTGTCAGTAGTGGACGAAGGATGGTTTTGCTGGATAGCCGCCAGGGATTTCATTGCTAATTCCGCCGCACAAGCTTCATCTAACGTGGATTGAAATGACAGGTCAGGCTTCGCTAAGAGACACCGCTGCAACCTCAGATTTCTCATGCCACATACCAGCCGGTCGAGTAATGCATCATCTAAGTCTTTAAACTCACAATGGAGTGCTGCTGCTCTTAGGGCTGCCACGTAATTGTTTATTGACTTGCCCTCGGATTGGTTCCTGCGGTGGAAAGCATGTTGGCAGGCTATTTTAGATCGCGACGGCACGTAATGGCTCTTGAGCTTTGCATCAACAGCTCCAATGGAACCGACTTGATCGGGGCTGTAGCCGTGAGGGCTGTCACGGTGTCGAAAATCTCCGAGCCACAAACTGACAAGAAGAATGTGCATTTCCTCTCATCTGTCAAATCTGTGAAGTTGTGCATGACCAGGAAGCATTCGAATCATCTTATGTATGATTCCCAGGTTTCAGAGCCTTGGTTGAAAGGCACGAACATTAAGGTGGCCATTCCTGTCAGGAGCCGGTCGTGATGTCTCGTCGCGAGTGACACAGCTCAGTTTCAATTAGTGATTTCAGCTAGTGATGTTCAGTGCAGTAGTGACCTTCTAACTCTGACACCTCAGTTTGGCAATCCCACCTTCATTGCGAGTGTTCTGTACTGGGAATGATGGGTGGCTGCCAGAATAACAGAGGCAGACAGGAATAAAGGCTAACAAGTTTATTCCTTAAACAGCAACAAGCTAACAGAATAACAGGCTCCAAGACAGGCACAGCTGAGCTTCGCATCTGACAGCTCCCTTTTATACTTGAAGCTATCAGATGGTCAGCCAATCAGCTGTCGGCTTTCTCCCGCCAATACATAACATGGTGAGCATGCTCAGAACTTGACAGTTAACAGCAAGATTAACACTAGACCAATAACCAAGAAGTAAGCGATACCCCAACCAAGGAACCTCCCACACAGAAAAGCAAATTAACAGTAAATGACAGCCTAATGAAGGAAACACTAAGGCCACTCCCACCAACACTGACAGGACAAGCCACTAATATGTGAAATGAGGGCAAACCCCACTCCTTACTAGAACTGATTATATTACCTAGTTTGGTAATGAAATGCCTGTAGCAATCAAGCTCAGAAACCACAAAGGACCTCACATTCCAAACAACATTCTCTTCTATCGATATACTACAAAGCCAAAACAAACAATATACAGTACATCAAATGGAAACATCACCAACCTATCCCAGAGCTT
The DNA here is from genome assembly GCF_051295495.1 of Thamnophis sirtalis. NCBI lineage: Eukaryota > Metazoa > Chordata > Lepidosauria > Squamata > Natricidae > Thamnophis > Thamnophis sirtalis. Next base: position 52,191,656 of record NW_028261387.1, read on the forward strand.
GAGGAAAAAGGCAAGCTTGTAAAGATCTTTAAAAAAATGACATTTGTTAATGCACAAAACAGGCCCACCCAGTTGAACTTTACAAGGTAGACAGAAATAACAGGGAAAAGGTGATCCTTCAAAAAGCTATCAATTTAAATAGGATCTTGAGTGGTTATTGCATCCATACTATGAGAAAACAATTTAATAAAGAGAAGAGACATAGACATACTGTTTCCAGCATGCAGCAGCAGATGGCAACAGAGTATAACAAACAAAAATGAAGAGTGCTGCCATTATAAGGGAAAGCAAAACAATTCCAAGTAACATACTATTTCATATTTCTTTTATTCATTTTCTCTATATTAATCATAAATGAATACATCCTTATAATAGTTCTTTACTTGTGATTTTTTTAAAAAAATCCGATCAATTCTAAAATTTCTCCATTTTAAAAATGACTTTTCTATTCTTCACCATTTTCATTTGCCTTCTCTTTAAATGGTTGCTTTTTTAAATTGTTGATTCCATTTTTAATTAGTCCTAAAAGTGAATCAGCTTTCCCTCTTTATTTCAGAACTAAAATGCCTTGATTTTTACTCCATAATTTTTGTCTTTGAAAGAACGGCAGTCAAATTTGATATCTGCTTATATCTTGTCCAAATGTTCTCCTTTAGAGTGAATTCTTTTCACTGTTCAGCTCTTTCAGAGATTCAATTGAGAGAACATCAAGATAACAATACTGCAGCTGTGGTATTATAAGCTGTATGCAGGAGTCTGTATTTCATTCTCCTGCAACAATTAACTCTAAAAGAAACACCTCATTATTAAACATTTATATAATTATATCATTATTATTCTGTACCCAAAAAGGAGATGATGACTATTATTATTAGATTATGGTCAGGAAATCTAAATCTGTTAAAACATGCACACTCACACATTGCAAATTAACACATAGGCAAGTACGCATATGGCATTAAAATTGACTACATATGCTATTGTGAATTACTATTTCTTTATAATTGTCTGATTTGCATGAAAGAGCACAGAAGGTGGAATGATTAAGGACGTTTTTAATAATACTAGGTCAAGTTACTTCCCATAATAGTGCAGAGTAGAGATACCTCAGGTATCTTTATAATTTTGAATACAAGACCTCTATTTTTTTTTATTGAAGCATGTAGATTTGTACGTGCTTAGGGTAAGGAAAGATTGTCTGCAAGCTTATTGCAGAAGAGGAATGTAAAATGGTTCATGTGCTCTTCTTTTATTATTATTACTGAGCTTTTGAGGGTTTAGATCCAGCCTTGTAGATAAGTGTTTCATGCTTTGAGCTTTTGATTTACCAGTTTTACATGGAAGATTAAACATATATCTTATTTGAACTAAATCCAAATGAGACACATATTTTAGATGCTAAATCTGCCAGAATTTCATTCCAAGATACAATGTTTCAGTATCTTGGAATTGTCACCATTTATGAGAGATTCCAAATTTATTTATTTATTTATATATATATATATATATATATATATATATATATATATATATATATATATATATATATATATATATATATATATATATATATATATATATATATATATATAAATTGCAGAAGAGGAATTATATATATATATAATTGCAGAAGAGGAATATGTGTGTGTGTGTTTGTGTCTGTGTGTGTGTGTGTGTGTGTAGATAGATAGAGAGAGAGAAGGGGGGGGAGAGTACTCTATACGATTCATTAGCCATAAGCATGCTATTGACCTATTGGTACCGTGTGCTACTTGCATTTTATTTTCTAATATGGCATTCTCCCTTCTAGAAATATAAACGAATACATGAATACTGATGAAAGAAAAGGTCACATGGGAAAAAAGATATTTGAAAGAAACTACTTTAAAAATTAGTCCTGAAAATCATAGGTTTGACTCAGTCAATTAAGCAAATGTCAGCAATACAACTAATACTATAAACCACTGATTAAACTGTAACAGCTTTGGCTGTTTCTCTCTCCTTGTTTGGCTTCAACTCAAGTAGCTTTGCATATATAAACAGGGTTGATATTAGAATTTGCGGACAGATATTACATAATAGGCTTTTTAAAAGATAAAGCAAATCTGAGCAATTTGTTTCTAATATATGTGCAAAACCTATTGAACCTGAACTATCACAATCTGAAACACCCCATCTTGAATGTAAAGCAGGATGTTCTGAACATCCTTCAAATCTTCAAAATGCAAAACATTCTATTTCTAGCTTAAAACATTTCTGAAAATGATTGAAAAAACTCTTTTTGCATTCAAAACAGCTATTTCACAATCAAAACAGGGTTTCAGATTCCAAATGGCTGAAACACAGAACGTTTTGCATAACAGGTGCATTAGAATAAAGAGGGGGGGAAAAGTGGGGGAAGCCTTGTATAAGTGGTCCCAACATAATGTGTGAGGGGAGTCACTGTGTTGTTTAGCCCTAAATGTTGAATCTTCCTTGCCTATATTTAGATGCTATACCCTTCAGAGCATTCTGAAGAATGAATGAACAACCCCCATTCATTTTTAGAAGGAAACTCTGGTAGAAAAAGTATGTAGTAATGCTATTTCTGATGCTCAGGACAGTTTTGGAAGACCGAAATTTTGTGCCTCATTCTCTTCTTCTGTTGTGAGTACTTATTTTCTCCATTGTCTATTTAGCACTGACTGATCCCATAATTGGCTACCAAAGTTGGAAGTCTCTTTGTCACAGATGTAGATAGGCAGATTTTTCAATAGAGATTTACAAAAATTCCACTGAGGAAGTTGAACATCCTTTATATTGATATATTCTGTCTCTCTGTGTGTGTATGTGCATGTGCACATATGTATTTGTGTGTGTGTGTGTATATATAAATATATGTATATGTATGTTAGATATTCCCCCCCACTGATAGACTGACAGAGGTTTCCACCAAGGTCCTCTGTTCTGGCGGGAACAGAGGTTGAATCCAATTGGTCAAGAGGTCTGACAGATTCCTTTAAAAGGGATGCTGCCCGACCATTCCTCAGCTGGATATTTACTTGACTTGCAATAAAGAGCTGTTGTTACCGAAGTCTTGTGTGCCTCCTTTACCCGATCTAATACTGGCGACAAAGGTGGGATTGGAAAGCAACTAGGCAAAAAAAGAGAGCAAATGAAGCCTTGCAAGTACATCCAACCCGGAGCATCCCATGAGGCAAGCAATCACGGTACAACCAGAGAGAAACAGAATGGCTATGCATGCCCCACCAACTCTGTACAACCCAGCTACCGAACACTGGGAATTGTACATGCTACGATTCGAGTGTTTCTTGGAAGCGAATGATCTCACGGGCGTTCCAGAAGCCCCCCAAAAGAACTTGTTCCTAGGTTACTGTGGCCGGGAAGTGTTCGAGATGGTGAAAAACCTCTCGGAACTGATCACCCCTACAAGCAGTGTCCTGGTCTGCACCACAACAAATGCTGAAGACCCACTATGCGCTTAAGCCATCCAAATATGTTCGCCGGTACCAGTTCAACATTCAGAACCAGAAGGAGGGTGAATTGATCAACGAGTACATGGCAGTGCTCCAAAAATCCGCAGCCTACTGTGAGTTCCGTGAACAGGATGAGCTGATTCTGGATCGCATAATTTGTGGTGTGCAAGACATCACTCTGCAGAGGAGGCTTCTAGATAAATCCAACCTCTCTCTGCAGATTGCACTAGATGAAGCTAGAGCATTCGAATCAGTCACCCAATCAATGGAAACCCTCCAGCGCCACAATGCACCTCTGGACGCGTGGAAAAGTACCCGCGTACACCGCAAGACCACAGAGCCCAAGAGCTCTGAAAGCAAGGAGGAAGACAGCTACCGCATGCGCGGTAGCCGCACAAAGCCGGTGCGAAAATTCAACTCACAGGTTCTGCTCTGCGTCAGCTGTGGAGGAGACCATGTCTGATCATCCTGTCATTTCCGCAAAGCAATTTGTCAGTGATGCGAGCAGAAGGGGCACGTTGCCAAGGTATGCCACAGAGATTTCCCTACAGCCGCAAGACAGCCCAAGGGGGCCCAAAACTGCAAACAGTGACCCAAACCAGGGGTTGCAGAATTACCCATGGGAGTCAGAAGGGGACAATAGAATCGCCAACCTTACTTCTGCCACACAAAGCCACCCAGGGCACCCAAAAAAGCTGAATGTCACTGTTCTGGTGAATATGTACCATACACCCCAAAAAGCTGAAAGCCACTGTCCTCATCGAGGACTCTCCATGCGAAATGGAGATCGACCCCAAGTCATCACTGACCATAATCCCATGGTCAGTCCTGAAGCAAGCGATCCCCAAGCTACAAAAGAGACACCTCAGAAGCCCTGACATCCGCCTATGTGACTACCAGGGGAACCAGGTCCCCATCGTGGGCCAAGGCACCTTCCGGGTAAACTACAAGCAATTCTGCAAAAACCTCCCCATGATGGTGGTCAGAGGGGACCTTCAGAGCCTGCTTGGACTTGATTGGTTCCCAGCTTTGGGGATGGAAGTGACCGGAGTCAACTCTGTGGGGGAGGAACCCATTGAAGCCATCTTTAAGGAGTTTGAAGACGTCTTCGGCACCAGTCTGAGTGAGTACAAAGGAACCCCAATTTCCTTTAGTTTAGACCCCCCAATAGCTCCAATTAGGCTAAAACGCAGGAGAGTATCTTTCACTCTCTGCCCAAAAATTGACAAAGAAATCAATAAGCTCATGAGCCAGGGCATCTTAGAGCCAGTCAATCATGCACGCTGGGAGATGCCAATTGTGATACCTGTCAAGCCTGATAGGTCTGTATGCATCTGTGTGGACTATAAATGTACAATTAATAAAGCGCTACAACAAAGAGCTTACCCTGTACCAATTGTACAACACTTATTGTATTCGCTCAGCCCAGGAAAAATCTTTGCAAAATTGGATATGACGCAGGCATACCAACAATTGCCAGTAGATGGCGCTACTGCGGAGGCCCAAACCATTGTGATCAAATGCAACCACCTGCAATTTGGTGTTAGTATAGCCCCTGGGCTGTTCCAAAGCATCATGGAACGACTTTTGCAGGGGATTCAAGGAGTCATCCCCTATTTTGACAACATCTTGGTATCGGCCACAAATAAAGCGCAACTTTTAAAACGTGTATGAACAGTTTTGGCTAGAATCAGAGACAAAAAAGAAAAATGTCAAATTAATGCACTAAAAGTCAAATTCCTAGGGTACATGATCGATGGGTCTGGGAGCCACCCGACCTCACAAAAAATTAAAGCCATTAAGGAAGCTCCCACACCTCGAAATAAGACTGAACTGCAGGCGTTCCTCGGTCTCCTTAATTTCTGCAGCGTCTTTCTCAAACAGAAAGCTACCGTTGATGAGCCACTACATCGCCTCCTAGCCAAGAACGCAAAATGGTCCTGGGGCAAAACCGAGGCCACCGCATTTGCCACTGTAAAAAGACTTTTGTCAGTAGACTCATTCCTAATACAATACAGCCAGACCCTGCCATTGGTGTTGACCTGTGACGCTTCCCCCTTCGATGTTGGCTCTGTCCTTAGCCAACGCATGCCCAACAGAACCAAAGCCCCCATTGCATTTTACTCCAGGACATTATCCGCCACAGAGCGGAATTACAGCCAACTGGACCATGAGGCTTTGGCTGCAGTAGCTGGAGTAAAGAGATTCCACGAATATATCTACAGCCCAGATTTCGAACTGATCACAGACCACAAGCCACTGTTGGGGTTGCTGGCTGGAGATCGCCCAACCCCAGTTTCACTATCTCCTTGAATGACCAGGTGGACAATTTTTCTAGCAACCTATTCCTACTGCCTCATCCACCAACCGGGCACTACGTTAGGGCACGTGGATGCCTTAAGCCACTGCCCACTGCCCAAAGTCCTTGCTGACTCCACCCCTGAGACATTGGTCCTCCTCATTAACTGCCTGGAAACTGGACCCATCTCATCTAGCGACATTCATGTCACTCTGCAAAAGACCCCATAATAAAACAAATTTTGAACTGGGTGTGGAGGGGGTGGCCCAAGGGGCCTGTTGGGGCCGAATTCAAAATGTATTTTTCCAAACGGAATGAACTGTCAGTTATTAGCGGGTGTTTGCTGTAGGGGGACAGAGTAGTCATTCCCAAACAATTGCGCATAGCAGTCCTGGAAGCATTACATGTAGAGCATCCTGGGATTGTTAGAATGAAGTCTCTAGCAAGGAGTTATGTTTGGTGGCCTAACGGACAGGGAGATACAAGAATGGATGGCTACATGCACAACCTGTCAGGAGTCCAGACAGGCTCCCCCGGAAGCGCCTGCCAAGGAGTGGGAGCGCCCACAAGCACCACGGTCCAGAATACACATTGACTTTGCTGGACCAGTCCACGGCCAAACGTTCTTCATAGTTGTGGATGCTTATTCAAAATGGTTAAAAGTAGTCCTGATAAGTTCCACTAGAGCGGAATCAGTGATCAAGGTACTATAGAGACTATTCTCCACGCACGGCCTCCCTGATGTCCTAGTCTTTGACAACGGGCCCCAATTCATGGCCATGTCATTCGAAACATTCCTAGCAGCTCAGGGAATCAGACATGCCCTGGTCGCGCCATTCCATCCGGCCTCCAATGGCCAGGTGGAACGAATGGTAAGATCCGCAAAGGAGGTCCTCAATAGGATGGGCCCTGGTGATTGGCAAACACGAATTGATCACTACTTACTCATTCAACACATTACACCCAGCGCTACCACTGGAAGAAGCCCCGCTGAACTCCTCATAGGCTGCCGCCTGAAGTCTCACTTAGACCGGCTACATCCAAATTATTCCACCTCAACACCCCCTGACTCCACAAGCAAAGTTAGGTCTTTCACCATAGGAGACTCAGTATATGCACACAACTACACCGGGGGAATGTTGTGGATTCCTTCAACTGTAATTGGAATTACCAGTCCTCGATCGTACACAGTAAAACTCGAGGATGGTAGAAATTGGAGAAGGCATATAGACCAACTCCATAGCCACAGGTCTAACTCGGTGCTTAGACAACCAAAAAAAACTCCTGCACAAACCGAAAGAAACTTCATAAAAAATAACAGTCCCTCCAAGGCCAAGTCAAGCCCGAGAATATCAGAAGACTTATCTGACTTCAATGCAGGCCTGTAGCAAGCTATGAGCAAGTCAATGTCAGAAGCTCCAGCCACGGCCTATGAAAAGTTCCAGGAGATTCCACCAGGTGGATCTGTGGAAGCAACAGGTCCGTCCACCTTGTCCGAAGGAAACACTAAGACTGAATTGCACAGGTCAGGCAGAGCTATGCAAAAGCCCGCCTACCTGCGTGACTACGTCACTAGTTAGATTGTTCCATCCTAGAGGGGAGGGGTGTTAGATATTCCCCCCTGCTGACAGATTGACAGAGGTTTCCACCAAGGTCCCCTGTTCCGGCGGGAACAGAGGTTGAATCCCATTGGTCAAGAGGTCTGACAGATTCCTTTAAAAGGGGATGCTGCCCGACCATTCCTCAGCCGGATGTTTACTTGACTTGCAATAAAGAACTGTTGTTACTGAAGCCTTGTGTGCCTCCTTTACCTGATCTAACAATGTATATTCTACATAGCTACATAGCTACGTCTGTCTGCCTGCCTGCCTGCCTGCCTGCCTGCCTGCCTGCCTACATAGTTTAGAACCAAAGTTTATAATCATGTTGATGAGAGATAGATAGAGATATAATAGATATAGATATATAGATATGTAAAACATGATTATAAGCTTTGGTTCCCAAACAATTCCACATATTCCACATATAACTTAAAAGCATTTTTAAAAGGTGCATATGGGGTACAAACAAAGCATCTTCTTTTAAATAATTAAGCAATCATGTTATTGCCAAGTTTGCACAGATAGTGTCAACCCTGAAGCTGACCTGACTGAAGCCATATTGGAGCTTCAGGGTTGCCACACTGGAGCTTAGAGATAGCTAGGGTTTTGTAGCCAATATAAAATACTTTCTCTTGAGAACCAAGGACATTCTCACACCTGGCCTGAGGAAGAAGGAGTGAGGTCACCCGGCAACCAGACAGCATCTTGATTGGACCATGTGACTGATTGTTTGGGGATGGTAGGATGATCAGTGGAAATCCCACATTCAGATTCATTATAAATCTTTTATATTCATTTGTGCTGCATCTTTTCTAATTTGTCAGAAGAATAATTTGGGGTTTCAACTCAAGCCGGGGCTGCACAAGAATAAACGAAAATGGCATCCAGACTGCTGTGAGGAAAAAAGAAATATTTATTCCTAAAAACAAAAGAGTTTCTCTGTAGGGTGACAGCTGCCAGAGAAATGGGGTACAGTAGCAAACTTTTATAGGGTGAGCTTGTCCGGGCTGTAGAAGTGTCTAGGGCAGAGGTGATATTCAGCAGGTTCTGACCAGTTTTGGAGAACTGGTAATGGAAAGTTTGAATAGTTCAGAGAACCGATAAATACCACCACTAACTGGACCTGCCCCCATCTATTCTCTGCCTCCCGTGTCCCAGCTGCTTGGGATAAAATGGGGATTTTGCAGTAACCTTCCCCTGGAGTGGGGAGGGAATGGAAATTTTGCAGTATCCTTCCCTGCCATGCCCACCAAGCCATGCCATGCCCACCAATCCACACCCACAGAACCTATAGTAAAAAAATATTGAATCCCACTACTGGTCTAGGGTGACACTTGAGATGTGTGTGTGTGTAGGTATGTCTATTCTTGTGAACATGCAGTTCTTCTAGAGACCTAATTTAATTAACTCTGTCTTTGGAAACAGTATAAAGAATAAAATATATTTGAATATAAAACTTCTTACATTATATTGACATTATTCAATACATCTCTTTCCATTGCTTAGGGTTTGCCTTACATACTTGTCCTGTATGTCTGTCTGCCTATCTAGCTATTGCTATTATGTATCCTGCCCAACACCCTTACATTTCCTTATAAAAATAGATGTATAAATGTGGCCGAGCAAGGGCTTGGTTTCTTCCTATCTGTATGGCAGCAATTTCTGATTTCTTTGTCATATGGTTGGGCTGATTTTGTGATGCTTGAAACAGCTGCCTCTGCTAAGACTGCAAAAGTCTAAATAAGCTGTGCAAGGCAACAACAACAACAACAACAAAAATAAAGCTGCAAGTATAAAATGTTCATGATGCCTTTGGATTTTTATTAACTAATGTATTGTGCATATGTATAATTGATAATTTCATTTTCCTTGTTAAATACTGGCTTACCCATGTTTCCATCACTTGACTCACTCCTACCTTGATTCATGACAGGTAAGATGAATGTAAAAATATTGTCTTCTTTCTCAGTCTTATAAAAGAGCTAACATTGCAATAACACAACATAGACCACTTTGTCTTTTATAGTGCCAAAAAACCTCAGTGCTGTAAACATATTAATTTAATTTTGGAACAGCAATTCTAAATGGGGGAGAAGGAAAAATGAAACAAGGGGAAAGTGGAGCTGTCCTTTCTCCATCCAGTGAATTTAAAATGAGCAAAACCTTCCTTACCTCTCCTCCTCCGCTGAAGTAAAGGGAAAAACTGATGCAGTACAGTGACTGATCTCAATCCCATTAGCAGGCCTGCTGGCTAAAAGTTCTGAAAGTTATGACTGCTTTATTAATTTAATTTAAAAATAAAAACATGTTTGCTAAATCTAATACCTGCTTACTTTATATTTAGCTATTAATAGAATCCAATTGGTGACTGAACTATAACTCCAAGCAACACTTGGATAAAATAACGAACCTTAGGATTCGTAATTCAGTGGCTTCTATTTCTCTCAGAATTAATCCAAAAGATCTAAACTAGGGGCAAACTTTCAGCTATATAAAGCTGAAATTACAGGGATAAATGTATTATAAAATAAGTTGATATATGATAGTGAACTCACAACTTAAGAGAACATTGGTACAAAATATTTCATAAATGGTTTACCACTGTCAATAATTGCCAATACTGATAGATCATATAGTAAGTGCTGAAAATGCCATCATACAAAAAGAACATTTTACCATATGTAATGGACATGTTTTAAAATAACCCTCTAAGGCATTGGTCTCCAAACTTCGTGGACGTCTTTGAGTCCAAATCCATGTATACTACTAAGACCAAGTATTATATTTTTAGTAGGCTCTGAATATATTTGAATTCAGTGGAATTTGCTTCTGAGTAAAGGTTTTTAGGAAGCTAGAGGTTTCTAAATAATTATTAAAACATTTCCAGGCATCTTAACAGCCAATGTAAACTACATTTAACTAAGCTGATTTAGTTCCACAGAGATGAGTAGAACTAAATGACAGAAATCTTTTGACAATTGGATTACGACTGATTGTGATTAGAATGTATGCTTCCTTGTGAAATGCAGGAGGTATTATAATAAAATTGGATTATAAACCTTTCCCACTTTAATTCATTTTAAAAAGCCTTATTTAAATTAATGTTTTCTTTCATTACACCAATTTTCTCAATGTCTTAATTTGAACTTGTTTTGAGTTTGAAGTAATACAGTAAATACTAAGATTTTCTTAAAACATCTACATAATAAATACAGAGTGGAAATAATTTAGGACTGATCTGTCTTAGAAATCACCATATGAGGTCATATTTTTTCACAAATATATCACATACAAGCAATGCAAAAAACTAATTATTTTGCCTCACTAAGTTAAAAGATGGTTTCAGAAGTGTTGTTATATTGGTATATATTTTGTTCAGAAAACTGAAGCCTGAGCAATTTAATACATACACATTTTAGTTTGGGCTAACCGCCTTTCCTAATCTTTTCCAAAAGAATCTATATGGAAGACCAAAATACATGGATTTGGACTCAAAGACATCTATGGGGAAGAAATAAACGTCAAGGTTGTGTCCATAGCCATACAAAGTCACACTCCTTTTTAAATATGCACTATCCCTATAGCACAAATAAAAGTAGGACTGGCCTGATAGTGTGACATTTTTGAAGCCCTGTATTTTCACTACAAATAAATTTGAATATGTATGATATCACCATCTTATCATGTGATGAAAACTTATGTAAGTATAATCCATTCAGATGCCATCAATAGACTGCAAACACAGCAAGAATTACTTGATGAAGGCCGGAATATACAATGATTAATATAGTTACAAATTATTGGAGTGGGGTGGAAGAGAAATTAGATATTACCCAGGGACAGAACAAATAAAAAATGTATGATAAAATGAATGTAAAATTTTAAAGAAATAACAACAATACAACAATTGGGAGGATTATGAAACAAATCTATACAATTCACCTGAGTCACAACTTAAGAGAACATTGGTACAAAATATTTCATAAATGGTTTACCACTGTCAATAATTGCCAATACTGATAGATCATATAGTAAGTGCTGAAAATGCCATCATACAAAAAGAACATTTTACCATATGTAATGGACATGTTTTAAAATAACCCTCTAAGGCATTGGTCTCCAAACTTCGCAACTTTAAGACTTGTGGACTTCAACTCTGGGAGTTGAAGTCCACAGGTCTTAAAGTTGCCAAGGTTGGAGACCACTGCTCTAAGGTATCAGAAAGAAATACACAGTACTATTCAGAGAATTTTAGAAACAAAGTTTCAATTAAAACCACATTTTTAGTAACATAATTCCAAGATACATCAATAAAATGATCATAATTTACTAAAATACATATTCACAGCTATAAGGATAAACTTTCTGCAACATTGAAAAGAAGATATAATACTGATAATATCAGATTGGGAACTTAAACTTGCAGAATATGCAGCAAAACTAATGGAATATATTCACAAAAGAAGTGTGACCTAAATAGTTTAAACAACTGTATATTGTTTTTGTTATTTATAAACTGTATATTTTATGTATTATGCGGCAAGACAAATTTAAGCATTTAGATTATGGCTTTAAGGGGAAAAAGAATTAACCAAAGAAACTGAAATCGGAACTATATGAATATTTTAAATGGTTTTAAATCCTGTATTTGCATTGGAGTACAACAAAATGAAGTTAGATAATAAAAATTCCTCATAACATTTTTAGTATTTTTTTCTTCTCTTTTAGGGTGAAAGTGATATAAATGGGTGGGATTCTACTGGTTCGGACCGATTCGGGTGAACCTGTAGCTCCAACGATGAGTTGGGAATGAACCGGTTCTCTCCGATGATGAGCTGGGCCCGCTCACCTGCCCCTGCTCTATCCTGTCCTTTGTTTACTGCTTTTTAGTTCATCTCAATTGCGTGGCAGAGCAGATTTCTCCCAGCTGTTTTACTTACCATTGATGACTTGGAAGGTAAGCAGCTGAGTTTCTAAATGCTCCATTTTCAGTGCTGCACGCGCCAGAAAACACACATATGCACAAAGCATGCGTTCACCAAACCAGTTGTTAAACTGGTAGCATCCCACCACTTGATATATACAAATAATTAAAGGGGGGGGATATTGATATTCAGTTGAGATTCAAAAAATCTTTGCAATCTTTTTTCTTGTTTAAACTGATTTAATGTAATTTTTATGGTTCTGATTTCATGTAGGTTTGAACCTAATCAGAAGTTTTGAATTCTTAGATTTCAGGATCTTCAAAGAAACTTCTGAAATGCTAACCAAATATTTACATAGAAAACACAAAGCTAAACACATTTTATGAGTTGTGTATAATATATCTTTATCTGTGCATCACCAGCCTATTATTTGGATACGGATGTCTTCATTGAAAGGACTGTAATCTGCTGCAAGGATCCCCTACCTTTTGGGCACCAGGAACTGTTCTGTGGAGAGAAGTTTTTCTACGGACCAGAGAGGGTGTGGTTTTGTGTGCCATCTACATCCTGCAGATAGGGCTTCACTTGTTTGCATGAACCAGTTTCTGGCATGCTATGGACCAATTACAGTCCACAGACAGGGTTTGGGACTCTGATCTACTGGACTGGTCCAGTGCAGGTTGATAGACATGGTTTTTTTAAAAATTCCCAGTCTGAGACACTGAGACATAGAAAAAGAAACAGGTATTTTTTTATACAGTTGTAATGTACAATACAATACAATAGCAGAGTTGCAAGAGACCTTGGAGGTCTTCTAGTCCAACCCCATCTAGGCAGGAAACCCTGTATCGTTTCAGACAAATGGCTATCCAACATCTTCTTAAAGACTTGCAGTGTTCGGGCATTCACAACTTCTGGAGGAAAGCTGTTCCACTGATTAATTGTTCTGTCAGGAAATTTCTCCTCAGTTCTAAGTTGCTTCTCTCCTTGATTAGTTTCCACCCATTGCTTCTTGTTCTACCTTCTGGTGCCTTGGAGAATAGTTTGACTCCCTCTTCTTTATGGCAACCCCTGAGATATTGGAACACTGCTATCATGTCTCCTCTAGTCCTTCTTTTCATTAAACTAGACATACCCAGTTCCTGCAACCATTCTTCATATGTTTTAGTCTCCAGTCCCCTAATCATCTTTGTTGCTCTTCTCTGCACTCTTTCCAGAGTCTCCACATCTTTTCTACATCGTGGCAACCAGAACTGAATGCAGTATTCCAAGTGTGGCCTTACCAAAGCATTATAAAGTGGTATTAACACTTCACATGAACTTGATTCTATCCCTGTTTATGCAGCCTAGAACTGTTGGCATTTTTTACAGCTGCTGCACACTGCTGGCTCATATTTAAATGGTTGTCCACTAGGACTCCAACATCCCTTTCACAGTTACTACTATTGAGCAAAGTACCACCTATACTGTACCTGTGCATTTCGTTTTTGTTGCCTAAATGTAGAACCTTACTTTTTTCACCATTGGATTTCATTTTATTAGATAGTGCCCAATGTTCAAGTTTGCCAAGAGCTTTCTGTATTTTGAGCCTATCTTCTGGAGTGTTGTCTATTCCTGCCAGCTTGGTGTCATCTGCAAATTTGATGAGTTTCCCATTTATTCCCTCATCCAAATCATTGATGAAAATGTTGAAGAGTACTGGGCCTAAAACAGAGCCTTGGGATAGTCCCCTGCATACTTCCCTCCATGTTGATGCAGTTCCATTAAGGACTACACGTTGAGTGCGGTTGGTCAGCCAGTTATGATGGTGATGCTGTCTAACCCACATTCTTCTACTTTATCTAGTAGTAGGTTATGGTCTACCTTATCAAATGTCTTACTGAAGTCCAAGTAAACTATCAACGGCATTCTTCTGGTCCACTAATGTCACATTATCAAATAATGCAATAAGATTAGTCTGGCATGATCTGTTTTTGACAAACCCGTGTTGGCTTTTGGCTATTACTTTGTTTGCTTCTAGAAGTTTGCTAATTCGTTGTTTGATTATTTTTTCAAGAATCTTTCCTGGTATTGAGGTCAGGCTGATAGGTCTGTAGTTTCCCGAATCTATTTTTTTTCCCTTTTTTGAAGATGGGAACCACATCAGCTCTTTTCCAGTCCTCTGGTAGTTTCCTGGTGCTCCAGGATCTCTGAAAGATATAATTCAGTAGTTCTGAGATCTCGTCTGCCAGTTTCTTCAGAACCCTGGGGTGTAATCCATCCGGTCCTGGTGATTTGAACTCGTCTAGATTAGACAGGTGCTCACTTACCGTTTTCTTCCCTATTTCAATTTGTGTTCCTAATCTGATTTTTGTGGTGCTGTTTTTGATAGGTTGGATTGTTTATCCCTTTGTGTAAAGACAGATGCAAAACATGAGTTAAATAGTTCTGCTTTCTCCCTGTTGCTTGTCACCTTCTTGCCACTTTCTCCTAGAGCCAAGGTGGCGCAGTGGTTAAATGCAGCACTGCAGGCTACTGCTAGATCAGCAGTTCAGCGGTTCAAATCTCACCGGCTCAGGGTTGACTTAGCCTTCCATCCTTCCGAGGTGGGTAAAATGAGGACCCAGATTGTTGGGGGCAATATGCTGACTCTCTGTAAACCGCTTAGAGAGGGCTGAAAGCCCTATGAAGCGGTATATAAGTCTACTGCTATTGCTATTGCTATTGCAATGGACCAATTGTTTCCTTAACCTTTTTCTTGTTTTAGCATGTTGGAAGCTTTTTTTGGTTAATTTTTACTTTTGTAGCAAGCCTTTCTTCATTGTGAGCCTTAGCTTTCCTCACTTCAAACAGTAATAAAATTACTCTTTTCTTTGAAATGCTGTAGCTGTGAATCCTCTAGACATTATTTCCTCACTTTGAAGAACCCTTCTTTCACTTCATCTTCCAGTTCTTAACCGGAGCAGGACTTTTAAGGGGAAATTTAGTTTGAAGTTTTTTAATTCTTGTAGAAATTATTTTGATCTTTCTAAAATGACTAGACAATGCACACATCATGAAGGATCATACCTGGGCTTAGCAAACTTAAGATATGGTTAAAATGTTGTGATGATATCATGAGACAAATCCTGCACTTATGTATTTGCCTGAATGTCCCCACGATATTGTTGAATTCAAACCTAAACAGCCCCAAATAGAGAAACAATTAAGATTGATCTTTTGTTGATATTGATGTTAAGGAAAAAGAGTGAAATCAGTGAAAGAATTAACTATATACAAGCAGTTGAGACTGATAAGCTAATTGTGTCCTACATTGTACATACCATACTTTGATTCTGGGTAAAGGAATAGCTCAAAGTAGGCAGCAGAAAGCAATTCCAGTTCCTTCTCTGAAGCAATCCCAATGTTGCTTATTCCATCTCCATATTTTTCAGTTCTCTTACTCCCGTATGCTGTTGGCCCCTTTGACCAAGGAATTTTGGCTGGTGGGATCTAGAAGAGCCTTTTCTGCTCCCACACTCTAGAACATCATGCTTCTCCATGTGAGATTCTCCCCTTTTCCCTTGGACGTCTGAGAGAGTCTTAAAATCTGATTCTGTCAACTGGCATGGGGCTCCAATGGGTGGTGTTCCATATTAGATATGGTTAGTAGATAAAAAAAGACTCCACCTGCACCCAGTACATATTGATTCTTCCTTAGCTAATTTCTGTTAATTGTAATGTTGATATTTGTTGTTTTAATATTTTATATTGTTGTTTGTATCATGTTACAAGTCTCCCAGAATTGCTTGATAGCAAGATGGTCGGCAGATAAAACAAACAAACAAATAAACAGCTTATATGGGTTCCAAGTTGATTTTTTCTTTAAAAACAAGCTTTTGATGATGTCTTCCAAATGTGAAGGACTTCACTTTTCAGATTCCTTAACCAATGTGGTTGCGCTGGTCAGGGCTTATCCGCCCCAGGGCAAAACTAGAGTGGGAAAAATTATTTAATAAATATATGTAGCTGCCCAAGGAACTCTGAATAATCACTATAACAAAAGATTTGTAGCATCCTAAGTATGGCAAAAATCATCTGATGATAAGAAGACTGAGTGAACTCATTCATGGCTCCATCTATTCAATACATCACTTACCTAGTTATCAAATTAACCCATTTTCAGGGTTCACCGAATAGATACGGCAAAACAACCACTGCACAGCATTCTAAACCCAAGATTAATCAAGGTGAACACTTCTCTAGTTCTTCACGTTGTGGAAAATTCATGTTTATTATTATTATCATTTACTGTCTTGGTTAAGTGTGGAGTGCAAACAACCTCTCTCTCTCTCTCTTTCTCTCTCCCTCCCTCCCGGCTCATAAATACACCGGATGATTTATTCCCCTGATATCGAAAGAGGGGTTATTCTGGCCCATTCCTGCGCCTCTTTACTACACCAGCCGCATTAATGACTTTCCCCAATTAATCTTCCCTGTCTCTCGGGTGATGCACTGCCTCAAGCCTTCTCCCCCCCCCTTTTTTTTATAAAAAATAAGCACTCTCCCGTCGCCCCTTCTGCGAAGTCCTTTATCGATCGCTTTTAATTCCTCCAGATGGGAGGAGAAGGAGGAGGAGGAAAAGTGAGCAAGAGGTACCCTCACGTGGCGGCGAGTTGAATGGGAAGCGGCGCTGGCGCACTCTGAGCCACCCGGCCGCTCGCCCCCAGAATTTGCTCTTCGGGGCCGCGCACGCGGTCTCTCGGCCGCGCGCTCGATCGTCTCTGCCCTAATGCGGGAGTCTGGGAAGGCAGGCGCTGCAGAAGGATGGGAGCTGTTCGGTGAGGCGGCGGAGGCGGCGGGGGCAGCGAAGTCCCGTAGTTCGGCGGCTGGTTCGGGTCGGGACTAGGGTATTTGGGGCAACCTCGAACCAGCCTTCCAGACGAGAAAGGAGCAGAAGGCTTCAGCGGCAACGGCGGCAGCGGTTGCCGGCTAGGTAGGGAAAGGATGCTGCCGTGGCTGCACGGACGGGCAGCCTCAAGGGAGGCATAAAGGGGAAAGCATCTTTCGGTCATCTAGCTGTGGCCCAGGCGGGCAGCAGGAGAAAAGAGCGGCTGTTGGTGGGCTCGCATTGATGGCAGACAGGGAGGTATTTCCCGTCCCGCCACCAACATCCCACTCTTCGGACCCGAGTCCGCTCGCTCTTTCCTTGCCCTGACCGCCACCTCATCGCCATCCCCTTGGCCTCCGCTGCAGCCTGGTTCCTCCTGTCATGAATGGGCCCCGCACTTAACCAAGCGGCTGCTCCTCTGAGACGACGAATCTCCTTTGCTGCCAAGCAAGGCATGAAGAGTTTTGCTTTTGGAGGGGATGGAAATTGGGGGGGGGGGCAGGTTGAATCGAAGTTGCAGTTTTAGGGTGGTGACTGGATTCAGCATCAGTATACTGGGGATTAGCGATCTTTTGCACTGTCCTCTGGCCTGCTTTTTATCCCTTGGTTGATGGGGATTGATGGAAGCCACTGAATTGCTTTGGGAAGGAAGCTTGTCTCCAGATCTTGCCTTTAGTCTTGGGAAAGTTCTCTCTGTGTGGTTCAGTTTCCCAACATATTTGAAAAATTAGTGGCTGATATTTGGAAAGCCTGGAGGCCATAGTCTCTCTCAGTCAGTCAGTCTCTCTCTCTCTCTCTCTCTCTTTCTCTCTCTCTCTCTCTCTCTCTCTCTCTTCCTCCCTCCCTCCCTCCCTCCCTTTTCTTTTTCTTTCTTAATTCCTTCATTTTTCCTTTTGCTGATGAGACCCTTTGGGTGCAGGAGTAGATAACCATCCACCCAGGATAAAGATCCAGCTGCTGTGAATGGGCATGTTCCATCTTTTAATTCTCTTTTATGTGTATATGTGTGTTTTCAAAGGAGATGTGATAAGGGACTGAGGTTTGCAGGATTACAGTAAATTGACAGATCTTGAATTTGAAACTTGGCCCTGACTCAAAATATAGAAAAGGAAGTAGCAAGGCCGGTACCAGAAAGCAACCTCTTTCTATTTTTATTTCGCCTCTGTATGCACTGGATCTGGTGTGGTAAAATGAGTATCTCCTTTTTTTCTGTTGAGCAACCCTGAATGCCCAGGGGCCTCCACTTCTAAAATTCTACCCATAAAGGGTCTCTGGGGAGTTATGAAAAATTGTTATGGGACAAGAGCCCAGGACCTATTTCTGAGACATTTAGTACTAACTTCAATCTAAACAAGATGCTGTTGAAACATTTCTTTTTCAAGTTAATAGTGAGAGGAGGAATGCACGTGACCCTGTTAATTAGGATTAGCTAGAATCAAAGCTATGTGATTTAAAAATATATGTGATCTTTGCATATGCTAAGTTAGTTTAGGTGGTATTGATCAAGGGGGTGAAAGTGCTGAATCATTTGTACTTTTCTGCTCCCAGCATGTCCTGTGCTTCAGTTCCATTAGAGTCATCAGGAAGTGAAAGATCTAATTGCAGCATGGTCAACCTTCAGCATCTTTCTTTTATGTGCAGCAGTGTTGCCTAGCTGAGAGTATAGCGTGAGTTTCTTTTGGATGTAAAAAGGCTTCTGTCATAACATAGACTAGTATTTTTCAACCTCGGCCACTTTAAGATGGGTGGATTTCAACTGGCTGTGGAATACTGGAGTTGAAGTCCACCTATCTTAAAGTGGCCGAGGTTGAGAAATACTGTGACATAGGGGGCACCTTTCTCTAAATATGTCAGTAGAGCACAGGAAATGGGCCTATTATTGTTAGCTGAAATGTGGTTGGGTAGTTGACAGCAAAAAAATCAATTTTGGTGTTTTAACTCTGGAAAATGAAAAGACCCATCATGACATTACTGATTTGACTCTCACTGTATCCAAGCAATTAATGATCAATTAGTGATACTATTTATGAAAAATGTGTGGCAATTTTTAATTAATGTGGGGATTTTAAAATAGCACTGATTTTGATGAGAGATAGTAAAAGTATAGTATGTGTGCCTCTTAGACAAAAGTCAATTTAGTTCAACCTTTAGATACCCCTGTAACTAGAAGAGTTAGAGAAAATATTTGCTGTAAAAAATGAAAAATTACATCTCTTAGTGCTTTGTTATTTTGGAAATTATGTATTTATACCTAATTAACGTTTTGGCCAGTCTTATCCACAAGATGGGTGCAAGAAGGCACACATATGTACCAATACTTATATTCACAAATGCAGGCCCTAATATTACCTTGGCATCTTCATAGACCTTAGGGCTGAACTGAATATGGAAATGGAGGTAGGGAAGAGGAGAATCAACAGCATCTTAGAATTGTCCTTAGTTTTCTTACAGAGATTAAACAATGCAAACTCAGTTATATTTGTGGTGTGCCTCAAAAGTACATTTGCATACTTGAACATGCTCAAAGCCAATATTAATGGCATGAAACTAGTTGCCAGAATTGCCAGATATTAAGACACCATCAAAAGTTGCAGCACTTTATTGTCAAAATATTTTTTCCAGCTCAAATTAAAACCTCTTTTTTAATAGTTATTTGCTGACTAACTAAAAGTTCTCCAACTTCTTGCTGTTGGACCTTAGAGCACTTATATTAATGTAATAGGGCCTCTTTAGTTGATATTGAAAGAGATTTTGAAGACAAAGCTGACACTGAATGAATTGTTTGCAGGGCTAATGTTCTTAGTAAGATGATATTATTTCTTCAGTGTAGTTTTAATAGATCTGATTTCTCTTCCTCATTTCTACCTCATGATAAGACTGTAGTATATTGGGAAATAGAAAAAAAAAACCATGGAGCAAACTCACTTTCATTCCCAAGGATGATGTTACCTACTTGGGCAATGGAACTTCTGCAAACAAATAACCAAACTCAGAGAGTATCAAGGGCTCCATAGTTCAGATCTGAGCTACATCTGTTATTTTCTATTAAAACGGGGGCAAATACTTTTTATGATATTGTCTTAAACATTTGGGGAGGGGGTAGCAATTTCCTAGGACAATTGAGCACATAACTAGATAAAAAATAGATTTATGAATCTTGATTGAAAAATGGGTGACTTAATTATCATGTATTTATTAGAGAGATTAATTGATTGCAAGA
The DNA here is from genome assembly GCF_051295495.1 of Thamnophis sirtalis. Lineage (NCBI taxonomy): Eukaryota > Metazoa > Chordata > Lepidosauria > Squamata > Natricidae > Thamnophis > Thamnophis sirtalis. The sequence goes on from NW_028261387.1 coordinate 52,212,026, forward strand.
GATAATGATTCCCAGTAAATCATAAACACTGGGAACCAGGGTCTCATAAACTGGAAACTGGGTAAATCTGGATGTAGTTTCAGTCCCCTTGAAGGAGAAGGCATGCAGCCTTTGTGTACTTTGAGATTTATCTCTGTCATGGCACATTTAATAATCTGTGCTTGGTTCAGATACTATGATTCTTCATGGAGCAAGACCTCTTGGCCACAGTGAGTAATCCACCCTGTGATAACCTGCCTCTTAAATTACTACAGTATACTCTATGGAAAGCCAGTTTTGTGGTTAAGATATGAAACTAGGAACCAGGAGACTGAATTTAATTCTGATTTAGACACAAAACCATCTGGGTAATCTTGAGCCAGGCACTCTTTCTCAACTCTAGGAAGAAGACAAATGACTTCCAAAAATTTTGTAAAGCAGTTACCAGGGGCCAATGTGTACTTGTAGGCACAGAATGTTAATGTAGTCTGTAAGTACCTTTGATGAAAATTCAAAAATAGTAGTTACTTTATATGGAACAGCTGTCCTAAAATGTTCTTTCAGTCCTAAACTGGATGCCTAAATGTTACTAATCACATCTCCAAGTTTTAGTAATTGTGTTTAAAGCTTCATCCCTATGGCAACTGCTTGGACAAGTCCTCAATTTTCTTTGCAAAATTTTTGGAAATTGATTTATCTTCTTCCTAGGACTGAGATTCTGAGAAGTAAGTGACTGGCTCAAGATTACCCAGCTGGCTTTGTGCCTAAAATGAGACTAGAATTCATAGTCTTCTGGTTTTGTAGCCTGATGCCTTATACTATATCAACCACCCTTAGTGGTTAGAATCCTGATATTTAAGAGAGACCCTCTCTAAAAAAATATCCTATTAAAATTAACAGGAAATTATCCAATGTTCCATAGCTGGGAGACTCATCTTATATGAGGACACATGAGAAGGTCTTCTCCATTGCTGCATCTGATTTTGAGGAGGCCAAACTTGCACATAAAGTGTTTTATCTTTTGGCATTAAGAAAGACATGGCTTCTTTCTCTTATATCTAGAATTTATCATCTACCCTTTGGCCTAGAAATGCTTCAGTTGCTATTATATTATGTTTTCAAAGTATTATTTATTTTACTTGGCATTGTTGTTTTGTCTTCCTTCTTAGGGGACTGTAACCTGCCTGTGTTCATCTGAATAATGGGCAGGCTCAAAATAATTTAAATAAACCAGTAAGTGATTCCTTCAATACTTGTTTAGCATGATGTTTAGGGTTGGGAACTTAGTTTAATCTGTGATGTATAATCATGTACAGCGGTAGTATTCTACCAGTATGAACTGGTTCACCCGAACCAGTAGCAGAAATCACGGGTGGCCCCACCCACCTGCCCTGGCTCTATGGCATCCCATTTAGGCCCTTTTTTCGCCAAAAGCGCATGTGCGGAAGACTGAGCATATGCGTGGAGGTGGAGGCACGCGCTCACATTTGCAAAACGGTAGGGAAGGTAAGTGAATACCACCTCTAGTCAAGTAGCTAGCAATTTATGGGAATGTATTTTGTTGTTTTTGTTTAGAACATGCGATAGCAGTATTACACACAAAACAAGAATCAGACTATATGTATCTTCTTCAAACTGGTATTCACCAAAAGTTGTTTCCCAAAGATCTGGAGGTCATAGGGCAGGGGGAGACTAGTCTGAGATATCTAACAGTAAATTCTGAGAATCTCTATCAGAATTCAAGATAGCTGATTCATTTATTTGGTGTCTTTGGTAAGGGTAGTACTAATAGTAACAAGTAAGCTTGTCCTAATAAGCTATGAAGCAAAAGATCCCCTTTTATTTATCTTAAGGCTCTTTTTTTGTTAGAACATACAATTCTTTTGTCCTATATTAAGTAAAGTAATTGCAATATGTAGTGCTCCATTATAACACAATACAGGGTAACCTCTTTTCTTCTTTTGATCTTCAAGACTTGGGGAACTGGAACATTTGCTTAAATAGACATTCACCTTCTTAGAAATACTAATATGGACGATGATTTTAGGGAACACATGCAATGCATTTTCATACGCATTTTGTTGTACTACTCCTGATGTTGTATACCTAAATTGTTTGTGACACCTTATGCATCTTTAGTATTCTGTTTAGCATTTCTAAACATTAAACTAGCCTTTCAATTTTGTAACAAAACTTTTTCTGAGTATTTCCTTAAATCTTGTAGGGTAACTCAATGGAATACATGTTTTGTACATACAAAAGTTCTGATTAGCATTAGCAATAGCAATAGCAATAACAGTAGACTTATATACCGCTTCATAGGCCTTTCAGGCCTCTCTAAGCGGTTTACAGAGAGTCAGCATATTGCCCCCAACAATCTGGGTCCTCATTTTACCCACCTCGGAAGGATGGAAGGCTGAGTCAACCCTGAGCCGGTGAGATTTGAACCGCTGACCTGCTGATCTAGCAGTAGCCTGCAGTGCTGCATTTAACCACTGCGCCACCTTGGCTCTGCCTGTTAAATAGTATTTTGTAGCATCTTATGGGAAAGATTTCTGACTGAAATCTTGTTAGCTTCTTAAATAACCTTAACTTTTTTAAAGCTTTAATTCAACATAATCATAAAGATGGACACTTTGTGAACTGCATGCGATTTTTTCTAAGCTTCTTAAATAATTTTAACTTTTTTCCTAGCTTTAATTTAATATAATCATAAATATAGACACTTTGTGAGCTGCATGTAATTTGCTTAATATGGCCTCAGAGCAACTTCACTGTAGAAATACAGACACAAGCCACTAAATTGTGGCATTATTTCATACGGAAAATGTAATTAAATTGTTGTGCTAAGTTTCTAATAGACTTAATGAATCTAGAAATATAAACAAAAATAGAAAGGAGGGGAGAGAGTTCAAGTTGTCGCTTCTCTTGCCTAGGTACTATGTTCTAATGCCAGTGTACTACCCCTACAACCCTCTATTAGAAGAATTAATTACAACAACAGCAACATAATATACCAAAGGTTGCCCACTTCTGAACTATACCAAGATAGTTCTGGAAATCATGAAAAGAGGCAAAAAACACAGACACAAGGATTCTTACAATTGGGTTAGCTCCTCCAGCATTTCCTGAAGTCACTTCCAGGGAAAGAATGTAGGGAAATTAGGTTAATAATTTCTAAATAACTTTATGCCTGGATTGATGATCAATTAGAAACAGCTATAAGATGCTTCAATCTATAAAGCTTCATGCAAGATTTTTTTTTTTAAAAAAACACCAATTTCCTTCCCTTCCTGTTTTTTTTAAACTTCAATCATATCTGATTTCAGAACTATATGGACAAGTCCCTTCTTAGCAAGGTTTTTTTTTGGAAGTAGCTTGCCATTGCCTCCTTCCTAGGACTGAGAACAAGTGACTGGCCTAAGGTCATTCAACTGGCTTTGTGCCCAAGGAACACTAGAAGTCACAATACCCCAATAGTGCCTGATATCTTATCCAGACACCAAACATGGTTTAAAGCATATTATATGGAAGAAATTTGGAAGAGGAGAAAACTTTGTACTTTACTTAGCACTAAGCGGGAGAATTTGACCTCCATGAGTTCTTTTCAATGTCCAGAAAATTTTAGATTAGGAGGTTTGCAGGCAAAATGATATCTAATATGGAGAGGTCTTTGGACATTAACAATAGCCCATATAGAGAGGGTAATGATTTTTATGGGTTTTATGGATTTTGTCTCTTTTTTCGTAAACTAAAAAAAAAACATTTTCCTTTGTGGAATAACCAAGAAAAATTTCCAGCCAGCATCCTCTGTTGGCTTTTATTACTTTTAAAACAGTTTTATTAATACTTTAATAAAAACCAATACTTTTATTATTTGTTAAAACAATGGCAGCATTTGTCTGCATAGGCTTGGCCATGTTGCTGGATCACGCTGGATCTCCTCTTCTTTGTCTGTGCCAAATAGTTACATTTTTCTGATCTATGAAAATACTCTTCGTTGATGATCAGTGCCATCTTGATTTTCTCTGTTTATCAAAGCAGAAATCTACTCTAACAAATTTTTGAACTCTGTCCTTTTAGAACAGGGTTTTATGATGAGTTTTTTCCCCCAAAAACCAGTGCTATAACTTATTATATTTTAATTTGTTGGTTTTAGTGGAAATACTGTTCTGTGCTTCTGATGGCTAGAAATCCTTCCCTTATGCGGAACACCTGGTGTTGCCATTGCAATATACCCGCTTTTTCTTAAAGGTGAAAATGGACAGACTGGGCAGATCAAATTGCAGGACTTGGGTTTTAATTAAAGAATTTCCCATCCATCTTTGCTTAACAGATCCCCTGCAGAGGATCTTTTCTTGACAGCAGCTAGGCAGCTGCAATGCTAAGATCATTGCCTGAGATCAATCTGACTGGCATTGTCTCTTACTCCGCCTGCCTGTCTGTCATTTCCACCTGTTCTCTTTTGTTATTGTTTCCAAGCTGGGTTAATCTCGATTTGTTCCGCTTTAGTGCATGAAGGGATTATGCATGTGAATATTGTTCTACAGTATTAGTGTACAGTATGTAAAAAAAAAAAGGACAGCAGTTCCTGATGCATTTGGATTGAACTCCTAATATTTTATCTTCCTCTTTCCTTTAAAACAGTGCTTCTTTATCCAGCTGCCTTCTCAAGATCCTATTGGTTATTAGAAAAAGGCATTCAGTATAAGCTGTAAGGATGTAAAAATGACAAAACATGTGTTGAGGCACCACAACTGAATCCCTAACATTTTGTACTTTCATCCCAATGCTTGACATAAGTATATGAGTTGCATGCTTTGTGTTTCTGCACACATAAGAATCATGGTAGTACAATGGTTAGAATGAATTTTGCTGGCTGACTCTGCTCACTGCCAGGAGTTTTATCCTGACAGGTTCAAAGTTGACTGAGCTTTCTATCCTTCCAAGGTCTGTAAAATGAGGACCCAGATAGTTGGGGGCAATATGTAAACCACTTAGAGAGAGCCGTAAAGCACTGTAAAGTGGTATATAAGTCTAAGTGTTTTTGCTATTGTCATCATTCAGCCCCTTGCTCTCTCTGGGACATATATATTAGTATTGTGTTTGATTAAGGCCTGCTGCCTTGAAAAGTATGGAAGCCTTTCAGATCTTCCATGCATTCCTATTATTTAAATTTCATTGCTTTTCTTGATACATATTTCAACATTTTTCCAGGTTAGCTCATCAAAATGTCAAAGTAAAGGGAAACAATAAAAATGAATATATTTTTAAAAACATAGGGTTAAAACAGCTAAAATACATTTTCAGAAAACATTTGAGTTTGCCTTTTTGTCTTTTAGGTAATTGTATAGGATGGGGCAGGGATGTGGTGACTCAATAGCTAAGATGATGAGCTTGTTGATCAGAAAGGTTGGCAGTTCAACTGTTCGAATCCCTAGTGCTGTTTAATGGAGTGAGCTCCCGTTACTTGTCCCAGATTCTGCCAATCTAGCAGCTTGAAAACATATAAAAATGCAAGTAGAAAAATAGGAATCACTTTTGGTGGGAAAGTAACAATGCGCTTTCAGCATTTAATCATGCCGGCCACATGACCACGGAGATGTCTTTGGACAGCATTGGCTCTTCGGCTTTGAAACAGAGATGAGCACCACCCCCTAGAGGCTAGCACATATGTGCGAGGGGAACCTTTACCTTATAGGATGGGGCAGTTCTGGAATAAGGTAGATGGTAGTTTCTCAAAGTTCTTTTACCTTTCTTACTATCATTCCTAGCATGGTTTCATCATCTTAAAGAGGCATTTGACTTTAGGTTGCATTGGATGGAAAAGTATAAATAAAATGTGGAGGTATATTGCTAGACAGTGACTGACTAAAGAAATAGACAACAAAATGATAATTTCAGTATCACAAGATAGAGAGATAGGCAGCACATAAATTTAAATAAATAAATATTTATTTGTTAATTTAGGGTCTTTTGGGGTTAGAGTTAGGGTTTTTCTTCAAATATTAGGGTGGATTAAATTAAACTGTGAATCTACAATCTTTATTAATTATGAATCTACAATATTTATGTTAAAAATGAAATAAATAGGATTGAAAAAAATGGCATTTTTTTAGAATGATGTACTGAGGTAATAATAGGGATTGTGCATCAGTTTTGTCCTGAGGTTACCTGAATACTTGAGAAAATAGACACATTGGTGTTTTATCCTTAGTACCATGTTTATGTACATCCATATCTAGATGGCTGCCAAATGTATCTTCATTCAAAACTGTAGCCTTCATGCATCTTTGTCCTCAGTCTCCTTTGTCATAATTTCTGCCTGGATTTTCTGTGACTTGCTGTCAGTGTACATTTGCTCTTCTTTTAATGTCTTACATAGACCTTAAAGGTAAGAGATCAACTTACCTTATATGTTAAAGTTATTTGGCTGCCTATCTAAGCTACTGGTATTTCTATGTAATGAAGGAGAAAGTGAGGTATATAGGACTAGGTCTATGGGTGGCATGAGGTACTTAATAGTAGTAATTGCTATTTTTCTGCTCTTATCCATAAGATTATTCTTTCAATGTAAGTGCCTATTATCAGGAGGCCCCTGTATTTCTTATTTAAAATACTGTTTATGTTGTACCAAGTGCAGAAATTGGATGAAATTCTCATGCGTTCCTATTTGAGATCAACCTGTGAAGAGTTCATAATTACACTACTGCAAAATAGATTTTGTATAATAGAAGACATTTTCAGCAATGTCACCAAGCATTACTTCTTTGTTAAAGACAAATTAGGAGAATAATATATTAGATTTTTTTATTCTGTAGTCAGAGAAAGCAGCAGAAACTCAAACATTTCATAAGTGGAAAATTATTCTCATCAGGCACTTTTATCATATTATTAAACATAAATTTGATATAGACTTCTGAATATCACTGAACAGTACAAATCCTAAACTGCCTCAGCAGCATAACAAACAGCTTCAATTATCACAAACAATTGCCGCTCTAGGACTCCACACTCGCTCTCCTTAATAGCCCAGGCTCTTCCTTCCCCCTCCCATGACTTCACAAACAATTTCAGCCCCCCCACGTCTGTCTGTCGTCTGTCTGTCTGTCTGTCTGTCTGTCTATCTATCTATCTATCTATCTATCTATCTATCTATCTATCTATACACACACAAACACATACACACACATGTATGTATGTATGTATGTATGTATGTATGTATGTATGTATGTATGTATTAGTGATGTGCAGTCAGGGGAGGCAGGGAAGGCACAGCCTCACCACTGTCAATCATGAAAAGGAAAAAAAATGTAAACGGGAAAAGGCGAGTTCTGAGGTTAGGCTAGCTAGTTGCTGCCACACCGTGAATGACTGCCTGTTTAAAAAAGCCTCTAAAAAGTGCCCTCTACTATGAGGCAGGAGAACTGCATGCCTCATCTAGTCTGACTTTTTAGGTGCTCAAGCAGAGTTAAGCGACGGTTAAAAGCCCAAAAAATCCCGAGGTAGTTGAGGCACGCAGTTCTCCTGATTCATAGTAGAGGGCGCATTTTTAGAGGCTTCAACTCTGTCATTCTGTTTAAAGCTGCAGTGTCGTGCTCACTCTTCCTCCTCTCTTTCTCTGTTTCTGGTGCCCCCCCCACACTCCCTCTTTTCCTTCAAATTTCCTTTTTTCTTTTTTCTTTAATAAATGCAATGCTCAGGCATTTTCTCCTCTCCCGCGACACCCCACCGACTAAAGCACTTTCGCCCGCCTGTGCTTGCAGCAGCCCGCCAGCACAGGGAGGCGAAAGAGACTTTATGTCACCAGCCATAAACCTCACCACACGTCACTGGTATGTATGTAATATAGGTTGATAAAGATTTACCTGAGCAATTGTTGTTGAATAAGGGAATGAAGATTTATACAATCTATAATGGAGTTAAGCAGGTGAGGAATTGTGGGGAGTTCTTTTTACTGTTAGTACTAAAAAGATGATAACAGAACTCAGCCCATAAGAGTTTAACTAAAATTCTTCTCACAAAGACATGATTAAAGATGGCTGAATCTTAGAAAGCCTCTTCAGAATTACATTCATATAGAAACAGTGTGTCAGAGATTTTCACACCTTGTTGCCAATTATCAAGTGATTTGGGGGAATGATGGCAATTATAGTAGCAAATTTGATGCCATTCGAGGGATGGCTGAAGAAGCAAGAATCATTTCCAGAAAATGAAAACATAAAGCAGGAACCACTGGAAGATTAAAGGATTAAAAGGATTGCACAGTTACGGAATAGGCAGTGCCTGGGTCAACAATAATGCCTGTGAGAGGGATTTAGGTATCCCAGTGGACCACCACTTAAGTATGAGCTAGCAGTGTGCTGCAGCTACCAAAAAAGTCACTGCAGTCTTAGGTTGCATCAACAGAGAGATAGCATCAAGAACACAAGTGATAGCACCACTCTATATTGCACTAGTAAGGCCACACTTGGAATACTGCTCCCAATTCGGTTCACCTAGATACAAAAAAGATGCTGAAAACTTAAAAGTGCAGAGTGCAGAGCAGAAAGCAACAAGATGATAATGGGTGTATCACTGCATGTTTCAGTTGGTTTATCTTTCTATCATTGTCATGGTTTCCCCAAGGAGCCCTGGGAATTGCCATTTTGTAAAGGCATTGACAATTCTATTTGAGGCCCTCAGAGTATTTTAATTGCTAGAACAACTTGAAGTGAGCAATTTCAAGTTCATATGGTAAGCACATCTATGAGACATTCAGAGTGATTATTGTATAACTTCCTGAAGTTAAAAAGAAAGTGCTAACTATTATCAAAAAGGGAAAACAATAGTAGATTGTCGATTAATTTCTTAATTTATTTTGAAAGAGAGATAAAACTATTGGCATTTTACACTTTAGCTTAGATATTTTAAAATTGAGATTCTCAGTGAGACCTTCTATTTCTTAGCATTCATTCTTCAACTGTGAAAATAAATAATATTTTAAAGTATCTACTTTTCTTTTGTGAAAATGGGAAGAAAAACAGAAAGGTATATAGTGTACAAGGAAAAAGTAAAGAAAATATTGGTACATAAATATTAACTCATTCTTTCATATTTTTGCAACAGGATCGGAAAACCAAAGACTCAAGTTGATAACAATCCCCTGAAGAGATATTTATCATGCTCTGAGCTCAGACATATCATGTGTCACTTTGTTGCTCCTTCTTGCCCAACCATAGATAATTATGTCAATTCATCTTGGGCATTTTTATGCAGGCAATCTAATTTGAGATGTAAATTCATGTCATTTAATATTCAGTGTATCATTTCTCTTTGATCTTATGTTGGCTCAACCAAACCAGCCCTTTCATCTATGACAAATTTACTGATACAAATGGAACTCAAGTATAACCCTGTAATTCAGTGTATTCATATTTTTTAAAATCTCTCCTCCCTCTACCAGAAATACTCCAGGCAACAAATGCATGCACAGAAAATGACACCTTGTTAACAAAAAGCCTATACAATTTATTTAACCTTATTCAAAAAACAGGAATTTGAGAGAGATGATGAGCTTCCGCTGTAGGTTGCAAAAAACCTTACAAATTGACAGAAGAGGGAAGTCTGGGTTTTATTTGGACAAAAAACATAAAGGCATGATTATTTTTTTGATAGAATGTGATTTCCAGGCTCCCTAGTGAGTGGGTGACTTAGAATTTTGCTTTTCAAAGAAAATAACCTCGGGATCTTTTGAAAAGCGACCTGTAGTTTTTAGAAGATTCTACAACTTGTGACATTAGTTGTACTCAGACCAAGTCTTTTACAAAGATCCAAATGCAGGTAGTCCTCGAGTTGAGTCCAAAATTTATGTTGTTAAGTGAAACATTTGTTAAGTGAGTTTGCCCCCTTTTATGACTTTTCTTGCCAGAGTTGTTAAGTGAATCATTGCATTTGTTAAGTTAGTAACACGGTAGTTAAGTGAATCTGGAATCCCCATTAATTTTGTTTGTCAGAAGGTCTCAAAAGGTGACCACATGATCGTGGGCCAATGCAACTATCATAAATATGAACCACTTGCCAAGCATTTGAATTTTGATCATGTGACCCTAGAGATGCTGCAACAGTTGTAAGTGTGAAAAACGGTAATAAGTCGCATTTTTCAGTGCCGTTGTAACTTTGAAAGGAAGTGTTGTAAGTTGAGGACTGCCTGTAACTATATGAACACACCTATATACCCATTTTCTCTGTTGCTGAGTTTTGTTATATTGAAATGTAATAAATGCAGTCAAATGATTACATTCTTTTGACATACACCATTTATACCTACCGGTATATGTGAAATAGGAGATAGAGAAAAAAGTGGTTTCCATAAGAAAAAAACAAACATTCCTAAGCACCTTCAGTCTTAACATGACTGTTAGCAGTTACCCAGAATGCTGAAATCTTTCTATAATGGCTCTTCATAATATACTTTCAAAGTCTCTGTGGCACCTGAGTAATACAACACTAACTCTTCCAGAAAACAGGCACCAGTAAATGACTTCTTGCCAAAGTGCATCCTCCAAGTGTAACATGTTAATTGCGGATTATGTTGCTTGGAGGGGATGGGGAATTTTGATGAGAATATCTATGAGTCATTAGATTGAGGGAATGTGTTGTTAATTCTCCCTGTTCACCCCATATCTAAATAAGTAGTATGCTATTCTGCTTTGAATAAAGAAATAAGATGAAAATAGTAAAAGCAAAATGCACAGAGTCGCCCTGTGTCAGATGGGTGGCCATGAAATTAAATTATTAAATAAAATAAAATAATTCAATTATAAGAGGGAGGGGGCGAGAGGGAGGAAGAGAAAGAGAGAGATGATAGCTTTGGAATTAACTCAGATGTGAGAACAGGTGAATGCAGTCCTGCCAGTGTAAATGGATAATATGCTACATTTGATGTTATTATGCCATTGGCATCACTGTAGTGTATTAACGGAGTTGACTTCATTCTATTGATGGTAACAAAGGTGACTGGCACTTAGTCAAGCCGAACTCTCTGTTATATATGGTACCACCGTCTCCTAATGTTTTAGTTACACTGATTCTTTTGTAGAAAGTCAAGAGAACCGCCAATGTTCTCAGTGGTGCAGCATGGCTCTGCCGCAATAAAGATAAGTCTGTATATTCAACTGTATTCTCATGCCACTGTTTCAATTGCCTTGCTTTCAGATTTGCAGCAGGCTGGGTAACAAGAATGCTTCTTGTGAGCTCATTCGCTTGAGTCCTTGTGATGTGCATGTAAATGTCTATAATGGAGTGAAAAATGAACCTTTGTAAGGGGCACCCATGAGGAAAATTGAAGCTTAGATGTAGTATACATGCTTTCCTTTTAGAGGTCTTGAATTCAGGCTCTAACTAGAATGGTACTGTAAACGCCATTAGTACTGGAGACCCAGGTTTCAGATTCCCAAGTGAATAGGCAGCCAGTAAGTGACTTTAGCCTGTGGCTATCTCATACTCTGTTATTCCATGTATTTGTTTTGGAATTTGAAAAAAGAGGAAAGAGTGAAATATATATTTGTGAAAGAAAAGGAAAAAGGAAAAGAAAAGAAAAAAGGAAACAAAACAATACTATTGAGTCTGTTCCTTAAGTCTGCTGTATTATGCACACAAAAACCAAATTGATAGAACAGTTCCAATCTTATAATCCATATTTTCTTACCCAATGTCAAGTTCAGAGGTGGGTTTGCCCAGTTCGGTTGAACTGGTAGTAGAATTCAGGCCTGGGTTGCAGAACTGGAAGCGACCCAAGCCTGCCATTCAGTACCTCCCACCCCGAACCGGTTCCCTCGCCGTTGCTGGGTTGCTGCCATTTTGGTTTTTAGTGACTGTGCATGCGCAATTCATTATAAATTGTTCTGTGCATGCACGAAGAACATTGTACATTGAATAGTGCACGCAGCATGAGTTACTCGCGGGTTGCAAACTGGTAGTAAAACTGGCAGCACCCTACCCCTGGTCAAGTTGTATTATATCTGTTCCCAGAATGACAATACTATATGCTTCCCATTTCTTTTTAATAAATCTAGTTCTGAACAGTGGGACTTATTTGGGATCAGACTTACTGCAGGTTATATACACCAGAAAAACGTTGTTCTTAAAAAAGACATATTGCAAGGGTGGAGTTCAATGTTTTTATTCTTGCTTATGAGTTAAATATTGTTCTATATAAACAGCGCCTCTATAAAGTGCCAAATATATGTCAGAATTTGTAGTCTTGGCAGGACAGAGGTTATAATCAAAGAACCTGTAGTTTTTTATGGAAATAGAAACGAGGGACTAGAAAACAGCAAACAGATGGCATGGAATTTAGGAGATGTTCTGGCTTAATTTGCTATATTTCTGGCACTAAGATTAAACTGCTTTCATTTTCATCATTTTTATCCCCAAAAGGTAGCAATTTGAACATTTAGGCATTCTGAAGAACTGATAATTATCACAATTTTTTTAAGAAGTAGGGGTCATCTACTTCATCCTTTCAGTTCAATATACACACTACTTAAATTATGAGATATTTAATATGTAACAATAATGATGGACATGAGATATATAATGCCAGCTGTTTTTGTTTCTCATATAGGATCTGAAGGAAACATATGCAGTCATCTGTTAGTCTTAAAAGTTCATGTGACCTTTTGTGGTATTTTCCTTCTCAAATCCAAATGTCCCAGACTGAGATGGATAATTACATTAAACATCTGTGAACTGAGTTAGAGATCCCTACTGCATTTCACAGTTGGAGTCCATGTGAGTTGAGGACAAAGGGTGCCAATAACTGAGTTGCCCAAAGCCTTCTTTGCAGCCAGGTCAATTCACTTTATAAAAAAATCTTAAGTCTATTTTGATTGTTCTGTGCCATCCTAGTCTGTGTGTTAATTGCCCTTTTGACTCTATTATCGTTGGTTTTTCTGTTTTCTATACAAGGAAAAAATAGCCATTCCTGTTTTTTTTCTAAAACATCTTTAAGTAATTAAAAATCAAATTATTTTATTTATTAGTACATATACACATGGGTAAATAAAACTCTACATATATTGTAAAGAAGGTAAAAGAGTTAGAGAGAAGAAAAGAAAAAAGGAAAAGAAAAGGGAGAAGAAAGGAGAGAAAATTTTAAAGGCATAAAAAGAGTACAGTTTTAAATAATATTAGCCTCACTCATAGCAACAAGGCAAAAATTGCATATGACTGCATTATCACTGTATACTAAGAAGAAATATTCTAGGCAGAGATCTAGGAACTACTTAAAGGCGTTTTGAACATCAGTAATTGTTGTCTTTCTCCAATTGGATTATGCATTTTGTAGAAAAAGGCATATTGCTACTGTAAGCATCAAGGCAAAGAAAAGGAGCACAATAACCAGTCCAAATATCAAAGCTCTTGTTCTTTGTTTCGACAATTTATTTAAAAAGCTGAGGTATAAGATTTAGATTATACTCTTTCACAAACATGCAATTAGCAATGAAGTTTCTTAGTATTCTTAAAGGCAGGATGACAGCCTTGCAGACATCATTCTACTAGCTCACATCTGGCTGCTCAGACCTGGTATTAGTCACATTGACTTAAATGGCATTGTATTTCCCTATGGTTGCCTGAAAGATTTTATAATTACATGGGTCCTTGGAAAAGATGATTGTCATTTACAGCATATATAATGTAGCTTTAAAAAAAAAAGAAGAATTACAATAGTTGTAAAACATCAGCATTTTCTGGAGAAAATCATTTCTTTTTCTAGCAAGGCCAATGCTGTGCCGTTTTCATTATCTACAAATGCTTCTGACACACTATCTTGCAAATTCAAATTGCAAAGCATAACTTCTGTATCAGATGGGAGAATATTCTTCTGATTTGTAATTTGAACATACTTTATGATCTTTCTTTAATAAGTGGATATATTAGTGAAGCTTGAATTAGTCCATATGTCTTAACTTATCCCAGTTCTGGGTTGTACATATCCAGATGACCGTTAGATGGGGGCATGGAGGCACATAAAGCTATTTGAGTTGTGCAGTCTAAATCTTTTAGTTGCATATCTAGAAAACTAACATGTTCGTGAGGAAGATGACTATTTTAAACCATATGGTGTCGATGGTTCAAGTAAATTGCCTCAACATTTTTTCACCTTCACTCAACAGATACAATGTTAGTAGGGGTATATGGATATAGATAAGCCAACCATCTACTAATATTTTGATGTATGTATACATATAAATATACATACTCTGTCATCATCTCCCCAATATACAACAGATACCAACTCTGCTTGTTATTACGGAAAAAATAAAATCTGGCTTTCCTCTCAGGCATTTGGGACCAGTTAGGAGGAGTCCCCTCTTGGTTGTTTCATCATTGTGTTTGATCACTCATTTATTATTTTATACATTTGGTATATTTTATTGTAATGTGGTTCCTTTGATTGGTTGTTTTTGCTCTACAGCACTCAGAATCACACTTTGAATTAGGTGGCCATATAAATCTGAATGGATGAATGAATGAATAAAGTGCTTAAAATAACAAAGAATGGTTTTAGATATACTAGTATATAACCACAATCTTATAAAGTAGCACAGAGTACAGATGTGAGTGAAAAAGCCTTACTCATTGTGATCTGAAACAGGTGCTTCTCGCCTCACAAACGTAACAATAACTTGCCATCATCTTTATAAAGTACACTAAATACAGGAAGTCCAAGCCACTTGCCTAACAAGTGTTTCTCCCCACCCCACCCCATTTTCTTAAGCGTCTTTCTGAATTCTTGGCTTTTGGGAGCACTAACTACAACTCCAATTATGACAACACATTTTGTGATGCAGTGGTGCTCACCATCACTAGGATGTGATCACAGTAGTTGGCCACAAACAGTTGTCAAAGATAACATCTCTCCAAGTGCCTTCCAAGCTCTGCCAATTGGAATTGGAGTCAGAAGCCATGGAACATGGGTTCTGTGACTTTTTGCCAGTTCTTCTGGTCACCCAGCATGCAAGCAACCCTTTTTTATAAGGTAAGAGAAGGCAACTACTCAGTTGTTGAGATGCTCCCCTTATGCTTATGGCAAACAGTGTACAAGGAAAAGTTATTCTGCGTGTGTGGATTGTCCAATGAAATCCAACTAGATGATGCAGGACTGTCCTTTTGCCACCCATGAAAGAGCTTCCTTTGCCTGTACTACACTATGATGTAAGTCACCCTATCACTAGATTTTGTTAATCCCCAAATTTCTAGTAAAAATGTGGTTCTGTCATTTGATATGTTAATGTATATTCCTTTTTTAAAATATATTTGTTTACATATAAATATATTGAATACAGTGTAATTGTACTGGTGTTGCACTTGCCATGAAATAAAGGTAAAAACAAAATAACATATATAATATTTTAAACAGTGCTAGTAGTGTTATATAGTTATTTCTGACCATCATATTCTAGAATGTCAATTTATCTATCATTCTAATACCTACATTCTAATGCCTACATAGTATCTCTTTCCATGTCTACCTAACCTGATTCTTTTGTATTCTAACTTCTACCTCGTGTTTCTAACCATTGACAGACTCTATTCCATGTAGCATAGTATTCTGTATCTCCTTTATCTTTTATTTTTAATGTTAGTCTGTCCATTTCCGCACAGATTAGTTTCTTCCTTATCATCTCCTTCTCTGAAGGGGTGTATATTCCTTTGCCCATAGAGTGCATGTGTCATCTTAAAAAGGTAAATTCGTAGCCATAATACAAGAAAAAGAATCCACAATCTACTGGCAGCATGTAGTTCCAACTCCTTGCATTTTTTCTAGAGGATCAAATCTCATATATTTTCCAGCAAACTATTGGATATAGCTACAAAGCTTTTCATTAAACAAATGAAAAAGTAATAGAATTGATGCATTATGCCTTTAACAGGGTCTTTTATTAACTCAGCACATCCCCAATATATCCCCTTCTTATTAAGAGATATTTTGAAAAAGAATAACGATTCCCCCTAGTAATAAAACTCTCTCTTGCAATAAAACTGTAATAATTATTTTGATTATTTTTTTTAATTCATTTCATTTAGAACACCAATTGATAGGTAAGAAGTATGTTGCCTCTTTTTCAATAATACTGGGGTTTGGAAGATATTTTTGTCTTAATGGTTTCAAGCAAGCATCTGAAATCAATGGAAGGAAAGAGATGTTCAGAATCAAGAATTTATTTCTTGGTTCTTGGACTATGCTGCCTTTGTTTTTTGCTTTACCTTTTATTTTTCCCCTTTGATCCTTGCATTATACTCAGATTCATTGCTTCAGATCTGTTCCTTCTCTGCATATCCTCTTGACTGATCTTCATCTTTTAGATTAATCACTTTGTAAGATTAATATAGGGTGAGATTTTTTCATATTCATACATTGCTGTTAATAAGTGTATTCATATAATACAATTAAAAGTTGTATTTATTAATTTCTTTAGGCTGGATTGTAATTTACTTATCATATATTATAGGAAGTCTTAAAATATGTTTTTATTTTGTCTTTATTCACCTTGTGAATGGATACGAAACTCCCTCTCATTAAAAGGTATCTGGTATCTCCAGATTTGTGTTTCTCCTTGAAACTGGATCTCTGAAGTCAGAGTTATCATTTGGAAAAAGATCTGTTCTAAGAGTCAGGCATGATATGCTTGTAACTCTTCATATTATTATTTGGGATACTACTAAGATGGCCAACAGTTCCTTCCGCAGCAAGTGGTTGCTAGCATCTTGTGCAGTTCTTAAGCTATAGATGACTGATTCTAGCTTTAATTAGAAACGTGTGTGTGTTTGTGTGTATGAATATATGTTACTTTTATGTCATTAAAAGATTTCTACTTTAATAATTTCATTCCTGTGATTTCACTAGACAACAAACATTTTGCTTCCTGAACACTGTTGGATGTATCTTATAGATTTTTGGCTCCTAATTGTGAAAATAACCTGTAATTTAAGATATCACCTACCATTTTTGTAGAAAATGTATGTTGTTACACAATGGCACAAAGGTACACCCTTCAGTATCTGTTGTCTATGCTGCAAATAGGAATGAAGCATATGAAAATGTGGAACTGTTGTTGAAGCACATCCAGTACACCAAGTACAACTGGGACATCTGTAGAGATCTAAAAGTACTAGCTCTACTACTTGAAATGCAGCTCAGATATACCAAGTATTATTGTTGCATATGCAAATGAGACAGCCATGCAAAAGAGTTTCATTAAAAAGAAATTACCATTCCAAAAGAATTTGCTTCCAGGGCAGAAAAACTGTTGACCCACGAAAGGTATTTTTGTTTCTACTTCTACATAAAACTCATACAATGAAAAATATTGTGAAAGCGATGAACAAGGAAGGTGAAAGGTTTTGTTATTTGAGGCAGATGATGCCAAGATTAAGGAAGTCATTTTTGTTGGTCCAAAGATCCGATACAAACAGTTCAAAGATCTGCTAGTGGGGTCAGAGAAAATCGTCTAGAAAGCATTCAAGGATGTTGCTGAGAATTTTCTTGGCAACTAACCAAATGATGTTTAGCTGGTTGACACATTTCTTTCAGCGTACAAGACCATGAAGTGCAACATGTCACTGAAGATTCATTTCTGCATTCACACCTGGACTTCTTTTTCAAAAAGCTAGGTATAGTCAATGACAAACATGGTGAAAAGTTCACCAGGAGATTGCTACAATAGAAAAACTGTATCAGCGCAATTAGAATCCAACAAAACTGACTATTGTTGGACACTGCAACGAGATATGTTAGACACTGAGTACAAACAAAAATTAACAGCAAAACACTTTTACCCCAATGAACTAATGCAGCATGTTCAAAATATGTGATTAAATATATTATAGCCATTAAAGTTAATTTCATGTTTCTCAAGATTTCTACAGAAATTGATAATCATATTGAAATTATATATGTTGGAAGGGGTTTATCATAATCACTAGAATCTTTTCAGGAAGCAAAACTGAAATAAATTGTCCAATTTTTTTTTTACTATACCTTTATGTCCTTCCAAAACAGCAGAGGCTCCAAGGAAAGAATTTCAAATTTAGTTTCCTCTTGCTCCTATATGAATTGTTGCTCTAATGTCTGTGAAGTTGCCAGGTAGAAGGGCAGTGGTAGCTAGTGTCTGGGCTACTAATCCATTGGACGGCTGATTGTTAAATAACAGCTGTGCTTTTGAAATGTTCGAGACATTACAGGCATTTACAATCTTTGCAGGCCAGTAAAACAAAGGAAAACTGAAGGAGGATCATAAGCAGTCATGCTTTCAATGAGCAACTCCTTTGCTTAACAACTGAATCACTGGTCTCAATTGCAGTTGCTAAATGAGAATTATGTGCAATCAGTGCAGGTTTTTTTTCTTTCCTTTTGAGAAGGAAAGAGGGAAGGTACTTTTTTGGTGGAAAGAATAATAATTGATTTTGAAAGGATCTGCAAGGGTAGCAACAAATATGAAATTGGGGAAACAGAATTCATTGGAAAACAAATCATTGACTTAATATGAAGACCCACCTGTCTGCTGTGAACTCAGCTTGTGCCCTTAGGAAGTCAGTTGACTCTGTTGAACACAGCTTATCTTTCAAAGACTTAAAAGTAATGAAAGTCATTGTGTTCTGATTCTTTGGATCCTAGCAGCTTGTTTACTATGAAATTAGGTTCCACTTATTATACCTGTATAATAAATGGGACTTTCTTAAACTAGTGATGGAAGATTGTAATGGAACAGGTTTGATTAAACAGATGGAAAAGAATCAACACCCTCACCTTAGGAGGCACCAGTGTCCTTTGCAAGATGTGGAGTAGGATTCAGATTTATAAAGCCTAGAATTATATATGTTCTCCACATGCAGATTATGAAACAGAACCCATACAAGTCCTCTGTAAGCGTGCCACCTATTTGTTTTTCTTTCTCCCTTCCTCTGTCTTTCAAGTGCTATATTATAAAAGCTACATCATAGCAATAGTACATAGACTTATATACCCGCCCCATAGTGCTTTATAGCACTCTCTGGGTGGTTAGCATTCTGGAATTTACCTTAAGCAGCAGCTATCCCTGTGATGTCATAAACTTTCCAGTTCTTTTGCAATTGGGTTAGCATGTGCTAAAGAGCTGAATTGGTGAGGCAGAAATTTTATGTTGTCTCCAGTGTATTAAGATTAACAATGCGGGAGGCAATGGAAGCATTGTAAAATGGAAGAGGAATAAAAATTGATGGTTTGAAGGGCACCCATTAATCTTTTAAACGTAATTATGTGACAAGAATTTCAGAGATAGTCATTAAGTTCTTCTAAATGGCTATCTAGAAATCTTTTCCAATAACAGTCTTTACAGAATAGAATAATGATTACCTGGTCAATTTCTATAATTTTCTATGAAATTAGAATATTTACTTATTCAGAAATTAGATATAAATAGAGAGGACTCCAGAACTGTAAAAGTAGTCAGAAGAGGAGTTCTAATCCTATTTTAGGCATGGAAGAGAGCTGGGTATTTTTGGGCCAGTCATTCTCTCTTAGCCCAATCCACTTCATTGTGTTGTGTGGAAAATAGAAAGGTAAGAGTTATTTATAAAAATAATAAAGGGAAGACTTAAAAATATATCTAAAGGTAGTTGGAGGTTGCCTCTTGCAAATACATCTACTGTGTACTGTTGACTCCCTCCCACTGTTGCCATGTTGGAAGCCATTAAGAAACAGAAATACATCCTTTCCAGTATAATCAGAAGTTAACAATTAATTTTTAATGCTAATTGGACCTTTGGTAAAAGATCTGTGCATTTTTGAATAGTTGCATTATTAGTCTTTGAGTCAATTAGGGCTATCAGAACTGAGTTGCAGGAAACTATTTGCAGCTATTCAGAGCTTTGCCACTCAGACCTTAGTTTCTAGAATGCAGAATTTTCATAAGATAAAAAATATTCAAAATTCATGTAATTTATGCTTGGTCTTACCATTTTAAATATTTGGGGAATCCCACATTAGAACAGCTTGATTTTTCAGGCTAGGATTGTGTTAAAACTGGCTTTCAGTAACAATATCTGTCCCATATTGTTTTGGGAAGTCTATGCTCGTATTTCAGACTTAGTGAGCAGACTCTGGTCGTTCCTACGAGTCAACCTTCAGTAAAGCATTTCTTACAGGGAAGCAAGTAAGGAGACTCTCATTCTTCCTCCAGCTAAACAAAGGAGCTGCCTCACTCCTTTTTCTCACTTGCCTCCAATGTGATAGAGAGTGAGACGTTGCAGGCTGAGGTGTGTGCAGGATGTTAGAAAAAGATGGAAAGATTGCTAAGAAATAAATATTTTTCTCATAAAATCAAATGTCACTTTGTTTTGGTTATCATTATTTTGTGCCCAATCTACACCCTCAATTTGTACATGACTGGTTCAATTTGTAATTCTCTCAGATCAGCACCAAGAAACTTGACGGGGGTGTTTCAGAATTTGAAATCTGTTTATCTCTGAGTCACTTGGGTGCCTAATAATTTGAGATTTAGAGTATTTTAATGTTAATCATATATTTTCCAACCATATACTTGAGATCTTTAACAAATTGCTTTCAGGTCTCACAAGTCAAAAGATAAAATTCTTGTACTGCACCAAGAACAAAACAAGAGTGGAAAACCTCAGATCCCATCTAGGTATGGTTAAGTCAAGGACCAGCTATTGGCTAATTTATATAGTGCCCTTCCTTGTCAGGTTCATCTTGCTGATTTTTCATTCCTGTTATTTTTGGAGAGCTCTCCTTTAATTTTGAAGGGGGAAGGGAGAACACGGACAAATACATTCGTTTCTTCACACACACACACACACACACACACTTCATGATTAGATAGTGACTACTGTATGTATACTGAAGAATTTTTTCTTCCCCTGGAAAGCAATTTGAGAGAAATGCAAGTGAAACCCATCCCTGCTTCTTCTCACTTATACAATTTACAATTATTTTTTAAAAAGTTGAAATACAGTGGAATTGTGTTGAGGTCTACTGATAACCTCTTTCCATTTTTCCACTTTAATTAAACTGAACACTTTATTGAAATAAATTACAGTGTGTGCTGATCACACACTGTTTACATTGTTTACATTAAAAAGATTTCCCCTTATTAAAATGTTGATTGTATAAACTTGACCTCTCAATGCATCTGATAAATTGGAAGCATTTAAATAAAGGAACCTGCCTTGATTGTATTGGACACT
This sequence comes from Thamnophis sirtalis, assembly GCF_051295495.1. Taxonomy (NCBI): domain Eukaryota; kingdom Metazoa; phylum Chordata; class Lepidosauria; order Squamata; family Natricidae; genus Thamnophis; species Thamnophis sirtalis. The sequence goes on from NW_028261387.1 coordinate 52,233,236, forward strand.
ACTGCTCAAGGCTGAAATGTCACTTGTGACTGACTATATTTTTACACAATCAATAAATCTGCAGTTCTTTTTCCTGCCTCTTTTTGGTTTCCATAGATACAGATGAGAAGTGACAGGTTCTTGTGTCTGCATTGACCCTATTCTGACCTTTTGCTCCTGGACTTCCTTATTGGAGGATATGCTTATGCTGCTGTTTGTACTTCCTCTTATTCCACCCCTTTCCTGACATTTTTTAGTGGTGAAACCTTTCATTAGATTCTAAAGGGGATAGAATGATGCTTCCTTGGTTTTATTTCGTGCAGTAACTTTGCTAGTTTATCTGACTTCTTTGAGATGAGTATTATGGTATGTTCAGATAGTGAAAGGTAGGATTGTAATAATTTGATGCTGATATCTAAGTGGATATTTTGCAATGGAACACTAACATTAGGATAGTGCTTTTATTAATATTTTTAAAAGATTTCTGTCACACGCCCACAATTCTTCTTGCTATGTTCACCAAGATAGTTATTATATTGCCCTCTAAGATGTTCAATGAGAAGAATTACAACCTTTGGTTGAATGGTGCTGAAAGCATAATGAAATAAAAGAATCAAGCCATACTTTGCCATATTTCATGTCCAAACCGAAGAATAAAGTTGTATGAGAAAACAGCAATGATGATGTTACCTAGTTTGGGTAAGGAAATGTCTGCAAGAAAATCACCAAGCTCAGAGATCACCAAGGGTCCTTCATTTTAATCCTGAGCTGCAAATATTCACCTTTAAAGTTGGGGTTATAATTCATGGTGAGTCACCAAGTCATTTCAAAGTGCTGTTTTTGGAGCTCAAGATGGTAAACCCCTTCTAACTGGACTAAACAACTGGGATTGTCCCTGATCTTAGAGGAAGGTAGAATTTGAGGTAGAAAAACAAGGGAATGTGCAGAGGGCTGGGGTTTTTTGGTTTTTATGTTGTGGATCTCGAATATAGTAAGCCACCCAGAATCACCTGTGAGTTGGCCAGCCATGTAAATTTGTTTAATAAACAAAAAAATCCTGGTTCTGTCAAAATAATCATTCAGTCATCATAAATCAAAATTTTAGAGAGACTCACTGTGCTATCCTTGTAAAAATTACTAAAATGGTAAAAACATGTGAAATTCTTAAGATAAAATACAAGAACCTAGCCCCTCTGAAGAAATAAATTATCTGGTAGGATAATTCCCAAGGTTCTACTTCTAGTCTCTTTGGCATTTAAGATTGAAAATGAAAACTAATTTCTATTTCTGAACTGGAGAGTTCAAAGAACCTTTGTTTAAATAAAAAAGGTCACCGTTATTCCATTGATTTTCTTGGTTTATTTTGGGAATCATATGTATAATTGTTTTCTTTAGGTATATATAGGTATAGTAGTTTCCAGAATATGTAATATCCCTCTTTAGAGGAAAGCAAAAAGTTACTAGGAAAATCAAGCTGTATGAGCATTATGCCTAAGTTCTCCAAGAAAATATATGTTCAGGGAAGTATGGTTTTCCATACTCTGCTGTTATGGTCTCTAGGATAAAACTTTTAAGTAATGTTTTCACTATCTTTGGGCTTCTCATCTGTTTAGGCCACAGCCCTTTGTTTCTAAGTTTTCCTGCCTCACCATATCTATGTTGTGGCTGGATTTATTTATGGTATTAAGCCGACTGCTTTGTTTGGTTTAGGATTATACTTGCCATTGTGATTTGTAAATGCAGTCTGTGGTTTAACATGTTTTGGGAACCGAAGTGCTGGTTAAATGTATCACATGAAGCCAAAAAAGTTGCCTTATTTTGTTTGATTTAGGCATCTAGTTATGCCTTATTCATCAAACACTGATGAAAAGATTTAGTATAAAGTGTAAACCATCTTAGATTAATGGGAAAACAAAGTTTCTGGATTTTCACTAGTGCAGAAGACAATTTTTCAGCATATCTAATATGATTACAGCTGCTGAAAATGTCCTCTTCTATGTAATTATGCAGAAGCTGCCTCCTCTTCTAAATCTGGCCATCTATTAGAATGCACTTCATTTTTGTCAATATAATTAGTTCTTCTAACATCATGGTATGAATGCTAATATGAGCATCATACAATGGAATTCATGGAGTATCATACAGTGGAATTCATAGTGGTGGCTTAATTTCAAGATACCAAGTATAATCAAGTTCTTTAAAAATTATCTAAAAATTAAGAGAAATAGTACTTATGTGAGACTAAAGTCTGAGTGAGCTTCATGGCTAAAGTAGGATTAAAATTTACAATCTCTAACATGTACCTTTACCACTAAACTAAATTGTGTGTTTTATCCATCGTGTTTGTCCTATTCCCAATAGTATTTCATTTGCTGGGTAGATTTGCTGGGGGGGGGGGATGACAGACAAAAATGTGATAATTGTAGATAAAATGGCAACCTCTTTAATTTGGAAAATTAGAGTGATTGGAAAGTCTTCTATGGTAATTCTTAAAAAGCCTTGCAAAGATCCAGAACATTGTAAATTTCATCACTAATATCAGTATCTCTCTCTTTTTAAAAAATGTTTGGGTCAATACACAAACATTTAACCATTTGAAAACTAGTCATGTATATTTGGGAAGGAGGAATTCCATTTGGGCTATATGTGTTCCTGCTGCGAAGCAATTATTCTTTCATTACCTCTTAATGCTGTCACTTTCTGTATGGGTATCTGGGTTAACCCCTTAGCCAACTTGTCTATAGAAATATTCTAAGACTGCAAATCTCTCAAAATATCCCCCAATCAGTATTGCCAGCAATGCAGTAAGTGAATCAGCAGAACAGCTACAGCACTGAAAAGCATTACCAAAGAGGCTGGTGAGTCGTTTTCTATATGATCTTGTCCAAGATCTTTTGGAATTCAGTCGTCTGGCTGAATAAGCTATTTTAGTTCTATGTTGAAGATAAAGAACCAGCCTCAAAGTGTAGCTGTATTTCATAGCATGGAAATCAGTGGGTAAATAATAGATTCATTCTACAGGAGAAAGCTATGTGCAATTGCCTGGAAAGTAAGTTCTATCTTTGGTTGGACTGGAGTTAGAAAATTAGTTTTTCTAAAAAGCAAAATTAATAAAAAATGTAAATAACTTCGGTCTGCAAGTCTTCTCAAATTTAAAGAGTTTTATGCTAACTGAGAACTAATACTGTTTCCTTGTTATGCAATCTCTGTGCAAAAACAAAACCTAGAGATTTGTAAATAAGCAGCTTATTCTAAAAATGAATTCCCTTTGTGCGTAGGCCACATAAGGGTTGCTTTAGACATCCTTCAAGGGAAACCACGAAGAGGGAGACCATGAGGTAATATATCCTCCACATCCTAGTTTTAATTCAAATTTCCATAAATGATACAATTTGTATTTCAAGTTGGCATTATTTGGCATCGGAGATGAGAGATTTAATGCTCTCAGTTGCTTGCTACCTCAAACGTTGCATTTATTTCAATTTTTAAAAGATTCATAGCAATAAAGTTGCAGCTACTTTGTTTTTGATATTGTTTTGTGGCTATAACATACTCATCTGAAAAATTAGTCTTAATGTTTATTTTGGAAATCACAGTATCCTTGATAATGCTTGATAATACGAAACACATTTTATGTTTTTTTGTGTTTGTTTTTGAACTTTGCTATCATCAAATGGGTAATCGGTCAGAACTGAGAATAAAGCAGGATCAATCCTGGTTTGTGTTGGGATGGTATACTACCAGGAATTCCCAGAGTGGTGGGGTACACTGGAAAAATTTAATAAACAGAAGGAGGCAGTAGCAAATCTATGTAATAAAATTACATAGACATATTTACAAAGTGATCAATAGCTCACTTTAAATGAGTCCTTTTAAGCATCAGAAATAAGAATTGGTAGATTTCAGATTGAATTATCTCTGTTTTCAGAAATTCATGCAATATTCTACAATATCAAATAATAATAATTATTTTTTTAAAAAAGCATGGCTAGGTGCCATCTAAACTTAGGAGATTGCCACCAGTGTAAGAATCTAGTTTCAGACTCTACTCAAATGCAGGGATCTCTAACCTTGGCAACTTTAAGAATTTTGGACTTCAACTCCCAGAATTCCTCTGGGAGTTTTGCTAGCTGAGGAATTCTGGGAATTGAAGTCAACAAGCTTCATTGGCTGAGGAATTCTGGGAGTTGAAGTCCACAAGTCTTAAAGTTGCCAAGGTTGGAGACTGTTGCTCTAATGGTAAAGTGCATCTTAGGTTCCAGTTTTAATGCTGGATTCTGTATCAATCAGTATTGACAATCTGAGTTAGGTGAAACAATATATGATTAGGATCAAACACTGCACTGAATCATGGATTATAAAATAAGCCAGAAGCAAATGTAACTCTTGCTGGGCTGAGAACATGCTTAACATACTCAGACCAGGGTAAAATTAAATACTATCCTTTCCAACAATACTTACATTTAATTCAAGTTAAATATGGTTATATAATTACTCTTCGATAACTGTATGTGCTTAATATCTTGCACTTTGACATATTAACATCTACAATTGTTGATTGTTTTTAGAGGTTCCGAAGGCCACATTTAAGGCTTCAAAGGGCATATGTGGCTCTCTATCCTTAGTTTTTGCACCTCAGCACCATCTCTAAATCATTCTGTACATCACAACACAATATATGAAGCAAACTAGTATATGGCAACTTTCTTTATTCAAATTCAAGTTTTGTTTGTCCCCTTGATGAATTGATAGTCCCCCTATCTGTCTTCTTAGAACTGACCCTCGACTTTGATGTAGTTCTAGAAGAACAAGCTCCTCTTTCAGTCTTCTTAGTCCTGTAAATAAAACTAAGTTCCGGGGCATTCAATAACATAAGAACAAATACATGGCAGGATGCCAGAAGTCAGGATGTTGTATTAGGGATGTGGAATTATATTAATAATAAATAGCATGTGCCTACAGTAATTGAAGATAAACAAAGACCAATAGGAAAGCATCTTATTATAGCCCAATCCAATAGATCTGTGTCCTAGAATGGGAGGGCATAGAAGAAGAAAAATACAAAGAATATTAGCTGGTTGAATCTGCACTTAAATTTCTGCTTGAAAGTTTAAGGTAAACATGTACAATAGGAGGCATTCAGGACTCCATTCAACCTCCTTAAAGCCTTGGTTTACTCTTATGCTATTCAATTAAACTTAAATCCATCAGGTTTTATCCTGGCATTATACTTTGCGCCTTGTTCTTTCCCACTTTTAGGATTGCAAACCCTGATATACTCATTAAAGTCTCTGAGCCATGTAGGTCCTGAAAAAAGTTCTACTCAACTGTCTTCTAGATTGTGCTAGTTCACAATACTTGAGCCATCCCTACCTGGCAAAGGCAAAAGAACTGTATTTTCATGCATGTTTTTGCTTCTGAAAAGCTACGCTAAGAGAAAGGAGAATGAGAACTTCCCCCTTTTCACTTGGACTCCCTATTCTCATCGGGACTTTTGTGTTGTTTCACAAGCAGAAATGGTACAAAAAGAGACAGCATCTTTGGAAACAACAGAACACAGGCCTGTCGTACAAGGGCCTGGGGCTTGCACTATGCAGAACATGGAGCCTGTCCCTGGCTGGCACTCTGAGCTGTTTTCAGCAGCTTTGGGGGAGAAGCATAGAGTGGGCAGTGTCTGGAACTAAAGCTTCTGCATTATTCACGAGGGGAATCCACAGAGAGGGGAGGGAGGAGGACTAAACAAGAAGAGAGTGGAGCAGTGTGGCGGCGTGTGCCCTCCCATTTGCTGTGGCTTGGTGGACTTGAGATAATGAGCCTCTATGTAAGCCACAGAGGAGGAGGGCTGGCCCTGGAAGGGTAGTTTTTCTGCAGCAGTTAGATGGCATCTATCTTTTGACCCTGGAAAAAGGTCTGCTTAGTTTTCTCAGCTGTGGAAGGCCAGAGGTCTGCTTCCTTGGAAACTGAGAGACAGTTTTGTGCACCCAACTGAGCAATTTGGATGTTTCCTGGATTTTTGCAGCCATGACCAAAACATCCCAGGCCTTGCATGAAGGACCTTCTCATTTCAGATAAAGGTGACTGAGAGATGATTGAACACCAGTCCTGGAAGGGGCGGGAGGGAGAAGGGAAAATTGTTTAAGTGTGAAGGGTGATAAAGGTAGGTCTGCTTGCTTATTTAATACTGACAGAGGGATGGAATGGGCTGGAATAGTTATTATAAGCTGCTAAAGTAAAGTCATGCAAGTGTATAACTAACTGTGTAGTCAAAACTCTCTATGCCATAAATCCTTTGTAAAATGATGGTGCAATATAGAGTCAAGCCCTCTGTTTCTGCCTAAGAAAACAACAGCTCTTGGCTCTGCTTTTGTAACAACAGATTTAGCAATGCAAAGGACTGGCAGATCTTTTTTGTATCATATCCCCATTTTACTTCCTGACTTCATTTGCAGTACATTGCATTCTACTTTGGCACTTCAAGCAGCACCAATCTATCTCCCTCAAGTCCTTGTCCTTATCCCCCGCCCCCATTGATTGAACGTCTCACAGTCCGTGGAGGTTTCATATCCATCTATTTTAATTCCAAGCAATTTAAAGAGATGGGGATGAAAGATATTGGGTTTTCCTCGTCAGCTTATGGAAAACAACCAATTTCCAAATGAACATGTTTTTGGGATATTTTGATTCTCAACTTATATCTTAAAAGGTACCCAGGCTTAATACATGATACTGACTGAAGAGATTTGAAGTTTGGAATAGAAATGTTGGAAGCTCTTTTCTCCATTTGTAGTAGAAAGGTTGAAATGATCAATAGTGTTTGTTTGTTTGTTTGTTTGTTTTTAAAAAATCTCCAGTAATGGATTTTGCTCTTTTAAAAAAAATCTTTGGGTTCCACATACTGTATCCTTCTTAAAATTCAATATATAATTATACTTTTGCTTGTGAAAATTTAAAGTAGCCTTTCTTCTCTAGCGTCTTTATACTCTGCTCATTTGTATTTGCTAATTTTTAGAAATTGTTTACTTTTGATTGTAATTGTTTTCCCCTACTGTTATTAACTGCTGTGAAATTTTTAAAAGAAAACTGGGTCAGCTCAAATGAACCAGTATTTCTAAATGTGGAGACATTTATTTCAAGAAAGAAGCTTCTAGGGTGGAACATTTTTTCCATTTTTATAAAGGAATTGGTTTATAAAATGATTAGTAATGTAATGAATGGAAGGAGTCAATTTTAAAGTATTTTATTCAGGGCATTGTCATTAAGGAACAAACTTACATGACTTACCGTAGTCTTTAAATTTAAAGACAAAGTGGCTTACTTTGACTACTTTATTTAAAAACAAATTAAATTTGTATTAGTGAAGTAACATATTTATTGCTTGAAAATGTTACATTTGATCCTTATTTGTTTTAATAAAGTCTTTTAAGTCAAGTTCTTTTACTGTTATATAAATAAAAAGGTGAGATTTATATAGAACTCAAAGAGAAGAAATCAAAGAATTTTCTATAAATAGTTGCATCAAAATTGTCTGATTCAAAATATTTTTTTAATCAACCTCATTCTGTGGGATCAAGTAAATTTTAAGATATAAAGTAGTTGGGATGTCACGCCTCTCTTTATGTTCACATAAGCCAAATTACATGTGTTCAGAAACTGTACTGTTTCTATAAAGTTAGGTATAGCTTGGATCTGCTGTAGTGTTAATGTAGGAATTTAAACAATAAATCACAATAGGAGTACCCTCTTTATTGCCATGTTTATATAAACTTACTTCAAATAGAACATAATGCAGTGAGGTATCTCACAATTGTTTACCCAAGCTTCTTTAAATTAATCTCCAGGTTAACCACTATATTGCTCTTTTAGCATTTGATGGCATTAATGATCATATCTATACTATAATATATTAAAAATGCTTGTATTAGAATGCTGCATAGATTTGTTTGGTTGTTGAATTGTAATATCTTCTATAAATATACACAGATAATTAAAACCCAAATATTGTCATTTTATTTGAAGAGATGAGAACTTGAATATATGAAATTGTCAAATTATATCAATATAAGTTTCAGATATTTTATTTTAAAATTAGAAAAAACTGAGTCCAAGTCTTCACCTGCAAACTAAAAAGCTCTGAAAATTCACTGTTTAGTAGTTATGGCTGACATTTTAATTTCACTAGAAAAGAATAAAAGATAAAGGAAGAGGATAAGGTAAATGGCAACAGCTGATGTGATTTTATTTTAAGGACTGTACTATATCTAGAGTCAGAGAAAACGTACTTTAAATTTCCCAGTTACCTGAGTGAGAACAAATTAGTTTTCATGGTGGGAGATCATAAATAATTCAGTCCCATCAGGATTATACCATTTCAGAAAAAGAAGGGAGGGAAACTATTTTCATGTCTTTTCCCATCAAAGCTCTGCGAGAAAAATATCTAGGACATCAGATGATACATTAAATAATAATTCCTGCTTAGTTTTTCCACTAAGGAAAAGGAAAATAGGAATTTCGACATGAAAATTCAACAGCTTCATCTCTAAATTGCTTTATGGAATGGTAAAATCCCACTAAATTAACTTTCAGATATATTTGCTGCAGAAACCACAAACTTTATTAAATTGCATGTATTAAAACATTTTTCTGGGTACCAGTAGTTTTGGTTAAAACATATTTTTGGACAGCAGTCATTTTGGAGTACTTATTTTATATGATTATAGTGGAAAAGAAGAAGCATGAACTCCTAAAAGGAGGGTAAATAAGTGAAAACATGCTTGTTTCCTTGCCAGTTTCACAAATGAACCATTCATGTGTAAATGGAGCAAGAAAGGAAATGGGATTTTCAGAAGGTGTTAATAAGATGTGCTGATTGTACCACTGGGATCAGATGTGGTGTGTGTGCATTTCATACATTAATAGAAAAAAAAGCCTTGGTTGTTAATTACAATTCCAGCAATTTATTGCTAGAGTCTTACCCTATTAGACACTGCAGAGTGCAGAGAAAAGATCAGATGCTAGTCTTAGTGCTAAGGGATCTGTAACCACTGGAGGGGACTTCCAGTGTCTCCTTAGAACACTTTTGTAATCTGAGTTAGAAGGAATATTTATTTCAATTTCTTTATTTATGAAATGTTCTTGCCTGGATTAGTGCAACATGGTCTGCATAGGGCTGTCCTTGAAAAAACATTTGGAAGTTTCAACTAGTGCAAACTGTAGCTGCACTGTTCGTAAATGGTGCCAGATGTTCAACACATGTAACAGCATTATTGCATGAACTGCTTTGGTAGCCTGTGTGTTTCTAAATGCAGTTCAAGATGTTGGTTGCCGTCCTTCAGGGCCTGGGATTGGGTTACCTGTGAGACCATCTTCTCCCAGTGGTTTCTACTACCCATCCAATTTGGTCTGGATGGTGGGCATGCTGCAGATCCTGTCATCCAAGGAATGTCAGCTGGTGGAAACTAGAAGACATGCTTTCTTTGCCATAGTCCCTGCCCTCTGGAACATTCCCTCATCATAAGTGAGGAGGACTCAACTATGTTGACCTTTCATAAAGGCTTTGAAGATCTGGCTTTGTACCCCAGTTTAGGGCCCCAAGTCTGGAAAGGGCCCCATTTTCCTGGCTATATTGACATCTATGATGACATTTTTCTCAACTGCCATATATATTTAATTTTGTACTATATTGCAACTGTTTTTAATCCTGTTATGATTGTTTGCCACACAGAGTCACTTCTTTGAGATGGGCTACTATAAAAATTGAATGAATTAATGTATTGTTATTATAGAAACATGGGCTTAATTAATAACATGACAACTTCTTAGTAAGGAAAAACAATGTCTAATGAGAAATGTTAGTAGATGACAAATTGCATGTTCTGCATATTAGTTTCTTGCCTTCAGGCTTATAATATAATTTACTACCCTTAATAAATATATGAATGAGATCAAGTTCCATCTCAGTTTATACAGCCAGTCAGGTACCATTGTATACGCATAAGCAAAGCAACAGTTCTTAATTTGGTCCCACCACATTTGGTATCACATAATCTAGGAAGCCATAATAATGCATGTTGCAGATAGGAATGCAGTAGAGGAAGGAGGCAAGCAATGCAAGTTGGAATGTTGAAAACAGTGTTGAAAAATTGTGGCACAAGATCTGTCCCATTTGTGTGTCATGATGTGGAATACAGGTATGAACAGGTGGATTTGCACTGCAGCAATGCTGGTGATATTTTTTGTCATTTTGTTAAAAGCAGCAAGATCATTATTAATACCCTTATTAATGAAGCTGAGCAGATAAGATGAGAGAATCTATCTGTAGAAAGGATATTCATTTTTCTTCTAGGCATGTGACTGGTTGATTGATCCTCTGTTGGAGTATACTCCATAGCAGTAACCGCTTATTTTTCTTAAAGCTATTTCATTTGTACAGCGAAGTGTCATGTTGTCTTAAGAATTCAGTGCTAGATATCTAACTCATAATGGTGGGATTTTTTTTGACATCTTCTCCCAACCTGAAATACACATTTATGAATTTATGTGCATACATATATTTATTAAATTTAAACAGGAAACGTTTATTTGTTTCATTAAGTTACCACATGCCTTGGATCTATGAGTTGCCAAAGATCCCTCAGAATGCATTCTTGAATTTATTATGGAGCATATTTTTCCTCCCAGGAGCAGGAAAATGGATGCCGTCCAAATATTTGGACTATTACTGCTATCAACACCTGCCAGCTTGGCCATTGGCATGGGACTTACAGCAGCTTTGCTCTCTCCTAAAATATTTGAGCCTAGATACCTTTAAAATTGTGAGCATGAAAGTAACATGCTATCTTTTTAGAACTGTGAAGTGCAGATATAGCTCCTGTCTTCATTTATTTTTCCTATTCTTGTCCCCCAGGGAATCCAGTATTTACTTTTTCTTTGTAAATAAAACTCTAATCTCTATGAAAATAGATGCATTAAGCTTGATTGAAGCTTGTGATAAATAAGATCTACCGGAAAGTGCGCATTGGGTTTAGAGACTTAGTTTGGCTGTCTTTTGGTCTGAATCTGAATCTGAAATGCTAATGATATAGCATTTCTTTTCAACAAAGCAAAGAAGAAGAAGAAAATGCATGTGTGTGCATTTATTCATACATATGCTTTAAGATAAACAATTGAATTTGAGGTAGGAAGATATAGTATGGCCTCTGTTAGTTAGCAATGATTACAGCAGCTAATGGGTGAGACTAAATTTGTTACATTCCCTGGAAATGGGTTCTACCATGTTACTCTCTTTTTACGGACTCGGTAGATTTTAAAGCAAATATTGTCCAAGAATCTCAGATATGTCACATTACACTATTTTCACCTCAGATTTTCTTTCTGGTATTTAGCTAATGTCTCCCAACCCTGGTAACTTACAGGTATATGGAGTTCAACTTTTTGAATTCTCAGTAATTACCATGCTTGGCTATGGAATCCTAAGATCTGAAATCCACAAAGCTAGAAGGCTGCAAAAGGAGAAAGGAATATTAGTATAGAGGTCTCAAATATGCAAACATGTTAGCTTTTTCTAGTTTGGTACTATGCAAATACTGAAAGCAGTGGAGTTGTAGTCTTATTCAAGCAGATGGCATTGCAGTTCAGATAGTAGTGAGAAAGAAGGGCTAGAAATCCTGTCTGATAATTCCTATACACTGCCAGAAGCAAAATGGCACAATTTTTCATGAATAATTTTCATTGCTTTCTTCACTAGGGAATTCCTGTGCATCAATGCAGGTTGTTATGGATACAAGAAAACTGCCTTGCTCCCCATGGATTGTAACAAAAGGCGGGTGACTGTGTTACCCTTAACAGAAGGTTGTGATTGGGTTTTCTGTGTTGTTGTTTTAGGGGGGTTGGGGTGAAATACACAAAAATATGATTTGATTTACTGGCAATGAAAGTATTTGTCAATAGTAATGGAAACATATGTTTCTATGTAATAGTCTAACAGAAGAATTATTAAATCTCATGTAAACATTTTAAATGTACTGGAATTTTAGGGCACTCTGTGGTTAGAGAAAAAAGGCTTCTTAGTAAATTGTGGTAATCGGGTAATAGTAGGGTCTTGCAATAAGCAGCATAATTGTACCAGTACTCAAAATTCACACATAAAAGCATTACCTGAATTAGTTGATAATAGTTTGGTCTCTGACTAAAAGTTTCCAAAAGCAGATGGTTTCAGATGAATTTTTTTAAAGGTATTTCTGATGAACATTTCATTTTTCAAATTGATTTAGAGGGTTGAATGAAAACAAAGAGTCCAAAGGGAGAACTATAGTTTGGGTTGTCTCTTATTCTCTTGTTCTTAGTACTTAGGTTCACCTTGCAGGTGAATTAGCCCCTAATATACCTGATCAGAAATGTGTAATAGTAACATGATGTATTCGGTTTTATGTTCTTTGTTTGCATTTGCCAGTTGACCAGATCTGAGGATCAGCTTCTCAGTGAAGCTTAATGTGCAGAAAGAAAAGTGATATACAGTAGGTAGATTCTCAACTTAAGTAACCTAACACTTCCCTCATTTGAAACAAGATCAATGGAAAGCCCTCTGATTCTTATTTAGCACAGTGTTGCTTACAGCACTGACTTGCAAGATCTATTCAAGATTTCAGATACTTTCCTGACTATTTGAAGCTGACAAGATCTATACATGATATACTATATCTCAGCACAATTGATGGCTGGCATATGATTGTGATAGGTAGGAATGCAAGAAGCATTTCTCCAATGAGATAAGTAGATATATTCAGTTGCAAAATTAATATCAGTGCTTTGTTTATCAGTCATTCTTTACATACTCAGAAGAAGCATTTATGTACTGTCTTTGAAAGATGCTCATTATTCCTATGGCAGATTCTGCTTTGGTACATTTATTAGATCTTTAGAGGATGACTTAAAAGGGACATAGATGGCTTTAAGCATGCATGACACAGTCAGTTTAAGGTGAAGGCAGGTCATAAAGGAATGCAGTATGCATGTGCTTTTAATTTTTTCTTAATGGATACTTGAAAACCTTACCTTCTTTGTTCCTTCTTTGTCATTGCTTTTTCATTGTTAGCTTGCTCAAAAACCATTCTAGATTTATAGTACTCCCACTACCTTTTAGCTCTTGTGCGGCAGATTGAATAGCTTTAATTTTTTCCCCCTTCCACCTTCATTTTATGAATCTGATGACAAACAGACATAATATTCATTCTTATTCTCCTATTTTCCTCCTATAATCCTCCTATTTTCATTGATACCAGCATTATATTCAGTTCACATGTCTGGAGATTCCCAATCATCCAGGTCATGGCTGAACCAAAGGTGCTTTTCAGAAGGCAACTGGACTTTCTTAGTTTTTTCTTGAAAATGTTTCACTTCTCATTCAAGAAACCTCTTCAGTTCACCTATGGTTCATTCAGTTCATATGTTGTGAGTGTCTGTTGGTGGACTAGATAAAAGAACCATACATGTGAGGCAGGGGTGGGTTCCGGCAGGCACTACTGCCGGTTCTCTCATGTGTGTGCTTCACATGCGTGCTTGATACGCGCAATGCATGCATGCACAGTGCGATTAAAATTGTTCTGCGCATGCGCAGAACTGAAAAATAAGATGGTAGCGTCCATGACGCCACCAGGAGAACCAGTTTGGGGGAGTAGTAGACCTGGGTCACTGCAGGTTCCAGCTACCCAGGCTGTCAAACCACTACTGGTTCGGCCAAACCGGTCCAAACTGGAAAGAACCCACCACTGATGTGAATGAAGAAAATGCTGAGCTCAGATATCGAGTTAAGCTGTTATATGGTTTATATTGTATTGATTTAGCATGTTGTTTGAACTAAGCCACATGTGAGTTATTCCGCAAACCATGATTATACACAACAGAGCTGAGTGGCCTGAAGGCAGCCAGTATAATGTAGAATATGTATGGGAATTAAATCAGGGAGTCTTGGGTTAAAATTGTTGCTCAGGCAGGTACTGAAGGCTAGGGATCCTCTCTGCTGAGTTTTATCTTAAAAGGTTCTTTTAAAAGTACAAAGAAATAAGATTAACTATAATAAATATAAAATAATAAAGTATTTCAGAAAAAATAGGAAAAATAGGTACCTTTATAAGGAAGAGAGGAGTACTCATTTCAGTGTTTCACAGGATATATCATCTTTGAAGAATATGAAAAAATTGGCTGCTTTCATCCACAGGGCTAAAAACACCCTTATACAATGAGTGAGATGGTCGATGGCATTTAGCCTTACAAACGATTTTTTTAAACTTTCTTATGAAATTAACAAATCTTTTCATTTATTCGGTACTGATTTTAACATTATTAACTTTATCAATTTCCATATTGCTTTTTAAAATGCATTTTTAATATCAGGGGACAGTTGAAATACAGACACATGGAAGCTGCACATGTCTTAAGGCCCTAAGGAGAGCTGCACACTGTGGTGCTGTATAGAAGCACCACAGGAGGAGAGCAGAAACGCACCCCCACAGACAGATGCAACGTGTGGGAACAGAACTGTATAAACTCTTTGATTAGTCCCTGGGGAAGGAAGTGCTGGCATATGTCTGTTCTGATCCATATCTGACTGTTCTGAAGGATATGTTTCCAAAACATGAACAGAATAAAACCAACAATGGACCAGACTGGGCCATGAACTGTGGAAAAAAGAATTCCAGAATCCTCTTAAGGCTTCTCTGTAGGAGAGAAACTAGACAAAGTTTTGGAATGTTGACACCTCCTCCCTTCTAAGTCCCCTCCACTCCTTCTGGTCACATGATGCTAAGTAGAATCTATGCAGCTCTGTCCTTCCCAGTACACACATACTTAAAACACACAGAGACACAACATGAAGGGAGAGTAGAAATACACAAAGATGCAACATGTTATTTCTTTATGGTGAAGAGAACCTCTGTGCCAATGCTGCTAAAAGATGTTGGGGGGGAAAATCCAAAAACCAAAGCATACATGCTGTAACTTTATTCTCCCTTGTTGCAAAAGCACCATCATTTCTTGCAATTATACTAAAATTCAATTTTAAATTATTGCTCCAGCACAATTCTTTAGGCATGAATTGACTAATGGGTTTTAAAAAATGCAGTGTTCATTATTGACAAAGCAAATATATGTCAACCTAATTCTCTAGCCTAGTTGTTGCTGTTGCTGGGATTTTTTTTTAGTATTATGGTTGGTTGCAAAGTCAGGCAGATGTTTAGACTGGATTTGGCATGTTTGCCATCTGTCGAGTTCTTCCCAAGACCTGGGATATTGTTGTTTGATGGTGTTAAAGGGATCTTTATGAGATGTAAGCTATTCCTGCCTTTTGCAATTGATTGATGGCGATTTTGTCAATGTTGATGGTGTTCAATTGATGCTCCAGATGTTTTGGGATTGCACCCAAGGAAACTATTACCACTGGTATTATCTTTGCTTTCTTTTGGCAAGTTATGATTGGTTACATAGTCAGATGTTTAGACTGTATTTCACATTTTTAATCCACCTATTATTATCATTGTATTTGACCAAAAGAAATATAAGCCTGAATTTAAGACAATCTCTTTCCTCAAAAGGAAGAAAGGTTGGACAAGAGAAAAGTATAAACTAAAAAAACCTCTGTAAACAAGATTGGGCTTTCTCTGACCTAAGAGAATACAAAGCTATTGGTTAGGAATGTCATATCTAAGCTACAAAGACCATCCAGACCATCACTAGATGGCCAGAAAAGCAATCCTCAGAACTTCAATTAAATAAACCTTCTAATTCTTTGCGTCACCTGGTGATAGTCTAGATAGGTGCTTCCTAGATAGCATATCCCTATTGTGGGCTAGAATAGGAAGTAGAAAAAAAGTCTTGCAAAAAGATAATGGCAAACATTTTTGCCAAGAAAACTAGAGGGATGCACCTACAAAATAACTGGTGGTTAAATCTGATTCAAAGGTCTTCTTTATTTTTTTTAATATGTCTGTGGGGAGCGGGGCTGCACTCCTAAACAATGAGAGCTAGGACAAAAAGTTAACATTAATGGAATGACTAGGTGAAACATGAATTGCTTGAAAAATAAAATAGAAAATTACTTTTGTACACACAGAGAGGTAAAAGTATTACAGGAAATAAATTTGCCCCATCTTAAAATAAAAAAAAGTTATACATACTTTACTGTAATAGTCCCAGTTCCAATTCATGATTATTTATGTTGGGGAAACTCTTTTTCTTTTTATGAAGACAAGTCTTTAAAAATCAGTAGAGAAACTGATGAAATCAATAAAGTTGGAAGCAGTCTAGAGCAAATTACAGACTTTTTCAATGACATTCTTTACTTCTTTCTTCCTCTTTTAAAAGGTCATCTTTAGCAAATTAGCCTTGGTGGCAAGATTTCTTAGCTATCCCAGGTTTCCTAGGCAGATCATTTCCTCATATCTCAATTCTAGCTCTTAGCTATAGCCATATATTTACAAAATATATGTTTAGAGCACACATGTAAATTTGGGGCTTTGAAATAATTCACAGACTAAGATTGCATTTGTTTGTAGAAAATAAATCACACCATAGGTTCCAAGGTTAATTGTCTTCAAATGCATATAAACAAAAA
The DNA here is from genome assembly GCF_051295495.1 of Thamnophis sirtalis. Lineage (NCBI taxonomy): Eukaryota > Metazoa > Chordata > Lepidosauria > Squamata > Natricidae > Thamnophis > Thamnophis sirtalis. The sequence goes on from NW_028261387.1 coordinate 52,249,818, forward strand.
TCAGAAAGGTAATCAAGCTAGAGAGACATTTGAAGGTTTAAAATAACCCAGGCATCTGAAAACAGGCAAAGCAATGAGGAGTTTTTATGAATACACAGATTGTTCCTTGGTTTTTCAGTCTTGCCTTCCATTCTCTTGTTTGCCAATATTATTAGAATTTTATGCATATTTGAGAATGAGGGTGTCTTGCAACTATTTGGCTCAAACTTAAAACACTTGATACAAAACTTTAGAATTCACACACTCCTTTTTAGTAATTTATTTTAGCCAAAGTGAAAAATATTCTATCTTTACCAAAGTATGAAAATATGATGAAAAATAAAAAAATAACATCCCAGTTGAGTTTCCAATACTGTTTATGAACCTCTAAAGAATTTCTCTCCTTTATACACCAGGGTGATGAGTCATTGTGTCCAAGCAGCTGGACATGATCACTTAATACATATTAACAACTTCCAAAGGGGAAGCATTGTTGTTCTTAATACATGGTAGAGTCACTAGATACTTTAGTAAATGGTGTAAAATATTTTGCAAAGGCATGTTTTTTAAAATACCACTTTTATTTTGAAGAAAGCACTACTGTGGTCCCCATACGTAATATGTATTCTTGATCTAAATTTTTTGATGAAAACACGTTCTTAGCTGTTAACTGCCCACAAAAGAGTCATTTTTTAAAAAGTCAGGGTCAAATAGACTCTCAGGTGATATGAATATGTGAGAATAGGAGACATAGAAAGACAAAACACCCACACTTAAACCTTTCCTTTGGAATGTTTGGGGTGATATGCTAAAGAAAAGTCTGAAATATTTCAAGTGTAATAACAAACAAAGGAATTTATAGCATATCATCGTTTCCTGTTTTTGCTGTACTAGAAACAAAACACTAAGTGGGCTGGTAGTTCATGCTGAATGCTTCCTACCAAGGGCCTTCAGAAAGCATAGCTGAAAGGAATGCAAATATTTAGCAAATAGGCAACAAGAGGTATGTTTCAGCACCCCCAATCTGGTATTAAGTACGCACCCATAGATAGGGTGATATAGTAAAGGCAAAGCACAGATTTAGAATGGAAAGAGCCAAGGTGGCGCAGTGGTTAAATGCAGCACTGCAGGCTACTGCTAGATCAGCAGTTCAGTGGTTCAAATCTCATCGGCTCAGGGTTGACTCAGCCTTCCATCCTTCCGAGGTGGGTAAAATGAGGACCCAGATTGTTGGGGGCAATATGCTGACTCTCTGTAAACCGCTTAGAGAGGGCTGAAAGCCCTATGAAGCGGTATATAAGTCTACTGCTATTGCTATATAAGGTTATTATTTTTAAAAAAACTCTAAAAATATAAAAATACATACTGTATTATAATGCTACTACTATAAGACCAGCCAAAGAAATTTCAAAACTTTTAATAGGATTCAGTGATAAAGAAGAAAAAAATGGTCATTATAGAAAAAGATAAGTAGGTAGTTTGTACACATTTTCTACTGAGCCATAATGTTTTATGCCTTTGGTTTAGTATGATGACTGAATCCTAATTTATGTTCTACAAATCATTGCTTATGACTTAGTGTTGTCTACAAATCACACCACTTTGGGTATTCAACAAACAATGTTTAAAATAAAGCATAAAGCACTGAAAATGGGTTTCAGCATATGTATGAAAGATCAGAAGACTAAACTTCTGGTTCTGATGACAGACCCAGATTGGGTCTGAGACATTATCCCGAGAAACATATATTCACCTTCATTTTGAAAATAAAGCTTAGTTTAGCATGATCTGCAGTCCAAGTTTATGTATATGCTGTTCCCACAAGAACACAATTAAAAGTATTGGAATAAAAGTATTTGACTAGATATGGCTTTCATCTATTTCATAAGTCGCTGTATGCTGAAAAAATAAAAGTGTATCACTTTATAATTGAAAATAATATATCTTCAATGACCAAGGTCTCTTTCCCATAGTTGTTTCAAATATATTAATTAAGATGAGAACTACAATATTTTGGGAAGTTAATATTTAAGTAGGTTTGTCATTCAAAAGAAAACCGTTTCTATGTTGGCACGGAAATAAAGGTCAAATCTCACCTCCCTCTCATCTTCCTCAAGTGTGTCACTTGGAAGCTCTCATTTCTGGGCACATTTACAGAAAACCTTGGCGTGCTAGAGAACATGCTGTTAGTAACAGGCAGGGACTGTGTGCAGAAAAGAGAGAGAGTCCCGCAATGGCCTTTCAATTCTATATTTACCTCAAGTGTTTAGAGAAGAGAAAGCCATAAAGTGGAGAAATCCAACAGGCACATCTACAATATCTCTTCAGTGACAAACCAGACAGGGCCTTTGGCAATAATCACATTCATATTCCACCCATATATTGAGGGAATTGAGACACTTATTAATATCCTTACATCACCACATGTGATAGAAGCTTCAAAGTTGAAGAAGCTTCTTGGATGAGAAGCAAAATGTCTTCATAGAAAAATCAGAAAATCCAGTTGCCTCTTGAAAAAGCACCTTTGGGAGAACCATGACTAGGATGGCTGAGAATCTCCATAGATATGTGATAGCTAATGGCACCGGATCTTGTAACAACTCATTTTGTTCTGACAGGTAGGAAAGTTCACTCCAATATATGCTAAGACAGGGGTGTTAAACTCATGTTGTCGTCACATGACATATTGCGACTTCTAAAACGGTGGTGGGCGTGGCCAGAGTGTCACACATCTGGCCCATGGGCTGTGAGTTTGACACTCCTATGCTAAGGCAAATATTGTGAAATAAATGTAAAATAGAAGTCGAGTTCTGTTTATTAACAGTGGCTTTGGAGGAAGCAAAAACCAAGCAATGTAAAAACACACTGAAATTATATGGCAATTGTTTTTTCTCCCAGATTGCTATTCTAGTACTTTAAATATATTATTACTTTTACAATTTCAGTTTCAATTTTTAAAACTTCCTTCAATATACTGCATGGGACTTAAGGACAAATTGCATGCTATATTTATGCTATTTTAAAAAAATAAGACCCACAAATTGAGGAGAGATTGGAATCTTCACCTATATGTGGGGTAACAGTGAAACCCGACCTACCTCAATAGTAGAAAAAAACAGTAGCTCACAGAGAGCAAAAAGAGTTATTTACTTTCCCATATATGTTCTAATCTTAAATAGAGCTGCTGTATCTTTCAATTTAAAAACAAAAACAAAATCAGTATCCATGGACTTTGGATACTTCTTAGGTTATATACATACATACATACATACATACATACATACATACATACATACATACATACATACATACATACATACATACACATATATATATATATATATATATATATATATATATATATATATATTTGCTTGAATATTTAAGCCATCTATAGGAATCCACCTTATACCTTTTTAGTAGGCCTAGGGCTATAACAAAGAGAATCTTCTCAGGGATACCATCCTAAGCTACTCCTAATTGTCACCTTTGAATCCTTTCTTGTAAAGAAAACTGTATTAAAATCTTTGTTGAACAAAAATGGCCCCTTTTTACTTGACACTGACTAGTTTTTCCTTTGCCATTGATTTTGCTGCCTGCCTCACTGTCTCACACAGGAATCCAGATTAAAGTACCCATGACAAATGGCTGTCTAGCCTCTCCTTCAACTCATCTACTAGAGAGCCTACCACCTCACTGATAATTGGATCTAATGTCAATTGCTGTTAAAAAATGGTTTCCTAACATTCATTTGGAATCTGTCTGGTTGGCTTAGAATGAGCCATAATGTGATTTGCTTGTTATGTGGTTTAGTGTGGTGTGTGAATTGAGTTATTATGGTGCAAGTCTGGTTAAAAGCATGGCTTAGTATGGTGTATTTCATAAACCCAGTCGGTGATTATGTTACTTGTGAGCTTTTATTGTGGTCTTTAATACAATGTTGTGGGATGAAGGACAGGTGGTCCTTGACTTACAATCATTTGTTTAGTGACTTACAATCATTTGTTACAGAAGTTATAAAAAAGTGATTTAGGATTATTTTTCACACAATGCCTGTTTGCAGCATTCCCAAGGTCACATGATCAAAATTTGGATGCTTGGCAACTGGCATGAATTTATGACAGTTGCAGTCTCCTAGGATTATGTGATCACCTTTTGCAACTTTCTTTCCTTTTTTTGTATAACATTTTTTTTTTTGTTACAAATTTTAAAACCTCTTTACAAACAAAGTGTTGACCGGGTCCCCCCCACTTTTTTTACATTATCTCTTATACATAATTAATTTTAAGTAACATTATCAGTTCTAATTTCGGCCCCATGTTTTCTTTCCAAATTTCCATCTTAAATTTAAATTTTTCTTAACAGATAAACAAAATCATTTTTGCCCTTTCATAAAAAAGTACACCAACTTTATCATTTCATTTTCCATTTGTTATTTCTAGTTTCTATATGCAGCATATATCATCAAATTCCATTTTAATATAACAAGAATTTTACTTGATTGGTTATCCACACTTAACAATATTATCTTAACAACTATGGCAAACTATGGCAATATTATCTTAACAACTATGGCAAAAAAAAGTAAATGGGGCAAAACTCACTTAACAACTATTGCTTACCAACAGAAATGTTGAGCTCAGTCGTAAGATGAGAACTACATGTGGTCTTGTTGAGATTGCTCTTTAGGAAATTTCATTCGCCTTTTCAAAACATTTATGTGACTCCGCAATTCACAACTCAATAGCGTTTCCTAGTCTGTGGTTCATGTGCTGTTGAGATATTTACTCTTTCCTTTGGTTATTATTCCTTTAAAATGTGAAAATGTGTTTCTTTAAAGATTTTTCCCCTTTCCCTTTTTATTTTCCCCCCTCTAAACAAATGTTTAAATATTTCCTTCTGGACTGTGTGTGACTGAATTTTGGCTACCACACTGAGAAAATTATTCAGTGACTCATTTATCTATTGTTTTCAGCTGATACCACCTCCGCCTATTCAACCAGATTGTTTTTGTTACTGTCTTTGCATTTTTCCACATCTCAGCATTTTTCCCAAACGTTGGTTATTATGATAAGCCCATTAACAGCCTTGCTACACATCTTCTTTTAGCCAAGAGGACTTAAATGGCCGAATCTAAGGTTAATTATGATAATTCCAGGTTTTTGATTCACCTTTTTGAAAGGGGCATGTAAAGCTTGCTAGAGACTCACATTGGTATGCAAAGTAAGAAATGCAATGTTATTCCTTGGCTTTTTTAATCTCCCCTGACCTTTATCAAATTTTATGTATTGAGAATGATGGGCTGGAGATTCATTCAGAAAACTCCCTGCATTTATACAATATGGCAAAGTAAATTCTATTAACACAGCAGCAGTCTTTTGATCATACTGGAGAAGAAAAGAACATTTCTATGTTCTTCAGTAAACAAATGCCAAATGCTTATACTAATTAATAGCAATTATACTGATTGGATGGATTTCAAAATCAAATGCGATAGTGTGCTGAAAACATTTTCTTTGTTTCCAGGAGGCAAATAAATAACCAGAAAAGATGCAACTGCCCAAAGTCAGATAAGGACTGTGTGTTTTTTTTAAAACAACAACAACAACAAAAACCTGTTCTTTGGCCATGAGGAAGAATGGTTGCTTTCTGATTCTGAATAAAGAATGTTATTAGGAGGCTGGCAACGCAATCTTGTCTCCCATAACAAAGGACTGTGACCCAGAAACTGTCCAAGCTCCAGTACCTTGCTGGTGGCATCCGGAGGACAGAACGGCAGACAAGGAGACATTTATATCTTTATCTCTCTTTCTTTTCCAAACATTTCTCTTCCAAAGAATAGTGAGGAAAATTATATTGTAGGTTTTGCTTTCCAACGTTAGAAGCCCTTTCTGGCACTTTAGTGAGAATCTGAAGGATCCTGTATTTGCCTAATCACAGTCTCTGGCTATAAAACTATAGAATGATGAGAACTATTTCTTATAATTACAACAGGTGTGTACAAAACATTTCAAAGGGGCAAGAGCAGTTTTGAGTTGACTCCAACCTCATAAATAAATTAGGAGGCTTTTCTAACTACTGTATTTTGGAAATGTTTTGAGCTTGAGCATCTTTGTAAATTTGGCTGTTTACATAATCTGCTTGTGTCATTTGAAAGCTTCATCAAAGAAGCATGTTTATTTCTAAATCAGTCTTCCATAAATAAGCTGTTGACGGTTAATAAAACCCAGTTGCACTGTTCAGTTAAGAAGAGATTTTAAAAATCTGGTAAAATTAAAATGGTTAGCGAAAAGAAGTACAATCATAAAATGAGATCATTTGAATAATTCATGATTGACCCAAAGGCGCTCTTGCCTCTTGAAAAAAACATTTTTGGGACAACCATGACCTGGATGACTGAGAATCTCCATAGACAAATTCATGATTGATTTAAATGAAAAGATTCCTGCAGTACCACTGAAGGAGGACAAGGAATGAAACCAACTGGATACAAGTGAAATCCTTTATTGGGGCTTATCTTGTGGTTAAAAGAGTAGAAACAAGCTTCCTCCTCTGCTCTTATATCTGAAGGGCTAGCAACCCTGTTTGGAGAAATCCAGTGTCTTGTTGTTATAGGGAGATCCTCCAGTACAGCTGTGGGGACTATTCTAGGTATCAATCAGATAAAGCTATTCTGAGTTGGACTTCGGTTGGGCACATGCAATGGAGATGGCATAGACACAATGTTGCTCAGTTATCTGGAAAGAGGTTGGACCTAAGGAAGTTGACAGAGTCCTTGGTGCTGTGAGTTCTGTTACATGTTCTCAGGATCCATTCTCCCCCGCCCCCAGCTGATAAAGACTTATTGGAAGGAGACTTGGGGTGGGTCTGAGTAGTGACTAAGACCTTCCTATAGGAGTGGGTGGTTCTACATGCCTTGCAATTGTCCATCCTTGGATCCAGCAGCATTTGGACAGTCTGCAATCTTTTGTCCAGACTGCAATCCTCCTTTTTTTGGTGTTGGTAAGGCGAGAAAACGAGCCTTAAGTGACTTTAATGTGGGATATCTCAAGACATCATTCTCCTACCATTTAACATTTGCATTAAACTACACTTCCTCTACTAATGATAGGTTGGAACTCTGGTCACATCAGAGAATAATGTTAAAATGGAATTGGGCAAATATTGTCAGAATATTCATGAACTGAAATAGGACATAGCAACAGGTCAGCCATTGGGGACTGGCTGGAATAGGACATGGTAACAAGATCAGCCAATGAACAAGCATAGCAACAAAGTTAGCCAATGAGGGTTGTTTAGAAACAGAAAGTATTTGCTGGAGACAGCTAGGCGCCTTGCCGTGGTTTAGTCCAACTGTTCTGTACTAAAGCTACAAGTCTGTGCTGAGAACTAAACTAGTCTGGTCTGCTCTCTGAATTCTGAATTGTTCTTTGCTGTTCTCTCCTCTGGCTATTTTTGCCTGAAACTCTGTGCCTTGTTGGAAGAACCACTCTTGATATTGTATATATTACTTCATGTGTTATTATGTACCTATATAAAGAGAGGTTAATGAATCCTGCTGAATCAGTTACCTGTGTGTGCTTTCTGGATTTGATTTTTCCAACAAACTCTGACAAACATCTCCTTTTTCTCACATAAAGTAGATATCTGTTCTATTCATCTACACTGAATATCTAAAGAATCCAGTACTTCATAGTACCCCCAAAATATGGGGTTCAAAAGTGTCTGAAGGTTAAAGAAAGCAATATGAAGTATTAAAAATGTAATAGTTAAAATCTCCAGAGTCTTTCTTGCATTCATTTTAAAAGGGTTTGTTCTAATGTTGAGCAGATTTATGAGCAGGCCATTAATTCTTTTTCTTGATTTATTCCCTCTTGTTATATAGGCTCTTCAGTATTAAATCAGGACTAAGACAGAAGCATTTAAATCAGTATCCAGAACCATAGTATTCAGGTAAGACATTCACTATATACGCTGTGCATGGGGTTGTGAATGGGTAGCAATAAAATCATACTAAATGCCAAAAAGATGTAGTAGCTGTTTGTCTCAAAACAATCATTATCATGATCCTGTTGATAACTTGGGAAGGGGGATTCTGCAATTTGAAAGGTTCTCCTGGAGAACCTGGACTTGTACGCCTTCCTGGTTCACCAGGTGGCACCCATGTCCAGAGGACTCACAATGTATTAGCAACAGTAATTCATCCTTTCGTTACCACGTGGTTCAACTATTACATAATGGTCTCTATGTGAGATCCTCTGAAAATAAGGAACTATATTATAAAATATAAATATTGTATTCTGCAAAGCTTTTAAAATGGTGCAGTTTTGAGACTGATTTTGAATGATGTTATGAGTTTATATGATGACCACAATCCTACCTAAGTTTGCTACTTATACCTTGATTACCTGAAATTGAAAAGGAGAAGGAAGAGGACCTCATGCTATTTAATAGGCAATTCTGAATGGCCAGATATATGTCTGCTTTTAAACCTAAGCTTCGTATTATTAGGGGATGACAGGGGCAGGGATGGGTATTAGAATTCAACTGAGTTATATTCTGAAGCTTATCATTAAATTAATTTCCTCACCCTTGCTGTAGTGAATCATGCTATTTCCAGAATCATTTTAATGCCCCCACCCTTCTAATGAGCTAGCTCTTTTGTTTACCTATGCTGGATCATGGAGCAGCAATAGCTACTGAAGGAGGAAACATGGTTGAAATACTGCATTTTCCATCTATTTCACTGTTGCTCAATTTGATTTCCTAAGTTGTTTCTTTGTGTATGTATCAAGGGGAAAAAAATCATACATACTTACATATTCACCCAGCCATGTATAGTTGTCACTTTAATAGAAGTAAAATTATGGTGGAAAATTGAAAAAAGTGGAAAAAAAGGAAAAAGATAATAATCCAAAAATTATCTCACAAGGATAGAAAAAAGGAAACAAATCTAATTTTAGTTTACACTACCACTTACTAATCCTTTCTATACTTTTGTGCACATGCAAACCATCCTTGTTTATCCATATTCCGCTTCTTACATTCTCTTTTATTCTTTATACTTCTCACCTTTCTCATTTTAAATAATTTGTCAATTCAGCCTAGCTATAATCCTCTTAACTTCTTGAACCATTTATTCTCTAGCTCTATATTTGGTAAATGATTTGAGTTTCATTAATCCTCTCTGTATGATTAATTACCTCCAGTTTTTCCCCCAGTATTTACTCACTTTTATATGCAATCTGCATTCATTCAGCATGTATTCATTCTTGACTCTCTATTTTATCATATCCTTCTGAACCCCATCCCCATTTTATTTGACTTACTTTTATATTTCTCCTCACATAACCAATTCTCCTTTCTATATAATATATAAAGAGAACAGAGGTGGGTTGCCAATTATTTTACTACCAGTTTGGACGCGTGCATGATGCTTTTGCGCATGCACAGAAGCAGGTGGGTGGGTGGAGCCTCTTGCCGCTGCTACTACTGGCAGCAACCCACCTCTGATAGAGATAGAGAAATATGCTGCAATATCTAGTCAATTTTAATTCATCTTTTTTGTGGTGATACCAACCAATAATCAGGCTCTTTTGAAAGCACCCACACCAAACATTTCTGCCAAAAAACCCTGCAAGTTTTGATAGATGGCTTACTAGTCTAGCTATCTTCCAAAATTTCCTCTCCCAGCCCACATTTAGAAGAGAGATTCATGGAAGGTTTTCTGCTTATTTTTATAATTTTAGAAACAGAAAGGAAACAAAGTTGAGACAATGCACCAATCCCTGTCCTTAGCATGCCCAGTAAATAAATAAATCAATAACAGTAAATAAGAACAGTACCATTTGCCAGCATTGTGCCAGTAATAGAATCCTGGAGCAGCAAATTTCATATTACAGATAGTCCTCGACTTGTGACCATAATCAAGACCAGAATTTCTGTTGCTAAGCAAGGAGGTTGTTAAGTGAGTCACTCCTGATGTTACAATCTTTTTTGCCGTGATTGTTAAGTGAATCACTGCAATTGCTAAGCTGAATCATGTGATTGTTAGGCAATTCCAGTTTCTGCCATTCACTTTGTTGGAAGCCTACTGAAAAGATCACCGATGGTAATCACATGATCCGAAGGCACTCTAGCCATCGTAAATACATGCCAATTGCCAAGTGCCCAAATACTGATCACATCACTATGGGGATACTTTGACAGTTGTAAATGTGAGAACAATTTTCAGAGGTTGACTTTCAACTTCAAACAGTCGCTAAACAAGTGGTTGTAACTTGAGAACTACCTGTATAATTTTCTCAAAGGTTGGGGTACAGCACTTTAATGTGATTAAAAATAAAAGCCTAATGTTAGCATCACTAAGCAATTAAAATCCAGGCCTAGAGTGTGAATATGACTCTGGTACATTTAGCTAGGAGGCAGAAAAAAGATTCTACCAAATTAAATATGAGAAATATTTCCATTACCTTGATTCAGAAAGTATTAGCCAAGTTCACTACATTTGTAATAAAAACTTTTACTAGAGGCCCATTACAGTCTGATATATCTGAAAGTAATTGGTGCAAATTATTTGAATAATTAATGTCCCAGTATCACATGCAAATTATTTGAATAGTTAATGTCCCAGTATTACAATTTTGATATGCACGTCAGTTAGGCAAAGATGTCTCCAGGTCCTTCTAATTCTTGGAAACTGTAAAATAAAAAAGTCCATAAAACGATAAAAAGGTCCCAACCAAAATGAACTGAAATCAGTGTGTCGCCATACTGCAAGGGAAAAATAGGATTAGTGAAAGTTATCTATAATTATAATAAACATGTCCAAAGTTAGAGAGATAGCAAGTATTTTTTTAACTATATTAAAAAAAGGATGTGTGTTGACCATATTATCGTGATCGGGAAGGCTGGATGTCCCAAGCACTTAATTCTTTTTTAAAAAATATTTTTTTTAATTTTTAATTTGAAACAAATACAGCATCATTCTTTACATGCTATAGAAAGTGTATCAGTTGGTTACAAAAAGACTTTCATTCATCTCTTCCACAGTCAACAAACATAGAAGAGAAGGCAAAAACATATCTCTGGGGGTGTTTCTGTTAGATGATTTGCTTCCATGTTCATTGTCTCTTCCACATAAACTATAATTTATTTGCTCAATACATACAATTAAACTATAAACCAGAGTGGCCAGGAGAATAGACCAAATGAAGCCAAAACTTTAAAAAAAAATGTTTTAAGACTTAATACAGTGATGGCTAACTGTTATGTTGTCACATGCCGAAAGTGTACACAAAACCGCAACAGTGCACACACACAGACCTGCACCCATAATGCAATGTGTACATGACTTCCCTGCATGCCACACCCCCTGCATGCATGCATGACCCCCTGTGCATGCACATGTGACCCCCTGCGCATGCAGGGGCCCCACCCATTTTGGCTTCCAGGTTGGTGCAGGAGGTCTTCCAGTCCCCAAACGGGGCGCAATGAGACCCAAAGACCAGCTGGCTGGCGGGAGGGGCACGCACGGTGGAGCTGGGCTGGGGCAATGGCTGGTGTGCCCGCAGGCATGCCATAGGTTTGCCATCACAGACGTAGTGTGTTGGACAAATGCAGTCTTTAATACTCATAGGACACCCACCCAATTCTTTTTTTCTACGTCGGTGCTTTGTGATGATCTGGCTAGGACACATAGTTTGAATGCAGTTGAAAATAATCTTGAGGGTTTTTTTATTTTAGCAATACAGTTTGTGTATTTTCTAGCATTGTTGTTTTTCAACTTTTATTAGAGTCTGTCCTCAGCCATCACTTGGTGTCCTTGACTGCAGGGTTTGTTTCAGTCCAACATTTACAGTTGCTCCCAAGATGCTGAATTAGTTCACAAATTTTCAAGTCTGGCTGATCTTTGTCCTCTTTTCTGCCACCCTGACACTGAAGGTGCTTTGTCTGCATATATTAGCAATAGATCCCAGGGTGGGTTCCGGCCAGCTTTACTGCCGGTTTACTCCTGTGTGCGCTGTGCGCACACTAGCTGCAAGCTGCGTGCACATGCACACTTGAATTAAAAATTTTCTGCACATGCACAGAACTTAAAAACAAGGCGCCAACCGGAGAACCAGTTTGGGGGTGTGGCAGGCCTGGGTCGCTGCCAGTTCCAGGGACACATGCTGCCATACCACTACCAGTTCAGCCGAACAGGTAGGAACTCACCTCTGAACAGATCCATGTGTTTAAGCACCCCCAAGATATGTTTTGATGGATGGCTAACGATGAAAGTGTGAAAAATACAGAAGCTTCAGATTTGGAGACGAAGAGACATTATATCAATTCTGAAATCCTTATTAAAATGCAGTTGGTAATGAGTCAGAATTTAAATAAGAGAAAGATATTATCAAAGGATGGGTATGGATTTGTTTTGTTTTCAACTAACTTCAAGTAAATACGTTGTCTTCTATCTCTAATATATTGCTGAATGTTTCATTTTGTAAAACTCTTAAGTAATTAAGATTCTGTTCAGCAGGCAATCTGACAAATGTAATTTGCAGACTCTTGGATATCAGCTCTTTTGCTTGGAGAAAGTTGGATTTTTTTGGAAATACCCGGCTGTTGGAGGGTGGACAAGTAGGGATGTCTTATGGGGACATTTCTCTGTCATCAAAGGACTTCTGCATGAATTTAACAATTCCAATCAACTTTTTATAACCTCTGCATCATACCAGACTGATTAAATGCAAGTGGCTGAAAAATTCAAAGTATTTCAGTTCATTCATATTCTAAGATCTGCTTTTAGTTTAATAAATTAGAAATGATAAGCACAATTCTTTTTCATCCCTTGCTCAGTCCTAGATTAAAAAGTAGTCCTGTTTTTCAAGAACATGCCTATTTATATTTTAAATGCCTCAGATGAATAGATTGTCTCAAAAGCTGACAAGTATGTCTAATGGAAGAAAAATATCTGTTTTTTCTAGTTTATTTATCTAATCTAATTTATTGATTATCTTGTACTTGGTGGTATGAACCCATTGAATATAAATGGAAGGAAGCCTGTTTATTTAATGTTATTGATTTATGCATCATATTTATATGTCCATCCATTTCACAAAAACATGAGTTTGGTGCCATGGTTAAAGTGCTGGCCTAGAAATAGGAGACTGAGTTCTAGTCCCACTTTAGGCGTGAAAGCCGGCTCTGTGGCTTTGGACTAATCACTCTTTCACACCCAATTCAGCTCACAGTGGTGTTGTGGAAAAAACAAGAGGAGAAAGGAATATGTATTATGTATGTTGGTTTCCTTGAGTTATTTAAAAATAATAATAAAAGTGGAATAATTTTAAAAAGATCTGTTGTATATGGGAAACTGGGGGAAAAGAAATAAAGCCTGCAAGGATATTGAAGACATTACAATTATAACTTGTCTAGAATTCAAGAAACAATAATTGGGCAGGGTAAATCTATATATGTTTTACTTGAAAGACACACTGTATTCAGTGAGCCAATTGTTAACCCGACTATAGTTAGAGAGTGTACTGTATGTTTCTTCTTTAAAAACCACTATTTTTAACAGAAACATAAGCTAATTAAATCTCTGAACCCAAAGTCTGGAATATGTTTTTATTATATTTCTATAGCATTGACAGGAGGTTTTTTTTTTAAGAAAGCATTTTTTAAAAAGTACCGTAATCATTCTGCTTTTGTATAGTACACCAAATGGCAAGCTGTATTTCTCTTGGTATACAGTATACATCTTGCCAAGCCTTTGGATACTATTTATAAATAAAAAGATGGAAAGTCACAATCCATTTACCTTCCCTGAAAAAGGAATTCTGTCAAACAGGTGAGATGTCCGATGTGTTCCAATATCTATTCCTAAGTGACTATATAGATTAATAATCCAGCTGATTTTTAAAACAACCAGCCTACAGGAAAGTTGATAAAAGTCACAGCCATCTCATGCATAGAGTTCTTCCTGTGCAGTGGGTCTCCCTTGATTTGCATTCAATGCTGGGTTAAGGGATATTATGGAGGAACATTTGGTGTTCATGCTGTGGATAGAGCCTTTTCTTTATTCATCAGCCATCCAAACTGCAGCATTTTAAAAGCATTGTGAGTGAAGGCCTGTGTCTGCCTACAAGGCAAAAAATAAATGCAGAGGCAGCAGTTTTAAAGAGAATCTTTCCAAGGACCAATTTGAAAAATTCTTTCCCATCACCTATTTAGTTCTTGACCATGAACTGCAGATGTTCTTTGAACACTGTTACAGCAAATCAAGCTGTAATCTTTGCAATGCTCCAGAAGTTGTTTCTGATAGCTATAATGCCATATCCCTGGACTGAAAGAAAACTGTGACAAATCACTTTTGTATTGCTGAACACAGAAAAGGACATGGTCTGTGCAGCTACCACTTATCAAGATCAGTTCGAAGGATTCTTTATATAGATAGATACAATTTGTTTCCCTTTTTCAGATGAGTAAAATGCATATTCCTTCTTTTACTTTTGGTGGAAAAATATAAGTTCTTACACTTATTCATCCATCCACTATATCAAAGCAAGTGGGCAGGTGGTGTTGCAGACATAGAATTTAAGAAATACTTAACTGGGTTCAATAGCAAAACCATTTTCATGATGTACCCACAGATCTCCTATTATAAACATCTATATATTATCTTTATAATCTGGCCAATATATCCGTTTTACCACACTTTCTTTTGAACACACCATTTTATTGTTCGTAGCATTTCTGAATTCTAAAGGATTGAGCTTGCTAGTAATGTATCCTTTTTCTTGTTCTATCCTGCTTTTATATTGCTATGGGGGAAATATAATGATGTCTTTTTAAATTAAAATTACCTATAATAGCTCTAAACCAATGAAAGGAGAATAGTTTGTTGAGAAGGTCTAGCAAATATTCATAAGACTACTGAATAATACGATATAAACCAATATTGTCCTCATTTGTGTTTAAGTGGAGATTAGATACCATCTCTCTGGAGTTCTTTAATTCTATTATTTTAAGGAAACAGTATCTGAAGAAATACAAAAATTGAGAAGTCATGAAATGAGCTGAAGTGAAATGGCAGCAGTGTTCTTGATGCTAGAATCTGTCAACATGGGAATCACAAAAAGCTTCACCGAATTTTGCTGTGCCCAGTACTTCCCTTTAATCTATTTTAGTTTCCTTCAGCAATTTACTCCTGAGATGTGTTCCCTGATTCAGCTATTCCTCATCATAGGCAAATGTTCTTATCCTTTTCTATCTTCTGACTTTGATCCTTAGATGACAACATTCTTGAGGACTTGATGAAAGTACAATGATTAGGGTAGAAAGTGCTGAGGATAGGAACCGTGGTGGGTTCCTACTGGTTCGGACCAGTTCCTCCGAACCGGTAGTGGTTTGGCGGCCTGGGTCGCTGGAACCGGCAGCAACCCAGGCCTGCCATGCCCCCAAACCAGTTCTCCTGTACTGCCACCATCTTGTTTTTTGCTTCTGCACATGCGCAGAGCAATTTTTATTGGACTGTGCATGCGCACACAATGCACATCGAGCACGCATGGCATGCTCTCAAGCGAATTGGCAGTAGCGACTGCTAGAACCCACCCATGGATAGGAATTGTGTTGTATTGTTGCTAAAGCTGTTGAATCTTCATTCTGGCTCTTGGGATGTTCCTTTTAAGAACTTTGTAGGATCATGATAGGGAACATTGGAGCAGGTATAGTATTTTTGTATGAAATACATTCTAAATGAAATTGTAATTTATTGATCAGAGTTATTAAATGTAATCTACAAAAATCTAGAGGACCATTAAATGGCACCAAAAATACAGAAAAATATAAACATCTAGCAATTGTCCTGACTCTTGTAGTTCATGTTTAATAATTTTAAGATTGTTTCCTGCATAAAGTCCTTTAATATTTGGACTTTTTTACATATGGCATTAGTTTATATGTTTAGAAAAGTGTCACTGATTCTGATATATTTTTTATAACTTTTCAGTGTTTAAAATCAGTTAATGAAACTTTAATAAAAGCAACTAGAAATCTTTACAAGTATAAAGTTAAGAAAAGTCTAAGTATATCTACTGTATTTTGTTCTTGCACTTATGTAGACTATATAATATATTCTGTCAGACCTGCCCCAGTCTGATCTCTTAGGAAAGAAAGACCCTCAACTCCATTTGGTTGAAGTGATGTTGGCTGCAGTAAAGTCAGGCTAGAACTAAATGTCCCATGCTAAAAGGATACAAAATATTTTCCCTCATCCCAGCCCTCCTCCCATGACCAGTGCATCTCCAGCCAATGAACATTTGCCTAGGCGTTTTGAGAATGTTGAGATGTTTGGGGTAATCTGCATTGCTTCTCAGAGTGCATGACCTTGAGTCCTGGCACAAACTGGTTTAGAGTTTCTCTGTTCTTCATCAAACTGTCACTCTCCCACACACCGTTTCTGTTTTCCAGCACATGCTAATACAGGTTTGTTGCCCATTTATTTTTCCCCCATACAGGATGCCAGCAAGGCGCCAAGCCAAAGATGGCAGACTTGATATCAATGCTCAAAAATATATATTTGTTAACTTCCATAAACATTTTAGGTCCAGGACATCTTTAAACATAACACAACAGCTCACATGCATCATAAAATCTGATACATAGATTTCTTTTGTGTATGTCAATATAATGGAGATCACTTGATAATACAAAAACAGGTCTCTTCTATGATAACACCTAAATAATGGGACTTAAAATTGCACCTTCTTTTATGTCATTCTTAAGAAAAAAATGTATTTAGGAACCATATATTTCAGCAAATAACAGCCTTTGTCCAATGTCTGTTTCTTCTGTCTTTATTATTTCTCTTTGTTTCTCATTCACATAATCATGCACATAAATGCAAATTAACTTTGAAAACTACATTTTTAATTATTGGGTTTCACTCTAGCAGTCTTCAGTGATGAATGGGCACTAAAATTCGGGATGTAAAATCTTACATGAAATAAATACAATTATTTTATTTTAAATAAAACTTTGCATGCTGAAAATATAAAGTAATTGTAATTATATCACAACCATAAATGTATCATGACTCTTTTATCAAATACCTTCCATATAAATCAGAAGACTAATTTCTAAGCAAAGTATTTCTGCTAACATTAAAAACTTCAAGAAAAAGAAGAGGCTATCTTGATGCACTAGGTAATTTAGGGCATTCATTATGGCTTTCTTGTTTAAGACCTTCACAGCATGTAGAGAGAGCAGGCAATGCCAAAATAACATCTGTCTACCATTCTTTCATTGTCTTTGTAATATAAACAGTTAACAGTGTACTTCATTACTGACAATGCGGTAAAGAACCTCCTTCAGGAATATGTTTGTTGTTCAATCACTTGTAATTATATGAATAAAACCCATGAAGCAGCTTTACAAAGTGTCTTTGTGGGAACATTAGCATCTGGTATTTTATTGTTCCTCCTGCAAATGTAAATAAAGATTAAATGCTTAATTGTTACCTAAAATGTCCTGATAGCTTTCAATAGCTGATTAAAACTCTTCTCTGCTACAAGATACTTAATTTCTCTAAATTTGTCAAGAAGATATTCAGGTGCTCTCCTATCCATATCCATCTTCCCTTTGCTCCCCACCCCCCACTATTTGCAAAGATATCAGAGAGCTCTTTATACAGGTAGTTTTTGACTTACAACAGTTTGTTTAATGACTGTTTGAAGTTATAATGGCACTGAAAAAAAATTCTTGGGACCGTTTTTCACACTTGCAGCATCTCCATGGTCATGTGATCAAAATTTGGATGCTTGGCAATTGACTAATATTTATGATGGTTGTCGTGTCCCGGGATCCTGTGATCACCTTTTGCGACGTTCTGATAAGCAAAGGGGAAGCCAGATTCACTTAACACCTTGTTATTACCTTAACAACTGCAGTGATTTACTTAGCAACTGGGGCAAGATAGGTTGTAAAAGGGGGCAAAGTTCACTTAACCACTGTCTCACTTAGTAACAGAAATTTTGAGCTGAATTGTGGTCATAAGTCAAATACTACCTGTATATGGGCTGCATGTTCATACATACTCCTCATCTTACGAATAGGTTTTCTTCTATAGACATGCTCTGTTGTGATTGTTGATGTAGCTCTGACTACATATTTTGTCTCTGAAGCAATATGTGCCATCCATTCAGTAAATGTCCCAAAGCTGTTCTTAATTTTGGCTAGACAGTATCCATATAGATAGTTTTAGGTCAGACCATCACATTTATCAATTAATTCCATTTTGTATACCACTAATCTATCAAGATTTTTTAGCAATTTGAGCCCTTGGGTAGAGTGTGATTCCCAACCTAGTTCTGGTTGATATTCTGGCATTTCCTTTTCCAAGATGCCTGAGGCCAACTATTGCAAAAATCTGGCTAGCTTCCTTAGATCTGACACAAAACAAGATTTATGAACAATATAAAATGGAAGTAGGAACTAATGCAGCAATTTGACTTTTAGGAAGATTCTAGAATTTTTCTTGATTCAATAAACAGAATACAGAACAGGCCTGAGAAGTTCTAATATGCTGGGAACTTTTCTATTACTTTGATTTCCAAATGCGGTATATCACATCTTTCATCCCGTATGTTTTTTGTTATTTTTAGAAATGAGTTATAGTAAAAATTCAATTCTATCCTATCATTATCTCATAGCAAAAGGCCCATTCCCTGTTGTGATTTCTCTGTTGGCAGAGCCACCCCTAACCTTTTGCTTTTAATTTCTATCCCAAGCCTAAATTTCTTTAGCATTCTATCTTTTTTTCCTGCAGATAATAACTTTGTGATTAAATCAGTTCTTCTATACCATTTCCCTGAAAATAAGACCTCCCCAGATAATAAGCCCAATTGGGCTTTTGAGCGCATGTGCTAAAATAAGCCATCCCCGAAAATATTGCAACATAGCAGCAGCCATGAGGTGACCACGCTCGCCGTCTCCTGCATCTCAAAAATAATAAGACCTCCCCGAAAATAAGGCCAAGTGCTTATTTCGGGAGTCAAAAGAAAATAAGACCCTGACTTATTTTCAGGGAAACACAGTATGCCCCTTCTCATTCTTTGCTCAGTTAAAAGCAGTTTATGCAGATCAGGTAGATTCCTGCCCTGCTTCCATTTGTGTGTGTGTGTGTGTTGAAAAGTTATGAATTTATACTTCCAGCATCCTTCTTGAAGACATTTTCAACTTTCCTGCTATTTCATTGATCTGACAATTTCTGCCTGTGGAATCTCATTAGTACTTTAAAGTTTGTTAAATGGGTTCTCCTAAAATATGTGTATATGGTCCATCCTTCAGTTTCTTTTTCTGTAGTACCTTGAATCCCACAATTACTTCTTCATAAAATTCACACTGCTTTTGTCTCTTAATATAGTTTTGTTATTGCATAGTTTCAGATCTGGAACAGTCTATCCATTTGTCTCTTTTCAACTTTCTAGAAAATAAGAAAGCCTGCAAGATGACTGTGAATATCTGGGTAATTAAATTGCCACATTATTACTATATATCTATTCCCTGAAAGTTTTATAATATTGTCCAGGAAGGTATTGTTCATGTTCATATAAGTATAATCTTTATTGTCATTGTACTTAAATATAACAAAATTGGTTAATTTATAAATTGGTTAATAATTTATCATTATATTCATGTTTAGTCATATTAATAATTACATTCTACTTGGCTTGGTGGCCTGTAGGACCACTGCCCCACCAAATAGTAATTCTTGATTGTTCCTCCGTTTTTTTAATCTAAATTCGCTCAGCTGCTCAATATCCTCAATCTCACAACCTGTGACTTTCCTGTGGGAATCTAAAAGAATCACATTGCAAAATTGCCAGTGTGATATTATTTCAGATTGTCAAAAAAGTGTGATTTTTTTGAAAAAGCAGTATTTTTCACTAATCAAAGGATGTAGCAATATATTCAGAGATTTTATTGTTTTCAATAATATTTTACTGATAATGTTATAGTAGCATAGGATATTTATTAATAAACTAGTTATTAAGCTGATTTTTTTCCTTTCCTAGTTTTTTTAGTTCTTTTATATTTATTTATTTATTTATTGTTTATTTATTATTTATTTCATTATAAATTCAGTTTACTATGGTCAAAACTAGTGCAAGTAGAATGCCCTATGAATCAACACATACGCACGGACACAATCTTAATACATAATAAACAAATTAAAGTTTAAGAGAGAAAGCTTTCCAATGGCTGGGTGTTTTAATGGCAGTGTATCAGTTGTATACTGGTGACAGGATGTCTAGAGCCTTCCTTAGATCTGCTTGCTGCTCTATATCTTTTATCTTTTCCTTTGGGGTTTATTTCACCTGATCACATTTCATCATAAGAATTGAGGAGGGAAAGTAGCTTAAATTTAAAATACTAGATTCAACAGCCTTTATTCATATGGATTGAAAATTGTCCAGAAGAATTAATGCTACTAAGCCTTGAGGATCAAAGTTCAGTTTTAATTAAAGACTTATAGAAGTTAGACACACTCTTTTTTTAAAATATATTTTTTATTATTTACAAATAAGAACACAGTGTGACCACCCTAGCGTTTCATCCGCCATAGAAACTAAAGTGCAAGACAAATAGCATATATGCTACTTAAACAGTGCTAGTTTTATACAATTATTTTTGACCAGCATTTTCATTCTAATACATATATAATCTCTCATTTCAGCGGAAGTTAGACACACTCTTGACTCAACTTCTACCATACCTGTCTCCAACATAGTAGATGTTCCTTTGGGACATAATGAGGTGTGCAGCTAGCTGCTCTGATGAATTTAGATTGTACCCTCTCCAAAAAGATGGAACGAGAAGGTAGAGGCCCAGCCTGAGCTCTATAGGGAGATGGGCTAGCAGCATAGCCTGAAAGAGCTTAAATGCAGCTGGAATATAATATCTTCCCTTGGTGCAGAAAAATTTGAGGATGGCACTGGCAGATTTTAATTCAGTGGCAACAGCATATCACAGTGGACTTCCTCAAGCTAATGGCATGTGTGACTATTCCTAAATACTTAAAGCAAATTATGGAAATGTAATTATTTACTATTTCTTTGATGTCAGTCACATCCTGGCTATGGAAATTCAGTTGATCATTTGGTGGAGATGAAGTAAAGTTTTCTATGTCTCTGTGCTGCTGTCTAATTGTTATATGGATCTTTTTCAGCCTAGGTATGATAGCCCTTATTCATTCTTTCTTTCTTTCCTTCCTTTGTTCCATTTTACCCTTTTTTTCTGGTAGCATCTCCTTTTGTGATCCTTACAATAATTTGTGATTTATGTTCATCTGAAATATAGTGTTTAGTTCCATGGGACATTGTCTGCCTAAGTTTGCTCCTACCTTACATATGTATCTTTATGTAATTGTGGCTTAATATTTTTAGACTTTTTATAGATCTTGTTCTCTAATGATAGCCATAATTAATTTATATTAACTGTGACAAGGAAAGCTTTGATTATAAGAATAAAGGAATCCAGTTAGTATTTCCAGCTTCACCATCTGCATCTGGAAAAAAAATACATTCATTCAGCTGGTTGTTATTTTAGTATCTATTTTTCTGGTGTGTGGATTTTTTGCTTTGGAACTATAATTAGTACCCAGATGAGATGAAATTACTTTTAGACTCTTTTTTAATAGCATGTTAATTATTCACACAGATCCTGGAAATGAATTAATTCAAAGCTAAATATAATTTGCCATGAACTATATGGCATTAGGTGTCTCCCCACCCCATCCGGTTTCCCGGATCATATCAAATGTTGGAGAATAGAGAATTTCTCAGCCTGTGGAAACTTGAATGTATTATTTAAATGGTTTCTACCTAGGAACAAATTCAACGTATTGTAATTAAAAATGATCCTTGTTTACTTAGAAACAAGATAGATGAACAATACAGTAGAAAGCTTACTTTTTAATTGTCTTGCAGTACACAAAATCATTTTAACTAAAATGTAGCATTTGCCTTTCCATTTGTCTTGCATTGCTACATTGGCTTACAATCATAAGAACATCTGGAATGCAGTGATGTAGCTTATTCCTTCCATCTTTTTTCTGTGTCACAAAACCATCCTTTTCCTTTCAGAATTGGTAGAATAATGCTGCATCTCTTGAAGGAGGCAATTTAATCCACAGTATGTTTTAATCATATAGGAAGTGTTTGTTTTGAAAAATGTGCTAGAGGAATACTTTACATTAGGGACAAGAATGATTGGAGAGATTCAGTGAAGTATCTTTATTGGTATATAGAACTATGGTGATTATAAAAAATCTGCAAAACAGCATCAAACAAAGTTTACTGCCAGGCCCCAAGAATCAAGAAAGATACATAAAGTTGTTTCCAAGCAATTTCCTTTATACTTCCTCACCTATAGACAGAAATCTTGCCAAACTACTTGCACCATCAAAGATATACTGTGAAAATTGCTAGGGAGGAGTAATCTTAAATCTCTTTCCTCCAACCCAAATTATCTAAACTTCACTGTCTCTTGGTCCCCTGGAATCAGTCCCTCTCTCCTAGGAATCCAGGCTACATTCCACCACATTTCAGAATATATACATTTGGTTATACTTAAAAAAAAAACCATTGCAAGTTATAGCTCTTTGAGGGCAATCTTCACAATTATTTTGATAATATATTGAGAGATTATTTCAGGTGGGGGAAATGGTGGTTTTTAATCACCTTTTAATGGAGATGAAATTGCAGCTTGTTGTGCTAGAAATTCATCCAAGGGGGGGAAGGGAGGAATTTCCATCAAGTTCACAGATGTAGCATAAAATATGTAGCATTAATGAACAAATGCCTCCAACCCCTTCTGTTCAAATTAAGATAGTGTTAGATGGGGGGAGGAATACATTCAGATTGCAAGATTCTATTTCAATAACACTGGTGAATATGCCATTGATTTCTTAATCTAGCCTACCTGATAGGGCCAAAGAAACCTATGCAAGATATCCAAAGAGGCAATATACATTGGATCCACCCTTCAAAGTAGTGGAACTGGTATGCCAAGGCTTTTCCAAGGTTTTCTGGCAGGTATTTGTCTGCACTGAAGATACTTCTGTCAGGATATAGTTTAAATAGGCCTGTTATTTACCCATAGAAGAAATTGACTGTGCATTTTATATTTAGCACACATTTAAAAGGTTTCCAGTTTTCCACCTGAAGTTTGCATCCAGAACCTGCTGCATCGAGATGCTTTTTCCTTGAAACTTGTCTGCATGCCAGGTCATGCCACTCCTGAGCAGCATCTTAATGATTATGAAAAGGGTTCTTGGTACTGGTTATGATGTGTGCTTTTTTGAATCAATTGCACTATCAGCATCTTTGTAGAATGCTATCATTTTTGCATTACTAAGGTTGTGGGTAGAATTTCAGACTCAGGAACAGTAAAGGTCGGGACAGTGTGGGCTGTGTCCTGATTTGATGTCAACTGTGGGCAAATAGCACTTTGTGTGTCTCCTGAGTACAAACTACCCACTCGCACAAGCATGGCAGCAAATTACTCTTAGGAAAATGGTGAATTGCCTGCTTATAAGAAGATGCCGGTGCAGCTGGCAGCACTTAAATTTCTCTGTTTTAGAGAGTCTGCATTTGGACCTAATTTAATGTTAATGTTTCCACAAATAAGTTGGCAACATTTGTTTCATCCAGCAAAAGAGCTTTCTTTCAGTACTTCTCAGACCTCAAGCAGCATACTAATTATTGTTGCCTATCCTGTATGCTGCATCCCAAGCAATCAACAAGTTGATTCCTGGGGGTGAAATATTTGCAGAGGTAGCATTCTTGTTCTTAAATAACAAAGTGAAGCAGTTCTGGAAATTGGAAAAGAATGGAGAAAAACATGGGGAATAATCTTCTGCTAGTATCTGTTTGGCCATTGGAACCTGTTCCCATTTACAAGTAGTCCTCATTTAGCAGCTGCCTTGTATAGTGACCATTCACAAATATAATGTAATAAATGGTAATAATATTATTTTCCAACCTATACAGTATTTAGGATACTAAAAGCCTTCAGTTTGAAACTCATTAAGGTCTGATCAGTTTCAGACAGCAATTGCCAGCTGACTAGAAGGTTCTAATCAATTAAGAAAGGGAAGTGAACTAGTTCACTTGCATTGGCATTTTTAGGGACATACTAGCTCTGAAGAAAAATCAGTGCAGGAAAAGATAATTTGCTTGCACAAACAGTTGAACTGCATACTTGCAAGAACTACAGAGGTGTTATTTGAGATCATTTCTTCTTGCTTATTCTTGCTACTGGTAATAATACTCATTTTTTTCAAAGAAATACTAATACTTTAACAGTGGGATACTAGCAGGGATGGTAGATGGGATAAGTTCATGGAATTTTTGAAAGAAAGCTCCAGTGAAATTAGTGTGCACAGCCTTCCACAAAAATGATTCTTCCTTACTCTTTCCTATTAACATGAGTGATATCATTTTCATTTATTCAAAAAATGACCAATTGTACTGTGTACTGTGCAGTACCTCTATACACAAATGACATGTCTTGGGCTGAAGGGATTGTTTAAGAACTCTACATTTGATGAATTTAAATACTAAACATACCTACCTCTGCTTAGTTGTTTTTTTTAAGAACATTCAAGATAACTGGATGTAGTCATGTGAATTATCCTAGATCAAGAAAGTAACTGATTGTGTAATTTATTCTAGTTTGTCTCATTCCAGCAAAGATTTAGGGGAAAAATGAGGCATATATGAATTTTAATGTAGTAGTAGATTACTAATTCTTCTTTCTTTCTTTTTTATAGTAATTCAAAACACCTTGGTATACTTCAGCAGTAAAGGCACCACTTTGCCTTCTTGGAGGAAACTGAGGACATAGAATCTTAGCCAAATATTCAACATGGTAATTCAAAGGTATCTCCTAACCTATATGGTCGTGGTGCTCGCTTCATATCTTCATAACCTCATCAGAGCCATTGAAGTCCCACGGGATCGTAAGTTCACTGATTTATATTTTATCAATTCATCTTCATCAAGCTTCTCAGGCATGCTATCATGAGTAACCTACCAAGGAAGAGCAGTGATCTTGAGAAGAGTTGAAATCATAATCATCTACCATTAAGTAGGCAGTCACTATGATTTCAATATAAATGAACCGGATCATAGTTTTATAAGGATAACTTAGGGATACTCTTAGTATACCACTGCACCATTGCTTAGTTGTCTTTCTTCCTCAAGGTAGAGTGTAGTTCAAGGTGTAGTGTTAATTACCTCAAATAAACTAAATTGAGAGATTTAGAAATCTCAGCAAACCATTCTGATTAAAAAGCAGTTCAGAGTTTCATGGAATCCATACATCACTGGACCTGTCTTAGGTCTGATCTAACTTAGAAAATATAATGAAGCATACTCTTGCTTTGTTTTTTACTGGTCAAGATGAAGGTGACCAGCAGTTATGAATATTAAAAAGAATTCAGTTCCATCTTTAGAATGACACCAAACAGAGCTTTGAGATATAGCTTCTTTAGAGGAAAAAGATACAGTATTTTAAAGATCTCACCCCTCAGAAACCAACACAGTCTAGAATATTATCAGAAAGCCTAGTACATATTTCTCCTCTGAGCTGGAGGATGATGGCAAAGCTTATCCTTTAGCTAGGGAGTCCTGGAAATTAGAATTATCTGCTGCATTTTGAAAAGTACATATGCCAAAGTTCATAAGAAACTGTAAATATACTTTTTGAGATATGTTAAAGTGACACCATCCGTACATGGTGATGGTGAGACTTCTATTAAAAACTGTATGATTTCATTAGTCCTGTATTGACTTCTGGCAGACTTTAATTTTGCCTTTGTTTTCTTAATTGCCCTTAGGTTATTTATAAACAAGATGTGAAACTATGGGGGCTAATTCGTGTATATGGACATTGATTGAAGATATATCGCAATGTATTTTGGGTTTCTGCATAATCTAATCTCCAACTTTTAGATATGTAGACCAACTCCTAGAATTCTCACTAATGGTTGTGCTGGTTGAGAAATTCTTGGAACTGAAATTCTCACATTTCTCAGGCATCAAGATTAGGAAAAGCATGATTGCTCCATTCCATTTCCTATTTCAATATGCTATTGTTTGTGACGGTTGAAGTATTTAATGATCTACATATTAAGTGCCAAAAATGGTTCTGGATGAGTGATGATCTGTGAGATAAATCAAATCTAGGTTATGTAAAATGAAGCCTTTTTAGCAGGCTCCTCATCTTGAACAGTTATTTTGCAAGTAATACAAACCAGCCTCTCTTTACCATAATTATTGAATCCAAAGTGAGAGAAAACAATAATAATCAATTCTTCTATCCCTAGATGGAACACTAAGATTTTATTTGGAACTACTTTTTGTTCTAATCTTGACACTGGCTATCATATCCTAGCTCAGATTTAGAAAGAACATTGAGGAAATTTTCATGTTTCCTCAGTATTAACTTTTCAAGAATGTTGTGTTCTTTCATTCCCCTGAAGATCTGAGATAATTCCTAGAGCCATAACTCATTGTATTTGATTAGAAAGATCTAGGAAATAACAGTCTTATCAATTGCCTTGGAATATTAATTTATTAAATAATTTTAAATACATATAATATCATATGTCAAAATAAAATTTGATTCAAACATAATGTACCTAATAAATGACACTAGGTTGGGTTGAGAATGATAGCTGTAGAATGTGCCTCTCCTTTTCTTCCTGATTTCTGTCTTTTGTGTGTGGTAATAGAATAACTATATCATTATTTGCACTAGCTTTTGTAGTGTGTGAGCTTGGTGATTGATTGGCAATTGGCAATTTCTGAAAGTGATTAGAAAAGGAAATATGTGACCCAATGCCCTTTAAAAGATAGAAAACATGGTTTGAGCAAATATCACTATGCACTCATTTCCCAGAGCTCTAAACCCACTAGAGACTACTATCTTATGGTCTCCTCATGAGAAGCTACTATATAGAGCAATTTCTTTTCCTTATCCAGTGAGGAATTATGAAGACTGGCTTTTCCTTACACCACGGTTACTGGCTTCACTTTTAACAGAGCCATATTCAGTTCACCATTTCTTACCTGGAAATCCCAAATAAACCTTTTAGCCCAATTTAACTCATTCCAAAATCACATTATGAGGGCTGTGCAATGTTTCCACTTCAGTGCTGCAGGAACTGGCAAGTAGACAAGGCTATTTCAATGAAATACCAACAGATGTTACAATGTTTTAATTGTACATGTATAATTGTACATTAATTGTACATTATTTATTAAAATGATAATAAATAAATGACACTTGTGCATAGAAGTGCCACAGTTGTAGCACTGAAATGGCACAGAGTATTGGAAGGAATTAACTGTTGAAGTGCACTGTAATATGGAAAAAATTACTACTGAATAATAACTGCATGGCCAATAACTGAGACTTCTTCCTCTGTCCCTCTCTAGCTTTTTATTTTAGCAAATGCTATACTTCAGTTTTCAAAGTTTTGTATTTAAACTTCTTTTTACTACAATAAATGTCAGAGGGCAAAATGCTCATACATGCTGCTGGCTTTGTAACCACCTAAGTTAATTGAAGGCTCTTTATAACAACTCCATATAGGCTAACGAGTTTAATTCGTTAGGATGAAGTTTCTTTAGTTTTATTTTTCTCAGTGGGGTTTACTCTCCACTGAGAGAGAGAGTAGGATTGCTTTGCAATACAATTCTAAACATGTTCATTCAGAAGTAGGTCTCTCTGTGATTAATAGATGGGTTTACCTAGCAGCCTTAGATTCTGGTCAGATGCACTGGACAATGTTGGCCTCTAAAATATTGCCACTCCCATGGACTAATTTCATTACATCAGCCATTGATAATGTACATCGTAAAATGTAAGCTCCCTATGATTCCATTCCATGCAGACCTCAACCTAGTTTCAGGCAATGAGATAGACAGAAAGGAAGGCATTGAACAGATGGAGAAGAAAGTGGCAAATACAGAGAGAAAAATGGTAAATTGCAAGAATGAAATAAAATATTGTGGAATCAGAGAGATGGGAGTGGTGTAAAAAAAAAAAAAGAAATAGCTTCAGACCCTATTGGTTTTAGTCCAGCCATGTTTTCCCTCTAGACTCAAACATGCAAGCATGTATACAATTTGTGTATGTATGTATGTATGTATGTATGTATGTATGTATGTATGTATGTATTTATACTGATTTATATGGATTCCCATCTCAATAATGTGGTTCTGGGTGGCTAAAACAATTAAAGTACAATATAAATATATGCTGCATAAAAAAAAATGAAAGTGACCATTTCCAACCAACAGTCAAAACACCATTCAGCAATAGGGGGTGGGTTGTCAAATAGTCCCTGGTCCCTGGGAAAACAGCCACGTCTTCAAATCTTTGCAAAATGTTCAGTATGGCGTCTAGAGGCAGGCAGAGTTGTAGAAAAGCACACCTCCTGGGTCCTGCCATATGATAATTCCTAATAAATGGAGTTGGGCATGTCTCTCTTGGCCAACTTGATGGGCAGATATGAAAAAGTAGAGTGAGCCAATTCCTCAAAAAGTCTGGCATCTCTGAAGAAATATGATCCTCCACAAGAAAAAAATGTTTTCCTATACATACATACATACAGACAGACAGACAGACATTGGTTTTTCTTAATGTTGATTAAGTATTTTCTGTTCTTTGTTCTGCCATCCAGTAGGAAGCTTTTTGCTAAATCACTCATCACTAAAACTTTACTGAATTAATGTTGTTTAATCCATAGAGTCTATATAGGTGATCTTCTCTGATGATCAAAAAAGGCTCGTTAATTTGTTTTCTTTTGAGTGATAACTGTCATTAAGAAACATGAGAAAAATAACACTAGTTTATTAATGAAAAAAGAAATCCAAAATTACATATGGCTTGTTTCTCATCAGTCGTGTCTTTTTTCAGGATTCCTTATTTATCGAAGAGAGAGGAAGGATGCCTATTTTAATTCATAACATTGTCTTTTTCATGATTTTCAGTTGCATATCTTAAGTACAATTTAGTTTCCTTTGGGACTTTGCTAACATGTAGGATATATATATATACACACACAAACACACACACACAAACAGACACACACACACACACAAATAGTATCTTCTAATGGAATAAGTAAGACTCCTTAGAACCCAGGTTGAGAAAAGCTAAGTAATATAAAAGGCATTATTTTTCACATTATTATATGAAAATAATGCTTCAAATATGCCATGGGGCATTCCCTTCATAATAAGGACATTTATTCATCAATTTTATTTCATATTGATGTGCTGATTTTATTAATATAAATATATCTAACATATTTTTTAAAAAAAAACCTTACAAAGTGATATAAACCAAGTTTTTAATAAGCTACTGCCTGCATGCATATATTTTTTTTTAGATTTTTCACTGCTCCTTGAATTTTGTCCAGAATTTTGTTCCTGAGCTTAGCTGTCAGGCAAAATGTGATTTCATTAAAAGTACCTCTTTTATTTATCCAGAGTCTTCATGAGCCAGTGATGTTTTGTTTAGAGTAGCATGTTTTATGCTTGTGATGAACAGTGTCATCAGCAATCATTTCCCAAGAATAGGTATAGAGGTAGTCTTCAACTCGCAATCCGTCATTTAAAATAACTGTTCAAAATTATGACAATGCTGAGTGTCGGATTTTATAATTAAATACGATCCGGCAAATAATTAAATATTTTACCATTAGATCATTTATTATGCCAGCTGTGAAGATAGACTGAATTAGCTTCCCAAGGGGGGGGGAAGGGAGTTCATTCTAGTCTCCTTATCCCCTACATGTATAAAAGTCTGCAGGCTGTTTCTGGAGGTTCCTGGCAGCTCTTGATAAGAAGTTCTCCAAACAATCCTAAATCTGTACTGCACGTTGGACAGGTTTAATAAACATTGAAAGTTATTTTATCATCCTGGCACATAATATGATAGCCAAGTAATTATATAGTAGAAAAATAGCATAGGAGAAAAATACTTGAATTAATTTAAAGTGGCCAAGATTTAAAGTATACAATATTCACTATGTTTTCTATATTATAACTTATGTAAGCATTTCCAGCAGCTAAAAATACTGAAACTAAATAATATTAAACTTTTCTGAAAATTGTTAGATTTATGGTTACAACTATTAGCACATATCATAATTTCATTTTAGAAGTAGTATTTGCAGTTTAAGAATTGAAGCTTTTGATGAACGTTGCACTGAGTATTTTTATTTAGTTATTGCATTATTTTTCTCCCTTTCCCCCCCTCATACTTGACATAGATGGGATTCTCACATATCTTACTAGCCCAGTGAGACAAAAAGATGGCTATATTCAACTCATCTGTATACAGAGCTTTGTCATCTTTGGTCTTGGATCAGTTGCACTGCCCTAGACAAACATAGTACAATCTGGAGGTCCTCCTAGATTCTTGTTTAAGGAGTAGATAGCAACCACAACTAGGAGGGCTTTGCTCAACTTTGTGTTGTGCACCAGTTAGCCCTTCCTGGATCAGGAAGCCTTCTCTCAGTCACTCATGCCCTGGTCATATGCTTTATGAACTATTACAATGCACTGTATACAGGGATATCTCTGAAGAGTACAGCTGGTGCAGAATGCAGCTGTATGAACAATTTTGGGTGTCCCAAGGGTGGCACATGTAATATCTTTGCTGTGTGGTCTGCATTGGATGCCAGTTTTCTTTCAGTTGTTATTACCTTTAAAGTGCTACATTGCATGAGTTAAAGTTACCCGAGGAACCATCTTACCCCCATATCAACCTGGCCATCTGGTCAAGCAGGGAAGGTATGTTATGGCCCCTATGAGTTAAAGAATTTCAACTGGCATGGTTCAGGAAGAGAGCCTTTTGTACTATTGCCCCTGAGCTCTGGAATATTCTTCTCCCAGAAGTGAAGTGGTGCCCCACTCTCCAGATATTTCAGCGTGAAGACCTGACTCTACCAACTTCCAACTCGTATGGGCTCTCCGAGTGGCGTGCAATCCTCGGGATTGAAACCCCACCCCCACCTTGAAACTCCACCCCCACCTTTTTACTTATTCTATCTATGTTTCTTACTTGGTTTCCATTTTACTGATGTATTGTATTTTTACATATTTTTTATGCTTTTAGCTGTAAATTGCCTGGGGCCATTCTGAAAGTGAGATGGGTGGTACGTAAACCTGATAAATAAAAATATAAATAAATAAATTGATGCATCACATATATTAAGGAAAAAAAGCAGCCAATAAATTCTGAATTTAACCATTAATTGTAGAGACCTGAAACCTAAATAGTGACAAAAATTGCTTTGATTCACTTTCAAAATATACTTTTAATGACTTTTCTGTGAGGGTGGGGGGAGGACCCTCTTCCCATCTATTTTTCACCATTTCTCAGTGATGGTTGCTTTAGGACAGATTAATTTATAACCCACCCCCTTCTTTTATCAATCCTCTTGGTTCAGGTTCAAGTAACCTTCCCCAAACAAGATTAAACAGTAAAAATCATGATTTAAGATTGAACAACCAGTCTGTGTTGACTTAGTGACATTTTGGCAAGTTTGCTAGATGTTAATATGGACTGTATGCATGATCTTTCATTAAAGTGACTGGACAAAAATTATAGCAATTACTTGGAAGCATTGTTTATAATCACAGAACCTTGGGATAGAGTGAATCAGAAACTCGTCATCCCAAATCAGTGGAAGACATTAAGGAACATGGCAAACATCTGTTTTTATCCAGCTGGACCCATTTCAAAGATTTTCTTCTCTCACTTTGGTGACATCAGTCTCTATGGTGTGCTTTCCCTTCATGCAGGCTGCCAGAGAATTGGATTTTTAATCTTCCTTTTATTTAACAGAGAAAGTGCTTGGTCTCTCTTAGTCCTCTCATGTCCGCCCATTGTTCATGGCAGAGAGTTAGCTAATTAATTCATCTCCTTTTTGTAAGCGTGAAAGGCTCCAGGTTTTATAAATTGAGCAGGTGGTGTATAAATAGTCACAGCTGCTGTGGGTTTATGATAAGTGTGCAAATTGCTTACTCTCCAGGCAAATGATCTCTTTTTCTCTGACCCCAGAAGCTTCCCTCCTTCATGGAGATTAGTGTTGCATACAGGTGTAGTGTAGGGATATGATTTAAAGAATATTTCTACCATTAAAAGTAGAGTATTGGATCTGCATATTAAACTGTTGAATCAGGAAACTTGTTGAGTTTAGAAGGCATTTGTTATATAGCAAACCATATTTGAATAAAAAAGACAAAAGGACAAGATCTATATCACATCATAGAAATATGCCACTCCCATGGACTAATTTCATTATATCAACCATTGATAATGTACATTATAAAATGTAAGCTCCCTATGATTCCATTTCATGCAGACCTCAACCTAGTTTCAGGCAATGAGATAGACAGAAAGGAAGGCATTGAACAGATGGAGAAGAAAATGGCAAATACAGAGGAAAAAATGGTAAATTGCAAGAATGAAATAAAATATTGTGGAATCAGAGAGATGGGAGTGGTGTAAAAAGAAAAAGAATAGCCTCAGACCCTATTGGTTTTAGTCCCAGCCATGTTTTCACTCTAGACTCAAACATGCAAGCATGTATACAATTTGTTTGTATTTATTTATTTATACTGATTTATATGGATTCCCATCTCAATAATGTGGTTCTGGGTGGCTAAAACAATTAAAGTACAATATAAATATATGCTGTATAAAAATCATAGAGATTTTAAAAATGGGAAAATGGGTTGAAGTTGTATGGTATAAATAACTGAATAAGCCTAGTTTCTGCAAAATTAAGAATGGGGCTGGAAATTTGTGGAATCAATTTAACGTAGGTGTTAAGGTAAGATAAGGCATGCATTTTCTGAAGCAAAACATAAATTGAAATGGTTCTGAAATTTCACTTTTTTCAAATGTTGTGACATAATATTTTTAAAAATGTACATAAACATTTTTATACTAAAGACATGTATTCATAAAAGCATATAATGATTAAAAATTAACCAAAACAGTTTTGGAAATAGTTCTAAAAGCAGTATGCACAAGAACAAGTATTTAAGGAGAAATTAGCATTAACATACATGCAAATTTTAATGCAGACTGTAGGAAACAATTGTAGACAAATATAGGAAGAAATAATGTTAAGGGTGGGAAAAAAAGGTTGACAAATCTATTTATAAATTTGTCCGCCGCTAAATAAAAGGAAATCTTATCTCATTGACTTTAGAACTGTCATTAAATAAATACCATATGAACTTCCTAATAGGTAAATAGGTAAAAAATTAGAAAGCTTTAAGAAAATTCCACAATATGTTTTGATAATCATACAGGCTGGCATAGGAATCTTGTTGATATAAAGTAAATGTGTGGGTATTTTCTGCTTTCCAATTCTTTGGCTTAGTACGGTATTTCTTATTCCTTTTCTGCTTTCTGTATAACATCTATCATGAAAAGTTATAATGTGATAGGTATGTGTATATGGGGTTAGAGATTGGCAAACCAATTAGCCATACTCTGTACAATATAGCTGGGTTGTATGTTTCATGTTTCAACCAAACCATACATATTTGGTATGGACATTGACTGAAACACAGTTATTTTGGGGGATTTAATTAGAACGGGAAAGACACTAAGAAAAGAAAAGCAAATCCTGAAAATACCTGTGGATGGGTGGACCAAAAAGGTGGGATGTATGACAATTTAAGCTACAACACTTTCCAACCTTGACCTACTTGCCTCGTGAAACCACTGTGGAATCCTAAAGGACTTCATAGCCTTTTGATTCTAACCAGGAGAATTTTTCATTTTGTGTACTCTCTATACATGGCCATATATACATAGGGACATTAGCATCAGTGAATAATGTATGAACCATCCCATCAGTCTCCAGATTCTGAGAAGCACAGCATGTCCCTATAAGTTGTTTTGACTTCATAAGAACAAACCACTAGCAAATGCAATTTACCTCAATGATGGTGCAAGGAAAATAAAAAAGGTACTCATGGTAATATTGCAAACTTTTATTTATTTTAAGTTCATTCTGTCATTGGGATTTCCAATTCATCCTTACAGGTGTATCTGTTATATCATTTTTAAAAAATTCATAGAGCTTCAACTGATGTGTTCCTTTTCATATATAGTTTGAACCAGTGGTGGGTTTCAAAAGTTTTTAGAACCTCTTCTGTAGGTGTGGCCTGCTTTGTGGGAGTGGCTTGCTGGCAATGTGACCGGGTAGGAGTGGCTTGCCAGCCATGTGACTGAGTGGGAGTGGCTTGCCAGCCATGTGACTGGGTGGGCATGGCCAATTTGTAAAATGTGGTGAAACTCACTTCACAACGCTCTTGCTTAGCAACCAAAATGTTGGCTCAGAAACTCTGGCATTTGAAGCACGCAAGTCTTAAAGCTGTCAAGTTACAAGACCCTTGCACCCCTAACCCTATAGAAAAAAACCCCAGGGGTGTTCAACTTGACAGCTTTAAGACTTGTGGACTTCAACTCCCAGAATTCCTCCTCCAGTCATGTTGGCTCAGGAACTCTGGCATTGAAGTGTGCAAGTTTTAAAGCTGTCAAGTTACAAGACCCTTGCATCCCTAACCCTTTAGAACGCCCCCCCCCGGGGATGTTCAAACTTGACAGCTTTTAAGACTTTAACGTTTAGATAGGACTCTTAGAGGTGGGCGGGATGATTGGTGAGCCAGCCAATCAGTGAGCGGTGAGCGGGGCAAGCGTGCAGACTTGCAGGGGGAGGGAGCTGGAACTGGTTCTAAACGGCACGGTAGATTTGTGGAACCTCTTCTATAGAAGAGGTTAGAACTGGCAGGAACCCACCCCTGGTTTGAACTCTATCTAGTGACTGGAGGGTATCATGTAATATCTTCCTAAGATAAAATAAGGTGGAACATGGGTATTCAAGAGTATATAGTTAAAACCTTTTCTCATGGTTATTGTGTAGATGTGACTAAATACAGCCAGCAATATGGTGAGGTCTTCTGGGAGTGCAGACTTCTGTGTCATAGGTAAATTCCCCATGTGAAGAAGGATGCCTGGATAATTCACAGTGGCATATGATGCATCACATAAAAGTTATAAATCACTTGAATACTGTTTATAATTGCATTTTAATACTACCAAAAATATGACCAACTAAACAAGAAAGTGGAATACTTTAAGTTCTTATTTTTCCACACTTCTAAGCCACATAAAGGATTTTTTCCAGCATAGGTAAATCTTTAAAATACTATATTTTAAGCATTTGTGAGGGCTTGCCCTAGATATTAAAATTTATAATGGTTGAGGATTAAAGAAATTGTAATCCTACATATTTAGAGGGCACTAGATGGAGAACGCTACAGAAACGTCTTTGAACTAGACTATGAATTAAATCTATCCATTAATAGTCTTTAGTAGATTTCTTCTTGTCAGAACATATTCATATTTGTATGTATTTATTTTGCTAATTGTGTCATTCCCCACCTTTTTTTAAAGTTTTCTCTAATTCCTCTTCACAGGAACTCGAGGCAATATATTAAAGCTAATAATATTAATATTCATTAAAATGGCATGCTTTGTTTACTCCTTTTGGTATTTAATATTAGATCTAAACATTTAGATTAACACTTCCTGTTTCTCTCTTCTCCCTTTTTATTGCTGTGCTTACACCTTCGAATTAACAGCAAGTATTCAAGATACATGTAAGTCTTATTTTCTGACCTTTTTTTCTCTCCCCGAAATAACATTTTCTATATTTTAAGAAACCTGGGTATAGCAGCAACCTGTATGGTGTTTAACAAGTCTGAAGTAGATTCTTATTAACTTGTTGGAATAAAACATTGGTCTTTATATTCAACTAAAGCCCTGAAATATAAAACCTCGCAATTATGGTATCTGAATTTCAGAATTCCAAAGTGGATCATAATTAAAGGGGAAAATATTTTATCTACATTTTTGTTC
This sequence comes from Thamnophis sirtalis, assembly GCF_051295495.1. NCBI lineage: Eukaryota > Metazoa > Chordata > Lepidosauria > Squamata > Natricidae > Thamnophis > Thamnophis sirtalis. The sequence goes on from NW_028261387.1 coordinate 52,285,818, forward strand.
TTTAGAGAAGTGACACTTTTCTTGGTCTGAAATATAAACATAATTATATCAATATAATTACTGCTCTTTTCTTCTTTAAACTTTCTGTCCAAAAGGCAGGAGAGATGTGCTTAATAAGTAACTGGTTAGTTCACACTGCTTTTTTGAGCCACAACCATGGGGGTGGGTGGAGAAGAGGGAAGAACCAACCAGACTACAGTAAAATTTGTTGAAGTAAGGGGAAAGACAACAGGAAATGCTTGAATGAGTCGTCACATTCTTATAAGTCACCAAGAAAAGTCAAGGAAGATCAGCTTGTTTTTAAAATTACTTCTTTCACTCTACAGGTAAATAGTTTAAACAAAAATGGGAGCGATTTGTGACCTCATCTACTAGATTGATAAAAAGTATTCAAAAGTTGTGCAGTTGTGTGCTTTGTTTTTAATAGGTGGTGGACTCAAAAAAGCTACTTACATTTTGGACACTTGACAACTGGCCAACATTTACGACCATTCGCAGCACACAGAGGTCACATAACCATGACTTATGGCTTTTTTACTTCTGGTTTTCAGCAAAAAAAAAAAAAACCTAACCCATACCACATGAAGAATTTGCTTCATGACTACTACGCTCATTTTGCGACTGATGCATTTACTTAATGACTGTTGCAAAAAAGTCGTAAAATTGAGCACAGTCTCATGGTGACCACTTACTATCCATCTCACCTTACAATTGAAATTGTGGGCTCAATTACAGTTGTAAGTTGAGAATTACCTTGTACTTCTGCAGAAGAAAACAGAGGATCAGCTGTTCTGTTCTAGAATTAGGAAAATGAGCATTTGGGGTGATGAATATGTATGCTGCACTCTTGACTTCCTCTTAGTAAAACCTCCTTTAAACAAGATAGATTCATATAGGTTTGTTGGCAGCAATACAGACCATTACAGCTTTCCTAATGAGATTACGAAAAATACTGACCAGGTTTGACAATGCTTTTTTTTTTCCAGATTAGCCTTGCTTTATTTTATAATATTTTTTAAATGTACATTCCATCTTTCTCCCCACACATGACTTGAAAAGTTTGAGTGAAATAAAAAGCAACTGCATTTCAAATGATACTATATGGAAAGGTATTTTTTCCTCTTACCTTCATTTTCTCTCTTTCCCTCTCTTATATATGCTTTTGCAGTGCCTCAGCCTCCTACAATTACAAAGCAGTCTGCAAAGGATTATATTGTAGATCCAAGAGATGATATATTAATTGAGTGTGAAGCGAAAGGCAACCCCACACCCACGTGAGTGTTATTTTCTCAAGATTAGTATACAAACAAATATCTGAATGATTACTGTATCACTACAAAAATGGCTGTGCCTAGACCAGAAGTGGGTTGCTTCCGGTTTGGCAAACCAGAAGTACCTAGTGGTGGTGGGAGGCTCCGCCCACCCACCCGGACACTTCTGCACATGTGCAAAAGCATGGTGCGCAAGGGTGCACGTGCGCACACCCAAACCAGTAATAAAAAAATTGGCAACCCACCACTGGCCTGGATTTATGTAGAATTCATGGTTATGTTATTTTGGCAGTCACTTTATGATGAGCAAAGATGGAAAAAAAATTCTCTAATACTAGATCCATGCTTACGGATCATGTGGCTTAGAGCAGACAGAAACAACTGTTTTCACTCCAGTATAAAATAATTGTTTTGTTAAAAGGGTGTATTTCATTTATCATGCTAAGTGTCTCAAATAGTTATACATAATCACAGTGTTTCTGGAGTGTTTTGTGGTAGCTTTGCATCATAAAGGTTCTATTATAATCATTATAGCTCTCTAGGCCTTCTAAGTGCATCTTGGAATTTAAAATTGCCATACCATGATTATTTTGATAAGCATCAAATATAGATACGGTGTAAATGTAGTTTTCATCTCTACTCGTCTTTGATACCATTAAAATCCTAAAAGGGTGAATACCTCTGCATTATATTTCATCCAAGTTGTAGGACTCAGGATCCATTACTGCATAGGAAGTTAATATATCTCAGATAATCTGTACATCGTATAGCAACAGAGGCTGCTGTTCTTGAATAGACCCAGGTTACTAACCTTTGGTACAATTCTGTTTACAGGTTTTCCTGGACACGAAATGGAAAGTTTTTTAATGTTGCAAAGGACCCGCGAGTAACCATGAAGCATTGGTCAGGTACACTGATAGTTGACTTCCGCAGTGGTGGGAGGCCAGAGGATTATGAGGGAGAATATCAGTGTTTTGCTCGGAATGACTACGGAACAGCTATTTCCAACAAAATATTCCTCCATGTTTCAAGTGAGTATACTTTAACACAAATTATTAACTTCATTGTGCATTACTATAACTTTATCTGTTACTGGATATGGTTTAGTTTGCTAGGGCTTTGTTTTGTATTTAGAATGGTCATAAAATTTCTGGCAAGCAATAAACTCATGTACAGTTTAATAAATACAGTGTTGTTGATTACTAATAGACGGAAGAGACTTTTTAGCATTATATATTTATTTCAGCACTGTATAAAACAATAGCAACCATCTTCCATTGCAGCAACATAAATTTTTTGTAGTGCTGTAAATGTATAATTCATGACTCTAAGAAACCTTTCCTAAGCATTTGGGGATGGGGCAATAAAAAAACTCAAGTTGATAGCTTTGATCACTCAACTGGAGCCATTCTCTTAGATGTTGGATTCCTCCCCTGCATCACTACCTTCACCAACAGCTTATTGTTTCCAATCTGCTCATAAATAGGATCTGTTTATTCGAAGTTTATATTCCTGTGCTACTTTTTTCTATCTTGTTTCAATGTTTTTTTAAAAGATTTCATGAGAGACTTTCTGTATTCATTGGAATCTTGTCTAATTTCTCACTGACACTATTTTTCTGGCCATTATTCATTATCCCAGGGTCATTTCATAAAGAATCTTCTTGAATCATTCTCTTTAAATATAATACATGAGTAGATGCAATTTCTCTTACAAGGCTTATAATTTCAGAATCTCCTTTGTGGCCAAAGGAAAATTTGGACATTCAAGAGGTTCACGAAGGTGCTTCACTTATCTTGGCATGCAATCCTCCACCTGGACTACCACCCCCTGCTATCTTTTGGATGAGTAGCTGTAAGTCTGTCCATGACTTAGGTGTATTGTATTTAAGATGAGAAGTGATGGCATCTTAGGCTGAATATATAAGATTGTTCCTTGTGGATACTCGCCATATATAAGGTATTTAGACCATGGCAAAAGCTATGCCTCCAGATGGATGTCATCTTTGTCAGGTTTAAAGAGGCTAATGGAAGCTAAAGTATAACATATATAGAAGGGACAAGTTTGCCAACTATGATATAACTGCAAAGCAATAATCTACCTACCTTTTCCTTCCTTCCATGTTCTCAAAAGCAATATGGAGGACATATTTTCAGTTAGTAGCTGTTGCTTTTTATTCAAATAAAAGTTGGAGACACAGATAGAGCTGGTCCAAGACATTTTGCCTCAGCTCTGTCCCAAACTGCTGCATTATACTTTTCATAGATAGATGGATGGATGGATGGATGGATGGATGGATGGATGGATGATAGATAGATAGATAGATAGATAGATAGATAGATAGATAGATAGATAGATGATAGATAGATAGATAGATAGATATGATATAGAATAGATATAGATATAGATATAGATATAGATATAGATATAGATATAGATATAGATATAGATTAGATATAGATATGTAGGATTTCACTTTTTGAAATGTACTTCTTTGGTGTGTTCTCATCCCCCTGCCCCCTGAAAGCTGTCCAATAAATAAATGGGCTGGCTGATCACAGTTATTAGCAAGAGTTAGTTTACATTTTAAAAAAATGTAATCCGACAGAGGCCTTGGTCACTGCTTGGAATACAGTGGCGGCTGAGGCACTTGATCGGATTGCGCCTTTGCGGCCTCTCCGCAGCAGTGGATCCAGGAGGGCACCTTGGTTTACCGAGGAACTCCAGGAGATGAAGTGCCAAAAGAGACGCCTAGAGCGACGCTGGAGGGCTAGTAACTCCGAATCCGACCGAACACAACTAAGAGCCTTTATTAGGACTTATTTAGCGGCGATACGGGTGGCAAAATGTGCTCATTTTTCCGCTCTTATTGTGTCCGCAGAATCCCGCCCGGCTGCCCTGTTTAGGATAACCCGCTCCCTCCTGAAAGGGAGGGATGCAGGGGAGCCCTTGTAGGGAAGGGCTGAGGAATTTGCTCAGTTTCTGTCGGACAAAGTCACTCAGATTCGGACGGACCTTGACTCCACTTGGATAGTACCAGCGGAGATGCCGAGGGAGGGCCTTGATCAGATTTCTTGGAGCGAGTTCCAGCTTGTCATTCCTGAGGAAGTGGACAAGGCCATGGGAGCGATGAGTGCCTCCACCTGTTTGCTGGACCCGTGCCCCTCCTGGTTGGTCTTGACCAGCAGGGAGGTAACACGAGGCTGGCTCCAGAGGATCGCGAACACCTCTCTGCAGGAGGGATCTTTCCCGCAACCTTTGAAGGAAGCGGTGGTGAGACCCCTCCTAAAGAAGCCTTCTCTGGACCCAGCTATTCTCCAAAACTATTGTCCAGTCTCCAACCTCCCTTTTTTAGGGAAGGTTGTTGAGAAGGTGGTGGCCTTCCAACTCCGACGGATCTTGGATGAAGCAGATTATCTAGATCCCTTTCAGTCTGGTTTCAGGCCTGGTTATTGCACCGAAACTGCTTTGGTCGCATTGACCGATGATCTCTGGCGGGCCAGGGATAGAGGACATTCCTCTATCCTGATGCTCCTTGACCTCTCAGCGGCCTTCGATACCATCGACCATGGTATCCTTCTGTGACGGCTGGAAGAGGTGGGAGTGGGAGGCACTGTTTTACAGTGGTTCTCTTATCTCTCGGGCAGGTCGCAGTCGGTGTTGGTTGGAGGACAGAGGTCGACCCCTAGGCCCCTTAAATCTGGAGTGCCACAGGGCTCGGTCTTGTCCCCCCTCCTATTTAATATCTACATGAAGCCACTGGGTGAGATCATTCGCCGGCACGGGATTAAATACCATCAATATGCGGATGATACCCAGCTGTATCTTTCCGCCCCGTGCCAACTCAGCGTAGTGGCAGAAGTGATGTGCCAGTGCCTGTAGGCTGTCAGGGCCTGGATGGGAGGGAACAAGCTTGCACTCAATCCTGACAAGACCAAGTGGCTATGGATGTTGCCCCCCAAGGATAGTCCAGATATTCCATCTTTAAGCCTGGGGGGTGAAACTTTACACCCCTCAGAGAGGGTTCGCAACTTGGGTGTCCTCCTGGATCTGCAGCTGACACTAGAACATCATTTGTCAGCTGTGACCATGGGGGGCTTTTGCCCAGGTTCAGCTGGTCCACCAGTTGCGGCCCTACCTGGACCGGGAGGCACTTCAAATGGCCACCCACACCCTTGTCACCTCAAGACTTGACTACTGTAACACGCTCTGCATGGGGCTGCCCCTGAAAAGTGTTCAGAGACTACAACTGGTCCAGAATGCAGCCGTGCGAGCGATATTGGGTGTACCGAGATACACCCATGTTACACCTATTCTCCGCGAGCTGCACTGGCTCCCTATCAGTCTCCGAACCCGCTTCAAGGTGCTGGTTATCACCTTTAAAGCCCTACATGGCCTAGGACCCGGATATCTACGAGACTGTCTTCTGCCACATACCTCCCAGCGGCCGATTAGATCACACAGGATGGGCCTTCTCCAGGTGCCGTCGACCAGACAGTGTCGTCTGGCGGTTCCTTGGGGGAGGGCCTTCTCTGTAGCTGCCCTGGCCCTATGGAACGATCTACCCCCAGAGGTCCGGACCCTTCCCACTCTCTCAGCCTTCCGAAAGGCTACTAAAACCTGGCTATTCCGGCAGGCCTGGAGCTGTTGACCTCATGAATGAGGTCCAGCCCTGCCTAGATTGAGTACATGATGTGTCTTTTTTAACCTGCTCTTCTTCTTTGTTTTTAATTTTTCATTCTTTTAGAGATGTATTCTGTAAGCCACCCGGAGTCCTTCGGGATTGGGCGGCATATAAATTCCTTAAATTTGAATTTGAAATTTGAATTTTGCCTTACCTTCTAGATTTGTAAATATCTTCTTTTTCACATTGGCTAGATAACAAGGGAACAAAATCTGTTAATTGACTACAAAAGCAACTCATGTTTACATGAAAACCCTATATATTGTTTTCATAAATTTCACTGTACACTTGATATGATCATATTGAAAAGATTCATATTAAAGGAAAGCATCTCAAAAGGTTTTTCCTATCTGCATTCATCACAATAATTATGCCGGCTCAATTATTCAAGCTTCTTAATGCTAACAGGAATTGATGTGTGGCTTTTGGAGATTGTTAGACCTAGTAGGTAATTATCATAGGTTCCAACGCATCTATGAAATGTAGCATATAGCTATGTAACACAGCTATGAATTCTAAAAAGAATTGCTGTTCCTTCTTCCAGCCATGGAACCAATCCATCAAGACAAGCGTGTCTCTCAAGGGCAGAATGGTGACTTGTATTTCTCTAATGTCATGCAGCAGGATGCTCTGACTGACTATAGCTGCAATGCTCGCTTTGCTTTCACACATACCATCCAGCAGAAAAATCCTTACACCCTCAAAATCATAACCAGTAAGTATTTATTATGAATAGCTTAGTTGGAGTAATATCAGCAAGGTGCTTTCTATACCAACTATGTTGACAAGGTTCAGAAAAAACATCTTTTTTGCAAATGTGGCATATAGTATATTTTCTACCGTTTAGACATTTCTTGATTTATGTTGTTTCCATTCTACATGTTTAGAAAAAATTGAAAATTATTTATCTTCTTACATGATTGTTTTGCATTAGTGTCCAAGGAGATGGGAAGGGAGGATGAAAGGGTTTTTAAACAGCCCTACTATTACTCTTATCTACTAGTGAAAGAGAAAAAAAGAGATGTCACAGCCCAGCTGATTTATCTACAGACCCAAACATTTAAATATTTTAAGGAATATAGTTTACTTGAATATGTTTTTGAGAATTAGAATAGTCTAAAATGTGAAAATCTGGTCTTGTGTTTTATTTTATACTCCATAGCTTTCTTGTTGGTATGATCGTGCACCACAGAATTCTCAGGGGTTTAAGGGACATTCCTGTTTTTAAATGGAGAAGTTTTCTTTAATATGTCTGTGGAGATTCTCAGTCATCCAGGTCATCGTTGTCTAAAAGGTGCTTTTTTCTTCAAAAGTCAACTGGACTGTTGTTGTTTTTTTCCATGGGGAAGAAGAAGAAAACATTTCACTTCTCATCCAAGAAGCTTCATTAGTTCTGATGGTGGGAGGGATGGAAGGATAGGTACTGACAATTGAGACTGGTTGGTGGGGGAATGGAAGAATTGTATTTCTTTGCCGTCATCTGGTCGTTAGCATTCTCTGAGAGCTGTTGAGGCCACTTGAGAGTTTATCTGTGCCCTCAGGTTCACCTCAATCAGGGTTCAACTGGTTGTAGAATCTTCTTGGAACTGCCGCAAAGCCTGCATTGCAAATTGGAAGTATGTGGTTCTTATTTCCCCCCCCCCTTTTTTAAATGTTTGTTTCTAGAGCCAAAGATCATTTTAGAAACCTTCAACATACTTTTATCTGATACTGATTTCATTATTTTGTTTCATTTCGAAACAATAAGTTAAAAGTTATTTCCACAATCAAGCTAAGTTTGATTTTTTTCTAAATGTATCCATCTCTATGCTTATTTAGTAATCTGTAAAGAAAATGTGCATTTGGCTTCATTCAGCCTCTTAACGTTCAGCTTGACTCTGAAAACCTGACCCTTAATTTCTTCTGGTATTTTTGTAATACTAGGTACTTATCCTTTGGACATTCCTGGTCTTCAGATGTCATTGATCTAAGAAATACTATAGACACCTGACACTATTGCAAAGACACAACATGCATTCATTCAGGGTCAGCTCTTCATTGCGGTATACAGGTTGTGTAAAGATAGTAAATTTTGTCTTCACTTTTAAAAAATTATTTTACCCGAATGATAAAAAATCTTACTAAAAAATTGAAGGCAGTAGCCCAGGTAATCTCCAGAAGTCAACTCTAACTTAAAGGCCCCATATATAAATAGAATAAAAGTGGGGGGAAGAGATAGTAAGTAATTAGTTCTTACCACGGAGAAGAGAACCTCAATACAATAATACAAAGTTCTTGGCTTATAGTAGATATATCTCACCACTGATTTATGTAGGCATATATTCTTGATTTTTTTAAAAAAAAAAAATAAGGAACTTAGAGCCATCCTAGGTTTCTGCCTATAATGTTAACCATCTTGAGAATATTGAAGAAAGTTACTGTACATTGTAGCTCAGAGGAATATTTCTTTAATATGATCAGATATCACTAATGGCAAAATATTTATGGGATTATAAATTACATAATTACATAACATACAAAAAGTATAAAGGAGTACTTCAAAAAAGGAGAGTTAATGTTTTAGTGAAGAAAGTTCTGTGAGCCTTCTTTGTAGGAAAGGAAATAAAACTGATGAATAGATGTGGACAAGAATATAGCCAAAAAAATGAATGACTAGATAAATGAAGATGTAGAAAGAACCTGAATATTCTCTTTTAGTTTTTCAGTTTAATGATATCAACCATCATTTCAGTCATTTTGATATTCATCAGCTCAGTTCTTATTTGCAAATATCAGTGTTATCCCATTACCTGCTCCCTGATCATTTTATGTAAAAATGTTAGGGTAGAATTTGACTTCTAACATATATTGACGATCCCAGATGGAATGCTGAAAAATGTCTAGGACAACTCAGCACAGCCAACTCAGTGTAGCCAACTTGCCATGGCCAGCTTGCCAGAGCCAACTCACTGTACCAACTTACTGCGGAACAACAACTTCTCAAGACCAGCTTGCCACAAAACAACTCACTGTGGGACAAGAATTACACTAATATCAAAGAAATGGTGGAATAGAATCATTGAAAAAAGGATGCAAAAGGAGGGGCAAAATGAAATGTGAAAGAAAGTAAATTTTCTTTTTAATTATTTTAAATACTTGAGTTGTTGCAGCGTGCCACACTGAGTTGGTCACAGTGAGCTGACCCATTGTGAGTTGGCTGTGGCAACTTGGCCACACCAAGTTGTGCCATTCCATGCTGAAAGACGTCCTCTGCCATCCTGTACTATATTGTCACTGTTACTATGTTCAGAGTCAACATATGCTTTCTATAATTATATTTTTGTTTGATACTAGTCTTTTAATTGATGGTTGCTCATACACACACACAAATGCACAATTTATTTCTGTATGTTTTTATAATTCTGTTATTTCTTGTGAATTTCTACTTTATCCTGTAGAAATGTATAGAAATAAAGAAAGGTTTTATTCTAAGCTTGGAACAAGCAATTCTATTTAAAATATCCTGTTAAAACAGTTCTATGAATTCCAGTGAAATAAACCTCAAAACATTTCCGATATTATCCTGTAGGGAACAAAATGAAACTGAAGAAACCATATACTTTTTGTTCTTATTGTTAGGCTGTCCACAATGCAATTTGTAGAAAAAAATGTTCAAGTTGTTATTGTTATTGTTTTTAATTCAACAAACATTCTGCAAACAAAGCATAGAAAGATTTCTGCTTGACTATTGCTATGGGAATGGAAATAAGTGCATTCCTCTTCCTTGGAGACAAGCTGGTCATGACAGACAAGTAATGAAATTTAAATCTAAGGTATTAAGCAATGCTGAGATGCAGTGCATCTGTGTTTGGAAAAATTTAGTTACATAAAATTTTATCTATTATCTAATTGAGAAGTGGTTCTTTGTGTAAAGATAAATAACATATACAAAAATTTGGCAGACACTGCTGCAGTTTTTACACTTTTCTTCATCTGCTAATGAAAATTACTGGCAGTGTAGGAGGCCACTTGGAAACAATCAGTCTATAATAAATATGATTGGTTGAAAGAAAAGGTGATAAATGAAAAATATACATAATGACATCGTTTTCAGAAATATTTAAGCACTATTCTGTTTTAAGCTTTTAAATTGCTCTATTTTCATTTCTTAGTGCTGACAAATTACAAAATATAGTGAAATTTGTTTCTCTAAAAATACATGGCTGATGAATTATTTATTTTCAATTCAAGTTATAAGCAATTGAATAGTGTTCACAAATTTACATGAGATTTTACCAAACTTTTAATGTCCTTCATCTAATAATTTTAAAATACTTTAAAATATTTTCATTTGTTTATTTTTTTAAAAAATATATATTTTAATGTGTCCTTTTTCCTATCCTTGCCCATTTTGGACTGTGGCTTTTGTCACCTCTCTCAAAAATAAATGCAATTTTTGGCATGTTGTACTACCCATGTCATCCTTTTAGAGATATTTCCTTACTAGATTCCTCAAAGCTTTCGACAATGACACAGCTTCTAATCTACTTTCATCACTGGAAAAGTTCTTAAAAATTCAGGGAGATATTCAGCAATATATCTGCTTTGAAACTGGCCTAAGTCGAATGTATAGTCTTAGTAGTTTTAGTAGTATATAGATAAACATTGCACAACTATCATGTTTTAAGAAACAGATTCAATTATATTTAATGGGAACTATAGCACTCTATTTCTGAGCATCATTGAGAATATGGAGTAAATAAAGAGCATAGATAACATAGATACATTAAGAACTGTTCCACAACCCTTACAGTAGCCTGCTTGGTTTTAGTGCTCTGGTGATTCAAAGCTCTTCCAGTAATAGACCAGGATGGAGAGAAAAAAGGGACATAAAGTGTGGGGAACAACATTTCCAGAGCCAGGAAGGTAGTAAATTGATTTAGTAACATATTGGTAATGCATTCACTGCATGGAACTAGGGTCTTTCTGGGACACCCCATAACTCACCTTCTCATATTCTTTGTTCCTTTCTGATTTCAGAAAAATTCAATTAGAGAACTCCTGGGGCTGGGGGTTCTAAGTGTTTGATTTTCTCCTCTGAGTTTGAAATCCTATGACCAACCTCAAGAAAATTTTGAAACAGTAGACTTCAAGGATAGTAAAAAGTAGTTGCTCCTGTTATTACTATCAGGAAGTAATCTTATATGGTTTTTTTCATAACATTATCTTAGTCATGGATATTTCTTGGCAATTTGTTTTTTAATGAAACACAACTCATTCTAATAATGTTTGCATGAGCAGTGTCTGAAATGTTCATCGTTCTTTCTTTGTTTTAAAGTTGTTTTGTGGCTTCTAATCCTTACTTGGCATTTGGTACAAATTAGCAAGAATATTTTGTTTATTGTATATGCTTGAAAAAGCTTGTGGCCCTACAGTTCCAATTTTGTGAGATGTTTAGCAAACCTGTTGAAAATTTCCTGATATTTTGGAACTCAAACAGAAAAATGTAATCTATGTTTTCTTTAAAAACTTTTGCAACTGTTTAGATTTTGCATGTTTGTGGTGTGTTTTTTTTCAAAACAACCACATCTATAATTTAATATTTCATAGAAATGAGCAGTCTTTTGAAGTTGCTGTCTTACATTGCTGTATTATTGTGTTTATTTCTAAACAGCATTGAGGCCTTTTTGAATGTTATGTGTATGATATTTCATATGCTTTTCTTTCTGGCATGCACTTTCTATTTATTAAGTTAATTTTCTTTTGTGCACTTCCCTTCTATTACCTTTTGGTTATTCAGTGCTTGTTTGTTGCTTTAGAAAGTTCATGTTATTTTGTTTATTACAGAGTATCCCCATAATGAAGTATCCTTTCGAAATCACACTGACATGTACAGTGGTGGGTCAATACTGACTTCTGGAGATCCTCACGTTCTAACTTCTCTGTTGCTAACCTTACTTACTATTTTATTAACATCACTTGTTGACACTTTGAAAGACACAATAGTCATGTATTTCTTATCACACCAACTTTTCAGGCTGCACAATCTTCCAAACAAACACTGTCTCCATCACCGTTAGATAGACAATTCATATTTTAAACGACATCATCTTTGTAAAATTCAACTTTCTTTATTGTTAGTTGATGGTATTGTTTTTTATGGGTATGTAACAAAACAAAAATTTTAAATATATAATTCCCCAATCACATAATATTGCCAAAGCTTTTCATTTGAATTTCACATTTGGATTACATGGATTTGAGCAACACTCAGCTGCCACGTTGAAGAATTCCCAAATTCTTCAATGTGTGTATGTGTGTGTGTGTGTTTGTAGATTTGATGCATATATATGATGTTTATATTTAAAATGTGTATCTATAATTACAATTAAATGGAAAAACCATGATGGATATTCTTTGCAGTAGAGTTACATAACTGTTTGAATGTTTCAAAGGAATTCTGTTCACTCCTTTTGTACACTGGAAGAATCATGAATTATACATTGCTTTTCAAATATATAATCACCAGGTTCTTCTGTGGCATGCAAATTATGTGATAATATAGATATTTAGGAAGGGATTAATTTCTCTGGAATTAGGGAAAGAAAATTGCAAGAAAGCAATTTACTTTTTTGAATGCTTGTTTGGATGAATACGCAGAGTAGCCCCCTGATCCGTGTAATACAAATTTATTTGTTTAAAGAGAAGTGCAGCAAACTGGGTACATTGTTCATTATAGCCTTGCACAATAGATGAGAAATGAATGTATCTTTGTTTATTGTGTACCCAAAGAACACATAGCATCTCTTGCCTTTGCTTGCAGAGATATCTTCTTTTCATGAATTCAATCCACATTAGTTTTGATTTGGGAAATGTTTCTGTAGGACTAGTGGTTAGAAACATTTCTTTTTAAAAAGACTTGCTATGGGAATGATGATTAAATTATCTTTATCTTTCTAAGGGTAAAATAGATATATGCCAATCAATCGCTTTTTCCTCCAAGACTGATAAACCATTTTGTGTGCATCTTTGCTTTTCATTTTTCATACAAGGGTATAATTCTCATAAGAGAGAGGTGCAAACTCCAAAGATGAAGGACTCCAGTGAACTCAGGGCTTTTGTTGTGGTTGTTTGCTTGCTTGCTTGATTTAATGTTATGAAATCAGACTTAAGAATGAAATATTACAGAAGTCTATTGATTTCCATCATTTTGTTTCAGTTGCTAGTGGAGTATGTTGTGCTGGGTGTTGCAGAAGGAGAAGGATGGGTGATGTGCAGCAGACATGCCCTAGTACTCACTTTGCCTGGATTTTAGTTCATCCCAAACCAGATGGTCCAATTCTTCAATGCTTTTCCTTAGAAAACCACATGTTTTCCATACTTCATGCACAACTCTTCCTAGGCAGCCTTAAGAAACTCTCTTGGGCTTTGCATCTGTCTAAAGTAGATTTGGAGGTAGCATTAAGAACAGCATTGAGAAACATGACTTCATCCCTTACAGTATATTGATGGAAGAAGTCTAGCAAGTGAAGTAGCCTAATGGAGTCCACCCATTTCTTTTCTAATTATAGTTTTAAGAAAGATGTTTCTAGTTTCTTAATCAACTTTGCCTCCCTTTAAAAAGTCTTGAATTATATTTTGAGTATCATCTGCATTTAAATTAGACTTCTTTATTCTTATTGAGGTAATGGTACTTTGAGAACCAGTATTAAAGAAATGAGGATTAGCAGGATCATATTGTAAACAAATAGACAATAGCAAACTCAATCTGAATGTTTATAAATGCAGGTAGTCCTCTACTTACAATAGTTCATTTACTGACCGTTCAAAGTTACAACACTGAAAAAAGTGACATGACAATTTTTCACAGTTATGACCTTTTGCAGCACCCCCATGATCCTATGATCCAAATTCAGATGTTGGCAACTGGGTTATATTTATGACGGTTGCTATGTCCCAAGGTCATGGGATTGCCTTCTGCGACCTTCTGACAAGCAAAGCCAATGGGGAAGGCAGATTCATTTAACAACCATGTTACTAAATTAACAACCTCAGTGATTTCTTTAACAACTGAGGCAAGAGTCAAAACTCACTTAACTAATGTCTCACTTAACAGCAAACATTTTGGGCTCAATTGTGGACATAAGTTGAGGACTACCTGTACATGTACTCGTTTTCTTAGTATCGTTTTTGCAAAGTTCATTACAAAACAAAACTCAAGAATAAAAACAGGTTACATATAAAAAAGAACAAATCACAAAATTAGCTGAGCTTATCAATCACTCTGCTGCACATTTTGCATATGATGTAGCAGAATTTACGGTAGTTACAAATTACCAGAAAATTCTATTCAATTCTTGAATTTGACTGGGGAAGGGAAAGACGGGTTCAGGTGGGCAGTAATAATTACATTTCATACATACACATACACACACACACATGCACACACACACACACACAGAGATACATACATGATTCTTGCACATTTTTATAATTTCAAGTAATGCCTACGTTTTTGCAAGATGGGAAACATATATATATATATATATATATATCTTGCCCCATTGATGTCCCATCATTTCCCACAAGTTCTGCAACAAAGAACTATATTAATATTAATAGGCTCTTCTAGCAAGTTATAATTTGGAAAATCAAGGCTCTTTATGATGTGGTTACTCTAAATAAGTAGAGAAAGCTCTCCTATAGTTATTTCTCTCCAGTTTATGTAGGATGACAGTGGCAGGGGACACAGCAAGTATATTTATCCTTGCCCCTCATATCTGCTTAGGCTGTGAAAAAAAATAGAATGGTTGGGATCAGTGTGTATTTTAGCTTTTTGCATGCCAAAGGGCTTGAAAACATTCCTTGCCCCTGTGTCAAAACTAGAGCAACATTACTGTAGAAATTCTATTTTGACAAAAATTAATTAAGATTAAGCCCTAATCCTAAAGTTAATGTTCTGTTCTTCATTCTTCTGGCTTCTTCACAAAACAGGTTTACTCGTAGGAATATATGAATAATATCTCATTGGTCAGAATCATGGAATTTAGTAATATATAATCTCTTTCCATTACATTTTGTAAATCCCATTAAAAGGATCTATGCCATATTCGCAGCTTTATACCTTTTGCCTCCTGTGACAGATGCGAAGCTGGCTAGACTTCATTGTTTCATTGTTCAATGTTTGTTTCAGCAATAGGTAGATTTGCAGGAAGCCCAGAGAGACAAATCTGTGTGCATAGAATATAAGCAATAAAAGGAACTATGTTAGGATTATTTAACAGTACATACCCTATGAAAAGGTGAATGCTTTGTTAAATGGCATCCATTTAGGTTGACAAAGCTTTGAAGAAATACTTCACTTTAATTAAGCGTCAAAGGCAATACCCCCTTAAAAATTATTTGTATCTCAGTGTATTATTTCAGTGGAAATTGAATAATAAGTAATTTACCTGTAAATATCTTGGAACGTTCTTACTGCCCTGTTTTATGTGCAGGAATATATTCACCAAGGTGCTGTTTAGAGATATTCTTTCTATAACTATTCTATTTCAGTGTCTTCACCTGTATTTTGATCTAAATATCTGCAAAAACTTGATGTTCAGTAGAGGAACTACAAGAACAATTTATCTATTTCATACAACCCCTGTTGGTTACAAACTCAGTTGCTCTGAAAATTTCCTGCAAGTAGCTATTGATTAGTAAATTCAATCAAACCTGGAAGGCATTCATGAAAAATCTCCTAGGAATATATGTCTTGTACCAAGTCAACTCATTGATTCATCTGACTCAAGTTTGTCCTTATTAAGCAGCAGCAAATCTTTAGTTATTCCAGCAGGAATGTTTTCTAAATTTAACTCAAACTGTCTGGAATTAGAACATATTGTGTGCAAAAAGAGGCACAGCAACTGTCATAGGTTGGTTAAGCAATTTAAACATATGCTTCAAAGATTCACAATAGTTAATTTATATCAGTAATCTATTAACAATAATTAACTAATTACACATTAGCATATTTAGCGATGCTATCTATTTGTCTTCTGTAGTTTGTGAATAAGCCTGAAAGTTTCTCTTGGCATTCTTAATAAAAAACCCAATTCAATTTCCTTTCCTGTATGCAAAAATAGGTAAAAGAGAAAGAGAACATCAGCATCCATATTCATAAATAGGATATATACACACATACAGAATTCCATTATATGTGAATCAGTAGAAATCTGTTCTGAACTGAAAACACAAATGTATGTATCTCTGCTCTATCACATGGGAAGATTTAGTCCAGCATTCTAACACATAAAGACACTCAGTTAGGAACTGTTAATTAATGATTAATTGCAAATATTTCTTTCTATTAACGCTTATTAACACAATCCTGTCAAACTCCAAAGAGAAAGAAGTCTCATGTATTGCTATCTTGAGCTTCTGTAGAAAAGGAAAAATAGAAATCTAGTAAATAAAAAATATTTTAAAAATAATATGCCTGCTGCTTCTTTGTATCCTAATTGTTTATCTGTAAGTTTTATACTGTTTGCAAATTTTTCTGTGCATCTATGAATTTTTTTGGTAACTGATCTGCTCAGATGCTTCTCTTAACCTGTCTACAATCGACAATTTGCTCCTTTGTCTTGCTTTAAATATTTCTTTGTTTATGGGGTGCACATTCACATGCACAGAGCTTAGGGAAATGTCACTCTCTGTGGTAATTTTCATTTAATTAACAAAATGAGTCCATATTGAACAGCATGGAATAATTGCTTGTTTATGACACCATTTATTCAAGGTTCTTTCTACACAACGACTTTTTAAAAAAGATCTCATGTCAGCTGTCTTCTTGTTTTGAAACCTCTTTTGATGAATTTGAATTCATTTTTATGAAATAAGTACTAATGGCATAGCATTTTATTTTTGCTCCTCAAATTAACTGTGAATTAACTTCTTATCATGGACAGAAATCTTTTATTTCTTTCATTCATTTATTTTCCTTCTCTCTGGAGTTCAGATTACCATGAGGGGGAAACCATAACTCTTATTTAGAAAAATAGTTATGATTACTACAGTAGGATATTTAAACATACCATAAGCCCATTTTGATACTTGTGCACAAATCAAAAGCAAGAGCGCCATCCAATGATTTAGTAAGGTATCCACAATGACAAGGAGTCTTTAAAACTGATATTTGGAATCATGTCAGTTTCAAGTATTGTAACCTGACAGAAGCTTCCATTCTTCAGAATTATTTAGATCTATGGAATTAATTATATTGCCCTTTGCATTCCATTAAATTGATATCCATTTAATATTAGTTCTAAGTTCAATTAAACATTTAATAAAGTCGAGACCAAAAGATTTTGCCAATCTCAGAATGCTTTTGCAATATTGTGCTTTGAATCTTCCCTATTAAATCAGTAATCAATCCTTAATTTTCAGTGCTACTTCATCATGTTATAATGCTAAAATGGATAATCAGATTCGTGAAACTTTTTTATCCTATGTATTTTAATGAGGAATGCAGCCAACAATACAAATAACTGCTTTAAGTCAAAGCTTTTTATGCTCTTTGCTATAGATAAGGAACAATTTTCTTGTTTAAAAACAACAACAACCCTTAATTAGTAACTTTGATGTTGGGGTAGCTCCTTCTGTCTGTGACCTTCCCCCCCCCTCTGGAATGGATCCTAAAAAACAAAGAGAATATAAATATATCACTAGAATGAAATAACTATGAACTAATTGATTGATAAGTTTTCTTCAAATGTAGATCAGTAAAACTCAAAGTTGACATATGTTTAGTTTCCCTCGATCACAATATATGTTAGCATGGTTAAGTAGATTTTTAAAAAAATTTTTTACTATACAAACGACTATATTCACTATTGTGAGAATGGGGAAAAAAAGGTGTGTTCTGTGCAGCACAGCTGTCCCTAACCTTTCTAGTTCTGTGGACCGACAGTGGCGGGAGGATTTCATGTGCTCACCCTCCACTTGCATGACCCGGTTCCCAATGGGCTGCAGCCCAGAACCAGGCCACAGACTGGGGGGGAGGGTTGGGGGACCCCTGGTGTAACACATTTGAAATAGAATTTATTTATGTCATTGAATTCTAAGACTGCCCACTAGCTGATGACTCTAAACACCTTATAGAGGATTAAAAACAATAAAGGTAACATACAAAATACCAATAACACACTGGGAGGGAATTCCCCCCCCCCCAATAAACCACAATTACAATACAATTGGTGGGATCACATTTCACCCTTAATTCAGTGCCTGTGAGAAGAGCTAGGTTTTTAATTCTGTCTTAAAGATCAATTGAGTTGGAGCTATACAGATCATGGAGGGAATGTTTCAGAGGATAGACACAGTTACAAACGAGGGATGCCTATTGGGTTTTATAATGTGATTGTTTAATGGACGTTACCCAGAATATGCCAAGTCTCTCAGATCTTACAAGATGGTCAGAGAGAATTGTGGAAAGGCAGTCTTACAAATACCCAGGTCTTATACCCTTTATAACGTTTTGTGAAATATCTTGTGCAATGACTAGTATGTTTGTGTTCATGGCTCAGTGGAATGGCTTGCTAAATAGTTTAGTATCAAAATATGAAACGTTTCCCCTGAGCAAGGATGAATCACGATCAGGTTTCATGAACTTAAGTGAACTTCAGTGTTTCCGTGAGACCCAGCACATAATATGGAATGTCTTATTACAGAATGTTTTTAAATAATATTTGATTTAACTGTTTTAGTTGTTTCTTGTAATTCATATTTTCCCACTATAAATTTCACAAATATTTTTAAACTAGCGTTGGAATTTTATTGAATACTATAGGAGATTGTGATGCCCACAAATTGGTGTACAATAACATAGGGACATTTCTGCAGTATTTTTGTTTTGAAACAAATGAAACTTGGCATTCCCTTTTTTCTAAACATCAAACTTTCATATGGTTAAACTTGAAACCTGGTAAATATTTATCTGTTTTGCTGTGAATAAGGTGACTGTTATTATTACAATTATCTTAAATTCTTCATTTAATTCCATCCCATATGTCTCTCTGTTTTTGTCTGATTTTTCCACTGAAATCTTGTTCCATTTTAGTATTTTTCCAATCTCTTTATAGATTTCCACAGCAGCTCTTGGATGTTGCAGATTCTCTGATTTGCTTGTTTCCTATTCTCCTTCATTTTCATACTGCCTTTTGGAGAAGGATTTACAATTCTGTATTTTTCCTCCCTTATGTCTTTATTTCAGCCCGAGGTATTGCAGAAAGGCAACCCAGCTTCATGTACCCTATTGGGACCTCAAGCAGTCAGATGGTGCTAAGAGGAGAAGACCTCTTGCTGGAATGCATTGCCTCAGGAGTGTACGTACCAGTTGGGATCAGGGAAACCATGGTTTGTCAAATACATTCTGGTCTTTGTTCTGGGACATAAAATCACACCCAGTTGCTTATTATTACTGATTTTAGGTTTGGTAAATAAAAGTTAACTTCACAAGTACAAACTAGAAATAATTCAAATGTAAAAATTTGAAAACATAATTTTAGTTCATTGATGTTTATGGGCAAGGGGAGCAAGTGATGAAAAATTGTCGTGGTGACATTATGCAAGTTCCAAAGCTTGTATATACCATAGTTCAAATATGAAATCATGCATTGTGACATCACAATATATGTTTCACCATTTTGTAACTACTATCATTAAAGAAATTAATGCCAACTTTGATGTCTAGAAGAGCATTTTATACCACTAAAGTTGTAGTACCACAATTAAATATGTATTTGAAATCTTTAGTCTCAATAGACAAAAACTAACAACTTAATTTTATACATGAATAATTAATTTCTACTCTCTTGCCTCTCAAGTTGTTTGGCAGGCATTTTGAGAGAACTCTTATTTTGGGAAGACACTGAAAATTCTATTCTTAAAATAGGCAGCAAGTTTCCAGAAAATTTCTTTAGAATACATGATTCATGTTGGAAAAATCTTGGCATCAAATGGATTTTTTTTTCCGGTTCCTTCAGTCCATCACCAGATATCATGTGGCACAAAAAGGGTGGTGATCTCCCATCTGGCAGGATCAAGTTGGAAAACTTTAACAAGGCTCTTCATATTGCAAATATTTCTGAGGAAGATTCTGGGGAATATTTCTGCTTAGCTTCCAACAAAGTGGGCATTAGCCGCCACAGTATCTTGGTGAAAGTGAAAGGTATGTCACTTTTATTGTCCCTTCTTATTCTCCAGCAGCTAGTAATGCAAAAGACCAGTGAAAGAGACTTACATAGGAAATCTTTCTGTGGTCAGTCTGACCAGGTGATCGGAACATGGTATCAGAATGCTTCATGAGTAACAAACTACTGTTTTGATCACAAACCTACATATCTTTATTCAGTCAAGTGGCAGAAAGCATGAAACTGTCATTGTTCCTTAGGTACAGTGAATTGAGGAACAGTCAGACAAGAGAGAACAAAACCCATAGCTGCATAATGGGTAGAGTAAGTGTCTTAGAAAGGAGCCTTCCTAAGTTATTAGGATGTAAAGGTGATGGCAGACTTGCTAAATTCTGTTAATGCAGCTTAGTAATAAAGTAAAATTAACTTATTTGGTGATGTTTTCCCTTTGGTCTACCTGGTAAGGCTGATAACTTCTCTGCCATGGTGGCTACCTTATGGAGCATTCACTACCAACCTTCCCAAAGCGAGGTCAGCATCATCCCTTCTTATTTTTCAAAAGTCTTGCAAGACTTGGCTATGTCATCAGGCTAATCACTTGAGTGCCTTATGCTTTTAAAACTTTTTTTAATGACTATTGTATTACATGTTTATTATTGTATATCTTTGTCATTACACTGCCAAAAGTCACATCTTGCGAGATGGGTAGTATATAGATTTGATATATACATGCATATAGTAAATTGGCCTTCTAAGAGTTCAAAGAATGACAGATAAGCAAAATGTATTCAAATTATGAGACCTTTTCCAATATATTCCCGTTTATATGCTACATGTTTATTCCAATTTGCCCTAAAAATCAAATATTATATCATTGAATGTTCTTTTTCTGCTCCTCCCAAAAAACTAAAAAAGGTTTACCCAAAATTCTTCATCCTTTTCTATATATCAATGCAAGTAAATTAATAAATAGCAAAAAAGAAAAGAAAAGCTCCAGCTGCCTTTTATTCCTGTTCTGATTTACTTGCTTCCAATATATACAGATTGTTGTTTATTTTAAGAACATCCCAATTTAGTATATTAACTCCCATTATTAATTGGAAGGAAGCCCTTGCTTAATTTCAGCTTCCAGTCATTAGAAATGTATCTTCTCTAGACTCAGATTTGCTATAAAAAGTGTAACTAGTTAATCTGTAACATAATTATATTCACTATGTTCCAAACGACTTCTGTGCTTACTTTCCTTTTGTTGAAAGAAAATATTGATGTATCTTCTATTATTTCTTCACACAGAACTCACAATTTGTCTTCCTGTAATCATTTGAGCTTTCCTGTAGTTTTCTTTATTTCTTTCCTTTTGATGTTGAGACTCTAGAAAGAGTGCAGAGAAGAGCAACAAAGATGATTAAGGGAGTGGAGGCTAAAAAATATGAAGAACTGTTGCAGGAACAGGGTATGTCTAGTTTAATGAAAAGAAGAACTAGGGGAAACATGACAGCAGTGTTCCAATATCTCAGGGGCTGCCACAAAGAAGAGAGAGTTGAGTTATTCTCCAAAGCACCTGAGGGTAGGACAAGAAGCAATGGGTGGAAACTAATCAAGGAGAAAAGCAACCTAGAACTAAGGAGAAATTTCCTGATAGCTAGAACAATTAATCAGTGGAACAACTTGCCTCCAGAAGTTGTGAGTGCTTCAACACTGGAAGTCTTTAAGAAGATGTTGGATAACCATTTGTCTGAAGTGGTTTAGGGTTTCCTGACTAAGCAGGGGGTTGGACTAGAAGACCTCCAAGGTCCCTTCCAACTCTGTTATTCTATCTCATTCTATCTCTTTCATATCCATATTTTCTTCAGAGGATCACTGTAATGATAGCCATAGCATCTTTTTATGTTTATTACTTTTGTTCTAAAGCTTCCCCATATTGGTTGGATGAACCAGAGAACCTTATTTTGGCTCCTGGTGAAGATGGAAGACTGCTGTGCCGTGCCAATGGTAACCCCAAACCTTCAATCCAGTGGCTTGTGAATGGAGAACTTCTAGAAAGTAAGCAAGAAAAGAATCTAATTACTTCAAAGATTTATATCTTATATGTTCTTGACGTCATTATTGTTAGAAGGGCAGTAAAGATATTTTCAAATAACTGCTTCCTCCCTCCCTCCCTTCCTGTCACTCTTGATTTCTGATGACCACCTGGATTAATTCTATTTTTACTGCCTCATATTATAATTGCTTGAAGGGCAGGTTTTTAAACAATTGATTGCTGATACCAAGTAAGTGTGAAATATAAGCTCCAGAAGATTCAACTCATTTTATACTTTAGTCAATGCTTATTTGCATTTTTCATTTCTGAAATTATTTGTTTTGTGCTATTAAAAATAATTGATTGTTGGCATGTTATGCGACAGTATTTCTGTGGTTCTACACTTCTTCTGAATTTTATTGGAGGTTAAATTATGACGTTAAAGTGGGTTTTTAGATTGGTGTTTAACACTAGATCTTTTGCTTTTTTTAGTTAGACCTCATACATAACAGGCATTCATATACAAACATGACTTACTGTAGTCTTGATATTATCATATATTTCTATATATTCTCAGTCTTCTTAGAAGGTTCTGAATTTTGTTTTTTTTTTCTCCCTCAGTTATCCCTGCCCTGTGCTGCCTTTTTTTCTTTGCTTTCTCTTATAAATTTACCATATTTCTGCATTCCAAATTCTGTAATGACATAAATCTTCCTGTCTGCATAAACAACGGAAGCGTTCTGCTCCATTCTAAAATGTTGCTGTTCTATATAGCTACATAAGAACTTATTGAATGCTCACAAACTACAGTAGTTCAGGGCTGCTCTCTAAAATAGCTAGCTATACTGCCTAACAATTTTTGCTATGCTCTCATGTGGTTATTTATTATTATTATGTGGTTAATCTTTGCTCAAGTCAGGTAAATTTAGAATTTCCAAATAGCAAGGTAGCCCTTTAGGTATTGCTCCAAGGGCTCCAATTACAATCAGGACAACAGACAATTTCTTTTTCCACAGTCGCTCAACTTCTATTTGCAAATCCCGGTACTTTGCTGCTGCTGCTATTATTATGTGGTTAATCTTTGGTGAGATTCACAGCCTTTGGGGCTGGTTGGTAGCTCAACAGCTTGAGTCCTAACCAAGGACCTAGGAACTGTTAAGGTAACATCGGAGGATATAAGCTGTCCCAAGTAGGGTGGGGTTTTTTTAGAATCAGAATGTTGAAGTCTGATAAATTTAAAATTTCCAAATAGCGAGGTAGTCCTTTAGATATTGCTCCAAGGGCTCCAATTATAATCGGGACAACACACGATTTCTTTTTCCACAGTCGCTCAACTTCAATTTGCAAGTCCCGGTACTTTGTGATTTTTTCTTGCTGTTTATCTTCAATTTGTGCATCTCCAGGTATTGCAATGTCAATGAACCATACTTTTTTTCTTTTCAACTATTGTTATGTCAGGTGTGTTGTGGGCCAAGTGCCTGTCAGTCTGAATTCTGAAGTCCCACAAGATCTTGATCTTTCTCATTCTCTAAAACGTTCTGAACCTGATGTTCCCAGTGGTTTTTGCTGTACTCAAATCTAAACTTTTGGCACAATTTCCAGTGAATGGTCTTAGCAACGCGGTAGTCAGTTTGTGAAATTTTGCTGCACCACTGATCGTGGTCGACTGTCTCATCTTTCTCATTACAGAGGTGACATTTGCTGTTGGTGGTAACATGTTGAATTTTTGTCTTCATGCAGTTTGTGGCTAAAGCTTGTTCTTGAACTGCCAAAATAAAGCCTTTCTTTTTTCAGTACTCCTGATCTTAACCAGTTCCAAGTTAGCTTTTGATCAGCTTTGCCTTCAATACTTTTCAAGTATTGGCTATGCATAGCTTTGTTTTTCCAATTTTCAGCTCACTTCTCAATTACTTCTTTCTTATATTCAGCTTTTGACTTAGTTGTCTTTAAAAGGCCTCATTATTATTATTATTATTATTAATAATAATAATAATTATTAATTATTATTATTACCCATTTTTCAAAAAAATGAGGAACAGTTGATTCATGCAACAGCAGTAGTCAAGAGTCTCTAGATTGATTATGTGGTATAAGTATAATTGTGTGATGCTTTAAGGATGAGATCAAAAGGAATAGTCATGGAATGTTTAACCAAACCAAAACTAGGTACAGGTAGTCCTTTAACAACTGATCGCTTAGCGATCATTCAAAATTACAACCAAGTCCCCCCAAAACAGCTTACAATTCAATTCTGGACATTTGGCAACAAGCTCATCTTGCAAATTCCGCAGTCACATGACTACTATGATTCACAAAGGTTTTTTTTGCTACTTTCTGGCTTTTTTGGAATGAATGGACACCTGTAACAACCATGGGATTCACTTAACAAGTTGGAGTATTCATTTTACAACTGCCACATTCATTTAATGAGTGCTGCAAAAAGAGGTAATCAAATCAGGTTAATTATGTGGGTGCCTTGATTTACGACTGTACTGCCTGATGACATAAATTCCCAGTCCATTATGATCAAAAGTTGAGGACTACTTGCCTAAAAGACCCCTGGTGGCTCAGTGGTTAGAATGCAGTATTGCAGGCTAACTCTGCTCACTGCCAGGAGTTCGATTCTGACCGGCTCAAGGTTGACTTGGCCTTCCATCTTTCCAAGGTTGGTAAAACGAGGACCCAGATTGTCAGGGGCAATATGCTGGCTTTGTAAACCACTTAGAGAGAGCTATAAAGCACTATGAAGCAGAATATGTATAAACGTTATTGCTAATGCTACCTGTAAGTAATTAAAATGAAAGAAATTGATTCATACTGAGCCCCTTGCAATTAGTAAAAAAGAAACAATAAGAGTTTTCCTGCTTGTAGTGAAGTTTGTTAGTATATTATTTGTACTAACATAATTCAGGATAATTTGTTTTACTCTCAATATAATGGATATTTCCTTCTTAGATGTACAGCCTCAATGATAGACCATAGATACAAAGACATATTGAAATAAACGTTAAACAGAAATATAATATATACATTTATATCAAATGATTGAAAAATAAAGTGTTCTATGGACCAACATGACTGGAACTCTATGGTCTATCATTGAGGCTGCTTCTCATTCTCATTATTTAATAATAGGAATGCCCAGGTCAAGAGAGAAGTTCCATCCATTATTTCTTCACCTCAAATAAGATTGATTGCTTAATTTTCAATGATTTTATGGTGTTCATTTGATATAAATTATAACAAAACGAAATAAAAGATATATCTTAATTTATGTCCGTCTGACTCCAAGGTTCTGCTCCCAATCCCAGCCGTGAAGTTAATGGAGACACTGTTATGTTTCGGGACATCCAGAGTGGCAGCAGTGGTGTATATCAATGCAACGCTTCTAATGAACATGGGTACCTGTTAGCCAATGCATTTGTTAGTGTGTTGGGTAAGCACAAGTTCCATGTTTTTTACCTATGTTAATACAGTCTAGTTTTAAGAACCTTTAAAATAATTTCCTTTTTTATACAATTGTTTTCTTATAAAATCATTGTTTTTTCTCAGGAATTAATATCCATTATGTTTTTTATTAAGCAATGAGTAAGTTGGTTTGTTGAAAGAGCTATTGTATTCTGCTCTACATATCACAATGGCTCAACTCAGAATGCAAAGAAAGCTAACCATGCTAAGATGTCGTGATTTACTGAAATAATAATCCGAACCCACTGATTAAATTATGAGAAAATTGGTTTAGGTATGCAGTTTAGGACAAGTTGATTTAATATTAAAAATAAAAGGAAAGCTTTTCAAACATGAAAAGAAAATATACATATATCAAATTGTTCTTGTTATGGTTTAGTAGAACTGGAAATGAATTGATTAAAAGCATCATAGCAGAATTCAATATATCAGAATCTCTCCATTCTTAATTCAGGTCAAAATGATCCATCTTTGTGCATTTTGATTTATAGCATTTCATAGCCTAATATAATATGTGCACATTTTAATTTATAGTAGCAAAAAGACATCATTTCATTGATATTTTTAGGAAATATATACAGTGATGTATCTGCTTGGGAATAGTCCATCTTGAACTTTGTAGCACAGTCAAACATCAACACACGAAATGTTTTGTGATGTTTTGCATCATGCCATTAATTGATTTATAATAATTTTTCATAACATTTTAAAATAAAATTTCCCAAATTTCAAATCCAGGAATGTGGGTCCCAGAGTATGCATTCTTTAAGTTAGTCCATTTGAAGTATCTTGGTTAAAAAAATGTTATCTTATGTTACCATTTTGCCTGGTTAAAGATTAAGTAGCATATATATATATATATATAGTGTGTCTGAGTGCGTCTATGTATGCATATATGTATATATTGTATGTGTGTGTATATTTGTAATATATAATATTGTGTAATTGTGTATTGTAATATATAATACATATGTACATACACACATATACCCACACACACACATATACACATGCAGGTATTATATCAGACTGTAAAATGGCATAAATACAAAAAGACTTGATCATTTTCATTTGAATTATGAATGGAGATATCATAAAAAGCCAAAATTGCAGAATAATAATAATAAATGAAATCTTTCCAATCCAGTCCTCCTAGTCCCATCTGGAATATTGCTAGGATATTTTTTTTACTATGTCCTTGAAATTTTTCTACATAGAAAATACATCAAAGACGCTTTTATGCTGTACCTAGCATATGATGTCACACAATTAGATAGTAGTAGAGATTCCAACTATAGTTAGAGGTTTTATTTTATTTTAAAATAGATTCTTCCTTTTAGAATTGTCTTTGGTAGACAATTGGTCCTATCATTGGTTTGTATTAATGAGTCATCTCTCTAGGGAGCTGTTAAACCTAAGTGTCTTTTTATTCCCTTATAAATTAAGCCTCCTGTTCTTTTTTCATGCAGTATATGCCCATGTCTCTATTCATTTAAAGAGTGCTTTCCCTCTTTATCTGATTTGCCAAATGCACAGGTTTATGCATACTTATGTAGGACTGTTTCATTTCTATCCAATCTAAAAAAAAATTCAGAAGGAATTACATTGTGAGCATAGCAAGATGAGAGCTTAAAAGCTGGAATTTTTCTGACTGTAGAAATGAGTAAAAGTTTAGATGAAATAGGTAAAAGGTAACTATAGTGAGAAGAAAAAATTGAAGGGAAATCTTAAATCCAGGTTGTTGTTTGGTTTTTGTTTGGGTTTCTCAAAATTTAAAATTCAGTGTACAAATATATCAAATAAGAATAGCATGTTGGTTCCCAACTATAGTGGGAAAGCACTATAGTTTAATAAATCATAATCAATAAAGCATAATTTTTTAAAATAAAATCTTTGTAAATATTATTTATTAAATATTTCATTGCAGTTTTTGCCTTTAAAATATTTGAAAAGTTCAGGCAAAATCTAAGCAATCAAAAACTTAAATCTGAAAAATCAAACATTAATATAGAACATTTGCAGTAAAGCAAAAGAACAGTGCTGACTGGTTCTACACACAATGCCCTTTTGTCATTTTAAGATATTGTTCCTCGGATCCTTGTCCCTCGTAATCAGCTGATAAAAGTTATTCAGAATAATCGGACTCTTCTTGACTGTCCATTCTTTGGATCCCCAATTCCAACATTACGATGGTAAGATTTAATTATTAAGCCACATCTTTTTTAGTATATATCTGTTTCTTTACATTAATTATATTACTGTTAATAAATAAGACAGAAACATTTTTTAAAATTAGCAGATATCCAAGTTACAAATATGGCATTGGAAGTACAAGGTAGCCATTATTAAGAGTAGATATACTTTATCTAGATTTATATATACTTCAAATAAATCAACAGACCAGCTGGAGAAGGTTATGTAGTAATTCCTTTAGTGCATGAGTGTCCAAAGTTTTGATTTGTCTGAGCAACATCAAATGAAGAATTATTGTCTTGGGCCATATATAAAATATATAATATAGTTAATGTACATTAATCATATAATAATGTTAAAAGTTTATGATCATATGAGGCTACATCCAGGGCCTCATGCTGGCTGTGGACCATGGGTTGGTTCTCCTCCCCCCCCCACTTTGATGGTTCATATATTGAATATTTAAAATATTTCTTTCTTTTTTCATGAGGTTTAAGAACGGCCAGGGAAGTACATTGCATGGTGGCAATTATAAAGCACATGAGAATGGAACTTTAGAAATCATTAGAGCTCGGAAAGAAGACCAGGGAACTTACACCTGTGTGGCTACCAATCTTTTGGGCAAAGCACAGAACCAGGTTCGTTTGGAAATAAAAGGTAAGGTGGCTTCTGCTTCAGCAAACTACAGGTATTTTCCAAATAGTGGGGAGAGATGTGGTTTCCATCCATAGCATATATCCTATTCATAAAGAAGGTATGATGTTTCAGTGATGTTTAATTTGGCAAATGGAAAGAATAGGAATAATGCACATTAAATTACAATTAAATGGACTTCGTAAGTTCTGTAAACCTTTGCTACATGTTCAACGTTAGACCAAAGACCCTCAAACTTGCAAAAGATGATCTAATATCCTCCAAGCTAATACAATTTCCATTCTATTTATCTAAACATTGTGAAGGGTTTCTTGAGCTTGACAACAGAGATAGAAATGCCCGAAGCTTCAACTCGAAGAGGAACCTGTCTTTCAGTCTTGTTTCATTATCCAATTCATGGATGCCCATGAGAATAAAAGGAATTCAGAAAAGGAAGCAGGAAAATATAAAGAAAGATGAGAGAATGTTTTAAACACTGAGTAAATGGAAACAAACCAAAAGAAGGAACTGAATAGGTGCCTTATTTGCACTGCACCTTCCTTAGAACATTTTTCTGAGCAGATGCTGTGAACTGCAGAGCAGGATTATGCAACAACAACAAAGAATTCTTGCTGATTTATCTGAAAGATTGGTTACATATTGGTTGTGTCCTTGTCATACCAATATGGGGCGAAACCTATTGCCATCTGTGGGGCTGAATCTCTTGAGCTGAATTACACCTCCAAGGTACTAGGGTGTGCATTAAAATGTGTCTGGTGAATACAAGAAGGTTTGCAGGGCTGAAGAGTGGATAAATATAAAAAAAAATAAATGATAGAAATGGAGGTGTTTCCAGATATATCATCATTTATTTCTTGATGAGTAAAGCAATAGTAGACAATGTGTTATTGTTACATTCTTTATTAGATTCTATTTCCCAGTACTTAAACTAGCCTCCCCTAACTCCATTCCTTTCAAACATCTTGAAGAGACTAATATGAGGACTTCAAATAAATTAAATACTTCACTAATAATCCTAGGCTACTACCTAACCTTTTGCAGATCCCACAAGGATTATAGAGGGACCCAAAGATGCTATACCAAAGAAAGGTTCCACAATTCACTTAGTGTGCCAGACAAGACATGATGCCACATTACGGCTTACAGTTACCTGGCTTAAAGATGATATTCCCATCTACTATGGAAACAGGTCAGTTTCATCTTTCTTTTATTAGATGATATATTTATCAAAATTTTAGCCTATTCTGCTTCTCTAGCACACAAGTAATTATTATAGAATTCTCCCATTTTGATTGTGAGAATTATATCTATTGCTATTTGGAAGAGGAGTAAATTGATGATTGAAAAAAAATGTAATAGCAAAAGCCAGGTTTTATATACAGAAATAGAAGGAGCAATAAATAACTGAAAAAAATGTTTGATATCTTTTGTTAAAAATTACCTTCTAAAATTAATGATATTTTCACCAGAAGTTACTGATTTTTTACTTGCTCATTTAAAAACACCACTTCTGAAAAACAATATTTATGTATATATGTAATTCTTTTTTAATACTACATTTTTCATGCCTTCAATTTTATCTTAATCTTTAAAATGGAGAATGTATATATTTCTCTCCAAAACAGTACAATATCTTTTCTAGACTGAGCTTATTGGTTTGTAACTTTAAAACTAAATCATTTTTTTAAATGTTATCTACTTGGTAAAAAATTAAGTAACACTTTCACTTTTAAATTCTCAGAAGTTCAGTTTCCTTGTTTAAAATTAGTGAGCATTTATTTATCAGGCTGTTTTGAGATCATTAAAATATCAGAAAACATACCAACATAATGAATTAAGTGTTGAAGAATGATCTATTCTATTAGATATATCTCTGTTTAGTATTCCAGGCATAGCAGCATTTGGAAATTAATCAAAAAAGTAGTTTGTAAACTAATGTGTACAAAACACCAACATAAACTAAATGAAACCCTTTGTATGGCTGTGTGCATGCACATTCACTCATATATGTGCCTGTGAGTTAAACATGCATATATATGTATGTATGTACGTACGTATGTACGTACGTACGTACATACATACATATACATATACATACACCTACACCTACACACATACACATAAACACACACACAAACACACACATATAAATCATAATTTTAAACCTTTTCTCAGAGGCTGATAATATGTCTCCCAAAGATGATTTTTACAATGTTATTCCATTAGTGACTCTGGAGTTGCATCCTGCAATTCTAGAATCACTGATGTCTTTCAAAACAGACCTCAATTACACTGTAAAATTTCAGAGATGAGGTTTCCAAAATAAAGTGTGATTTTCCATCATTTGGGCTAAAAATGCACAAAAACCGTTGGCTTTAAAATAGTTATAAAAGTAAAGAAAAATCTATCTGCTCACTTCCCCAAATGGGAAAAACATAGACAATCTAATTCTCAGTTGGAGATACAGTATGTTTCACCTCATATATGCCATTGTTTAGCCCTCTGCAATCAAATAGGAATACAGTTACAGCCAACTGTTAAAACCTTCTCAACAAATAGTTAATAGGTATCCAGTGAAATCAAAACTAGAAATGTTCAAGGATTTTGTTCAAACCATATTTTTAAATAAGTAAATTTGAAATGCATACCCTTGACCTATAAGAAAATAAAATAATTTAAAGTCAATTATTTTGGTTTTTCTAATTTTATAATACTTTTCTTGGTTCAAGAAACCAATTTGTAGTATGTTATAGGATATTATTTAATTTCTACCTCGCTTTTACAAAAGTATACAGTAATAGGCATATCAGTAGCTGTCATTCATGCTTTTCTAAGAGATGTGTGCTCCCATAGTGTTTTTACTTGTAATGCTTCTGCACTGAAAGGATGAAGAAAGAAGAAGATGGTTTGACTATACATGGAGTATCAGAAAAAGATCAAGGATATTATACCTGTGTGGCTAGCACTGAACTAGATAAGGATACTGCCAGAGCCCATGTCACTGTACTTGGTAAATCTTTTCAAATTTCTTGAATTTGAGGAGTATTTTAAGTATTGTAGACAATTTATTTAGGAAAATGTTATGACTTGTTTCTCTGGATTATAGAAGATGGAATATACAGAAGAAGAAGAAAAGAACAGGCTTAATTCTTTAAAAATGGAATATTCTATTTTTAAAGTGGAGATTCTAAAAAGAGTGCAGAGAAAGGCAACAAAGATGATTAGGGGACTGGGTTGTATTGTATTGTATTGTATTGTAATCAAGGAGAGAAGCAACTTAGAACTGAGGAGAAATCTCCTGACAGTGAGAACAATTAATCAGTGGAACAGAAGTTGCCTCCAGAAGTTGTGAATGCTCCAACACTGGAAGTCTTTAAGAAGATGTTGGATAGCCCTTTGTCTGAAATGGTGTAGGGTTTCCTGCCTAGGCTTGGACTAGAAGACCTCCAAGGTCCCTTCCAACTCTTCTATTGTATTGTATTAACCATGTTCAACTGGCTCACTTATTTTCATTATTTACTGCTTTAAGATAATCCTGCTTATACAGTAATTATGAGTACTAATAGTGAAAAATGAAAACATGTCTCTCAAAGCTGATCAAGCACAGTAGTTATATTTCAGTCCTTTCTATAAAGAAGTGAAGAGATGCAAAAATAATGTAAATGTGTTTAGGAGTCTCTTCAAAGTACTAGTTTGATTTAAAACTTGATTTAAAATATGGGTTAGTCATCCTTTCGTCTTTGTATCAGTTTTTTTTTGTACAACTCTTTATCTTTATACAAGGGTTTGGAGATGTGCATGCACATTTATTTGACACATACCCTTTTACCTAAATGGACTGATACCAAAAGAATACATATACTTCATCTCTCTCCCTTCCTCATCCTTTCATCAATTCAGCACATATTGCTGAGTTCTCACTCTCATTATTAGAAGGATGTGAGCTATGTTGTTCCCACCAGCCAGATGATGAGACGATCTGTTACTGGTTAGAGGCCAGGTTGCTTGGTTTTGGGCCACAGGAAACCTGCAATCTGTTTTCTGTCAACCAAATGAATGAACTTTGATTGCAGCTTCTTCACCCATGGTTTAAAAGCTATGCTATAACCCTTCAATTATGTATATTTAACTATTGACTCTAACTCTCTAAACAGCTAATATCTTACTTTGCAGCTCCTTCTTCTGTTAACCGTATGACCCCACCCCCAGGTAATCAGTACTAATCCATAAATCTCTTTGTATTTTTTCTTTCATTGTTGCTTAATCATCACAATAACTTTAATTAAAGTTCTGCTGGAAGTATAACTTGGGTTGGACAACTCCTCCCTCAGCAGTAGTCATACCTGCCAAGTGGGAAGACATCTTGAATTATGTTGTATAGCTTGTTGCATAGAGTGTAAAAGTAAAAGAATCTAGTACTAAGAGTCATAAAAACTACAGCTTAGTTTAGGCTACTAGGATGAATGCGCAATTCTGATATTGACAATGATTTTCCTCTCTTCCCTGTATGAATGTTTGCATTTACTTTAAGTTTCCTTGTTGACAGAATGGAGATAACAAATATTTATCATCCTTTTCAATCCATAGATTTTGCTGGATCTCCAAAGCTTTCTTTCCCAAACCTGGAACTGTAATGCCAAATGCAGGTGTGGGAGGGGGGGATATTTCTCATAATTGTTGCAACATGAAGAAGTTGCCTACTTCCCATGCTAGAGCTAGATTCAGAAAGGGTTTTAGTGGCATTTTTAGAATCTGCAAAACATTTTCAAATTCAGACTATTTTGCAGTTGGAACATGCCACACTTTGAAAATGTTTCAAATTTTGAGCCACTCTGACTCAGATTCAAAACATCAAGTGTTTCAAATTCAAAAACAATTCCAAAATGCTTAAACCATGAAAAAACAGGAAGTTTTAAATTTGAAACAGTTTTAATTCAAAATGTTTTCTACATCCCTATACAGTTGATAAAGAGAAATGCAACACATCCATATGGGCAGACCCAGGGTGAAATTCATTAGGTTCTGACAGGTTCTGGAGAACCAGTAGCCGAAATTTTGAGTAGTTCGGAGAACCAGCAAATATCACCTCTGTCTTGCCCCAGAGTGGGTTGGGAATGGAGATTTTGCAATATCCTTTCCCTAGGAGCTGGGTGGGAATGGAGATTTTGCAGTATCCTTCCCCTGCCACACCCACCAAGCCATGCCCACAGAACCGGTAGTAAAAAAAAATGCATTTCACCACTGGGCAGTCCACAAATGATGCTGGAATAGTATTGTGTTTTTTATAATTTTCTTCTGTACTTCCATGAATCAGGGTAACTATCCCTAAATATTCTTACCTATTACCTCTCTAAAATCTAAAACTTTATCTAAATAATTGGTTGTAAAATCCTTACCCTGATGGTAGAGAGCCTTCAGCCTCATTTATCCATGCCACAGAATGATATAAAATTTGAAACAAAGAATAAATTGTGGTACTTCAAGGTTGCCAGGTGGATGCCATTTTGCACTATTTCTCTATAAAATTCTCCCTGCAAAAAAAAAAAGTAGCATATCCTGGAGAATTGTCTATTCGGACTACTTTTTTGTGTGAGAGAGAATTCTATACTTTCATAATTCAGTATCAGTCTGAAGTAGTACCACTTGTTTTAATATCCAGTTCCCATCTTTTTCTGTGACAAGTTTAGACTTGACCTTATAGCCATGTACAACATAGAGACATAAACCTTAATGGAAAGCCTGAAAGGACTGAGACCTTCATTACTCATTAGAGAAACCTATATTTTGCATATTATTTTGCTGGTAGCACGTCCAGAACGTCCCCGCGACCTTGAACTAACAGACCTTGCTGAAAGGAGTGTGCGGTTAACTTGGATTCCTGGTGATGACAACAACAGCCCAATCACGGGTGAGTGAAACGATACCATTCATGCTTTGTTCATTGTTTGTGTTTCAAGATAAGCCTACTTACCAGTAATTACATCGCAAATTAGGGGATCCCACATTTCTGTCTTCTAGATTATATTGTGGAATTTGAGGAGGATAAATTCCAACCTGGAACTTGGCATAACCATTCCCGCTACCCAGGAAATGTGAACTCCGCCTTCTTGCGCCTTGCACCATATGTCAACTATCAATTCCGAG
This sequence comes from Thamnophis sirtalis, assembly GCF_051295495.1. Lineage (NCBI taxonomy): Eukaryota > Metazoa > Chordata > Lepidosauria > Squamata > Natricidae > Thamnophis > Thamnophis sirtalis. The sequence continues at coordinate 52,320,402 of NW_028261387.1, forward strand.
TAATAGCTGTGAATGATGTAGGAAGCAGTTATCCCAGTCTGCCTTCTGAACGATACCATACAAATGGGGCACGTAAGTGCTAAACTGGCTTGAATTCATGCATACCCTTAAAATGAAAAGAAAGCTTGAAAAAAGTCTGCAATGACAATGCCTACACAAATGTGGACAGATGTCGCAAGTGGCAAATACTCCTGGGAAACAGGCGTACTTACAAATATATTATACTATTCCATTCTTGCATGTACATGGAAGACTTTTTTGTTCTATAACTGAAAACTAATGTATGAAATTGTTCTGACAGATTCAGCAGTCTACCAGGTATCTTCATGCTGATCAGTTTTCAGATTATAATATCATCGAGTTCACCCTTGGAATTTGAGGTTTAGCCTTTCAAATAATAAAATATTCCAAATCTCAAATAATACAGATAGATTTTACTTGTCAAACTGACCCCATTTTGTACTGTACTCCATTATTAAATAACCTGGAGATAATGGCTATCAGCACTTTATTAGCAGAAATGGTTGCCCAACTTATTCTTTTATTGAAATCAACTTATATGTCTAATTGACTGGCTTCTGGATTTTATGTGTAATTAAAAATATGTGGGTCTCGTTAATGTATCAGCATTGTATTCCAGATTTTCTGTCTATAAACAATGGGGAATTGCTTAAAAAGATAGAAACAGATATTATTGCTCAGTATTTATCTTTATTTCAGGCCCTGAATTTAACCCTTCAGGAGTTAAAGGATCAGGAACAGCAAAAAATAATATGGTTATATCATGGATGGTGAGTTATCCTGAGAAAAGTTACTTGTTTATAACATGTACATTTATACCATAAGTTATCCTCAGTCCAAGGTTTTTCTACAAAGTGTGGTATTAGAATATGTTACAAAGAATAATGGCTTAAATGAGCATCAAAATATATTGTTCTAGGCTTTATATGCTTTACAACATAGACTTACTCCTGGAGATGAAAATAGTCACAACTGGAAAAGATTCTGAAATAGCTGGAGATTTTTTCCTTCTTCTTCTAGCTCCATAGCTCTGTTGTAAATTCTGACTATTGATCATTAATGTGGCTATTGAATTCTTCATTTGCTTCTGCTATTTGTTGTCTTTTCACAATGACTCTAAATAATGTCCAACAGATTTATAATCTTAAAACTAATAGTGTGGTATTGAATATTAAAGCACTATAAAAGATTCATAGGACTACTAAAACATCAAAGGGAAAATAAAAGACAAGCCTTAATTTGTATCTAAAATAAACCATTTTTCTTTGTATATACTCTTTTTAATGCAATTTTAATACTTTATTTTATATGTAACTTTTTATATGTGAAGCCTTTTAACCCAATATTTGAGCCAACATATATTTTGAGACAAACATTTGCAGGTTATGTCAATTGTGTTCCTGCTTGTGATCCAGTGAATTCCAATTTGGCAAATCAGCCAAATTTCTTTTGCATCTCCAACTGTCATAGATAACACCTTGAAAGAGATACAGTATATAGGTTTAACCCCTGATATTCTAAGTCATAATTGTCTTCTTTCTTTCTTTCTCTAGCCATTAAATGCAACTCAAGTGTATGGCCCCAATCTTAAATACATTGTGAAGTGGAGAAGAAGGGACACACGGGAGAGTTGGAACAACCGAACTGTAAAGGGTGATGTCAGTCAGTATACCGTCGCACCAACACCTATCTATACACCATACGAGATCAAAGTACAAGCTTTAAATGATTATGGGATTGCCACGGAGCCAGACATCGTAATTGGCTACTCAGGGGAAGATTGTGAGTATTCCCATAGTCAGAGAAAGTTGGAAATAGAGAAGGCAGATTGCATTTACTTCTTACTTGTTGGTGATAACCTGCAACCTTTTAATACTATATATGTCATGACCAGCATTTTGCCAAAAGGGGTATTCGAGTGCAATAGGCATTATTTTACTCAGAATGAAATGAAAATGTTCAAAATATCTTGAACGCCTTGTCTTTTCACAAACCACTGGCATCAATCCCCCTACATTCACTGTTCTTGGAAATTCTTTTTTTCTGATACATCAGACTTTTACAAACATTAAGAACTTTTCTTTGCATTTAAATATACTCAGTACAACTGAAATATGCCTACAATAAATAATTCAAGAGATAAGCTAGCCCAACATTGTGTGGTTTAATAGTATTCAGGTTATGGAAATGAAACTGAAACTCAAATATTAATTGAAGTACTTTTGGTTTTGTATCCAATTTTGGCATCTGCCAATAAAAGAAGTACTTCATTTTCTATTTTCCAAAATTGTTCTGGCAATTCGGTGAATCCTTCAGAGAAATCACAGGAGTTTTGGACAAAGAAGAGAAAAAGAAAATCTCAATATATAAGCAGAAGTCTATTTGCATAACATGGCATATAACATGTAATTTGGACAACTAAGGTAAGTTGGCAGGAAAATAATAGTAAAATAGGTAAAAATAAGAGAGGTAAAAATAAATGAACTGATTTAGTATAATTTAGTATATAAAGTAGAAGAAATAAGATGCTGTAGTATCTAAAGTGTTGGATTTATATAGTAAGGATTTGGACAGTACTAATTCAACTATGTATCTTGTCTTGGATAATTTATGTTTTCACCTAAATGTCTTGGAAGAATACTGTATATTATCTTTAATAGGTCCTAAACAGTGGCTCTGTAATATTTAAAAATGGTCATAAACTTTCTGAAATGTAAATGAAAGTGTCAGTTTACAGACATTCTGGATAATTTCTCTTAACTCTTCCTTCTAAAAATGATCAGAACAGTTAACTAAACAATAATTGGGCAGTTGCATTCAAAGTTAGCCTTATTTAGAGTATGATCTAGTAATCCAGTTATGAAATTATCAAGGAATTACTATTGGGGCTACAATAGGTCTCTTCAGATATTGATGTAATTCCACACCAGCTAAAGCTGTGGGAATCCCTCTTACCCACAAAGGCCACCCAAACTTTATTCACTATGCAGCATTTTTGGAGGAAGCATGGCTCATCAAGGTCAGGCTCCTTATTTTAGGCCTAAAACCACCCGTCCATAATCTCTCTTTTTTTAAAAACTAAGCCTCAGCTTCTTGAACATATGTAGATCTAGATAGTTAAAGGTTCTCCACAATCAGCATTTACCTAAGGGAGGACTGTTTGAAACTGAAGGTTCATTGTCCAAAATGTTATACTCTATGTCCATGATGGCGAAACTATGGCATGCATGCCAGAGGTGGCACACAGAACGCTCTCTTTGGGCACACATGCCATTGCCCAGCTCAGCCAGCTGGTAGGCAGGTTTCTGAGCTGTGCATGCACACTGGCCAGCTGGTCATTGGATTTCCGAGGTGCACATGTGTGCCAGCCAGCTAGTCGCCGGGTTTCCGGTGCTCTGGTGCACACGTGCATGCATGCACATATGTGCACCTTCCAGTTTGCCTAAAAGGTTTGGCATCACTGCTGTATGTCATAATTAGATGTAGATTAAAGAGGATTAATTTTGGAATAAAATCAGTTGGTCATTGAGTATCTATTGCAATAAGAGTCTTAAATACTTTGATATACTAAGATATTTGCTGAGTTTATGGTAGACCAACCAGTCTGAGTTTATGAGATCAGTTTTAATTACTGTAGCCTGTGAACGAGAAGCTTGTAGGGGCCAACTGTCTTGACTCTAGCCCATCATGACTATTGCAAGTGGCAGAATCTCTCAGTGGGTCCAGTGAATGCTCCATGGCTCTTTCTAATACACATTCAGAAAGAAAAAAATACAAGGAAGATGAGGAAGTTGGTGGAATAATTGTAGCTGTAAAGCTCCATTTCAATGTTTCATAGAACCCATTATCACCACCCGTTATCAAATGTGGGACAATATGAATAAGCACTGTTATTTCAGGACCATAGACAGCACAGTCATAAAAGCAAAGTTTCTTTTAAAGTTTTATCCGTTTGCATGATTACAATGAAGTTTCCTTTGCCATAATAGATCTTCCCTTCCTCCTTCCTTCCTTCCTTCCTTCCTTCCTTCCTTCCTTCCTTCCTTCCTTTCCATAATCAATTTCAAATATATATGTTGTATCTTTACAATTAATATAATGATTTGTGATTGCGATACAAAATTCAGGTATATGAACAAATCAATTTAATGTTTATTCATAAAAAATGGGATTATGAGTTAGTCTGTTGGTAAAATTACAAGATTGCCTTCATAAATAAGAGAAAACAAGGGGGAAAATATCCAGTGAGAAAACTACTCTTGAAGACTCTTTCCTTTGGATGCAAGATATCACACACTTTTCATTAAAAGCATTTAGCAACTGATCATTTCGGTGGAATAAATAGCAGTGTTATTTCTTGTTTTACCAACTTAGTAACATGTATAGAGCATTGCATAGGAAAGAATGTAATATAGTGCTCAGGTTGCTCTTGTAGGCTTGAGTGCGTAATGAAAATCTCATAGCAGATTGCAAAATGAAGTACTGAAAACAGACAAAATTTAAAATATGGTGATAATTCTACCTTATAATTGAAACTTTATAGATGTGCATTTAGGCTATCATATTGAAAGTGTGTGTGTGTGTGTGTGTGTGTGTGTGTGTGTGTGTGTGTGTGTGTGTGTGTGTGTGTAAACCAGGCTCTTTTTAAAGTTCCCATCCCATGTCTTTCTTCCCTTACAAATTGGTGTTGTTCTGTTCATCTTTATAAGGATTTTGGATTGTCGAGTGTGTTCATGTGATGCCATAAAGGGGTTTTAAAGTTTGGAGTTTCTGCTAGTAACATTAATTTTGTGAACCTGATATAAGTACTATAATAATGTGATGTCAATAGAGAATTTTTAAAAAATGATGGTAGGATTAGTCCCGCCACCATACAAAAACTGTGTGAATGTGAAATTACTTTCTATGTCCATGAGATGGCAGCATTGTATGTTTGACAAGATAATACAAATACTAAGACTGTGAGATGGAACAACCTTCTGCAGCTTTAAAAAAAATAGTTTTCTTTCGTATTTAATTTTCTTTCAAGTATTGTTGGGTTGTTAATTTCTGCTTTGCTTTATTCCTTACACTTAGATCCTAAGGCTGCCCCTACTGATATTAGGCTCAAAGTTGTAAACAGTACAGCAATCAGCCTTCAATGGAGTAAAGTGTACCCAGAAACCATCCAGGGACAGCTCAAGGAATATAGAGTGAGCACAACCAAATCCCAATAATGTTGATATTATTAATACGGCTAACCCTTGTCACTAATGATAACTGATGAGATTATCTGTTGCACATAGTAAAATGGAGATGACACAAATGAACTAAAAGCTGCTGAAAGACATGGAGACCATTTGTAAGAGGATAGTATTTACAGCAAAGAAAACATATATCAAATTCAGATCCAAAAGGTTTTTTCTTCTTCTTTTAGTTCCAGAGAAATATCATTACTCAATAATAGTGCAGCTTTTACTACCTTCTACCTTCCACCAAGTATCTTCTAGATAGTCCAGGAGTATAATTCAATCAATCAATCAATCAATCAATCAGAAAGGAGATGGAAGGGACTTTGGAGGTCTTCTAGCCCAACCTACTGATCAAGGAGGAGACCATATACCATTTCAGATGAGTGACTGTCCAGTCTCTTCTTAAAATCTTCTTAGAATTCACAATTATTTTGGCTAAGAAATCCAGAAATTTTAGCCCCAAACATTGAAGAACAGTACATATGCACTAATTATACTTAAGGCAGGGATGTGCTTCAAAAATTTCAGCAATGGGTTCTCTGCCCAGTTGCTGGGTGGGCGTGGCCATGGTGGACATGGCCTAGTCAGCCTCCTGCACCATGGTGTGTGGGGGGAGGCATTTTTGCCTTCCCCAGGCTCTGGAGGCTTTCCTGGAGCCTCTTGGAGGGCAAAAATTGCTTCGCCCAGGCTCCGGAGGCCGGAAACAGGCCTGTTTTCAGCCTTCCAGAACTTCCAGGAGGCCCGTTTTCCCCCCTCCCTGAGCCTCCGCATGGGCCCTGTATTTAACTCATATCCAAAATGGGCCACATGGAGACTCCTGGGAGAGACGGGGAGGGGTGGTGAGGGGTGGGTGGTGCCAGCCAGGGAGGGGATTTGGAGGTTCTCCAAACCAGCCATAACATTAGCTACGGGTTCTCCTGAACCTGGGCAAACCCGTAGCAGCCCACCCCTGACTTAAGGCAGATGTAAGTTTTGATTTCAAATATGGTATATTAGAACAATATTCTTGGGCAGTGCTGAATGTTGCAGGGGGGAGGCAGGTTTCAAGACTTGACAGTCAAATTAATTTTAATCTTTGTCAGGAAGAAAGCTGGGGTGATTTAGCAGCACTCATATTTTAATGAATTTTTGCAGTCTTTCCTCATTCAACAAGATACATTTTAATTCAGCTTTGGACTTATAGGGTTGGAGGTTTTTTTGCTTCAAAGCTTCCTAGTCTCATTTTTCCAAAGTTTAGTATCATTTTTCTTTATAAAATGTTACATTTTTAAAATCTTATTTTCATGCATAATACTATTGTAGTATTTCAAAATGTTTTTTCTGCCATCCGAAGGCAAAACTATGCATTCAAAAAATAAAGAATTAATGAAACATTGTATGAAACATCATAATTTAGTCAAACATATCCATACTCCACGCTATATCATCTATGTATCAGTAGTTTAAACCACCTGATCATTGATTGGTTTGGAACAAAAGGGCAGTTCAGAGTAGCTGCTATGCTGTACACCTCTTCAGCTGATAATACAGAACTGACCTCTTTCTTCATTCTGAACTTTCTGAATTTGACTTCTTATTGTGAAAATAAAAGCAGCTTCCCAGATAGTTTCCCAACTTTTGTGTCATCCCTCATGTGCATTTGGCATGTTTTATTAATCAACATGAACATTCTATTTTGGCCTAATCAGAAATAATAAATGTGCTAATTGAATAATGACCTCCCAAAACAATAGCAAATGGATTTTATCCTGATGATTGTGTTTAAAAACTTTTTAAAAATCAGCTTTTGTCAAATTAACAAAAAAAACCAGACAAATAAAAAAAATCAATGCTAAAACCCTGTTGGAACTGTAGGAATGGCATAGTCTTCTTGCCCTAGCTTTCTCTTACCGTGGTTTCTCAGATGGATTGGGAGTTTAGCTTCCAGAATTCCCAGACATCAAAGCCAGTTGCTTAAAACATGAGGTGAGAGAAATCTACTCTAATACATTTTCCAATCTGAACACTTTATTTCACAGGATATTCTTTTTGCATCATTTTCTTCCCATACCATTTATATCTCAAAATTAATGGACTCTTGCTGGCCACAAGTGAACTTGGACAGACAACATTTTGTGCCAAACTATGAAGCCATCAGTGAAAGGAAGGAAGAATGAACATTGTGAAGGCTGAAATCCTGATCTAGTTTTAGGGGCAGGGAAAAGAGGTTGTTGTTAACCTTGTAGTGTGGCTTTATGTTGTCAGTCTCCTCCTTCCTTGTGGACTTTTGCGCTTGAGCTAATTCTTGTGTGAAAGCTGAAAATGTGCAGGTATATTTTTAATAATGCCAAAAACAAGAGAAGCTTTATTTGCCTTACCTGTTTCTTGAAGGCTTATTACTGGAGAGAAAGTAGTTTGCTGAAGAATCTATGGGTCTCTAAGAAAAAGCAGTCATTGGGTTTTATTGGAGACCGGAATCGGGGCATAGTGTCCCGGCTGTTTCCTTACAGCAACTACAAATTGGAAATGGTTGTAGTCAACGGGAGAGGAGACGGGCCTCGGAGTGAAATTCTGGAATTCACAACACCTGAAGGAGGTAGGTTCCTCCCTAATATTTACACAGCTTTGGAAAATCTATCATTTCCGTGTGTGAAACATGAAGATAAGGAGGAATTTCTGTTAGCTCAATATGGTGGAATAAGTAATAGGTCTATTATAGAGCTACCATTAAAAAAAACCTATAAGATAGGAGCAAAGAGAAACTGAAAACTCTTATCTCTTAGTTGCCTTTCTAGTGGTCATCTAGATTTTTGATTTGCACAGCCCTGATCTGTGCATATGCTTCAAAGTCATCATATTTGGTGGGCCCTGTGTTGTAAGAAAGTGACTAATATTTTGATATAATTACAGTGATTCCTAAAAGTAATTGAACTACACATAGGGTAGAAATACTTTAGTACTTTTAGTCAAGAAATCCATCCGGTTAGATCTCTTGAAAGGTGAAATCTTAGGATTTTTCCCGTGGAATAAGCACTATTGCAGAACACATTCTGCCTCATCTTTACTGTCCTCTCAGGCTTACAAAATGTAAACTTGGAAAACAAAAAGAGAAGAAGTTCCACTGTAGAAGGAGTCTGCCTATATGTCAGATAGGAGTATTATTAAATGTATATGTTACCCCTTTTATCAATAAGGCGACTTTGCACAGCAATTCCTCTCCAGAACTCTTTGAATTTGATTACTAGACAAGTAATCTAGTAATCCATTACTCTGAAGCCTGATTTATGCTCAGTAATAAACAATTTAATGCATCAGATAGAAGACTAAGCTAGAGCTCCTATGGTATGGTCGTATATTGTTATGATACGATTTGACACTCTTCATTAGGGATCAACAGAGATTGTCCATCTGGTTCAGGGGACTGTTGCAAAATTCCAGAAGTGGCTCAGCCCATGTTGGAGTTCTCCAGAAGCTCCCCATTCTGACTCAGAACTCAATATAGAGTGAAAATTGGGAAAGGACACTTCCCCCATAAGGAAAAACATAAACAGCTCTAACTGGTTTTCAGCTGAAAGGGATAGGATTTGTAGGACAACCACAGATTTCTAATTAAATGTGAAATTTTAATAGAAATTAGTAGTTTGGAAAATGTACAGCAACTTTAGCCATTTTTATGTTGAATATTGGTGCCTAAATTTAGGCAAATAGGTTGTAGAAATGAAAGGGTTGTTGAATGGTAATGCTTCTTCCTGAATATGGTGAAGTTTATTCTATAAACAGAGACAGATTTATATGGAATTTACCTATGGACTTTCTCATTAAATAAATCAGTCACTAGACTATGTAAGCTCAGAAAAGACCATCACACAACTAATCAGGACAAGAGAATGATGCTTATATAGAGAACTATGTTATGGAACAAGCTTAACAATGAATGTCTCCTGTATCACTTAAAGAATTGTTACCCTAATAGCAAGGTTCAGTCTCACTGAAGGGAGACCTGGTAGAGAATCAGGAAGATTACCTTGTGAGAATTAGACAAAAATCATTCTATAAGCAAAGAGTCCTAGGAAATAAGATGATAATGGAAGAGATTTAGGAAGGTTCCTCTCTGATTCCTTGGAGTATAGGAAGGGAAAGGGAAAGCACAATTAGCCTACAACATTCTGTTATTATAATCTATCTTAATGTATAATTCTAGTCTTCCTGTGGAATCTGTTTCCTACTTTGTTCTACCCAGAGGGCTAACATCAATCTTACCATATCTTTTCAGCTGTACTCAGTGTCAGCAGTCTTTTTCTAACATATCCTGTTGCTTCATTTTGGCATCATCATGAATGGCTTTTCAAAGTGATTAGCTTGAGTTCATCAGACATGTCATGAATAAAAAGTGACCTTCATTGCTCAATATTGAGTACCATAATTCCTATTCTGATTTTTATCTGGTTTTTATGCTCATCTTAAGAAACAGAGTTGGCCTCATTATAGAAAGAATAAATCTTCAGCTTAAATAGGGGTATGTGATAAAAGCTGCTTACCCAACTGATTAACTCTATAGTTCTATATGGGAGATAAGAAGGTTGGCTTTAAAACATAATTTATAGCTCATAACTTCATCCTCATTACTATTTAGGCATTAGCACACCATCCACTGCATAGTTATACATGAATGCTAACATAAAATAATAGCCTTGTCTTTTGCAGAATGTCCAGACTGTATTCATTAAAACCACATGGAAACTGTGATGCGGTCTTAATAAGTTCTGTTTATGCCATCTATACCAAATATTTCTTTGTGCACTGTCTGCCTTTCAGATTTTGCTACCTGATATATTTTCCCCCTCCCTTCTCTCTCCAAAACTATACTTCACTAAAGTGCCCAGTGCCCCAAGGTATTTCCGAATTCGTCAGCCAAACTTGGAGGCCGTCACCTTGGAGTGGGAACATCCTGAACATCCCAATGGCATTCTTATTGGATACACCCTTAGATACCAAGCCTGTATGTCCCGTGTTCATTTTTCTGGTTGTTGTTTTGCTTTTATCATATTAATCAGTCTTTCAGGGTTGAATCCTAATACAATAGGATTCCGTAGGAGTCATTGTGAGGAAACATCCCTCTGTGGAATGTTTTCCTAATTTGTAATTTTCAACTCTGTTAAAAGATATCTTCAAAAATGTGTTTCATTTGTCTTTCAAAACATGTGACTTCCTAAAATGTCCTGCTCCTGTTAGGAGCAAATTTCACATTTGTCCAAAGAATTATTTATACATTAACAAATTTCTTGAACATTCTTATATATCTGATATAAGCTTCTGGCATAATAGTTATTATTTAATTTTTCTCGCATTTCCCAGTAGTTGTTATTATTACTATTATTATTATCTCTTTCATTCATTGAACATGAAACTCAGTCAACTGAACACTTAAAAATGTGTCACAAACACTATTGACTGGTCCTAATGGTGGATACAGGTTGCTGCCAGTATCCTAGGTATCAGTCAAGTATCTTAAAATATATGATTTTTATTATTATTATTTTTTTATTATTATTATTTTAAATTACTTTCATCTGTATTATCTTAACAAAAGTCAGGGTCTTTGTTGGGTGCTATCTTAGGATAAGAGTGGGTCAAATGTGTAGTTGAGCATGTTTCTGAAAACAAGACTGAAGCATACACAGCCTGCCTCTCTCTTCAGTTAACGGATCCAAAACTGGCAGAACAATGGTAGAGGTCTTCTCTCCTAATCACACAAAGTTTTTACTTCAGAGGACGGATCCTATCTCACGCTACAGGTTCAATCTACGTGGCAGGACCCAGATTGGAGAAGGTGAGCCTGCCACAGGGGACTCTCCAATTCCACTGAATGAAGGTAAGTAATATGGATGCAGGGGCAGCTCTTCGGTGTGAGTCTGTGAGAGATGTGGAGCTGGAGGTGTGAGTTGTTGAAAACATTTTGTAATATATAGGTGGCAGTTGATACATTAATATGTGAAGTTTGGTCCTGGTATGCTGTGGGCATGAATCTTGCCCAACCATTTCCTTAATTTCTGAATTTTTTTGTACATTACTGAATAAATGCTTGAGAGAACAAATTATAAAGTCTTCGAGAGATTTAACTGAGCATTTTAAATAATGTAACCAATAAGATAAGGAGTAGAAGACCAGGATTGTGCTGCTTAGTTTCCCCCAACACTTAGACAAGGAGTAGATGCAACAATGCAGAGAACAGGCCTAACTCCACAAACTATTCACTGACATGATTTAGAATGACTAAATAGAACTTTGACTACTGTCTACAATAGTTATGGCCATGACTGAGATGCTAAGAGATAGGAAATGCAAGTGCTTGATGTTTCCTTTCTTTTGCATGAAACTTTTATGAAATAAGGTGCATGTTGGTTATGGAATTCACAATAGAGTTAATAATATTCCATAGACCCTGTTTGCCACTGTACTGTTGTTATTGTTCTGATTTCAAAAGACTTAGCGTACAGTCGAAGATTTCAAGTGATTGCCTACTGCTGTTCCTTGGTGAAATGATTGGGCAGAAGTCATTTTTCCTGCTGCAATAAAATAAGATTTTTGTAAAATAGGTTTAAACAACCTTGTGTTTCCAAAGATTAGCTCAAATAAATCCTAAAGGATCTCTATCTAAATCCTTTCAATTTTATACTATGTCCAGCTTTTCTTTCCCAATGCAAGGCCAGGAGAGTAACATTTGAATAGCCTTTGTTTTTCATCACTTGTGTTTAAATATATAGTTAATAATATAGTTCCTAGCTAATTTTTATATAGAAACTGACCAACCTATTGACATGTCTATTATGTTTTGCTGATATTAAATTTTGCATTTATACGTAAGGAAGGTGGGTTGTTTTAATACTTAAAATAACTAAGTTGCTAAAGAAAGCATTTTAAATAATACAATAATCTTTTGAGGTTGTTAAAAATGGACAATTGTGATCCTACAATATTTGTTTAAAAGGTTGTTTTGAGTTGTACTCCTTATTTTAGATAATATCACTCATTTTCTGACTTCATTTATTTCAATATTTATTTATGACATGATGCTATCAAATATTAACACATTTTAAAACAACAACATTCCACTATATATATTTTTGGTATTATGTATATCATTTTAGTAGACATCTCCATTTATTTATGGCAATTTGTTATCCCTTCAATACTATGAAATTATTCTTCCTTGGGGATTACTTGATAGACTTATCATTTTTCTTTTGTCATAATGATAATTTGTATTTTGGGTAATATTCTATGTTGCTATTTTTCAAATAGATATTCATTTTATAATATTTATCTAACCAGTCCCTAGTATTCTTCCTCTTATACTTTGCTTTAGGTGTGATTAGCAGTGGTCTTCATCTTTGACTGGTAATGTTTACACAGTGTTGTGTGGCAAATCCATTTTGTAAGCTAATTGTGTGAGATACTCTTACACCTAATGGATTGGGGAGGGTGAGGAAAGTATCTGAGACAATGGTGCATAGTAGTGAAGGAACATCTGCAAAAAAAATCTAGGCAGAATTTTCTTTGGGGTAGGGGTGTTTGAGAATTGTTTTGTTTTTCAGTGAATTGGTTTAGATTTAGATTTATTAGAGTTATATGCCGCCCTTCTCCCAAGGCCTCAGGGTGGCGTACAACATTAAAAGAAACACATAATACAAAAGTTAAAAACAAATTAAATGGAATATCCCAAACCCAATTAAAATTGACAATGACTTTTTTTTAAAAAAAAAAAATTGAATTAAAATTAACAGTGATCAATAATTTATTTTGTTTTGTTCAGGCCAGGCTGGCTTGCTGGAAAAGCCAACTTTTTAGGGCACGTTGGAAGGATTGGAGGTTGGGGATTATACGAAGCTCTGGGGGCAGCTCATTCTAGAGGGAACGCGCTCCCACAGAGAAGGCTCTCCCCCTGGGGGTCACTAGCTGACATTGTCTGGTCGATGGTACCCTGAGGAGGTCAATTCTGTGGGATCGCATTGGACGATGGGAGGCTACCGGTGGCAATAGGTGGTCTCACAGGTACCCTGGGCCTAACCCATGGAGCGTTTTAAAGGTCATAATTAGTACTTTGAATTGCACCCGGAAGACAACCGGGAACCAGTGCAGGCCGCCTAAAAGGGGTGTAACATGATAACCCGCGCAGCTGCATTCTGGACCAGTTGAAGCTTCTGGGTGCTCTTCAAGGGCAGCCCCATGTAGAGAGCGTTACAGTAGTCCAGGCGAGAAAGGATGAGGGCATGAGTGAGTGTGCACAGAGCATCCTGATCCAAGAAGGGGCGCAACTGATGTACCAGGCGAATCTGGTAAAAGGCCCCCTGGTCACGGCCGTTAGGTGTTCTTCTAAACTAAGCCGCGTATCCAGGAGGATGCCCAGATTGCGAGCCCTCTCTGAGGGGGCTAAAATTTCTCCCCCTATCATCAAAAATGGAACAAGATGCACAAATCGGGATGACGGAAACCACAGCCACTCCGTCTTGAAGGGATTGAGCTTGAGTCTGTTCCTCCCCATCCAGATCCGCACATCCTCCGCACAGAATTGGTTGTGTTGAACCTTTCAAAGTATTAATATATACATATATAAAGTGCTAAAAGTAAAAAGTATGTACTGTAGTTTGGTGGCTGAAGAGTCTTGGAAGAACTAGAAGCTACAAAACAAGGGAGACTCATTCAAGAAACAGTTGCTTTTTACTCTACTTTATGAAATCCTTGGTTAGAGAAGCAAGGCACCACATGTTCTGCTTCTTTCTGAAATAGATCCAGAGTTTTTGAATAATATTGTATAATATAATATTGTGACAGTAATAGCAAGCAAGCATCTGGATTGTATATGTTGCTATGAGAAAGACAATCCAACCTAAGCAGTTTATGCAACAAATCTGATAATAACATTCTTTCCCCTTTAGAATCATATTTTAATATTTGATTTGAAAGGGAACTTGGAAATCATCTAGTGCAGTGTTTCTCAACCTTGGCTACTTGAAGATGTCTGGACTTCAACTCCCAGAATTCCCCAGCCAACATTCGCTGGCTGGGGAATTCTGGGAGTTGAAGTCCAGACATCTTCAAGTGGCCAAGGTTGAGAAACACTGATCTAGTGTGATCCTTGCCCAATGCAGGAATTTACCACTATTATATTCCCAATGGATTACCATCTAGCCTCTACTTAAATGCCTCCATAAAAAGAGAGCCCATCACTTTGCATCAGTATTTCATTGTTGAATAACTTTTTATCATTAAGAATTTTTCCTAATGTCCACTTGAAGTCTGTATCCTTATAATTGTTTCTTATGGGGTGTTTCTGGAACAACACATCACCGTGCTGCTAATCTTTTATATAACTTTTTTTGAAAACAATTATCAAATCTCCTTATAGTATTCTGTTCCTCTCTCTAAGCTTATCCAGTGTCTTCAATTGTTCCAATGCTGTTGTTTTTTCTTTCAATTCTTTATCATCTTAGTTTCTTTCATCTGGACATGCTCCAGTTTATCAATGTATTTCCTAAATAGTGGTACCCAAAACTGGGAGCAATATGTGATGGTCTGGCCAGTGTAGAATAGAGAGTAATAATGACATAGTTGATCTTGATTCCGCACTTGGTTGATGCAGTATGGAAATGCATTTACTTTTTTTGCTACAGTATGATCACAGTTGGGTAATATTCCACTTGTGATCCACCAGGTTATCAAAATTATTTTTTCATGTATTACTTTCCAGTATGTGTCCCTCCCATCCTATATTCATATCTGTGATTTTTTCCTAGTCAGATTAGGGCTTTTGATTTGGTCCTGATTATTATTATGGTTGGTTGCAAAGTCAGTCATGTGTTTAGAGTGGATTTGACATCAAGAATTTCAAGAACACTACTTCTAATAGTGTGAGATAATGGGAGTTGAAATTTCCATAGCTGGTAGAACACTAGTTGTTATATACCTCTGCAGTTATGGAAAAAGCATCTATATGTCCCAGGAATTGCCAAGAAAGGGAATATTCCATCTCCAATTTTCCCTGGAAATTTGACCATTAGGGAAAAAGTCAATTGGTAAAAAGTTGCCCCCAGACTAGTGAGTGGTCAAATGCCAAAACAGAAGGACATTATTTCTCCTTTCTTAGAGCAGATGAATTCTTTATCAAGGAAAACTTCTTTCCCACATGAGGTACATTTTAAGAAATATAAAAATAAGCAAATTCTCCCAATTACTGAAGGACGATTTAATTAGTAATGCGGGATATACTTTTCTCAAGCTATTACATGTCATTGCAGGAAAAAAGATATATGGTAATTCAAATACTTCCTTGAAATTAGAAATAAAAAAGCAAATAATAGTACTGTAATGAAACCAGGTTAGTGTGAGAATGTATCTATAAATTCAGCAGTTTAAATGATGCTCATTTCTACAGAGAAATGTTTATATATACATATATCTCCAATCTCCTCCATAAGAGACAAACTAGGAATGCATTATTGCCCTTTCCCAGCACCCTTGTAGTAAGCAAATGACCCTCACGAGGAAAAAGTCACAACTTCTAGATTCATGGTAGAATAAAACACTCTTTGTGAAAAAATTGTCAAATTAAGTGAAAGTTCAACAGCCCTCAGGAAAGAGAAAACAAAACAAAGCTTGCTCTTAACATTCTTCAAGTTTCCAGGAAGATCTCAATTTCTGTTCAGGCCTGTGCTTTATATAATTAATTGTTGCTTTTTATTTTCCCAATTGTAAAATGTGGGAAAAAATCATTATGTTGAATAGACATTCGAAACATGAATTGCTTCACATTTGTCATTCTGCAGGCAACCACTCAACATATTTTATATATATTTCTTGCCAATCATTTCTACCCAAAGTATTTTCTCTTGTGCAGGAGAAAAATGTATAATTTGGCAGGCAATGAATGGAAAGTACTTTGCAAACTGGATTTTGTGTTGCTCTTTGTAGTCATTTGATACACTAAACTTGGATTTTTCTTAAAAATTAAAGATCCATAGATGGTAAAAATCCAAGAATTTAATTACTGTATTAGAATTAATGTTAGAATTAGTATTAAAATACTAATCTATTTTATAAAAGCTTTAATCTCGAATCTGTTAGGTGTTGATAGCTATTGTATTTATAACATTGTCAGTAATCTGAATATGTCTGTCAGCCATAACACACAACCATTGCAAATGTATTTGTAATTACTTCTAGAGTCTGAACTAATTTTGAGATTATAAGTATAGCAGCTGCAGTTAAATATAGCAAACCACAGTACAAAAAGGAACGGAAGCAATTTTCTCTGTCTCAAGTACACTGTACCTTCCTTTGTCTTCATGTATATAAAAGGGAAATTTTCCAAGAAAACATTGTGTACCAGTTATGATTTACACTGACTATACTTTAAAACTGAATCTGGATTCAAACCCAGTGTGATGCTACCAGTAGTTGAGGAGCCTATTTTGATACAACATTTGCATCACTTGTTTGCTACATGTGGTCAAAATCAAAAATGGTTTGCCAAAAATCAGAAGCATAGGCAGATGTATACCATTTGGATTGGGTTTGTTAGCTTTCTTCATTCCTTCCGGCAGTTTTTTATGTAGTGTAAATAAACAACATGCTGTCCTGAAACCCATCTGTAGTGATGATTAGCTGTAGCTGTTATGTGCTGTAGTTACAGTGTACATGCTGATGATAAAGAAAGAACATTGTGCATTTATCCACATTGCTTTGTGAGTACTGCAGACACCTAGCAAAAAGCCATCCTACATTATCAGTTGAATGCATTGTCAGTAAGCAAAGAACTGTGGAGTGTTACAACTGGAATTCAATAAGGATTCAATAAATGTTGCAATTACTGGATGAATGGATGAATGATAAAAGAACCATGGCTTCCATTTTGCATAGATGTTATTTGAGCCAGGGGATTAGAATGAAAAAACACTTTGTAGTTATTTGCACGCTATAGTGTCTCATCCATCATAAACATAGAAATGGAAATGAACTTGCAATAAATTGCACTTGAGTAGAATTTCTCCTAACCCTCAAGGAAAATAAATCAAAGCCAACAGTATGTAGTCTTGTTGAATTAAAACCATAAACAGGATGGAACGTGAATCTCCAGATTAAAAAAATAAAGGAATTGAATCTACCACAACTTCTTGTACTGGTTTGAGGGGCCATTATAGTATTATTAATTGGAAATGATGGGTTAAAATGTTTTCTTTTTCTTACAACCTCAGGCTGCCATGTTTGTAGATTGCATTTATGTAGCAGTTTTATATATTTCTGTGTTCTCTCTTTCCTTTCTCTCCTCATGTTTCCCTTCCTTGTATTTGATGCTACACTTCTGAAGTTCTTCCAACCTCAGGTATTGTATCTACTGGCAGCATAAAAAGGCATGGGGGGAGGGGCGTGTGACTCAGGCTTGGCTCTTGGAATCACTACGCATGCACTATGTTAACCTTTTCAATGGTATGAGGGATAAGATCGGAAAACATTGTCACATGAGTTAGCCAATAGCTCCTCTTTCTGGGGTTAGAAGACCATTGAAAGGGTTGACCATTAAATTTCAGTTGCTGCTGAGCATGTATGCATGATAGGCTTTGACTGATGCATTTTACTGATCTATTTGATTTTTGCTGCTATTGCTGCTTAACATAGTAATGCAGAGAAGTCACATCTGGTTCAGCACCGTGGGAAGAATGGAAGGAGAATGGATGGATGACTGGTAAATGAAAAATCCTGAGTCCTCAGTGTGCTCTTGGTCTTCAGAGCACTATAAAGGAGGAATATATCACATAAGGCCTCTAGGCCACTTTGTTCCAGTCTTCAGAAAACAAGGAGTTTTCTATAGGAGAGTTGATCCACAGCTTGGAGGAACACTTCAAAAAGTGGGTAGGGCCAGGACAAAAATAGCATTTAATTTAACGTTGAATTGATGTTTAATTAAAATATAGTTTAAATGATTTGTGATTGCTGCCCATATGTTTAATAGCTTTCTTTTTTTTTAACATAAAAATGCAACTTTAAACATGCCATGGACTTTCTTGAGCTGTATGGAGTTCAGGAAATGTACTTGTATATCTCTGTTAAAGACACATTACAAACTTGAGAACACTTTTCTAAAAAGAAAAGATAGACTTTTGGCATATTTCAAAAAAAAAATTAAGCAGTATTATGGAAGGTTCTCTTTCATGAGCATTGGTTCTTCTGATTATAAAATATAGTGAAGATGCTGTGCTTTTCTAAGCCCACCTTTTTGGAATAGCATCAATTTTTCAAGGTCATCGGAGAGAAATTGATGCTTTGTTGGTAGGGCAGTTATATACTTGATTTCCTTTCAGGGAATGAGAGATTTTTGTCAATTCTATCCTTATTTTAAACTATGAATTCCATAGAGATCTGTTCATAGAGCAATATTAAAGTTAGAGTTAATCATTCCTGAAATTTAAAGTTAAGAGAGGAAAACATGTAAGAGTATCCTCAAAATGCATTGCCCACACAAAATATTTACTGTTACACACTTCCTTAGCTTCCTTTTTCATATGTTTTGAACTCTGCTTCTTTCATTCTGTAATTTCTGAAGTATAATTCCTCAGAAATAAGAAATAAGCTAGGGTATTTGTTTTGGCTGAGGACTCTCTTCTGGGTCAGTTACCCTGCAGAACATTGGAAAAAATGAAAATGGCTTTTGAAGTTCTTGTTTTTTCTTCCATTCAATTGAAAGTCCAATTCTTGAGGGTTGCTTAGATAAGTCCCTGCAGTTTTCTTGGCAAGGTTTTTCAGAAGTAAAAAGCCTTTGCTGTCTTCCTAGTGCTGAGATACCTGATATCTCTGAGATAGGGCCACCTAGCTGACTTTGTACTTAAGGCAGGACTAGAACTCATTGACCTCTGGGTATCAAGGCTGATGACTTAACTACTATACTAAACTACTTTCAAGTTAAATATAACTTGGGCAAAAACAAAAGTGTAAAATTTAATTTCCTTTTGAACTTTCAATATTGCTTCATTCAAATTGAAAATAATTAATTCCATTTTTCTATAGTTTCAGTTGTATTTGCAGAAATTGTCCAGCTTATATAAGCTTTATTGGTTATTTTTTTTGTTGGAACAATTAGTTTAATTGCTATGAATTTGCCTATCTAACTTTGTTAAATTCAGAGTCTCCTCTTCCCTTTATTGATTTTCCCCTCTCTCAAATACACGGGTAACAGATTGATCTGTCTTGGGCATAAAATATTGAAAAATGTATTATTTCTATTGAAAGTTTATCATAAGTCTGCTTTTAGGACTTGGACTTGGCAAGATTGGTCCTAAATCTATTAAAAATAACCACCTCACATATGTATTTTTCATTGTATGCTGATAAGCAACACAACATTCAGTCATTTTATTGACTTTGGTATTTATTTAAACATTTTTTTTTAATTTTTCCTGTTAATTTCATCCTATTTACTCTAGGATACCTGATGAAGTTCAGAGCATCCATACAATCCTGGGAAGGTAGCCTAGCCACAAAATTGCTGAAATGCCTCCATACTCTTACCTTGTATATAAATTCAGGCAACGTCTTTCCATCTAAGGTACCTGTTTCCAACCTGATATCCAAATGTGCTGGGCTAGAATCTCCAAATTCTATGCCAGCCCAGCCAACTTGGATCTGGATGGAAATTCTATTTATGTAGCCCAAACCTTCGTACGGGCAACATGTTATGGAAGTCTATCCTAAGACTTACTTCAAGTATGCAACTGGAAAAGAATGAGTTTCCATCTGCTGAGTCAATCACAGAGTTTTGGAACTTATTATTTCATGGCCTGCTTTCTTCTTACTTTTCTACAGAAAGGGAGATGCTCTCCTTTTGAGTCTGTGTTGCCTGGCAAGTGTTTCTTGGGAGAAGGTTATGTTTAATAGCAGAGCTTCTAATTCATATCAGTTATGCTGATATCTTATGACTGAACAATCCCACTAGCTCTTCAATTCAACCTTTTACTGTTTCTGACTAATTTAATGTTTCTTTTAGCAAGATTTGCTTTATCTTAGCTAGAGTTTTATGTATGCAGCTAAGTTACTTTGGCTCTTTTTGGATAGTCTTGTTTTGTCCCCAAGAAAAACTCCCAGGAGTCAAGTTCCTGTCAGTGTTTTATCTCCTACATAACCCAAACCCTTTATCCAAGCTTGCTACTGTCCTAAACTCTCTTAAAGCTTTCTCCTTTCCTTAAGACTGAATAAAACTCAAAGTCAACTTGTAGCTATGAACCAAAAATTATACTTTGGTATTTTAATAGAGCCAAAATTAAAAACAAGCAATTCCACTTTATTACTTGCGTTAAAAATATCTATGCAAAAAACAACCAGATTTATTATAATTTCAAGGGACTGTAATCTCGGTGCCCTGAATCTTGCTCAATATCTCCTTCACATTTTTTTCAGATTACAAGAAATCTCACTTCTGGCAACTTGAGCTCTCTTGGATTGGATTGCTAATTCTTCCAAATCCAATTAGCTCCTTGGCATTACCAATCCGAATCTGCCTCTTTCCTGGGTTATTCTTGCTTTCTTGTGTTCAGTACTGACACATTGGATAATTCCTTTACAGGCTAAGCTTGCTTACCTGTTTACATCAGAAGAACACATAGCAGTGAAATACAGCTTTGTGCATTATCCCTTTACCTTTTGCTCATAAGTAATCTCATTGTCACTCTTTTTTCTATTTAGAACACATGCTAACTACACTTCTCTTTTTTTTTACCTCCAGGTCTTCACAACTCTGCACTTTTCACATCTCTTCCTATTCTAAGTTTTGGTTTTTCTTCTCACTTCTTCAAGTAGCCTCCTTCAGAAAATGCCCCCCAAAGTCCCTCTCTTTTAACTCATCAACTTCTCTCCTTTTCTTCCTATTTACCTTCACACTCCTCTTGGTACTAATTGCAAACTCTGGGCACCCAGATTTCTAGCATTCAAGTTATTTTCTTGCTTCCTGTGGTGAGCACCATTTTATACCAGCTTTATTCATTTCTACAGTTTCTCTGCAATCTCTTGAGTAACATTAAAAATCTTGAACTGAAAAAAAATGTTTACTTATCCTTTATTTCAGACTCTTCAGTTTCTTTATGATTTTTATTGCTTTTATGAAATGCATTGTCCCCTTCTCCAGCCTCTTGGTAGAAAGAGAACCATTATTTCTTTATTCTTTTTTTTCCAGGAAAAAAAGGAATAAACTCAATTACATATTTTTAAAAAAATACTTTGCAGGCAAATTAGTTTAAATGTGTTTATTTTTGCATTCAAGGGAGACCTTACACTCTGCAGAAAATAACACTTTGATTTAGATTTTATAAACGGGTAGAGAATAGGAGGGTCAGATTTAATAATATTAAGTAAAAACTAGAAAGTATTAAGAATTCCAGGGTTGACAGTTCTGGGACATAGAATTGATAGAACAAGATAAATGTTCTTTAAAAATGCTGTTTTTAAAAATGCTGTAAAATATGTCTTTCAAGCCAACATATATTACATAGAATAATGCTGTATATTTAAATTATTAAAATTACAATGATATATGAAACACTTTGTAAATATTGATGTGATATAAAGCAGTGTTTTCCAATTCAATCTCCAGAATTATGACCCAGAATTGCCAGTCATTTCATATATAGGATACCAGACTGGAAAGAATAGTCAAAATAAACTAGTTTGTGGCTTGGAGAGAAAAATGTAGATCTGAAACACTATATTCAGATTTTTTTTTATGGGTAAGTATATGGCAGCTCCCAGTTTAGGTCCCAATAAGCTTCTTTTTCCTTGTCAAGAATTGATTTCTCTTTTGGGTGATCAACTGAAGCCCATTTAATGGATATTGAAACAAACAGTAGGTATGATCACAGCTAAAAAGCATTCACTTGCAGAGTTTTGAAATGGGGCTGAGGACTGCATGAAGCCCAGGACCCCAGGCTGTATACTTTTTTTCAACAGGATCAGTGCCTGAGCAGACAACATATATTTTTGTCACTAATAAAGAATGCTTATTCCATATTGTGCCCTGTGTGAAAGCCAGAATTAAGGCTTATAGCAACAAGTACAGGTTTATTGTTCGGCACATACTATATACTGTTCTTAGAAAGGAAGAAATTACCTGCCAGATATATAGATCTCAATTGCTAATAGTTAGAATAGTACAGTTAGAAGTCTTCTAATCCAACTCCCTGCTCAGGCAGGAAACCCTATATTAAAAGGGATTAAAGAAATTCCTGAAGGACAGGATTACCTTTGGCTGTTTGAAGATTCTATGTGCTCTATAGGCCAGATGCAGTATCTCCCCAAAATACCAGTTTCAGGGGAACATTAGGAGAGAGAGCAATTAGCAAAAGAAATGTTAGGTTCAATTATGGTCGTAAGTTTAAGACTACCTGTAATGGACAATCTAAGAACAACACATGCCCTTGACACCTCACTCTAATGCTCTGATACATAGAGTAGTAGAGCCACTCCATAATACTTGTCACTGCTGCCTCTTTCACCAGAAAAGAAAAGGAAAGTAGAAAAGAAATGTTTGTTAGATAGTGCTGTGAGATGTCACTCCATATACCAGTGTATCTCAACCTTGTCAACTTGAAGGTGTCTGGACTTCAACTCCTAGAATTCCCCAGCCAGCAAATGCTGGCTGGGGAATTCTGGGAGTTGAAGTCCAGACACCTTCAAGTTGACAAGGTTGAGAAACACTGCCATATACTGAGGAAAACTCAACTTCTAGCAATCTTTAAAAAATGCATTCTTCTCCAAAATGTAGTATCCACTGATTCTGTGAAGTAGAATTGCAAATTACATATTATATCTTGCTACATAAATTCCAGCCTGCATTATATCAGCCTTTTTAAAAGGCTGGTATAATGCACATTGAAGGAGAGAAAGAGAGTTATTCACTCTATGCAGAAATGGGAGGTAAATCAAAAGAAATAGAGAGAGAGAAAAAAAATTAAGATCCTAGTTCTTCACCAGAACTATATTTCAGTCCTCACATTTATGATTCATTCAGTTTGGCACTATTATCTCATTTACTGATTTTTTTTCATATATGCATTTTTTGTAGTTGTTTGGTTTAGAGCAAATTAGTGGTCTATTTCCTTTTCAATTTCCTCCCATTGCCAAATGGGAAAAAAACTGTCTTGGAAATAGGTTTAGCTCTCCATCAGAGTTCATAAAATATTAAATGAGCCATTCAAAAGTATGTTCTGTATACATGCTCTGGGAAAGTCATTATTGTGATCTAACAGTCCATTAGAATTTTCTTTGAATAATTAAATAATTGTATGAGTATGTAAGATTTCATGTTCATTTAGCTCATGGCACTGCTGGACTTTTAGAAGTATGTGATTACGTTTTAAAAGATTTGAAAATGATGAAGAGTTGAATGAACTTTTATGCCTTTCTAGCTATTATATTGGTTAAACAAAAGTATCCATATAAACAAATGAAAAGTATATATTAGATACTTTTGGGGTTGTTGTTTTTTTGAATTATTGAGGTTTTCTGAAGTTCAGTCAAAGCAAAAGCAAACCATATTATTTCTTATTTCATTATAAACACAACTTGGTTTAAAATTATATACTTGTATTAATTACAATATTTATTATATTATTTTTCATCCTCCAAATGGTCATAAGGCAATTTCCAGAGTAATTGTTAGAATACTTTGAACACTTTGAAATATCTTTTAAAAACAGTGTAATTAATATAGAAAACTATGGAAGAAAAAGAAAATTGCCAATCTCCCCCAGAGCTAAACAAAGTCTGTAAATTAATAAAGATTATAGGTAAATGATTATCTTACATTCTATTTTATGTCTATCTCATTACTTTAACTGTTATTCTATTTTCACATTTATAATTTTCCTCCTTCAGCATCTCAGAAATAACATGCCTTGTTCCTCCAATTATCAACACCAGTTTTGTGGTATCTTTGATTCTACACCATTGAATTTTTCCTATCTTAAAGTCCTCTTGAGCTTCCTTAATTTCCCTTCCACTCATCCACTTCCTTGCACCCCACTCAAAAGCCATAGTCAAATGCAAATAAATACCTAATAAATATGCAGAGGAGTTACAGTATTTTTCTCTTGCACTTCCAACAAATGAACAAAACTGATCTCTCTATAGTTCTTATTAGTTTTCTTTTTAGTTATTGCTACCTTCCCTGTTCTTTATATATTCATATAATAGGCCCATTGTACTATGTTCCTTTAAGATAAGTCAAGCACCAATATTCTGTGCTCTTTGCAGCTAGAAAAAGCAAATGGTGCTTGCACATAGAGGTTCAAATAACAGAACTTAAATGGAAACCTTTACTCTGGGGAAAAGTCATGAGTCCCTTGGTTTCATTTACTCTTAGCTAATGAACTAGAAACAGCACATCTGTTGTGTGTGGCAGCCTGTTTGAGCTGAACTCTTATACCATAGCCATTAAACATACTCCTGTAGTGTGTCTGAAAGCAATAAATCCAGCTCTTTTAGGTCTGCATGTTGCATGTGGAGCTTGTCTCTAGTGCCAAGGCTGTTTGGTTCTCAACTATAAATTTGAACTTCTTCCTATTATTAGACTTTGATTAAAGGCACATTGTCTAAAATTATAGAGAGAACAGACTACCAGGGTAGATGTAGCCCATGGGGTCTCACAACTCTTCTCTCCTTTCTTTAAAACTTTTGCTGCCATATATGATTTTTAAAGGTTTATTATGACCCAAGGAGGCTTCTGAGTCATATGATTTTGCTTTTAGAACCAGGCACTGTAGGTCAGCACTATCAAAATCTACTGGGTGTCCATTGCTCTTTGCAGTATGTCTGTCTCTCATATTAAACAGTTTTCTGTATCTAATCACAGAATCCCTTTATCTTTAAGCCTGGAGTGCATGCCCATTAAGGGGATATACATACATATTTCAAATAAGAAAATATGGTCCTTCTTTCTTTTGTATTTAACAGCTGAGTTTCTTCTATCATACATTTATGCAGATGCAAACAATAGAATATTTTTAATTCAGCTTTAGCTCTAGAGGAAAAATTAATCCCAAATTCACAGGGTGATGAGCCCCTTCTCTTATTTTCATAGACCTCCATCTGGACCTTTAGCTTATTCTTTACTTTGCTTTTTCCACAACAAGGGATTTCCCACTTTTGCTAATCTTTTCTCACAAGGCCGAAAATTCTCCATTCTGCCAAATCTGCAATGTGGTTTATATAATTTTCTTTAAGTAGCATATAAAAGTTGCCATGTTTTGTGATGTTATTTGATGATAAAGCTTCATCAACATTCTAAATGTGTCCAACACTTAGAGAGCTTATTCATATGGATGGGTAGAACCATTTTTATTTTCTAATGAGAATTGTAGGTGACTCTCAGTACCAAAACCAAAATACATCTAACAATATAGGTTATTGCCTTGTGAAATTTTGGCAGAAACCAATTAGCTTTAAAGCAGTCTAGTTATTGGCACTTACACATCTGTCAAAAAGGAATCTGAAATGCTTCTACTTGTATTTCACTCATGCTGTATAAAGCATGTGCACTAGGGTTCTTCAGATTGCAATCTTAGGACATATAATGCATTTTCCATCAGTCTGATCTCAGAAACACAGATTTATTTAACAGGAACTGTTAAAAATAGATGAGGATTCTTTTGTTCAATTATTGCTAAAAGTTTTATATATTAAACCTGATCTTATATACATTGTTTTATTTATAGTTATACTTATATATTTTAATTAAAAGTTGTGTGACATTGCTTATCTACATTATGAATAGCATCCCTGTAATAAATGAAACAAAAATAGATGAAACAAATGTAGGAAAGGTTTAGTGTCCATTGAAAGAATTGTTGAAGAATTAACATTTCATTGAAAAGGTTATTTATTACCGTGTGACAATGCAAGGCTCAAAGTAATTCTTGAGTAATGGAAACTGAAGAGCCTTCCCAAAATCTTAAGACTCCCTTCTTGTATATCAAATAAATGCACATTTTGGTGGGCATTTTTATGCCCAATAAATGATACAAAATAACATCACAATTGATAGTTGCATTTGCACCCATGATATATTATTTTATAGAGAAACAAAGCTCAGCCTTTCTCATTCTAATATGCTTTCCAGATGTGTTGGATTACTGCTCCCATTTGAAGTCATGTACTGGCTAGAGCAAAGGTCCACAATTCACTATCCATGGACCAGCACCGGCCCGTGGCATGCCAGAAACTGGGCCATGCAAACAAGCAAAACTCCATCTGCAGAATGCAAGCAGCACATGAAACCAAGCCCCCTCCGCGCCACAGAAAAATCTCTCTCCATGGAACCAGTCCCTGGTGCCCAAAAGGTTGGGGGCCACTGTGCTAGAGATTGTTAGAGCAGTAATCCAACACACACACACACACAAACACACACACGATTTGAGAAAATTTTCATCCCATTGTAATTTTAAATTAAGGTCCACATCAATTTTTACCCATTTTTTCACTTACAATGAACTGTTCATCTTTGTTATGGTCTTTCATCTAACTTCACTTTTGTGAACTTGTTTTTGCTCACTTCAAAGGGGGTAGGCTACTTTTGGGTTCTTCAGTGGTAGGAAGCCATTTGCAGTCCAACTGGCTTTTAGGATTATGTCAAATGCCTTTAATTAAGTCACTAAAAGCCTCATTTGCCATAACAACGCAGGAGAATGTGTAGTTTTTCAGTTTAATTCTGTAACCATTTTTTCTTTCTGTATGTGTCTCTTCCTGTCTTCTGCTGACTCTACCCATTATCTGCGTGAGAATGATTTTTGTGGAATCTGAAGAGATCAAAAGCTAGCTGACATAAGATAAAGGGGCGGAAAGCTAAATACAAACATATAAGCTTTATTATAGCTTGTGAGAACAATTTAACTAATTACATCACAATTGTTGTAAAAGAACATCTTAAAATTTGATTGTTTATATTATCTGCAACTCGCATTTGAGATAAAACCTGTATGAACTCTGAAGAAATGGAATATCTTCTCTTACATAAAAGTTCTTCAGTTGACAATTAAAATTATACCAAAGAATTTAAAATGAGAGGATTTCTCTCTTGGTTAAATTGAATGTGGGAATTGAATTTATGAAATTACCAACAATCTGGAAGGAAAATAGCTCAAGGCTATACAGCAGTCTGTAAAATCCAAAAGGTGCATAGATACTGATTTCAGCTGAGCCCTTCCAAAAGTTTGCATGTTAGCATTTATTCCCATATAGTGAAAGTAAGTGCCTTCATATTCTTTGGGTATATTTGGATACAAAATGGAAGGAATTTTTTTTAATAGATTTAGTTCAAGGACAGAGTCTGCTTGACCAAACCAGGATTTCTTCAACATTGAGTAGATTTTTAAGTTAGCAAATAATCATTTAGTGAGACTTTTCAGAGTTTCTTGTTTTTATTTTGAAATTTGACATTTTTATTTTGCCATTGTATGATTTGGGGGTAAGCTAAAAGAATACCCTGATATCACATTACTATAGTTCATCAGGAGGATTAATTAAATATGTCAGCTTTCTTCACTCCAATGTCCTCCAGATGTGTGAGAGATGTTCATGTTAGTTAGAGATTTTGTTGAACTCCAAAATTTCTAAAGGCATCAAGTTAGGAAAGCTTTTTTAAGTATTAAATTGTCACTTAAACAAAAAAAAATTAAGAAAATTGGGAGGAGGAGGTAGCCCAATTGTTTCAAATAATCATAGATATCCATGAGCATTCTATTCAGAAGGCCGTGCTAACACTGATGTTGTTCCCTAGTTTGGTAATGAAATGTCTGCAAGAAAATAGCCAAGCTCAGAGAACACCAAGACCCCACATTTCAACCCTCCGCTACAAATATTCTCTTCTATCAGTATTCAAAAACCAGTAGCCAAATTATCAAGAATAATCACACCCAAGGGTACATGTTTTCTATATTGTACTCTTAGCATTTTATTTAGCTCAGGCTGATTTATTTTCACCAGTTGATGACTAAAAAAGGCATATTTGCAATCTTATTAGCCAAAAGCATAATTTTGCTCATTCATACTCTTTTCTTGTGTTTATAATAGTAAAAATTATAATCCTTTTCATATTACTGTATACAGGAATGGAATAATTCAATTTAATTATTTTTAAGCAAAAGGCATGGAAATTTCTCATGGACTAAATAATTTAGAAGTATGAAATAATTTGCAAAGTAGGAAAATGTCTTTATTATGTATTGCCTGTTACTCTAATACTTAGGAAAAAGATTCACAGCACCCTTTCCTACCTTTCCAAACCCACTGCTGGGACTAAGCTTATCAACTATAAAATTCTATAGTTCCACAGTTCAAGGTATCTTGGGTTAATTTAATTTTGCTGTGCTTGGTCCGTGACAAATTGGATCAAACTTTGTTTTCTTAAGAGTTTCTAAATCTAATTGCCTATTTAATTGAGACTTGGCTGCTTAGGGCCAATTTCTACCACTTTAACAGACTAAGATTTATCCTACCAATGGGCCATTTAGTACAAAGTACTTCCTGCAAAGTAAATGGCAAAACCCAGAGGTTTTGAAAAAGATGTAGCAGAATCGTGACATTTTTTCATTTCTTCACAACTTCTTAGTCCTTGAAGCATAAACTAATGTTCCACATGTATAAGAATAAAGCATAGGTACTAACTGCAACCCAGTTCTACTAAAACTTCATAAGCACAACTGTAAACAGAAGGCAATTTCTCCAAATTTGCTCATTATTTTCACCTGCCTCTATTGTATGTCCTACCCCTTCTTTGACTGCAACAATATATGTTAGCCTCTAAAAGTACTTTGGGGATGAATAGAAAAACAGATTCTTAACTGGTCCCTCTATTAACAGTATTGCAAAACTTGGGTATGTGATTTTGGGGAACTATATTGGAGTTCTCATTTTTATAAGCTGTTCTTTCTTTATTCCCTCAATAGAGAGAAGAATGAGTTTCCCATGGCATAGTTTAAGGGAACTAAATTTGATTGTTTTTTTGCTTTATTACTCATAATAAATACTGGCTGAATAATAGACTATGTTGAATCTTATCAGAAATCCATGGCACTGATAGACAGAATTATCTTTCCTCTTTCTTTTGTGTTCTGCCACTTTGACAAGCTCATTCTTATCAACACCAGATAGGAGGTAAATGAACTCATGCATTTAATTTTCTACTTCATAGTGTTCACTTGAAGATTATGCTTTTCAGATCTTTCTGCAGCAGAATTTTAAAAGAATATCTTTTCCAGAAACCTCTGAGGTGGCTACACATTCAGCTTTTAGCAGTTAGCAACAAGATCTAACTAACTCTTTGTTTATAAGCAGATTATAAAGAATAAGATTCTCAGAGTTCAGAACAAGTTAAGCATGGGTTTATTTATGTAATCCTTTCTTTGATTGGCAATCAGAGAGTTGTTCTTTAATTACACCCCTTAATTACAGAGCTATCTAAATTTCAGAGAGAAATAGAAGAAGGGGAAATAAGTGTCTTGTGAGAAGGGAAAGTAAGGATCTAGAATTGCTTACCAACTTTCGGCACCTCAATTGCAGAGTGTGCTCTCTCATCCATTATGCCTAGTCTATTTCTGTATAAATAGGGTAATTATTTAAATGTTACATTTATACATATGCATTAACATATGCAATTTTATGCAAATCTATTTTACATCATTTCTGTTAATGCATTTTGTCTCATGGGGTAATGCATTAATCACACAGAGAGATGACTTCTCTTTCCACACATAAGATGATATTTTAAAAAAATGTTTTGCCATTATGATAGTATAGATTCTTTTGTGTTTCATTACTAATATCAAAATATTTGTTAGGCTTAAAACAATCCAAATAACATCCCTAGCATATTTTTAAAATAATAATTCTAATTAATATGCAAAAAGATAAATATGTTTCCAAGAGAACTACTTCAGGATTTGCAGTAACTGGCTGTTTTATTGCAAAATGGAAATTTTTATTTATTTTAGCGGAAAACTTAAAGATTCAATATTACTTTTCTTATTTGAACATATACCTTCATTTCCTTAAAATGATAAGGCAAAGTTAGAATTTCTCATCACCGAAAATGTCTTGTTCTGCATTGTTTTGTTTCCTTAGAGCGTCTTGCTATTTCAGTTTGCTAATAAAAGTGTTATTGACTTTACTCATATTGCTTTATTAAGACAAGACAAATACGTTCTCTTTATCCTTCCACAGTCCTTGTGAGTCCTTTCTTTCCATTCCAGATTTGCCTATATTAATTGCCTTCAGAGGCTGGAATACTGTTAAGCTCTCAAGGCCACGAAGAGAGCAATCTGTTGAATCAATGAACAGAAAATTTAAATTGAATAGTTTGGTTATAAGAACTATCTGTTTGGGGTTTGCATGTTTGCCCTCTGCTTGTCTTCAATATTTTCTGCATGCCCCTTCATCTGAGACACTCCCATAACTGACCATCCTGTCTTTCTGCGAAGGAGAAATCTTCCTATAAGACCGCCAAAGAAAGAATGAAATTCAAGCTTTATTTCTCCTTAGAAAAATAGAATTCTTTAGTTAGAAGAATTATATGCTGTTTACATCTGGTGTATGTGTGAACGAGTGTCTTGGTCCATTTTTTCTCCACATCCCTGCATGTTTAGCTTCAACAAATAATTGACAAAGCCAGAGAATTGAAATCACAGTATCTTTTAAAAGCAGTTTTTTGCACTTCCCTCTCCTAGTTTTAATGTCTCCAACCATTCACCAAACTACAGATGTTCCAACTGTGGCTGCAACCACCATTTCAGAAACTACTGTCCCAACCACCATTACCGAAGTTGTAACCACCACCACAGAAGTTATAACCACTACCACCACAGAAGCTGTAACCACCACCACAGAAGCTGCAACCACTACAGAGCCAGCAATCATCACCACACTTGTTGCTAGTACAATAGGTATCAAGTACCGGGCTCAGCTTCTGTGTTTGCCTCTTCCGTTTATGTTGCCTATCTAAGCCCTTTCAGGGTCTTTCATGTACTTTAATCCTAATAACAGCAGCGTAGATGATTTCTAAATCATGCAGAACCAGGATTTTCCTCTAAGCATAGTCATTTTTTTCCGGCTGCATATTAATCATTGGATTATTTTTAAAGATTCACAATGATCCCAAATGCTAAAAAGAGTATTCAGAAAAGTGTTGGACCTATTTCTATAAAACTTTGTGCCTCCAGCATTACTTCTTAGTTGCCATAGACAATCTGGATTCTCCTTTTCAAAGATGTCCTTTATAGACATCACACAAACCCAGATTCTGTTCATTTGCATTCTAATAGATTATGCATAGTTCAGGGGTGGGTTCTGGCTTCTGCTACTGCCGGTTCATTCGGGGACGTGCTTCAGGCATGTGCACACTTTGGGCATGCACAGTAGTAAAAAAAATCCATCTCTGCCAAAAGAACCAGTCCCGGAGCATAGCAGGCCGAGTTACTACCTACTCGGCCGAACTGGTAGGAACCCACCTCTGGCATAGTTACAATGGGTAGAATACCAAAATGACATTTTTTATTCGCAATATAGCATATCAAAGATCATGTCGGACTGAAGTATGCCAATTATTGACATTTCTTCAAGGAACAGTTGACAACTTCAGTCAGGATGGTTTGGAGTGGATCTCTGTGCAACTATATTACTGTTTTACTGTTCCTCATTTACGAAGTGGCATTTATTTATTTATTTATTTATTTAAAAAAATTATAATGCCACCTACTCATGGCAACTCAAGGTGGCTTACAGGAGATAAAAATAATAAAATAATAACCCCTATCCTGCCACCCTGGACGATAACACATACTCATACCAGCCATTTAATGGGCTCCATCCCGCTCTGGGTTCCCCAGGCCCATGGGCAGAATTACATCTTCAGGACTTCCCAAAAGAGTGTCCATACTAGAAAGCATAGGGATCCCCTATAAAAAAGATGGACTCAAAAATCTTCTAAGTTTAGATATACAGCTTGGAGATTTTAGCTCTGATCTGTTAACATCTGGAGAATCAAAACATTTATCACAGAATCAATATCAAATTGAAATAGAACCAGAATCGACTGTAATGCCAATTTAAAACACAGTATCTTTACTGAGCAAAGTAACAAAGTCTTCCATTCTAAAGTTTTTCGAACTCATTAACAGCAGCTCTGCCTTGGATCTCCCTATGGAAGAGATGGGCTTAAGTATAAAGCAGTCAGTAGCATTCCAAGCTGTTGGCCACTTGTCTTTCTCATAAGAATTTATTGAAGGATTTTTTTTCACCACAGCCCCTGGCCAAACCTGGCCCATTTTAATGCACCTTTTCTATTGTCAATTTATTCTGCCATAGCAAACTTGGA
Source organism: Thamnophis sirtalis (assembly GCF_051295495.1). Lineage (NCBI taxonomy): Eukaryota > Metazoa > Chordata > Lepidosauria > Squamata > Natricidae > Thamnophis > Thamnophis sirtalis. Next base: position 52,353,033 of record NW_028261387.1, read on the forward strand.
CCAGATTTGTTTTGCTTTCCCATTCTAATTGATAGCCAAATTGATAACTGGACGGGCAAAGACAGGCTCAGGACTTTTTACATATTTTTTCCTAACATTCCCTTGGTTTGAGAATAAAGATTAAAATAGTTTAGCTGGGGAAAAAAACTGCAACCTCTGAGTTTAATCAGAAGACATTCCCATTTTATGCAAGAATATTCTTGTACATAGATTTTTCCCATTCAGACATGCTCTTAAGGAGGGAAAATATCATTCAATGCAGAATTAATTTCAAAGCAGATAACAATGTAATTGAATTGCTCTAAACAAAGAATGCTGCCTGTGTACAAATTCCTGACATGGACAATTAATCATGTCCAAACAATCTTTGCTTTAAAAAAAATACCTGGGATTCTTGATTAAAATGTTCTCAGTCTCGGTCCAATGGTATTATTTGACTCAGAATTGGCCAGTGCATGACCAGCAATGATGTTACAATCCTGATGAAAGTTAAAGCAAACTTTAATAATCCTGATTAAATGCTGCTTGTAATGATTGGAGTCTCATCAGAAAAAAAATGGGAATACTCACATGTATTCTAAGCCATGTTTACTTAACATAATGCCTGGTTTTCATCAATATAAAGAGTTCTTAGCTGATGCTCAAAACTATATATTATATGAATGGCCATGTGGTGGTAATGACTTGAACAAGGTAACAGTATATAGACATTTCAAAATAAAATTCTGTTGTGAACAGAAATATATCATGAAGATTAAAAAATATAGTTGACAGGAAAATGCTCTAAGTCACATTACATTGTGGCTGCATTTACTGTTTAAAAATGTGCTGCTATTAAAAAGAGAGATTGTAATAATTCACTTTATACAAAGAGCTTATAATCATATGCATATGTATCCAGAAGTAATTCAAATTGAATTCATATTTATATTAACATCATCCAGGTAAATACTGATAGAAAAGCAGCCTTAAGCAACAGCCTGTGTTTCTGAGCTAAAATTGCCAAGCCAGCTAAACTTATCATAAAATCAACAAAGAACAAAGGATTATGAATGCATCCTGTGCAGAATACTAACCAAAAAGTTTTCTCTCTAGATAGACATTAAATCAGAGAGCTGGTATATTTTAATATGCACTGAACTTTTCTTTGGTTTGATGCAGTGTTGAAGCAGAATATATTTGTGTTTCATAAATCTACTTAAAAACACTATCAGGAACTGCTACTGCCAAGCCATTAAAGTGTTCAGCATCAGCAGTCCATTTATTTGAAAAGAATTCTAGCATTCAGAGTACAAGTTAGCTTTCATTAGATGTTAGTGCTTCACTGTCAAAAGTTTCATCTAGGTTTCCAAGTACAAAAATGCTTTTAAAATAATAAAACTGCACTAAGAGTCTCAGTCTCTTGATGAGTCTTAAATCGCTAGATTGTTTGAGATCCTTCCTAAGTACCGTAGTTAAGTAAATTAAGGCTTATTTGCACAGTAGTTTCTCACATAGTTCTGTACTGTGCTTCTCAAAAAATGGGAAGTGTCTCTCACTCCCCAAAACCCAGCCATAGGACTTTTGTTTCTGAAAAAAATGCCCCAGAAATACCCTCAGCTTGAGAACTTAATTACATAAGCACATCTGTCCTATTTTGGAGTAGCTGTAGGAGCCAGCAGAAGGTAGCAAAAATAGCTTGCAAATTTAGCTTACTGTAAATCAAAAAACAGTGGATTCCTAAAATATGGGTCATTGGGACATGCACAGTATTTGGTTTTATTGCGTTCTTAGGGCAGACAAAAAAAAGAGGCAAATCTGGAGGCAAAGATATAAGACTGAAATTGAAAATGGAATTGCACAAAGCAAACTCCTATGAAAGTTAGAAAGATCCCTGGTAGCAGGGGTGAATAATATTATCTGCATTACACTGTAAGGAAGAGGGGACCTATTATTGGTGTTCTGTACTAGTAATGATGTATACAGATCAAAGCATGTTCTTTCATGATGTGACTTTGTTACTTTAATGAAACACCATTTCCAAACTACTAGTCTGTAGGCAATAGACTAAGAGTCAAAGAAGTGATGGACAATTTTTTTTTCACGTTACCTATGTGAGAAATTGCTAATGAATCCAGAACCTTCACTTAAATTGGAACACATTGTTTCTACATTATCTAGTTTACTAACTTCTGTTCTAACCTGTTCACCAGCTGATGTTGGAAAGCTGCCGCCCATCTGGAATGTAAAAATTTCATCTAACAATAACTGGGCAAATATCACCTGGAACCACGCATTTGATGCTGACACTGAATTTGTGGTTGAGTATAGCAACAGTAAGCACCGGGGTCATGGGAATGTTGCAGAGTACTTAATGCGCTGTAGGTCTTGTTTTCTCTTAGACTTTTATTTCAATTTTTACAATTCTGTATTTGTTGATGATGTTAGGCTCACCACATTGTGGTGGTGGTTCAAAAAAAGTTCTCCATAGAATTCATTGACTATATAACCCTAATAACTGCAGCTAATATGACTGACTATAAAATATTTGATATAATGTTGAAGACATTTGTGCACAGTTTGAAATATATCTGTGCATACCATTCAGATGATTACTACAGGGCCAAAGGAAAGGCTGTCTTCCTTTCTCTGGAATACTTTTTCATTTGTACTGCAGTTATAAATATATTTATGGAGCTTTGCTGCTCAGGAACACTTTAAGAATTGCAGTCATAATGATGGTTTACATTTATACAGATATCTAATCCAGTCTTTATAAGCCCATGTTTTACATGGATTTAAGTACTTAAAGATCCATGTCGGACTATTTGGTCATGGATTTCATATTCTAATTCCTCTATATGGTTTTAATAAGACTAGATATATTATGTTTCCCCTTAACCTTTCCAAAACTGTAGATAAATTTAAAAACAACACATCAAGCCGCTATGAAAGTATTTTCAGAGAAAGGTTTGTGAATATTATTTAATACTTGGAAGTGCCAGACAATTGTGGCAATTCCTTCCTATCCAAATTAGAATTTCTCAGAATCTGTGAAAATAGGGTCCTTTTTACAGATAGAGGTTTTGGTTTTGTTTCATTTTAGTTTGAAACAAAATAATTTTCTGGATTTGGTTGCAATCACAGAACCATTTGTGTAAGAATCTTTCATCTAATTGTATCTGATTGATGCTGAAGCTGGTACTTAGATTAGTGAAATGGTGTCTAGAAAATTGATTCTGCCAGTGGTGTAAGCTGGTTTATAAAACACTTGTAAACAAACTCTGAAACTTTGAATTGGGTGAGGTCTCAAACTCTGGATGTTCATCTTACTTAAATACGTTATCCAGCCAGGAAATATCATCATAGCCCAACTTGATGCTTGACCACACAATAATCTCTTCTTTTCTTTTTAGCTACCTTTGATATGAGATTTCTATTTCCCAGGTAACAAATCAGTGAAATCTTCCCCTGCTAAAGGTTTTCTGGAGCTGAGTGATCTGATTCCTGGTGAGAAGTATATAGTACGGGTTTTTCTCAAAGGCAATGAGTCTGTCTTCTCAAGTGAAACCTTTCACACAAGTCCAGGTGAGATGAATCTCAGTCTCCATGTCCTGCATTTGAGGATGCATCTCATTCCGAGCTTACTGCTTTTCTGTGCTGCTTCTTCAGATGGAAGGATGAAGGCATGCATGAAGAAACATATCCATTCTTTCATCAATGTCAAGCACTCTGACCTTATTATACAATTATCAAAATATATCACTTTTAACCAGAATCTTAAGATTATTCTCTGCTTGCTTTTAAACTATTTATAGGGTTTTTAAAAATGAAACAAATTCATTTTCCAAGAAATCTTATAACAAGGACAGAGACCTGTAATACTTAGACCTAAAGAATAAATTATGTTCCTAAGGAGCAAGGTATCTATTGCTACTGGCCTGTTTATGTTTATGCTTGAATGAGCGTGCGCTGTCCATTGTCGTCATGCATGTGCTTATACAACTATTGGCAGTTATGTTCCAGAATATTTATTTTAAAAAAGGATTCTGTTGGCTATTACAAAATGAAGGGTCGGAGAGCCCCAGAAATATGTTGCATGTTCATGCTTACACATGGTCATAAATTGTCATCGAAGAACTAGCAATTTACATTTGCTGAATATTGCCTTGTATCACCTGTTCATATCACTAAACTCTTTGTAGGATTGCTTTCACGTTGTTCCCATCTTCTAAAATTGTTGTGTGTTTTCTCATTGTTAGAGAGTATATAGACATATCATTACAACATATTTTGTGTTGTATTTTCTATTTCCTTATATGCTTCAGTTCTTGTCTGAATTGTATAAGGTGGGAAGGGATTAACAATGCAATGCTATCTATGCAATATGAGATGACAGAATTGTTTTGTGGCTTCTCCGAGCTATTTTGCTGTTAGTCAAAGTTTCTACTTTGCATTTAACTATACCAAAAATGCAGGAAAAGTAATAATTATAACTGTATTTGGGAAATAGAAGCTGGTTGATCTTAAACTGTGCTTTTGAGTAATACAACTACAATCAACAAAACTTAAGTTCTTCTGTAGATGGTTCCTAATGCTATCTTTTTTAAAAATAATTTTATTAAAGAGTACAAATATATCAATGAAAACTAATAGAAACTTTAAAAAATAAGAACAAAGGGTATAAAGTTCAGGGGAAAAGAAAAAATATATAAATAACTTTCCTCTTGTCACACCAGGTATAAAAGCTTGTTTTGACAATTCATCATCTTCTCTTGAAAAATAAGACATCCCTTCATCCTGTATCTCATCTCTTTGTTTATAAACAACTCTTAAAACCTTGTCATTGTATCATTATCAGCAAAAGTCCATTAAGGGATACCAGAAATAACAACACAACTATTTTAAATTCAATCTCAGAACCTATTTCATGATATTGTTTTCTACATCTCATCCTTTATTTATTTTAAAAAATTCCCCAAACCTCATAATTAAATCATAGTTAATCAAAATTCATTAAAGATTACCAACAAAAAACACATTAGTCAAATAGAATTAAAATATAAAATAAACTATTTTTCCTGTATCTCATCTCTTCTAGAAACAAGACCTTAAAACATTGTCATTCAGTCCTAATCAGTAAAAATTCAATAATGGTAGTCACAGATAAGAAGATATATATTTTACCTTGATTAAATAAACCAATGTTGCATTTATCTTTATTTTAGGTATACATACACACATACACACAAACACACACACACACACACACACACATATATATACATACATATACATATATACACATATTCATATATACATATAAATGTATTTTGTATATATACTCTGTAATTTTAATTTTAGTCCCATCAAATAATGTTCTAGAACTTGATTTCCTATTTATTTTCTTTGTCTCTTCTAAAAAAAATTGAGAAGTTTAATGGATCTCTTTCTTAAAACTTGATTTCTTTTCATTTTTGTTTGTCTCTTGTCACAAATTCCTTCAAATTTTTATTAGGGCTCTTTTGTACATCTAGTATATCCAAATCTACATTTAAATCTGTTTAAGACATATCTAATAGAACTCCTATTACATCACATCATTTATATTCCTTTTATCAATGGTAGCAGATATCTTTAAAATTAATTTCTGAGTCCATTGTTCCCAAATATCATTAAATGCATTTGGGGTTGAAATATTTTGCTCCACTATTGGCAAGTAATTTGTTTCTCCTTTAAATGCAATCTTTAGTGTCTTCTGAATCCCTCTAGTGTCTAAACATTCATGTCTTATCTTGTTATGCTTCTATTTTCAGAATTTAAAAACATCAGTTTTCCACAGAAAGGATTCATAGAATTAATTTTAAAGTCCCATTTCACATCTATCTGGACCCTTAGTTCATTTAAATGTTTCCAAACCAATACTCTAATCTTTTGCTCTTTACTCCAAAAAGTTTTTTTTTCCGAATCTTTAACTTGGTACTTATAAATCTTTTCAGTACAGATTGAGGGAGATTCACCCTGTGAATATCATAATTTCAAGAGTTCTCAATATATTAAAAACTGGCGCTCGAGGGGAGTAATTAAGAGATGAGGATTGAACAAACATAAAGTCCTTGGACCTACCTTATGCTTGTGAGCCTCCTGAAATCCCTTGGCTTTCAGTTGCATCACACCTAAGCAACTCCAGAAACATTGGTTTCTACCATCTATGTATGAGTTGTAGATGTTGAGAATACATATGGGAAATCTCATAATCTCTCCTTCTCCAGAGACATCTCAGTAACTAGGATCCAGCATCCAGATGCTAATTCAGCCATAATGTTGTTTCCCCTGTTCAAGGACATCCATTCACCATTTCTTCTCTGGAAGTGATTCTAACATTATCAATCAAACGTTATGCTTCATTTTTCCAGTCTTTCTTTTCTATACAGATTTGTTCTGTATACAATACAAGAAGCAATTGAAATATAGAAGGATTAGAAATTGTAGAATTATAGAGTTGGAAGGATCCGTTCTGCTGTTGAATCCAACCTCATGCTTATAGGGTTTAAAACAAGCTTAAACAAGACTTCTACCTGACTAGCTCCAATACAATGTGAAAAATTATTTTTGTACTTTTATTAATTCCTTAGTAGAATTTTGAACTGTAAGTCTCATCATGGTATAGAAATATCATAGAAAGGAGACTCCGTAATTCCCAAGGATTATAGCATACACAGCATAAATGTGAAAAGCCAAAATACTGGGTGCTGCAGTGTTGCTTTCAAGAATCAGATTTTGGAAAGGCAAACCTACCTCTCACTTGTGGATAAATCTCTGCCTACCTGCCTGCTTGTCTTTCCTTTTTAGGGGGAAAGGGAAAATATTCATTTTAAGGGTCATAAAGAGGTAGCTTAAACTTTGGAATTTAGCCCCTTTTTTTATAATACCACTTGGATACTATCTGCATTAAAAAAATATCAGAGCTTGCCAGAACAAAATAAAAGACTTTGAATTCTTCATTATGCAGTGATGGATATCCAGGATTTAATCCTCTGATGTTTTGCAAATGACTTCTGAATCACTTGGTTTTAGTGCCCTCCTGTCTTTTTCCTTGCTTTCTGGTAAAATGCATCTGATATGAGTACAGCCGGTCCCTGTCATGCATCCTTCACACCTGCGACAAGAAAGCACTGCTCATTTTTCTTTTCTTTTTTAAAATCTCATCCATAATGTACACTCTTTTCTTTGCGAGCAGTACCAATGCACTGGAGTCAGAAATAAATGGAAGTAGAATAACTCAGTGTTACATAAATATAGCTGGAAATGGCAATAACACAGTCTTCTCTGATTTATAAATATAATGATAAAGATATAAAAAGACATAGGGTTTTGACAATGTCTTAATAACCTATATTATATATGGTACAAAGAATGATTGATTGTGTTGCTGTATTGGCTTCATATGTTTTTTTTCTTTTAAAATCTATGTTGTAGTAGGAAGAATATATTTAAATTTATACTCCTTCAGAACTAGCATGATACTATTTTCAGAATTATATCATAGATTGCTGTTTTATACGACACGTAGATCTATTGCTAGCTAACCTCAGATTATTTGTTATGCATTTAATTTTGGATTGAGGCTTTCAAAACTGCAGGAGGGATTGAAAAGTGGATTGTAAACTCCAGTGACCCAAAGTGACTTGAATGTCTCATACTAAAATTGTTGAAACTTATAGTTTTGCAATGGGCAATTTCCTCTCAGTATATTTGGAGCCCAGGATATTGCTTTGATCATATTTTTGAAAAGAAAGAAATGAAAATGTTTTGTTTGCTCAGATGAAGACAATGTGAGCTTAGAATTTTTCCGCCAGTCTTAATTTTTATTCTGGTGGGATATAATTCTGGTCATGGCCCCTAAAAACATCTATGTGTTAGCTAAGATGTTCATGCTGTTATTTCTTAACAGTTTTTGAAAATACATTCAATCATGTCAATACATAGATATTAAGTCAAGAGTAATAATATTGTGTACAGGATTAGGAGAAGAGGTTGAAGCATGATACCATTTTCTGATAGTAATATAGAATTTCCTTCCTTCCTTCCTTCCTTCCTTCCTTCCTTCCTTCCTTCCTTAATTCATTCATTCATTCATTCATTCATTCATTCATTCATTCATTCATTCCATCTCACCTAAAAGTGACTCTAGGCATCTTACAATCAAACACTAATATAATATATTAAAACTTCAAAACAATAAATAGTAACATTAAATTTGATTCAAAATTGTCAAAGGTGGGAACCAAGGGGGCAAAATGCCCGCAGGGAAGAATACCCACCCCCACTAGGGCCCCAGGCCAGGTCTTCAGAACTTTTTGGAAGGTCAAAAGGGTGAGTGTGTTCCAGAAGGTAGGAGTCATGGCACATAAGGCTCTTCTGGACCCTGCCAATCAGAATTACTTGACCAAAGAGGTCCATTGCAGGTCCTTTTATTGGCATTGGTGGGACGGGTCAATCCCACTGAGGTGGCACAGTTCCTCAGATAACCTGGACACATGCCATGACCTTCAGTCAATTTAGGTGCAGCTCATTCTAAAGTTTACTTTGTAGCAGTGTTGTCAATCTTACTTCACTACACAGGACCACTAAGCAGTGATTTTCTTACTTGTAGGATATCTCTCTTACATTGGGACTACTTATGATTTCAGAGAAGAATTAATGGCTGCTCTGATTTTAGGACTCTTTAAATAATATTCATTCATTCCTGATAGGAATAAATTACTATACTTACTATATTTTGATTATAAAGTATTTGTTCTGTTTAATTGGTCCTATCTAACTGATCCTTTCTTCCCATTGTACTACAAATACAGACTGTGTTGCACTGTGTGTGGCTTTGTTTTGATCTATATCACAATATTACTCTAAAAATAAAGGTTTTTTTTCCTTCATCTCTGCCCAAAAAACAGCTAAAGCAAGCTGTTCTGAAGATAGGATTGGTGAGAATCACAAGGCTGGTCAATCAATAAATCATAGTGAAATAGAACAGCTGCACTGTGCAGGGTTTTGTGAATATGCTGAGAGAAATATTTCATTGTTGCAACAGCACTTTTTCTTTTTTGCTTTATCTGGTTCTTTGGCTTATCTGAACTGTTAACCTTGAGTCTCTTAAGATTAATTATTTCACTTGAAAGCTTTTCTATACTTGCATCATTAACAAAATCAACTTTGATTCCCAAACCTTTAGAATGATTTTGTATTCCCTTCCTCCCCATTCTGAAGATTCAGTTAGCCTAATGCAAGCCTCAGATCCAGGCGATTAATAACATACTCCTTCCATTAGATGAATTGCATCAGTTCAAAGTTCCCTTTGTCCCATATTGTTACAGCTTTTAACAGGAAATGGTTCTGTACAGTATATTCACTGCCAGTAGAACCACTGAAAATGTCAAAAATTAAAGGCCAGGAGATGCCCCTGACATTTGGGGGGGGGGGGTGATTTGATGGGAAAGCATCCTGTAGTAAACTAGATACAGATTTTTTTTCATTTCTGTTTCATTGACAACAGAACATTAGTTTCTTCTTTTATATCAAATGAGGCAATAATTTATCCTGCCTGCTCAGATGTTGTATCCACACAGCAGCCTTCTTATCACAACTGAGCAGTCTCTTAATCACAGTGACCAGAAATGGAATTTAGGGCTTTTGAAAGCAAAGAACACAGTATACACACCTGTAGCCAATTTATGGAGTAGGAGGCAGGAGAAAGTATAGGGAGTGGACAAAATGTATATATCCCACTACCCATTTGAAGTGTGAAATATTAAGGATGGACGTTTTTGCAGTTGAGAGCTTGATAATAACTGAGATCATTAAGGCAGGCTGGAAACATGGACAGATCTAGAGCTTAGAATTAGATACTTATTCTCCTCATCTAGGCCTGTAAAATTAATATCTTGAATTAGATAAAGCTGGAGATAATAAGCTGAAACAAGGACGAACCACTTTGCTGACCAGTCAGGGGTACACATACAGTAGTCTTTTTTTTTTCAAGTAATATAAGATGAAAATAATACATTTTCCCCTATTTTTAAAGTTTTTACTTACCTAAGCCATTATAATGTTAACAATGTCCAGTAGCCTAATTACTAAACTGAGTACAGTAGTAATTGTGCTACTGGACATTGTTAACATTATGATGGCTTAGGTAAGTTAAATCTTTAAAAATAGGGGAAAATATCAATGTTAAATATTATTTTTAGAACTTTAATAAACTTAAGGTTCCTTGAATTGTACAATTGAAGCTAAGCATGGCATTCATAGACAAATGCAAAATGCATTAACTTATTTTATTATATTAAAAGGGTTTCCATTTTCTAATGCTTTATACTAAGGTCTTCACTGTACTGTTAATTATTATTGTTTATAAATGTTTTAAAAAGGAAAAGGAAAAAAGCTGCTTGGACAGTAGATAAGTGTTTGAGTTTTGATTCCCCCTTCTTTATATACCAGCTGATTTGCAGAATTTATAAACCTTTAGACCCTCTTAGAATCCATAGTGTTAGTGTTTGTATTTGCTTTGCTGCTTCTTCATCATGTATATGGAAACCATTCTTGATTTAATTTGGTTAAACTTCTGTTGCAAATATATGCTGTTTGTTTTGTCGTCATCTCATATTGTTGAAGTTTAAGATCCCAATTGAATATAATTTAGGTTTTTTTCCCAATATTGAGTTATTCTTGCTGCTGTGGACATATAGTTCAATAAATTTTGTTTCTTGTTAATATATTCTGAAATTATACCGACATAAAACATTGGTTTAATTTAAAATTTAATTTAAAATTAATTTAATTTAATAATCTCTATATGGAACTATGTACTGGTATATCTTTCCAATAATTTTGAGAGTTTTTTTACATGTCCAGAAGTGAATAAATTGTTCTTATTCCTGGCCTAACCAGAAGTCTCATTTCCATCTAATTGGGGAGGTCTAAGACTGTTAAGATTGACTAACAATATCCTTTGACAGCTGCTAGAATCGTAACTGTCCAACCAGGTTCACCCAATAGCAACATTACCTACTTTGGCTTTCTCTATTGCTATATAAACCAAAGAAAACCCATCATATTTTGGAGAACTATCTCACCTGTTAAACCTAGAATACCTATTATATCATGTTTAGTTTAAAAGGTTATTAAAATAACTATTTTTCTAGTTTGAAACTTCAGAGACTGGACACATATTTATTATGTATACTACCGGTCATAGTATGTTATGATGATTGTGGTGGTTTTCCAGCATTGAAGAAAATCTGAAGATGATTTTATGTGAAGATAGGAAATCATATAACATGTACACGGCATATGTGGATTGAGTTAAAAGCAAGTGGCCTCTGGGATATTTGCATTCCTCCTGTAATCAAACTCTTATTGTTAGCAAGTAGTACAGAACTTAGCACTTAAAGTAAGTAAGCCCAGAGAGAGTGTAAAAAGGTCTGCTAGCTATCTATGTAGACTTCATTACAATATTGGCAGGACTTCAGTTCTGTATGGCTTCAATAATCTTCCATTAGTGCTATTTGTGATATTTTTAATTTATTGTAGATATCTTGAAAGCTGCTTATATGTGTTACTTCCTACTGGTATTCTGATAAAGCCATTAGGTTCTGGACTAATAGCACAATTCTAGTTTAATTCATGAGGAAGAAAAATACTCATTGATTTTCATGTCATGAATTCAACCATTAAGGCTTTTCACAATTTGTTCCAAGTGAGTCATCCCTGCGGTAATGCTTTCATACAACCTTGATGAGTGGTGCTTTTTCATGAAGCTTGAAAATGCACTATTTTGTTTTAAAGTGCTCTTTATTTTAGAAATCTCACGTTGTCTTTGCCCAAGGAAATCAAGTGCTACAGAAAGTAGGAATTGATAGTTCCCATTCATACAGTATATAAGACTGTACTTAATTATTCCTGTTATTTAGTATTTAACAGACTACTTAGAAAATTCATTGTGGATAGTATTTCATTAAGTGGATTTATGACTTCAATTTTTCAATCCACAAATAAGCTCAAATTACTTGTTATCAGCTTTTTTTGCACCACACTGAAAATATCTATAAGGAATATCATAGATTAGTAAAAGTTTACTCTGCAGAATAGCTGATTATAGGGAAGTACAAACAATTTCATTTTATCAAATCCTTGACCCCTTAGCTAATCTGCCAGGATAAAAATCCTCACACATATGCTCCACCTGGAGGAACAAAAGTAGCCCCCCTCATTTTTTCAGCACATGCTCTATTCAATTAGTTCTCAGGTTGCTGGGGATGCTGCCACAGCCATAATTTTGGGGACTGATCCAACTTCAAATGGTCACTGAACTAATTGCCATAATTTGAAGACTCACCTATATAAGATTGCACAAGTTTGTTTCTGAAATGATGCAAAGCCATTATCTAAAGGGACCCCTATTTTGCTCCAAATTTCTGTCCTGAATCTTTGCTCCATTCATATTGTAATCTAACTAAATTCTACCATTTCGGTTCAAATTAAAGGATTTTCCTCCTTGTAACATCTTGGAAAATATTTTGAGTTGGATACAGAGCAATTTGTAATGTAGCTATTTTAAGAATAATGAGATAAATGATAACTAATTCTCATGTACTGTACATCAAGATACTGGTTATGTTAAAGGCATATGGCTATGTTAAAAACAAATGGCTATGTTAAAGGCATGAATATACTTTGGAAATTATATTAGCTTTGATCTCAAAAAGCTCAGATGAATGTAAAAATAAGTGACTTCAGAGGGGGAGAAATTAAAATAAGTGCATGATGACATTGTCATGCAACTACCACAGTTTCCATGCTCATATCAGAGTATGTTTGACACAAGTATGTAAATGCTGCATTCCCATTGTAATAACATCTTCATTTGTTACCACTGATTGTAAAGATTGTAGAATTGTGTAACTTCTCAAGGTGACAAACCATAATGCAGTGGTATGCTTATTCCCTTTTAATATAAATGGAATAGTAATATAAAATAGTATTAGTGAAATAATTCAGCAGTGGGTGATCAGCATCCCGTAGTACCTCTGGCAAGTCCTGTTATCGTGACGGCTTTCTCATAGCAATGGAGTGGTGCCAGTCACTTCTGTACTAGTGGGAATTGGCAGTCCTGTACAGATTGCTTACCCCCGGCCATTACACTGATACATTGGGTCTGGGAAGTCAATAAGAGCTACAGAGAAAAATGAATCACATGCAATTGCCTCACAAGGGAACATTGGTTTATCTTAGACTTCTATTCCCCGTGGTTTCAATGCCCTCTTTTAAAACATTGATTTTTCTCTTCCAATAATATACCAGTCATTATATTGGAATGGAGTGGGCAGAGCAAATGGAACAGTAGTAGAAAAAGAGGTAGAATCTTCCACTACTGTCAGGAATTATTCTGCAGGGATAAATCTTTCTAGAGTTTCACCCATATTTTTGAATTTCTGTAACATTGTGGTGGCAATTGAATCTTAATGATTTGATATTAAACTTGACCAAAATTGCAAAATGAAAGAGCACAATCTGGTTATTCAAGTGCTACAAGGGATTTCTTCTGATTCTGATCCCACTTAACAATATTCATTGAACTGAATGATGTGTTGGAATGATTTTTTATTATTATTTTTAAAAATAAAAATAATTTTATTATTATTTATTTTATCTATGTACTGGATAAAACTAAACCTTCTTGTGGAGAACTTCATAGCCTCTTTTGAGGTATCAAAGACATTTTCCTTTACTGTAAAGAGAGATCAATTCTGTTATCTGGCTGTTTTAGGTTTGTTTTTTTCTTGCTTCCTCTTTATATATCCTTCCTTGGTTGGCCAAGTTTGTACATGTTCCTCTTCCCAATTTTTCATCATTGTTGAAATGAATATAGACTATGGTTGATAGACATTAGCTGGTGGTACAATGACCTACAGAATAAAATCTTGTGCACATAGATATACACATGCCGATCACGCAAACTGGAGGAACGTGGTTATTGAGGACATCAATCCTACAATATGAACATTGGGAATCAATGACACTGGATCAAATAACTCTGGTTTGGTAATTTATCACTACAATGTGGATTGGTTCTATTCTATTAATTATTCTTCTTTCAACTCCTTCAAATAGCCTATACTAAGAATCAAGGGGACATTGCAACTCAGGGCTGGTTTATTGGATTGATGTGTGCCATCGCTCTCCTGGTCCTGATTTTGCTGATAGTTTGCTTTATTAAGAGGAGCAGAGGAGGAAAATATCCAGGTAAGAGAAATAGCTGTCATTGATATAATGCTCTTTGTTTGATTTATTTCAAAATATATAATTCAGAATCTAATTAATTTTTTTAATATGAAAGCACTAGAAAGATTTATTCCCAGAACCACTGAACAACTGGGACACTAAAAAAGAATTTATGTTATCAAAACAGGGTAAAAGGGATTTCTTGCTAGATAGGGATGCTTTGTTTCATTATTTACATTAAGATTTGATTGAATTTATGACGGTTATAAAACTCTTAGCTTATTTTCTGAGAAAGTATTATTATCATGTTCCCCCTTTTGGGAAAGGAATCCTTCCTTTTCATCTCTGTCTTTGAGTTGAATTAATCATTTTAACTACTCTTTTCATTCTTTTATATTTGGTATCAACCTTTGGCACCTTAAGTAGGTAGCTTTCTTGCTTTTCATTTCTTTTTTTATTTAAAAATCATTTTTAAGGCTTACCAAGTCGTAATAATTCTGGATGGCATATAAATTAAAAATACATCCAATACAATAAGCAAGACAAACATAGGAATGGACAATATATTCAGACAAAAAGCACAGATCCCTTAAGCATATATATCCCCCTAATCTATTACCTAGGGCAGTGATGGCGATCCTTTCTGGCATCTTTGCCCAAACCGGAACCCGTGTGTACACACGTTCATGTGTGTACACTGGGGCACCGGAAACCCAAAGACCAGCTGGCCGGTGCATGCATGCCTGTTTTTGGCCATTTTCCAGCTGTTTGCCAGTGCTCCATCCCCTGCAAAGACCAGCTGGCCAGCCCTCATGTGTACACTGGAAACAGAAGAGCAGCTGGCAATGGCACATGTGCCCACAGAGAGGGCTCTGCATGCCATCTCTGGCACATGTGCCATAAGTTTGCCATCATGGACCTAGGGAAAGAAACAGATCTTCAGTACCCATTTTAAAAACAGTAGGGTAGGGCTAGGACTAGCAAACTTCCAGGGTGATATTATTGGAAAGCATGGGCTCTGCAATGGAGGGGGATTGCCTTCTAGGTCACATCAGATAATTTAATAATGGAACCTGGGACTTGTTTCCCCGTTGGACAAACAATGAGAGATAGGTGGTCCATCAGATAGTCCACCCCTTTACCATGAAGGGCTTCCTAGGTCACAACCAGCATCTTGACTTGTATCCAAAAATCATTGCAACTTTCACAACAGAGGTATTACATGGAAGAACGGAGATAAACCCATAACTGCTTGAGTTGCACCATTCTGGACCAAAAATAGCCTTTAGATAGTACACTGCAGTATAGTCAGAATACACATTGAAATAATACTTAAATACAATGTTAAAATAATACTAAATAAAAATACATTTATATGCGAAAAGGTCTTAATGGTATAAATCTCCCTACATTAATTTAGATAATGTGTTATAGTTGTATGAAGATTGCCATATTCTCTAGAAAGTTCTTGAATTTTGAAGTATTTTCTGAAAGTTGAATAAGATTGTTATGATGTGAAAATTGCATAGCATTCATTGTTCAATAACATTCTACTGTACACATAAAACATCACTACTCATCTGGAAAGATATGTATGTACGTACGTACAAAATATGCAGATTGGATCAATGCTTTTGAGTGTTTAATTGTTTACATATATCTTCCCAGTGCGAGCAAATAAAGATGTGCCCCTCGATCCTGATGATCAGAAGGTAGATAATGGATCGTTCGATTACAGGTATGATTCTCACTCAAGGCATTTGCTATCTGCTTGCCATTCCAAGTAACTCCTTTCTCATTTCATTTTCATGAATTTACATTTTACTCCTCTTTATCCTTCCAGTGTTACTTAAACTCTCTACCAAAAGAAGCACCAATCTATGCATTTAAAAAATATAAAAATGAAATCAGCATTTTTAAAGTTCATTCATTGAAGGCTATGAGTGAAAGATATGTAGGCATACATATAAACACATGGCTATACATAGAGACATATCTCTGCACATCAGAACCATCCTCATGAAGGATGGAATTCCTCTAGACTGAGTCATCCAAACATACATGAAACATAATCTTTCATTGTCTGATGCAATAGTGTAGTTCCAATAATTTTGTATCGTCTGATTTATCTATACAAGTAGATCAGTTCCAATTCGTTTTGAAATCTGAAAGAATAACACAGTGTTCTTCATGAGAATTTAATCATTTTTGAATGTTGAATGATGAGCTCTCTTGAGTGGGGATCATTATATCAGATAAGAAAGGTAGGCACTGTGGGAGAGCTAGCAATTTCCAGAATTGTCTTTGGTCTAGTGCAAAAACAAGACATGAGAAAAAAAACATATGCTTCCTCCTGTTAGTGCACCCCCAGAAATGGGAAGAATAAACAGTGAATAAGTTATTTCTTAGGAAGAATAAGCCTACATTTCTAAAAAATCAACAAGGAGCTTCATATTTCTGATTTACCGAAGGATATGTTGATAGCCTCTATGAACCTACTAAATTTTTCTGACAATTACAGTGTTATAACTTCCAACACCATCACTACTTCATGTAAATCAAAGGCATCTTTTTAAGGACCACCATCACTACTTCATGTAAATCAAAGGCATCTTTTTAAGGACCACAGCCACTTTTTCTCTTGATTTTTCAAAGCAAAAGTATGTTCTTTGGCTGTTCACAGATGGGTCCTGCATTCAAGGTTTACATTTGTTTCACCTTTACTTCCAAGGAACTGAAACAGGTAACACTGCTACCCCTTGCTAAATTAACCGTATGTTGTGAGCCTGTGTAACTTGGCGCGTCAGTCCCTTGCTTGCTATTAAAACAAACAAGCAAACAAAAAGAAATGTCCAGCTATTCTAAAACTGTAGGATGATTTATTCAAAACACAATTGCTCTCCTTCCAAATTCAGTACTTTTATTTTACAGCTAACAAGAATAAAAGTGATAAAAAGGCTTAATTAAAATTGTAGTGCAAGGTCTGGTGTTATGCATATAAGAGCCATGGTTGCACAGTGGTTAGAATGCAGTACTGCAGGCTAACTCACTGCTTACTCCAGGAGTTTGATTCTGACCTGCTCAAGGTTGACTTAGCCTTCCATTCTTCCAAGGTCAGCAAAATGAGGACCCAGATTGTTGGGGGCAATAGGATGACTCTACAAACCACTTAGAGCGGGGTGTAAAGCACTGTGAAATGGTATAAAAGTCTAAGTGCTATTGCTATATGAAGCTGTTTGGAGGATTGACTATAGGACTTTGAAAAAAAGAGCAATGTGTAAATCTTGTAGCGCCAAATCACATTAATTAAACTGCTTGGTTAATTTGATAGCAGAGGTGGGTTCCTACCAGTTCGTACAGGTTCAGCAGAACCAGCAGAAACCCAGGCTGGCCATACCCCCGAACCGGTAACCTGGTCGCCATCGCCGCCACCATCTCTTTTGGGAGTTCTGCATATGCGCAGAACAATTTCCATTGAACTGCGCATGCACGCACAGTGCATATCCAGCGCAAACTGACAGTAACGCCGGCTAGAACCCACCCCTGTTTGATAGCTATGTGTTTTAAGCATCAGAGTTGCTCTAATAATAGCCATTCCAAACTTGTTCCCTTCCAGAGTTGTTTTTAAACATTGAGGTCACAATTAAAAAAAAATTAATTATGATTCAGAATTCTTCAAGCTACTCAAAGCAAAATAAAGAGTAATTTGGGTTCATTTAGTAGATTGAATAAATGAGTTTCTTGGGAAATACCATATACCATTTATGAATTATCAAGACTGAAGTATACTCAAGTATTTTTAGTTACCTTGAAAAACACTATCTTGACTCTTGAGATGTGAACAAATGAAAGTTGCAAAGATAATGTATATTATTGCAAAGAACACATTAGGATGAAGAGTGGGTAAAGATACCACTTATCAAAAATGCTGACCCTGGGACGAATCCTCATTTTTGAAGACGTATTTAGCACTGTGAATACTGTTTCATGCTCCTCAATCTCAATTGCTGATAGGAAATCTTTGTAGTTATGATTTGCTTGTTTTTTAATTGTTTTATTTTTAATATTTATTAGGATGTTTTTAACTCTTTATATCATGCAAATCACCAACAGCTGATTGGGTTACAACATGATATTAATGGAATCATTAAGTAAAATTTCTACATTAATATGAATAGCACCTATTGTTTCTTTTTTTTTTACTGTGGGAAAAAAGCCTAGAGCTGAATATGGTTGTGTTATTCTGCTGATGGAAATATACCTACATATAAAACCTACATTTTCCCTATATATATCCCAAATCTACTACAGGGCAGTCAAAGGATTCCTGGTATCAGAATTGCACGGGACAAAATATGAGAGTAAAGGAAGGTCCCATTTCACCAGCAGAAGTGCTCTCACTTAACAATCTCCTTTGGAAAACATAGTTAAACCTGCAAGCAATGTTATCTCGCTTCTTTTTTTTAAAAAAAAGTACAATTGAAGCATTCTTGAAAAATATGCATGTGGATAAAGTAGAACATTATAGCTCCAAAAGTGCTTTTTCAAGAGGCAACTGGACTTCCTTGTTTTTTCTTTGAAGATGTTTTGCTTCTCATCCAAGAAGCTTCTTCAGCTCTGACTGGATGGTGTGGAATGGAAGGATTTATATACCTTGAAGACAGCTGGTCATTTACATTCTTTTTAGAGAGTCATTGAGGCCACTTGGATTTTTGTCTGTGCACATCTCCACAACATCTCCACAAGTCTTTCAGCAGTTCTAAAGAGGCTCCACACTCATTTGCACTACTCAGATAATCCTGAGCACACAGACAAAAATGCAAATGGCCTCAATGACTCTCTAAAACAGGGATGTCAAATTCATGGCGTCACAAGATGTATCTCAACCTTTTTTCCCTAAACCGGGCATGGGCATGGCAAGTGCATGACGCATACGGCCTGCGGGCCAGGTGTTTGACACCCCTGATCTGTCTGATCATTTACAAAGAATGTAAATGACCAGCTGTCTGCAAGGAATATAAATCCTTCCACTCAACACCATCCAGTCAGAGTTGAAGAAGCTTCTTGGATGAGAAGCAAAATGTCTTCAAAGAAAAAACAAGGAAGTTCAGTTGCCTCTTGAAAAATCATTTTTGGGACAACCATGACCTGGATGACTGAGAATCTTCATAGACATTTAGAACATTGGAGCTTCATTTTATATCAGAATAAATCTTGGGTCACTGACATTGAACCAATTCCCAACATCTAGAACTGCCTGTGTTGACTGATTACTAAAGTATTATTATGATTGTTTTTGTTTGTCCTGATTATTAGGAAACTATCTTTAACAGTAAAATATGGGCCGAGTTGAATATTCATCTATAGCAGCGAACTGGCTGAATCATTTTATTTTACAAATATTAGTTTTTTATTTGTGCAAGAGACAAAAGCTATGATTTAAAATATTATACTTTCTTCCACTGGAGCCCTAGAAAGAAGGCTTTTTGTTATTTTTTTCCCCACAAACCATGGCTGCACAACTTAATGCAGGATGTTAAAGAACTGACAAATCACATAAGAAGTCAGAATAAAAGAGAAAATGATTAGCTGACAGAGAAATGTGACTAATTAAGATTCATAGTCATTGAGATGTGACAGATAGCTTTTGAAAGTGAACAGGATATAAACTGGCATGTTTTCTTTATTTGTTCTCTTCCTAATTCACTGAAATATGCCTGACACACTCTGATCATGTCCTTCAGAGCTGTAAAAGCTTATGCATAGAGCATGCCAATGGCCACGGGCTATAATTAAGAGATATACTGTCATTTCTTTCTACTCTGCTGCCAGACTTATAGTCTCCTTACAAGAGGAATAAGCTATAAAGTCTTTAGCCATTAATAGCATTCATTCTACTAAACATCTGACTTGAGAAAGAGAGAGAGAGAGAGAGTAAAGGGAAGAGAACAACTAAAACCTTATACCGATTGTATTTTTTCAATCTTCCTTCTCCCTTTACTCCATGTTTTAATACACTCTATCTCTACCAGGCTCCAAATCAGTTTAATCCTGGAATTTTCAGTTTCAGTGCCAATTTCAAGACACAGAAAATAGGAGGATTACTTTCTACAAGGCCTGGTGATTGTGAAACCAGAACTTTAGCAATGCTTGTTAAAAGCCAGAAGACTTATTTTCACCCAATCTCTTTTGTTCCTTGAATGTTGGCAAGTGATTTCATATGAACTCACATAGTACTTCTGCACTCGAGTGATTTTTGTGACTACTTTCTGGCACCTACAGATTTTCTGAAGATGGAAATATTCTGATAAGATCTGCTGCTTAATTTTCAGGGCTCTTCCTCCTCATAATGTCAATCAATCCTGTTTTCTTCAAAGGAGGATGGAGAGTCTGTCTAGAGCAGTGTTTCTCAACCTTGGCAACTTGAAGATGTCTGGACTTCAACTTCCAGAATTCCCCATCCAGCGAATGCTTCTAGACCTCAATGAAAATGTTCTAAGAAACAACTAATGTGCTTTTTTCCTGTTTCCCACTATTTCAATATGAACAAATTTTTATGTAAATATACAAAAAAAGAGATTTCTCCTCTAGATCTATGATATCTATTTCTCCCCTCATCTAAAACTCCGTGTATGAAACTCCAGCCCATAATTCTTTTTCCTCCTCCTTCCTCTTTGGAGCATTTTCATCTAAGGCTGAGACCTTTCTTGGAGACATATTTTTTTTGCAAGACCATGCTTTAAATTTTTATATCTCTGAAAGAGTGTGACTGCTTAAACCCTTCAGACATATAGTGGCTTGTTTAGTTGGACTAAATCTCTAAAATGAGACCATGTCTGGAGTGGCAATGAGAGTTTGCCACCATGGCTCAGCTTTGAGGGTGACTACCTGGGAAGGGAGGGGGGAGTATCATTGACATTTATCAACAAGTAGTTGCTTTTTTATGTCATTGCACACAATTAGCAGTTTGTGTTTTAAATTGGGTTTCATTTGGTACTTTAAGATGCTTAGCCCTTCCAGAAAGTAATAACTATTACTATTGCAATTATTTATTTGGCATTGATCCCTAAACTTCAAGCCTATATTATTTTGCTCTCTGATCAGGCTCTTTTTGCTTCTCTCCTTGTTTTATATTCATCTGTTCTTGTACTTTTCACCTTATCCTTCTACATGGATCATGAAGGTCTCTTGAAAGGTAGGAATGACCCAAACCCTTGCACACATTTTCTTTCAGCACTTCTAAGCATATCTAATCTCTTAACTTCCTTCCATGTTTCCGTTCCAACACTTTTCATCTAACAGAGTTAAAAAGAAATTTGTTTCTTATTCTGAGATTCAGGTGTCCTGTGTCCATAGAGTTGCATTCTGACTGTAGATTCAGACCCAATACCATGTCCAATGACATTGCAGTGGCCCTAGCTTCATTCCTTTTTCTTGACTAATATTTATATGTGCAATGTGAAACTGCACAATTGAATAGTGATTACTGTCATGAAAAAGGGTCTACTAGGTTAGAGGCTTTTGAGTAGTTCCATATTATCTGGTAAGCTACTGGTATGATATGGCCCTCATATTTTAAAAACAATTATAACTGATTTCACTTACTGGGCGCTAAAACGAAAGAAGCGTGGTCAAGAAGAAGCCAATAGTTTCAGAAGTTCAGATTGAAGATCTTTCACTCAAAAATTATTCCTTCTAATGTAATGCAACTCTTGAACATGATGCTCCTAAACTAATTTCACTTGAGGCTTGGTTGACTATATTTAATATATTAAATAAACTGCAAGATTTATCTAATAAGCACATTGTATTTGTGCGTTAAGGCTGAATTTAGTTATTTTCCTAATGTATTAACAAGGCAATATGGTTACTTATTTGGCTTGCAATCCAAAGAGCCATGTGCAGAACATCAGAGTATTTGCGGCATTTCAAACAACATTTCTTACATCTGCTTTTCAATAGCAGTCCTGTAAAAAAAGAACAGGATGACTTTATGGGAGAAGACCAAAACAAAAAACACTTCATTTCTTACACATACATTGCTGTGTGGTTCTCTGGAATCCAGCCTTTGGGGTATCAAAATAGGAAATCCCTTGAAAACTTTACTGCCATTAAATATGGAAGGGGCAAATTTTCATTGCAATTACATTTTATTAAAATACTTATTTTAACTTGAAAACAAATATCTCTAGCATCTGTGGCTTTTGCTGTTCTTGTCTTTATGTCTTCTTATAATGCTAACCCATTCTGCCTCAAAGCTCTTCTTGCCTCAGGTTCAATTACTTGCCCAAACCCTGATAATGAAATTAACTTGTGCCATTACAAGCATGTTAATTCCCATTTGCGAAATATGAGATTTACAGTTTTCTAAGATATTCAGAAGCAGCATGTATGCACTTTTCAACATGGGCTCCTTCCAGAAAGGAAATAAATTCCTCTTCTCATTGCAATAAAGAATGTTGTACCTGGGACTGCAAATAACCTAGAATGATCATTTGTTGGGAATTCAGACCAGATCAGAGCTTGTAAGATGCAACTTTCAACATTATAGAAAGGATCTATTGGACATAATATGATGAGAAAATGCAATGAAATGGCAATACTGGAAACCAAAGTCATTTGGGATATTAGTATACCTATTAATATTTGCACAACTTGCAAACAGTTAAAAGAATACATCTCACATGAATATCCAGTAAAGCCTTTCAGCACTTCAGACTTAAAGACAAAAAGTGTTACAGAGTGCAGGGGTGTTGGTCATGCCTCTGGAAGAGAGAAATTGCATGGATATGGCATCAGTCTGCAACTCTGAAAGTAACCATATCTTTTCCTGAGATTGTGTGGTGCCTGCAGAGGACAGCTATACTACCCTGAGGAAAATGTAGCTGCTTTAAAGTGTTGCAGAGAAGTGCTGTTCACACTTCTGTATACTTTAAAGTGTATTTTGGCAATCAAATCCAAACTTCACTGTCCTCAGGACTCATAACTATCAACAAGACTTAGTCCTATGAGACTCTTTCATCTTTTTTTAAAAAGAAACTCAAAATAGTTAACCCATCTTACAAATTTTGCAGAAGCTTTCTCGAGGTGGCAAAGAGAAATGTTATTATATGTCAAATAAAGGTAAACATTCCCTTAAGTTGAGCTTGCTTGCTATATATGATCATCATTTGTCTTTGCCATTTTTTTTCAGGTTTCCAATTTAGCCCCTACAGATCTGAGCTTTTCTGGTAGTGTCCTGGTGTACAATTAATAAGATTTGATTTAAGACGTTGCTTTTTTTTCCTTCTTGTTTTTTAAAATCAGACCTGCATCATTTTTTTAAAAAAATTGCTTTCATATGAAATGGCCAAAATAAATCTTTAAAAAGAATTTTGTCCTCTTTAGATCTGCTGAAAGACTTTCATTTAAATTGTCAGTGGGTGCACTTTGGACAAAGTGTATCTTTGATGAAATGGGATTTATATAAACTAGAAGGCTCAGAACTGTGATATATTATTCTCCAATTTGGCTTGCTAATTTTTGCTTTTTGGTTCTTCAGGATGACTTTCCTTATCATAACACTGAGGGACTTCCTTCTCCTAATTTATATAGGTTCTTTGAGAAATGTTACTTTTTGCCCCTAATTTTTCCAGGCATCTGTATTTACAAAGATGTCATCATATTTTCCTAGATCTTTATGCACAATTGTTGCCTTTTTGTGTATCATCACTAGGACGCTGCTTTCAAATTCTAATATTATGCTTTCCTTTTAAACCATATTTTCTCATTTCTGATTCTCTCCTTTTCCTTTTAATGCCAGTGATGAAGACAACAAGCCACTGCAAGGCAGTCAGACCTCCTTAGATGGCACAATAAAACAACAAGAAAGTGATGACAGCTTGGTGGACTATGGAGAAGGAGGTGAAGGACAGTTCAATGAAGATGGTTCCTTTATTGGCCAGTACACAGTTAAGAAGGACAAAGATGAGACAGAAGGCAATGAGAGCTCAGAAGCCACATCACCAGTAAATGCTATCTATTCCCTGGCATAACACTATATATTGAAGCAACAGCAGCTAAATAAAGAAATAAGTTGGTATGGGTCAGCAGAGTCACCATCAACAAGAGAAAGCAATCAGGGTAGGGCAACAAAGGCCAAACACACAAACCCGACCAGTGCCATCATCTCTTTAGCAAACAGCATAGATGCACTGAATGCTGAAGTGATCATACTGCAGCTGAAATCTGAGCTAACCCACCAGAGACCAGCTGAAGAGCAGAATGCAGAGATTCTGTGCCCCAGGCTTCAGAACTTGGACTGAAATAAACATCCCTCTATACCCCCTTTGTCTGATTTGTGAGATAATGCAATTTCCTTCATTAATAATGTATACAACTGACTTGGGGAAGGGGATCCCTTTTTTTAAGGATTTGATGTTGTCCTCAGAAAAAGAAATGTCTGAACATGGGGGGGGACACTCGAGTAGGGAGTGATGATTTAAAAAAAGCTGAGCACATTATGGCACGCCCCTTGCTAAAACAGCATGAAACCACATTGCAGAATCAGTTATTGGTTTAAATGATGAACTGTTTTATAAACAGGAACTTTTCTGAACATTTACTTCTATTGGAGATCATTGTAGACAGGCCCTAGCCTATGCTTTTCACTAAGCAAGGTATATGCTGCTTTTTCCTATGAGATAAAATGGTTCCATAATATGCTTCAGTGTGGAGGCTATCAAATGGGAAAGGCAGGATTGGTTGCATTGATTGAAGATCTCACTTTTAGCTCTGTATTTCAATTTCTGCTTCCCATAGAAACCACAATATGAAGTTGTGCTCTACCCATGCTATCAAAGAGTTTAGTTGAAAAGTTGTATCTCTGTCAAAAAAAGAAAAACAAGAATAGGAAAACAGGATTGGATTGCTGTTTTTCAGAAGAGAATTATTGGAGGAAATTTGTTGTTAATTTTTATTAAAAACAGCCATTCCTCACAATGCGTACACATGGTATTAATTACCATCTCCAAATCCTGCATGTAACAGGAAAGGGAACAAAGGTAACCAGAGAAGATCAGCCAGTCTGGGCTTTCCTACTGCTAATTAAAAGAGGAAAGCAGCCCCCTACTTAAAAAAAAAAACAACCAAAGTAACCTGCAAGTCTATGAAAAATTCTGGGATTTCCTGGATGTATATGTTTGATGCAAAAGTACATATGCACATAGAATAAATCCCAAATGAATCCATCTGTCTCTACTTTGAATTTTCAAGGTGAAATAGTCTCTGATACATGTTGGGACATCTTTTTGCTCCTGCCCCTTCTGTCAGCCTAAAGGCACTCTTTCCATTGCTAAATAAGCAGCAGCATGGAACTCACATTCTATTAGTTGCACATCAAAGACACTCAAGTCGAGCTAATTTCCTAACCTGCAATAACCCTGTTTTCCCCAGATGCAGATTCTATTGTGACATTATTCTTCCATATATGCCTTAAACAGCTTCATGCGTTCCCTGAAGCTTAATAAACTATGAATATTTATCTATAGATTAAGCCCTTTGTGTGATGGTCTGTAATCTGTCCATGCATTTTAAACAAGACTATTACAGCTTGGCAGAATAAGAAAGTAGCATGGATAGCAGTAGAAGTTAGAGATTTACAATATACTGTGTTTAGCAAAATCTAGTACGTCTTCTCTTTATGCCCTACATTTTTCAAACCAAAGGTATTTAAAAGAAGCAATTTGGCTCCTACTAACAGTTGCATAGCTGTAAAATAACATTTAGGATAATTTTGAAGATCTGCCTAGTTATCATGCTCAAATGTAAACACAAATATGGGTGTATGTTTCAGCTGATTTACTGTAGAAGGAGTTTTGCTAACAAGCATAAATCTCAAGAAGCCACCAATTTAGCATACTTCATAAAATACTGCCATATTTTTAAAAAAATTAAAATCAACTAAATGAAAATTTTAATGCAGCCAGTCTGTATCGTCTAATGAAAAGGCAACAAAATGAAGTCTTTTTTGGTGCATTAAGTTAGGCTCTTACCCTTCAAAAATGGCATAGAATAGTGCTAATTCCAAACACTGAATTGACTACGCCTCCTTGAAAAGACAGGCTATATGATATACAGGTAGACCTCAACTTACAACCACAATTGAGCCCAACATTTCTGTTGTTAAGTGAGACATTTGTTAAGTGAGTTATGCCCTATTTTACAACCTTTCTTGCCATAGTTGTAAAGTGAATCACTATAGTTGATAAATTAGTAAGCCAGTTGTTAAGTGAATCTAGTTTCCCCAATGGTTTTGTGAGAAGGTTGCAAAAGGTGATCACATGATCTTGGGACACAGCAATGGTCATAAACTAGTTGCCAAGCATCTGAATTTTGATCACATGATCAGGAGGATGCTGCCAATGTCATAACTGTGAAAAATGATAATATTATTCAGTACTGTTGTAACTTTCACTAAACAAATGGTTGTAAGTACAGGTTACATGGTTGTAACCTTTACTTAGTGAATGGTAGACAGAACTGGTTCCCAGTTAATGTTTGTGTCTTTGCTTTTGTTTGCCTTAGAGTCAGTGTTGACTCCTGGAGGCAACCTGGACAAAGTTCTGCAGTCTTCTGGGCAAGATTTTGGAAGTGGTTTAGTAGCCTTTTTCCTAGGGCTGAGAGAGGGTGACCTGCCCAAAGTCACAGCTGACTTTGTGCCTAAGGCAGGACTCCCAGTTTCTAGCATGGTACCTTAAACCACGTCACCAACTGGCTGTCTTTGTATCTATAGCTTCATAGTAAATGTGATTTTATTCTTTCCAACTCATTAGAAAATGATGGAAAGAAATTGTTTAAGGAAGTTTAGGATGCTGCCAGCCTGTCCATCTAGATCTACCTGTCCAAATACATAATTTCCTGAAAAACAGAACAGAACTTGACTAAATTTAATGCTGGATTGAGAGGGAGAATGAAGGTATCAAAATAAATTACAGTTCAAAAATTGTCTGGATCTGGATTGGTTGCTTTTAAGAAATCCTCCATGGCAGAGACAGGTGGCCAGTGGCTTGGAGTGTTGATGACCCCCTTCTAACTCTCTTTTCTTGTTCCGTCCCAGTTACTTCATCAAGAACAGAGCTAGTATTAAGAGGTGGAGGGAAATTCCATAAATCATGCTCTTTCTGCTCTCCCTAACTATTATATAGGATTAAAGAAAACTTCTGATCTTCGTGGGTTCAGTGTTGAACTTGTTGCTTCATGAAACATAGGAAACAAATCAGACTTACTATAGTAGCAATAATTCTCCAGGGTTTCAAAAAGGAGCTTTTCACAGCTCTACCTAAATCTATCAGGGATTTTTTTTATCATTTGCATGAAAAGTATGTGTTCTACCACTGACAGGATACTGAAACATTCACAGTGTCAAAATGTTTGACATATCCTATATAAATTTAAATGTTCACTTTCAGTAGAAAGTGATAAATGTTAAACTATGCACATATTGTTTTTAAGCCTGTCCACAATTGTCAGTAATCCTATGTATAGAGACTCTGCGGATTTAAAGGAATATTCTATTTTACAGAATCAGCTTATTTGAGGCTCAACAGATAACAAGAGAATTCCAGATACACTTAATCACATCTATGGGGAACATCTGTCCATAAGATATGAATGAATGAATATGTGTGTGTGTGCGTGTGTGTGTGCATCCTCTTTGGAAGCCCATATATTTGAAGAAAACCATATGTGGTTAACTTTCCATGGCTCTAGAGCAAAGTTCCCCAATGTTTCCATCTTTGTGGACGAGTTGGGAGAGGGGATGGTTCTGCATGGCTGTTGGGCAAACACATGCCCATGCAGACTCCATTTGTGTACATGGAGGGCATACGGGCATGCTTGTCCACTGCTCATGCCAAGTGGGAATGTGTGTGTGAACATGCACTCACTTATTGCTTTTGCAGCCTGGTTTTGAACACTTCATGGTCCTGTAGTGGGCTGAGGGCTGGAAGTTGAGGACCTCTGCTCTATAGATGTTGAGGAAGGTCTATTTAAAAAAAATACTAAAAGATCTACAGTAAATTCTTCAGAATCCCATTTTCAGATATATTAAAACAGTTTGTACATATAACAGTATTAGTAAAACTTTTGTCTGCTTACTAGTTCCAGAAAGGAAATTGCCTTCAATGGAAAATGTGTTATTCTCAGTAGAATAACCTTAGGAACAGAGATGTCTTTAAAAATAGGGGTTAGGTCCCGCAATTAAAGTTCTATGTGGTCCATTAAAAACAAAAACCAAGGACTCTCGATAGGATTTTATTATAGGAGACGGTGCACTTGCAACACTTCAGATATTTTCCAAAAATAGGAATGTTTTACAATAAATACATCTAAACCCACTATGAAAAAAAAAACATAAATGAAAATATTAGGAGAGCTTTGAGAGGTCATGTAAATGGAACTAGCATGTCCTAATTTGGAAAGATCAATGACATTTTACCTTCTTACTACCTGGTTAATATTAAAGGCTTTTTATAGGTTTGGGTTCAAGTGTTGAATTGCAAGTAAGTACCCTTCAGTGATTATGCAATCAATTTGGAAGTTTTCTAAATCAAAAAGAACAATTATAGGATTTAGACATTTTTTAAATCTCATCTGAATCCTGTAACACTCTAAGGAGCCTCTACTATTACAATTGATAGTAATCTAGTCTGCAACTTACTAATAATTTTGGTGGCAGAAAATTGTTCTATGAAAAATCCTGTATATGTACATGTACCCCAACCACCTCCAAAATTGGTGTGATCACAGATACAGCAGAAAATACATTCATGAAATATTAAGCCTATGGATCGTGATGCTAGGTAAAATTCTGGGTAAAATTTTATATCTATGATACCATGTTGTGGAGGATGGATAATTTTCTCCATAGGACCATCAAAATGAATTTTATTACTAAATTTTTCTGGTCATTTAAATTTAAGGGTTTTGGCCAGCCTGAGCACTGAACCAGACAAGAAGGCAATCACTGTTAGACCACACAATTGTGCCTCTTATCTATTGTTTGCTGTCCATCTGTAAAGGCTCCTGATGTTCTGTTGCTTTGAGAAGAAGCAATGAAAATGTTTTCCAAAGTCCACCGAATCAATATAGCATGAAACAGGTGTAGATCTTTGCCCACCTCTTCTCTGACCATAGATCTGTACCAAGGGTGGCATTTGGCAGTGATATTCAAATTTGCTTAATTTTCTCTTTATGACTTAAGTTCTAAAATGATATTATTGCTCTTCTGCACATTTTACAGTTTGGGGTAAGTTCAATTTTTAGCATGACATCTGACATTGCTGATATTTTAAAATAACATTTCTCAAGCTAATGCCATTCACCTGTGCTGGACTGCAGTTCCCATCAACTATAGTGATATTCAGAGATTATTATCTGAGCAGTATAATCAACCGTATGACTAAGCCAGAGGGAACGAAAATGTTATTGTGCTTTGTTCATTTTGAGTTAGAAAAGAAATGAACCTGTTTCCCCTCATTTAATGTGCCCCGTAGGTTAAAATTGATACATTTTCTTTACAGATATGGATGATTGGATATTCACAGTCACTGAACCTTGGCACAACTAATGGCGAGATAAAACCAACAGAAAGAAATGGCCTAGAGTCTTCCTAACATTTAATTCCTCCAACTCAAGTTCAGTCCTATGGAAGTGTCCCACAGCTCCACTAGAATAGTAGAGCCTGACCTCACCTTATCAATCTCTCTTCAGTAACCTGAATCCATGCCCCAATTACCTCTCAGAACTATATCCAAGGGAGATGCTATACAATATTGATTTCCATTAGGGCTCAGCCTCTTGTTTGTATCTTGTACCTGACTCCCATGACCTGCTGTGGTCTTTCTTCCCATTCCTGCTGTAGCTGCAGGTACACACTTATGCTCACTTCCTGGCATGCAGAGAATTGGAAGGATTGTAGAAACCTGATTCATGACTTTGACCTATAAAGGAAGCAAGGTTTGCACCAAGTTTAATTCTTGACTTGCTGTCAAGCTAAAAATCTTTAGCTCAGCAATAATTATCAGCATAGTAATAAAACTTGAAGTGTGTTTCCACTCTAATTCATTGTAGCTCATCTAAAGGGGTATTTTTTTTCCTGGTGCTAGAAAATCCAGGATGTTTTTTGACTCTTCATTTAACATAGATATGGCCATCTCTTATTATGCTTTGTGATGTCAAAAGTTACTTTTAGATCCTTGGCACTGAACTTAGAGACTCAGAGAACTTCCTTTGTACTTCAAAAGTTTACTTGTTGAACCTGGTTTGGATTAGGTTGTCACTTATTAATGAGAATATAGTCATGCTTATGCCCTTTCCATAATAATGTCCGAATCCTGATTCTCATCATTCTTACATATTTGGTTTTTTTTGGGGGGGGGGTGTTTAAGTGTTTATCCCCTTACCAGATGAATATATAACTATGGCTGCAAAAAATGATTTACAGTGATTATTTTCCAAATTCTGAAGACATGTTTAATGTTCAGATTGCATGAACAATATGGAAAAGACCTGGGCATAAATAAATGTTTTTAAATACTGTAAAAAGAATATTTTTCTTTGTTTTACATAGGAAGCACTAATTATAATAAAGAATTATTTAAAAGATAGGCTGAGCATGACATTGATTTTTCTCCTACACAAAAGAGGAAAAATGGGCCCATAGTTAAGATGGTAGGTGGAACTTAGAAGGATTAGACTAATTCCTTTCCCTTTTCTCCTGTCACTAATGCTTTTAATAATGCTATTGAGAAGCAGGCTAATGCTTTCATTGCTGACAGTTGCCAAGGAGGCTTTTTTAAAAAAAAAAAAGACTAGGGAAACATCTGCCAAAGGTGGTTTTAAGGATATTAAATGCAAAGTGGAGAAATGAAATGATTGAACCAGATTAGATTACCACTTAGACACTTTTTTTAATGATTACACTTCACCCATTCCCCTAAACAGTATTGCTTCATTTTTGAAAATGCTGAAACAAACAGGGCTAAGCATCCCAAACTGGATGGATGAAGAACTTGTACTATTAGCTTTCTTGTAATGATATATGTTTGCATCATCAATGCAGTATGTTCTGGTTTCTAATGATTTGTAATGTAACGATTTATTTGAGCATCTGGTTTGCTAAGGATGATTGACAAAAACACAGGATTGTATTCTGTATTTTCATAAAAGTATCTTGCATTTCCACAGTATTTTTACCGGGTTATAGAAAAACCGATATAGAAAGACATCATTTATCATATATAATCAAGCTAAAAGGAATGGAATGTCATTTTCTTGATAATAGGAATAGATAGAAATCAAAACCAACCTTAGGGAAAAAAACTAGAGACCTACTGGAAACGGTGAAGTAATTTTCCAAGTGCTGCCTTACAGAGGTTTAGCTCCGCAATTTGAATATGCTCTCTGCCCTTCTGCCATTTCAAAATGGCATATGCTATATGACAAATGACTGCAAAGGGAAATCATCCATAATCCACACGCATATGTCCAGATATATTTTCCAGTGAGAGACGGGCAAGCTTAGCACGTAATAGATGTGTGTCGGTGTCATAGACAATCTGATTTAAATGTTGCTTTCTGAAAAACTGTATTCACAGATGGACCATCCCACACACGGATACGGTGGTAAATAGTTTGTGGAGCTATTGCTGTTTATCTCTACTAAGACAGGTTTCTTTGCAGCCACAGCCTTCTTTCCATCAAACATCTTCTGTTGTCATCACTGAGACAAAAGATCATTTTCAGAGCATGATTAGATGGGAAGCAATAAAGGCCTTGTCATTGTTATCATCAAAGTCTTGGATTGCCAAAGGTTTTTTAAATGTATTTTTAAAAGTCAGAATGCTCTTGCAAGTACAGAGGCCAGGATGGTAATATGCAGTCCAGACTTTTATCTTCCAATACTGTATCTGACTGACAGATCTCCTTTCCCCCTCCCATTCCCATCCCATCACAACCGATCGGAGTCCACTCGAAGGAAATCATATTGCCATAATAACTTTATAAAAATCATGTCCTCTCTCAAAGCAATCTAGGCATATTCCAGCTGGCCTCTGCTTCAAAAATAACATAAACTAAAACAAGCAGATACAAAACAAATTGGGCACTAATCTCCCCTCCCCCAACACCACAGCCTTCTCTTGCTCCTACTCACTCTTAGAATAGAGTAGAGTAGAATTGAATTCAATTGAATTCTTTATTGGCCAAGTGTGATTGGAGACACAAGGAATTTGTCTTTGGTGCATATGCTCTCAGTGTACATAAAAAGACACAGATACATTTATCAAGAATCATAAGGTATAACATTTAATGATAGTAATAGGGTACAAATAATCAATCAGGAAACATAATGATAGTAATAGGGTACAAATAATCAATCAGGAAACAATATCAATATAAATCGTAAGGATACAAGCAACAAAGTTACAGTCCTGCAGTCATAAGTGGGAGGAGATGGGTGATAGGAACAATGAGAAGACTAATAGTAATAGTAATGCAGCCTTAGTGAATGTTTTGACAGTAGTGAGGGAATTATTTGTTTAGCAGAGAGATGACGTTCGGGAAAAAACTGTTCCTATGTCTAGTTGTCTTGGTGTGCAATGCTCTATAGCGTCGTTTTGAGGGTAGGAATTGAAACAAGTTATGTCCAAAATGTGAGGGGTCTGTAAATATTTTTTTGACTCATGCAGTGTATAGGTCCTCAATGGAAGGCAGGTTGGTAGTAATTGTTTTTTCTGCAGCTCTTTGGGATTATGTCCCATTGAATGCACTGAGTATTTCCTCTGAATAAACATGCACAAGTCTGTGCTCTTATTTCAATACAAGCATTCAGAGGATGTTACCATTGTAGGAAAACTCAAGCTCTGTTGGCAAATAACAGCCACTACTTTATGCAAGGAGGGTCTCATCTATTTCAACCATCTTGTGCCATAATAATGTCACTGAGCTCAGTGTTCAGCACTTTTTTCATTCTTCCATGACATTGAAGAATGCAAGGAGAAATCTAGTGAAAATCTCCTTGATACAGATGCCAAAATAATGGCAATCCTAGGTGTTAGTTTTCCTTTCTGATTGATGATATATTTTATGTGTAACTCCTTGCTGACTGACTAACTTCAGTTCCCAACAGGCAAGCACCAACCAGTTAGAGTGATTGATGATAAAAACTGAATTAAGTGGGGAAAGCTCCTAGATTTAACTGGGCAACTGATTTATTTTTTAAAAAGCTATTAGACTGAGTTATGAGCCAGGACGTTTCTAGTACAAATTCCACATCCGTTATGATTTTATTAAGTGGCATTAACCAAGCGGTAAAGGATATATACAGAAATTTTTATTTTGCTTAATCTAAAAAGTTTCATTAGCTTTGAACAAAAATGTAGAGGCAAGATTGCACACTTTTTGATAAATAGCTGTGGAGCCTAAGGAATCAATAAAGAACCTACTAAGCCCATGCTGGATGCAGGCTGCCCATTTGTTATATTTCTTGATTTTATGACTTCCACACTTACAATAATAATAATATTAATATAATTGCATGGGAAATAATTCATGCTCCTAGTTCATTACTTGCAAGTCACTCATTCATTGCCTTGTATGAGTGCTCTGCTGCTTAGAGACACATTCCATGACATTTTAAAGTCTAGAGAGTGGCAGAAAAACTCCAGTAATGAGAATTTGAGATTGGTGTTATTCAGACTTCACCCAAAAGATACCATGGACTTCAATAAAAAGAAGTGAGTGAGAGATATTTTTTAAAAAGAGAGATAAGTGAAACAATAAGGGAAGAGGGCATACCACTTCAACCTTCTTTTATGAAAATATCACACTGATTATTTTCTGTTATCCGATATACATATTGTTATCAACTTTTCATTCAGATGTGGCTGTTCTTGTGAGTGGAGGTAATTATAGAAATGTGAAATTTAGCATAATGGGAAAAAATATTGCTGAATTTCTGGCTTGTTTCTTATTTCAGGAAGACAAAGTTTCAATGTTTTTACAGACTCAGGCTTTCTGAAGTAAAATAAGTTAGGGTTGAAATCCCTTTTCTAGAATGTTTGCGTTTTTAATTCTAATCCTCCCCCAAATTGGGCTTCATTGAATCTATTTTGGTTCTTCTTGGTGATAATGGTGCAGTATTATTTTCTACAATAGTAGTAGGTTTAAGAAACTTTTAAGCCTTGTTTTACATTGTAAGGTGGAAAACTAGTCATCAGTTAAGCCAAAATCAAAATTTATTAAAAGGCATGTAAATTGTAATTACTGCTGATAGCCATAGAGATCATTGCAAGACAAATATTTAGGAGTCAATCATCTGCAGTGCAGAGTGAACAGGTTAAAGTTACTACCAGTTGGACATGCGGTCGTAGTACTACCAATGTAATTCATTGTTTTGCCAGCAACAGAATAACAATTGTTTCTGCTGTTGTAAGCAACTTTATAATAAAGGTAATTTGCCTCTTGCTTTACAGCTCATGGATTTATTACAACAAGATTTAAGATCCCTAAAAGAATTACAATCTCAATTTTTAAAAGCCAGTGCTACCTCTGAATTGTCTCGGGCTTCGATTTGTACCTAAACAATGGGATTAATCTCCCTAGAGGTCCATAATTTCTCCACCGTATCATTTCAGATTTTGGTTAAAGTATAATTTCTGTAATGGATTCCTAGCCCATCTGATCCTGGTAGAAAAGTTTTTATGGAAGAAAGGCCTTGTATTAAACCTTAGATACTGTGATATCTTTGCTCATTCTGGAGATGAAGCAACACATATTTTATTCTGACCTAGAGCAAGACCAAATTATTTTTGTCTGTTTAATTAATTTGTATACCATGCAGTAACTCCAGGAAATTCACAAAGTAAAAATAGCAATAAAACAAAACAATGCAACAGTAAATAGAAGAAACAAAAGAAAGCCCAATCCAGGAAAGGTCAGATCCTATTCTGAAGTGGCTTCAACCACTTCAATCCAGGACCCAAGCAAAGAGCCAGGTCTTCAAGGCTCTATAAAACACCAGTAGATTCCTGGGGGAACTTCAATCTAGAGAGCAGGTGCTGCAACAGAGAAGGTCTGGATGGATGGCATTTTTCAACTGAAGGAACCCATCTAATAGTTCCTCCATGCTCCAGCAGCTCAGAAAGATTATATTCAGTGCAGAGCTGGTATTAAGCAGGTTCTGACCAATTCTGGACAACCAATAGTGGAAATTTTGAGTAGTTTGGAGAACTGGGAAATACGACCTCTGATTGGCCCCGCCCTCATCTATTCTCTGCCTCCTGAGTCCCAGCTGATCATGAGGGGATGGGGATTTTGCAGTAACCTTCCCCTGCCATGCCCACCAAGCCATGCCCACTAAGCCATACTATACCACGCCCACCAAGCCACGCCCACAGAACCGGTAGTAAAAAAATTGAATCCCACCACTGGTTCAGTGGTTTCAAGATTACTTCAAACAGTTCCTTCAGAACTCTGGATGTAATCCATTTGGTCCTGGCAATTTGAACTCATCTAAAGTATTCTCTTACCATTCTCTTGCCTATCTTGACTTGAATTCCTAATCTATCTCCCACAGTACTGCTTTTGTTAGGTTGGACTATTTTTTTTTTCCTTCTGTGTGAAGAGAGATACAAAGAAGGAATTAATCAGTTCTGATTTCTCCCTGCCCCCCATCACCTCCTTGCCATCTTCTTCTATTAGTGAACTTATTTATTATTATTTTTATTAATTAATTTTTAAGATTTATTGCAAAATCTTGATTCTTGGGGACAATCTGCCCGGGTCTAATATTGTGTTTTTTGGCAACAACATGGAAATGGTTTTCTACTGACTTTTTCCAGAATTCTTTTTTAAAATTTCAATCTGATTTACAGCCCTAGAATTTCCTATTAGTCTTTAAGTTAAAGAAGTAGAGTCTGAACCTAAAACAATTACCTGCATTACAATTTAACACAAAGAATTCACCACTGAATGTATTTTGATATAAAGCCAGATGACAATGATCTCCTCCATTTCTACATTTCCTGATTTGACACAGCTGTGGGTCTTTTGTTTCCACTCCCATTCTCCCACTTTTACACCTCTGTAAAAGGTGTAAGGAATGCACACTAAAATGCACCCAACTGTTTGCAGTAGTACTTCCTGCACTGAGGGGGAAAAGTGGTGGCAGTGACGAAATTTACCTTGTCAAAAAGTGCATTTGCTTTTGTTTCTATTGTCAGGATGGCCGAACACATGTTGGAAACCACTGGCTACTATAATGCAAGGCCAGGCTCTGGTCATTCTTCATGATGACTGCTTAATGGCCTGATTCTTTGTGGTGATTGATGCAGTGATCACAGTTTGTTTCACTTTCCCGTACAGGAAAGTAATGCCTGCTGAACATTGCCAACCGCATATGTCACCA
Source organism: Thamnophis sirtalis (assembly GCF_051295495.1). Classification (NCBI taxonomy): domain Eukaryota; kingdom Metazoa; phylum Chordata; class Lepidosauria; order Squamata; family Natricidae; genus Thamnophis; species Thamnophis sirtalis. The sequence goes on from NW_028261387.1 coordinate 52,389,739, forward strand.
CAAGTGGCTTGCTCCGGCCGGCAGTACTGCCAATTTCAAGTGGATGAAAGATGGCTGGTATACACAGTAGGGACTTTAAACAGCAGATATCCATGTTTCCTGCAACCAGCTGAAATCAGAAATAAAAAGATCTTTCCATGCAGAGCAAAATGTTCCCCATGAACAACTGGCCATAATAGGCTGTAGGTAAGCTTCAACTGCGATGATTGATTGATTATATGCCATCAAGTTCTTGTTGCCTCTTAGCAACCACATAAATAGAATTTCCCCAGAACAATCTGTTCCTGACCTGGTCTTTCAGGTCTCTCAATGCTGCACTAGTTGCTGCTGTAACTGAGTCCATCCACCTTGCTGTTGATTATCTTCTCTTTCTTTCCATCTTTCCCAGCATTAGAGACTTTTTCAGAAAGCTCTGTTTTCTCATAATATAGCAATAGCACTTAGACTTATACACTGCTTCACAGTACTTTACAGCCAGTGGTGGGTTTCAAAATTTTTTGGAACCTCTTCTGTAGGTGTGGCCTGCTTTCCGGGTCCACTGTTGGAACCTCTTCTAACCAATTCGGTAGATTTGACGAACCGGTTCTACCGAATAGGTGCGAACTGGTAGGAACCCACCTCTGTTTACAGCCCTCTCTAAGCGGTTTACAGAGTCAGCCTATTGCCCCCAACAATCTGGGTCCTCATTTTACCCACCTCGAAAGGATGGAAGGCTGAGTCAACTTTGAGCCTGGTGAGATTTGAACTGCTGAACTGCAGCTAGCATTCAGCTGAAGTAGCCTGCAGTACTGCACTCTAACCACTGCGCCTCGACTCTACATCCGAAGTAGGATAATTTGAGCCTGATCATTTTTGCCTTGCATAAGAACTCGGGGTTGATTTGTCTGGTGATCCATTGGTCTGTTTTCTTAGCTATTCACGGTATTGTCCAATAAAATTCTACTATATTCAGCCGAAGTTGCGCAGTGGTTAGAGTGCAGTACTGCAGCCACTTCAGCTGACTGTTAGCTGCAGTTCGGTGGTTCAAATCTCACTGGCTCAAGGTTGACTCAGCCTTCCATCCTTCCGAGGTGGGTAAAATGAGGACCTGGATTGTTGGGGGCAATATGCTGACTCTGTAAACCGCTTAGAGAGGGCTGAAAGCCCTATGAAGCGGTATATAAGTCTAACTGCTATTGCTATTGCTGTATGTCACACATAAGAGTCATCCTGAAAATTTCCTTCTTTTTTCCTTCAAATGACCCTGCCCTTTTTAAAAATAACCCATTAGTCTATTCAGCAGTTATGCGCATGGCAATCCTGAACTGCCCTTAATTGCTTTGTAATGTTCCCCTTGTTGGGCGTCACCTTAACTACAGGTAGTCCTCAACTTACAACAGTTCATTTAGTGACCGTTCAAAGTTACAACGGCACTGAAAAAAGTGACCTGTGACCATTTTTCACAGTTACAACTTTTTCAGCATCCCCATAGTCACATGATCAACATTCAGATGTTTGGCAATTGATTCATATTTATGACTGTTTGTTGCCGTGTCCCAGGGTTGTGCAATCCCCTTTTGTGATCTTCTGACAAGCAAAGTCAATGGGAAAACCACATTAATTTAACAACCAGGTTATTAACTTAATTGCAGTGATTCATTTAACAACTGTGGCAATAAATGTAAAATGGAGCAAACCTCACTTAACAAATGTCTCACTTAACAATATAAATGTTGGGCTCAATTGTACTCGTAAGTTGAGGACAACCTGTACTGATTTCTTTGGAAACAGAACAGATGCATTTGCCCTTGAATTGATTCTGGCTGTAAACCCAATCAATGGAGTCAATTTTTCTCACAGTCCAAGAAGAGGAACAGACCAAGCCCTGGGAAAGACGCTACCTTTTCTGTAATTTTATTTCTTCTTTGGAAAGCACACCTTTATTTTATGTGTTGTGATCTACGACTCCGTCATTTTGGCTCTTTTGTTAAAGGTTGTTATTATTAAAGAAATGAATTGGCAATGAGTTGACAAAAATATCTAATCAAAATTTAATATAAATGCAATTCATATCCATAGGCATTCATACATACATACCCAATGTGGTTTTCCTTTTCAAAGTAAGCAATGTGGAAATGCAGAAAGCAAGAAATAACAAGACAAATAAATTAAACATGAGATAAGCAAAAGAAACATCACTAATTCCAGACTATGCCAACACTATTCACTTCTCCTTATCTTTCTTTATCATTGAGAAGCATTCCTTGCTTTTATTGTGTCCATATTCAGTTTTGCTCACTGTTGATTGCTTTTTAAACTTCACATCTTTTTTCTCTGAAGATCTGATCAGCTCCATCTAACCACACTCTTAATCTATATCCTCTCAATTTATTTGCATGCCTTTAGATATTTGTTCCACAATTCAATCTTCATTCGTTTTCTATAAATCAACCAACTCCCATGTATCTTTTTTGTACGAGCTGGGAACAGGATGTTTAATCTACATAAATTCAGCATCTGTTCTCTTCTTGTTTTATCACATGAATTCCAAACATATTCAACTTTTGTTTCTCTGAACCTATCTACTCTCATTTCTATATAACTAAGTAGATACCACTCAACCTCTTGACACATTTACGCTGATTAATATTTTTCCATCTATTTACCCTGTTGCTGTAGTTTTTTTATCTTTTATATATAACATGCAATTATTAACTCCATTTTCTTTGTCAAGTACAATCCTTTTAAGATTCATACTTCTCAGTGCATCATACAGTCCATTTAACAATCACTGTAAAACATTTAGGTTCTTTGCCAAGATGGTGACACTGGCATATAAAAGTACCGATGCATTCATATCCAAAAATGAGTTGTGATTAAGTGACCATGGAGGTGTTGCAATGGCCAGGAATTCAAGAGTTGGCTGTAAGCACTACTCATTCAGCCCCATCACTATTTCTGTTACTGAATGAGAAATTGTATGATTACTCATACAATCAGAATGCAATTTTGATAAGTTTACATGTTTTTTAAATGCTATAAATTGAATGCCATTACAAATTCTTCTTTGTATTCAACATTTCATTTATGAATCAGAATATCAAGATATTAATGTGATCTGAAAACTCACCTTCTTTCTCACACATACTGTCTTCATATAAAGCAATATAGTAATCTAAAACTAGACTTGACATAGGTGCTATCAGCTCAGAGCAAGTCCCACAGCATTCATTCTGCAAATGAACATTCAAGATCGACGCTATATTCTTTCCAGCTAGATTTCTCCAACTGGTACTTTTCAGGTGAGTTGAACTTCAAACTCCCATAATTTCAAGTTTTTGAATTATAGATCCTTAAATTTCAACAAACTTGGTGGAAAGTAGATTGAGGAAGCCACTTTAAAACAGTAGCACACATTTGGTTCAGCCCACTTTGGTTGACAGAGAGTGATACATTTACACACAACAACATGGATATTTTACATATCCAGGATAATTCCAACCTGCCTGATTACGTCATGTCCACCCAACAATGCTTAATAGGAAATTGAATATATCATTTTAAAAGAAGATTGAGCAAAAAAGAAGGAAAGACTGAAGAAAAGATAATTAGGTAATTAGAACAGAAAAAGTGATGTACTTGAAACAATGCAGCAAATTTCTATCCATCAAAGGCAGTAAACAACGCCAGGAGTATGACAGGCAGAGGAAGGCAAATAGGAAATTAACTACAACAAATAATTATCCTTTGGCAAGATGACTTTCATATACTTAAGATCACCCTCTGGTAGTAAAAGAATCCTGTGTCTTTACAATCAATACAGGGCTAATAGGATTATATGAGACCAATATATTAATTACAGTACTTTCCATACCGACTAATCTCTTAGAGTAGCCAAATGTCCCCACTGATCTCTCTACATTATTAATAGCCTGTCAATGGTGCTGTGAGGTTGGGTCAGATGCAATGGATGGCAAATGATAAGTGGTGTCTTTTACAGCATTCTTCCTATTGCCTACTCCAGTTAATTCTCACAAATAAGGGAAGACATCTCAGATTTACTGCTTGTATGACTGGATATTGGTGGAAGCTCTCTGACAAGGAATGCATTGGATCATCCACCTTTTTGCAGTTCACCCTGAAGGCTGTTGAGTTCATGGAAAGAGAAAAACCCCATCTGGGAACAGCATTAAGTTTCACTGCTTTGGGGACCATTTGCTGCGACAGGATCATTAGGAGAAGGGAGTAAATGAAGGAAGCTGGGTTAGATGGCATGGTTCAGAGAAGTCAAAATTTGTGACTGACTCTAGAAAGAAGCTCCAGCAGGAAAAATACCATACAAATCGGACCTGCCAGCTACTTGTGACAGATTTTCCCCTACGTATACCATCAGTGCTGACAGAAAAGCTGAATAACTCATTTCTGAAGGATCCTTGTAGCAATTAAATGAAATCAAGACTGTGGAAAAGAGGACAGATTTCCCAAACCAGACACTGCTTTTGACAGCCTGTTTTCATATTTTTACTATGTTTATATTTCACTTTTCTTCTACAAAGCTCAAATTTTTTCTCTACCACCATTTTTTCCATACTACATAATTTGATTTAAAAAAAGTTAGCAGAAAAAGTATGGCAGACTCACCTAAGAAGACTCCCATGGATTTGAATTTGTGACTCCTCTGTCATTATCCAATAGATACGAATAATATCCATCCTCCATAACAAATATTGTTTCTCTGCTGATTGTGAATGATAGCAGGTGCAGTTCAACAGATTAGTGAAATTTGTGGAAATTGTTATAACCACTATATCATTCCAGCTGTAGTTCTAACCCATGTGCCTATATTTAGCATGTTGTTCATAGGATTCTTTAATAAGATATGAAGGCTATAGAGTCCTTGGGTTATGACAGCAACTGAGACTGAAATGTCCACTCCTAAGCAATGCAGTTGTAAAGAGCAACATCAAATGGCCTCCTCACTTAGCAATGGCAATCCTGGCAGTCTTGCATGAGTTGTTAAGCAAGAATTCACATGATCATAACATGGGAAGTTCCAGGCAAACAGGAAGGGGGCACTACCAGCGGATGCTGGGACCTGCAGATGGGGGGCTGAAAAAGGGGCGGGAGTGAGAGCAACTTGCAGAAATGACTTCCAGTTTCCTGCTGGCTTCCCCATTTACTTTGCTTGTGGGAAGACCGCAGGGAACATTGGAAATCATGATCACATGACCACAGCTTATTCTGATGTTGATCCTGAGCTGGATGCTAAATACCAAGATGGAAATCTCATGACCATGGGGATGCTGCAACCGAACCAGTAATAAATTCCTCTCCTTCAGTGCCATTGTAACTTTGGATGGTCACTAAACAAATGGTTCTGATCCAAAGACAACCTGTATAGGCACAATGAACATACAGAAAATGTTTCTCCTTTTATGTATAGTGAAAATATGGGAGGTAAATAACTTTTAGCATTTTAAGTTACTTCATCGCTTTTTCAATATTGTAGTTCACAGATTTTTGATTCTCCTCCTTTAGCACCTTCATTGTACCTGAAACTCTTCACTGATAAAAGTAAAATTTAATAACAAAAGCAGTCATTTCACTACTGAGTACTTCTATCTAAATTTCAATAATTGCAAGGGGGGAAATAGGCAGGATACAATAAAGATGAAGTGAACATCCTTAGAGACAATGCTGCTTCTGCAGAAGATGGAGGGTAACATAACCATCTTCCAGTTGTCATTGCATTTAGTTATGATCATTTATAGTCCCAGTGATTAGTGGTTATGAGAAGTGAACTCAAATGCAGTTTGGAGGGGTGACTCTTGTAATAGGATAAGATGAGATGCAAAGCACTGATGCAAAGTAGATGTGCACTAAAATGAAATAAACTGAATTAAAGTGTAGATGGACAAAAGCTTCCAATACATGAAAGGGGAAAAAAGCCTTGAGAGAAATCTATACTTTAATATGGTGATGAATATTGGAATCAAAGTACAGAAATCCAATAAGAGAACTCCAAAGTTACAAAAATATTTTCCCCATAGATTACCTGTTAAAAGCCAAAAAAGTATAGTTTGTTAAACTTTACCATAAAGTTTATTCAGAAATAAATCCCAATGAGTTTCATGGGACAGCATCTCCCTCTTTCTCTCTCCCATCTATGGGTGATCTGCAACCTTTGAAATGTACATTCTCATTGGGCAGAGATGAAAATGAGGCCAAAGTAGACTTTGCGCCAACCTGATCAAAGGCTTTGGTAGCATAGGGATGCAGTGGCTCAGTGGCTAGGATGCTCAGCTTGTTGATCAGAAAGATTGGCAGTTCACAGTTTGAATCCCTAGCGCTGCGTAATGGAGTGAGCTCCCATTACTAGTTTCTGCCAACCTAGCAGTTCGAAAGCATGTTAAAAATACAAGTAGAAAAATAGGAACCACCTTTGGTGAGAAGGTAACAGCATGTTGCGTGCCTTTGGTGTTTAGTCACGCTGGCCACATGACCATGGAGACATCTTTGGACAGTGCTGGCTCTTCAGCTTTGAAACGGAGATGAGCACCACCCCCTAGAGTTGGGAGCAACTAGCACATTTGTGCGAGGGAAGCCTTTACCTTTACCTTAGCATAGGAGATGCCCACCTGGAAATATTCAGAATTACAAAAAAAAATCCTGATGGTAATGTACAAACCAAATCCCTACTGTGACCGACCCCAGAAGCAACAATTTGCTCACTGATATATTCTCTGCTATGTGCTAACCTTTTTTCTTTCTTTCATATTTTTAGCTTTTAAAAAAATGTATGGGCAATTAGTATGTTGCAAAGCAAAGTACCAGCCTCAAGCATAACCTGAATTTCCAAAAATATCCTATCAGGAGCAATCTTAGAAAATAAAATGGCAGATGGCAGCTGCCCACTATTTGGCTTGCCTTCTGGCAAATGGGTGTTTTGTGACAGCCCACACACCATTATATCCATTTTGTGAGATACTGTAACAGGCTCTCATGTTCTAAAAGTGCCTAATGGCTCCCAAAGGTCAAGGACCTTGCGGTAGAACGCTGTCTACAGGGGCAATCCCATTTGGCATAAGGATTTTATCATCCTGGCTCTCAAATATCAAAGAAGAAATGGTAAAGCTTGGAAACATGCAGGGTTTTTTCTTAAAAAGCATCCAAAATAATTGAGGAATCAGCGCAACATGTCTACGTTTAGAAGATATTCAGGCCAGATAGGAGGATGTAGCTCACTGTGCACCACCAGCTTATGAAAGCCAAAGCTATACCTGGCAATGGCCACCAGGTTTGGCAGCTTTAATTTGGGTCCAGACATGTTAATGAGGAATAAGACAGTCACTGGCTGCTAGTCTTGGTGTTGATGTATTATTTCCATCATCAGGTGATGAATGTATGTTAATTCTCTGCTTTCCTTTCTTGCTGGGAACTTTTTGTCACAACCGGGCTGTGGAAAAACAGTATTCGTTTGTTTCTTAACAGATTTAAGAAGCGGCCACCTCCCAAAGAAACACTGGGGACTACCAAATTGAAGACAGGCCATATCATACTTTCACTGAATTTCCACAGAAATGAAATTTTGTATGTAAAACTGACATAATTCATAGCAGTATTTTAATAGCTATCTAAAACAAATATCCATAGTTTACTAATAAGATACTAAATTAAAAATTTTATAGGATTTTTCTTAAACATCTGTGGTTTATGACTTCTAGAATTTAAAAAAATGGAATAAATTCACATTTTAATAAAACATTCAGAAATAAAAGTTGAGTATTTTTATTTCTCAGATTCCGGAACTGAATTACCCGTTTAGAATCTCTTTGGAAAGTCTTGCTCTGAATAAATTCAATCCTTTTTCTTTCTTTCTTTTTTTTCCTTTTCTTTTCTTTCTTTAAAGATGCATGGAATTGCTTCTCTTTTAAATTGTTTGGAAACGGTGTGCAATAAATGTCCATTGGGTCTTCTGCATTTTGGTTTTTACATTTCTAACGAACATGATATTTTGTTTTTTAAATTAAGAAAAATCTTCTGGATATAAATATTCAATATTTATGTTGAAAATATTCTCCACATTATTGTTGATGTTCAACCTGCATGAGCTAAGCTAAGGCATAATAGACATCAGTTATACAATATAAAACTTAAATGCAAGTCTCAAAATGTGAGCAGTCAATGAACAATTTTCACAGAATATAACAAAAGCTGTTGTTAGTAATAGCAATAGGGTTAAGCAGTGTGACAACATTTCTAAACAAGTAACTAAATCTCCAATAGAATAGAAAAAAGAATACTTGCCATATTTTGGAATGACTGAGTCAAAAATCAAATCCTAAACTTCAATCCAGCTGAAATCTTGTAACCCAACCTAGAAAAATCAGTTTGCCTCCAAAATATCAGTGAGTTGAAACAATTTGATAAATTAGAATGAGCCAAAATACCACTTAACCAATGGATAGAATTGATCTACGGGTACAGGAAAACTTTAGTTGAATTTACCACTGCTTAAGAAGACCCTATTGATTACTAAGTCTTAAACTTCATGCATTTTTTTTTCCAACAAAGAAAATGAATGCTGGCTTAATGTACTCAACAAGGACATGCCACAATACATATACTATTTTGTTGCTTCTTTAATCCGTATCTCTTGATTTTGTATACAGGACTTAGATACATCTCATACCACAGGTAGGTGACAGGATCCCACAGGATTATGGAAAGTTTTAGAGTTCACAATCTTCTTTCACCCTGATACATGTGAACAGAATATTAAGAAAACCTTCTATTAATATGCCATATTTTCCCATCCTTAGACATCCCCATGTATAAGATACATACCAACACCAACTTTTCTTACCCAAAATTCAGAAATCAATATTTTAAGCAATCAGAAATCATGAGGCTACTTTGCAGACATAAGGTATCAGTAGTTTTGCAACTGCAGTCCTCCCCCCCTTCCCCTGTGTTATAAGAGGCCCCTTCATTTTTAGGTAAATATTTTTAAGAAAAAGTGTCATCTTATACACGGAAAAATGCAGTGTGTGTTATTACAACAATATGAATCATAAAAAAGCTAATCATAAATGACATCCTTGGATCATTCATCCATTGAGAGTTGACAGGTATCTTTTGAACACTACATTTTCTCGGCAATAAAACAGCATGTCCTGTCAGCCAGGCATTCTGGCACTTGTCTTATCAGTATTTAATTGTGTTTTGAACTGAAAACAATCAAAAGGTATCCCACCCCACTCTTTCCTAAAGTTTTTTTTAAAAAATAATCAGAAAGAATAGGATAAATTCTCTTCCAAATCTACCACCATTCATGTTTAATAAAGTTTTATAGATATAAATGAAAACTTTTGCTCTAATCTATTGTCTTCCTCATATATTGTACTATAATTTTCATCACGACAGGGCTGGATGTGAATGACGGGAGATGTTATACGAAGAACATATTGGGGAAAGGTATGAATTAAGAGAGAATATTCTTTGTCAATGACCAAGTAGAAAGGCAGGACACTGAAAATCACTGAAAAAGTTTCCGCCATTGTTGGAAAAGCAGAGATGTACAGGGTTGTCTTTGTTTAGCAGTCACAATTTGGACCAGAAACTTGGTCATTAAGCAAAGAAGAGAAATTATGTGATGGCAAGTCTTTAGTTTTCCTTTGCTTTACAGCATCAGAAAGGTACAATCTTGCACAGCTGGTGAGTCCAAATGACAAGGAACTTTTCATGAAAGTACTCACTTTTTCCCCATTGTCAAACCTGCAGTCGCTGTTGGAGGCAGTTGCTAAATGAAGATTTGATGTATGCAATTCCTCCTCTAACTAGATTTTAGCTTACAACTTGATAGTTGATTGCATATATCAGTGGTAGTCAACCTGGTCCCTACCACCCACTAGTGGGTGTTCCAGTTTTCATGGTGGGCGGTAGGGGTTTGCTATAACTCTGCTTTATAAATTTTATAAAGTAAAGTTACTTCCCTGCTTTATAAATTACCATTAATATGGAACCGGTGGGCGGTTAGAAAATTTTACTACTAACAGAGTTACAAAAGTGGGTGGTAGGTATAAAAAGGTTGACTACCCTTGGCATATATTATATGCATACATTGGATTACTAAATGGCAAAAATTAATGTTTAAAGTTTGGGATGACAAAATAAAGCCCCAATGAAATTCAGAAAACCCATCCAATACTAACCCATATTTTAGGGAGAAGATCCAGATGTTCAGATTTTTTTTAGTTCATTACATTTTGAATAGCTTTTTAAGAGCATTCTGAACCATAATCAATCAAAAGATCAGTTTGATTTTGAGTATTCTTTTTTTCTCTTGGAGCAGTGTATCTAAATATTTAAACTTGTTCTCAGCGTCTATCTGCATTTGGATGTCTCCTATCTCCTCCATCTATCTGACGCCGTTTCTTCAAAACCATTTCCCATTTTTAGCCAAATCATTGCTTCTGCATTATCCTTTAAAAGCAGTAGCCAAGAAGATCACTGCAAAAAGATAAGAGTGCCAAGTCTGTTTTCTGTAACAAAGCACTAATACAAAATCTCTTGTTTTGTTCATAGGTGGCCCTTTCATATAATGAAAATTGTAGCTGTCATGATCATCTCTACTTAACTAAACCATGATTTAATCAGTTAATCAAAATACCTAACTTCATATGATAACCTAAGTCATTAACTAACCAGGCAAAATCCCCACAACACATCAAGATAAATGTAGCTTGTGAGTTTGTAATGTGGGGTATCATGTGGAACCAGATCATGTGCCCCTTTTTAGCCTGTGATTTTATAGCGTAGTACAGGGGTATAAAACTCATGTCATCACGGCAGCATCACATGACATATCGGGACTTTCCCCCCCTTTGTTAAACCAGTGTGGGCGTAGGCAGTGCATGATGCATCGGGCCTGCAGGCCATGAGTTTGACAGCCCTGGCATAGTGAATCAACCAGCTCATGTGCTCCTTTTGCACTTATCCTCAGCATTCAATACAATCTATATACCATATTTTCTGGCATATAACACAGCTTTTTAACCCCCCAAAATTATTTAAAAATTGGGGGTCATCTTATACATCAGGTATAAGAAAGGTCATACCAAAAAGCCAAAACAAAAGAAAAAGCAATGCTGCCAAGCAAAAAGCCGTGTCGCCACCAGCGCAGACGCCGGCCTTTCAATCGATAACCACGGTGCTCCTTGCCTGGGCACGTGGATGGATGAGCACTGGGATGGCTTAGTAAGGTCTGGTTGGCGGTCTGGAGACGGAAGGTGCTGAGCTCAAACTATGAAAGCCCGGCAGCGGGGAGGCCTTAAGCCGGCTTGCGGGCACCTGAAAGTAGGGGGTCGTCTTATATGCCCAGTAGCCTTATACGGCAGAATATACGGTATATATATAAAAATTGTTCTGTGTGTGTGTGTGTGTGTGTGTATGTAAAGTCTCCCTTTATTTCTTTATCAGCACAAATACAACATATATGTGTGTGTGTGTGTGTGTGTGTGTGTGTGTGTGTGTGTGTGTGTTGTATTTGTGCTGATAAATAAATAAAGGGAGACTAGTATAGATCTATTTCAAGCTATTTAGCTCTCATCAGCTAGCCATACCCTTACTGGGAATCAAACCTGTGCTGTATTGCATCTTAGGCAGATGTGTTAACCACTAAGCCACAGAGCTCGACTCCTTATCAGCCAAACCAGGGTGAAAGGTATCTATTTAGATTTTACAACCCCCGGTATGCCCAAATATGGGAGGAAGATCTCTACTTCCATTCTCTGTCCTTCGGCTCGTCACAAGAGACCATCCAGACAGAAACCCAATATTTTTACTGTTGCCTTTTTGTTACATTTGTTGTATTTGTGCTGATAAATAAATAAAGGGAGACTAGTATAGATCTATTTCAAGCTATTTAGCTCTCATCAGCTAGCCATACCCTTACTGGGAATCGAACCTGTGCTGTATTGCCCAGTATATATATATTCATAATTCTGGAATGCTTCCAGCAATTTCAACCAAACTTGGTTCAAAGATGACTTACTCTCTGGAAAAAAAAATACTGTGGGGGTAAGACACCCCTAACAGCCCTCTCTGTGTGTGTTCTGTTAAGATATAGCCTGTTGCGCCCTAAAATGGCTTCTACTGTACAGCACAGTGGAGTTGCAATGGTAATGGCTTCACAGTACTCCACAAGGGGGCTCCCTAAGTAAGGGGGAAAACTCAACATTAGAAATTACATTTGGTCAAGACATTTCCCCCCTATAAATAAATAACAGAACAACACTGGGTTATCAGCCAGTCTAGTATAATTCTCTTCCCTGCTATCATCTACCCTGACTTAGGTTGTGATACTTTAGCAGTGAGGACAGTGATCTGCACAGGCTCAGAAATACATACATATGAATACTGGCATTAGAAAAGAGACAGCAAGAGACCTCCAGTGAGAAAATGGCAAACTGAGACCCTAGAGACACAGGAAACAATTGCAAATGATGGCTGGATACTGGATCTTGACTGCCAAACTCTCTCCAAACAAAGGAGAGATCTCGAGATTGTCGATATGTACTCTGGATAGCTGTTTTTTGTGAACAGATGGCAGGAACTAAAATTTTCACAGCAGCTTGCAAATAGCTGGGAGACACTGAACTCACTGCTATCAATGTAGCCTTTATGAACTCAAGATTCAACCAAACCTCACTTCTAAATAATTTTAGATTTTCCTTTTAAAAAAATTGCTTTTCGAAAATTCTTCAGAAGCTCATCAAATTCATTGGGTGAGTTTTTCTTCAATTGTTTCATACATTTTAATTATGAATTTAAGGTTTTGTAGGGGGAAAAGTGACTATACAATAAAGGGTTATCATAGTGTTGATTTTATACATTTTTAACTAGATTAAAGTTCTAAATGAACTTGCATTAAGATTTTGAAATTAATTATAAGAATCCTTCCCATGGGAAACTTCATATGTTTACATGTTGAAAAAAAGAAAGATGACTTTGAAGGTTGATCAGTAGAGGGCATCAGAGGGAAATAAATATATCAATGTATCTTTTGAGAGAAATCTGTGACTACAGGTAGTCCTCAACTTAGAACCATTCAGTTAGTAATCATTCAGTTTCAATGGCAGGGGGGGGAAGTGACTTAGGACCTTTTTTCACACTTATGACCATTTGCAGCCTTCCCATGGTCATGTGATCAAAATTTGGATGCTTGGCAGTTGGCATGTATTTAAGTTAGTTACACTATTCTGGGGTCATCTAATCACTTTTCTGTGACCTGACAAACAAAGTCAATGGGGAAGCCAGATTCATTTAACAACTGTGTTACTAACTTAGCAACTGCAGTGACTCATTTAATAATTATGGCAAGAAATGTCATAAAATGGGTCAAAATTCACTTAGCAACTACCTTGCTTACTAAAGGAAATTTTTAGCTCAATAGTGGTCGTAAATTAAGGACTATCTATATTGGATTCAGAAAAATAATTTTAAAGATATCTGCTATTACTGATATACTAACTAGATGGTCTAAAGGAACGTGGTGGCTCAGTGACTAAGATGCTGAGCTTGTTGATCAGAAACGTCAGCAGTTCAGCTGTTCGAATCCCTAGTGCCGTGTAAAGAAGTGAGCTCCCGTTACTTGTCCCAGCTTCTGCCAACCTAGCAGTTCGAAAGCACATAAAAAATGCAAGTAGAAAAATAGGGACCACCTTGGTGGGAAGATAACATCATTTAGTAATGCCAGCCAAATGACCACGGAGACATCTTCGGACAGCACTGGCTTTTCAGCTTTGAAATGGAGATGAGCACCGCTCTGTAGAATGAGAACGACTAGTACAGATGTGCCTGTACTACCTTTAAACTAGATGATATCATGGAAAAAGAAGAATTTCCACCAACTAAAGCTGAAATTGATTTAAATGTGGATTTTACAACAACAGCTTATAAGGAGATAGAAAAAGATTGAATAGACAATACACAAACGTATTAATTGTTGGATATACATATGACACTGTATGATTTTAATGATCAAAATGACATATAAATACTAAATCAGAATAGTGATGCGGATGACCTTTTTATATTGGATTTATAAAAAGAAAGTGTTGAAGTTGTCAATGATTTCTTGAGACAGAAAATATGAAAAGTGATGTGGATAATCTCCTCACATTTGATGTACAAAATGAACTTGTTAAAAATTGTCAATGATTTAGGGAGAAGAGGCAAATAGAGCATGAAAAGGAAACAGATGTTGGACAATATATGAGGAGACTAAAATTGTGAGAAAGGGGAAAGTATATGAAGTTGATATATTTGATCAAGGCTAAAATTAATTGGTTGTTATTTCTAGTAATGTTTATAGATTTACACTAACTAGAACCAGATGACAGTGTTTTAAGGATTTTTTTGGTCAGATTAAGGGGATTTGATTAAATACAAAAATAAAATAAAAATGTAAAAGGAAAGATTCAAAGTGATTCAAACCCTTCGGTTTTGTTAGCCGCCCTGAGTCCCTCAGGAATAGGGCGGCATACAAGTTGAATAAAACCTCAAACCTCAAATATAATTAGAAATAATTACACGGTTGCATCTTCTAACCCTTCAGGAACTGTTGCTAATGTAGGATGGAGTAAAGAGGCTTTGAAGATTTGTTTAAATCTTTGAATGGGGAAAAATATGGGATGAAGAGATGCTGGTTGGTTGCATTTAAGAGATGATAATAAGCTGTTAATGCTAACTATACTTGCTGGAGATGAGCAAGAATATCTTTTCTTTTTTTCGTCATTCCTGCACATTTTAATTTTTCTAATTTTTAAATACTTTATCTTTTGTTGTCTGTATTACTTTTATCTGTGTAATATAAATCCAATCCTTAATAAAAACTGATGTATGTATGTATGTATGTATGTATATAAAAAGCGTGACCCGTCAAAACCGCGGAGGATAAAATCGTGATCGACGAAAGCGCGCATGTGACGTCATCACAGCGCGACGAAAAAAATTAAAAATTGAAATAAAATTAAAATTAAAGCAAGCCGATTCACATAAAGGTAAGGGTTAGGTTAAGGGTTAGGGTTAGGTTTAGAGCGTTAGCGTTACGTTTAGCGTTAGGTTAAGGGTTAGCGTTAGGTTTAGCGTTACGTTAACGGTTAGGTTTAGGGTTAGATTTAGGGTTAGGTTTAGGGTTAGGTTTGGGGTTAGGTTTGGTGGGAATAGGGTAAGGTTTTCGCTTTATTTTTACATTTTTCGATCACAGCGCGATGTTTTTGTCACGCTGTGATGACGTCAAATGCGTGCTTTCGTCGAGCGCGATTTTGTACTCCGCGGTTTTGTGGTGGAACCTATAAAAAGAACCAGGCAGCTAAAGTTATAAGGGGAAGAGCAACATTAACATTTCAAATGAAATTATGTTTTCAGACAGAGTGCTTTCGTTTCAGCTTTTAACATATTCCGGCCAAGAACATGTAACCAGGGATTGTCCATCTTGCTGTGAATCATAGCAATTAGGAGCAGCAGCATTTGCACACACACAAAAAAGGAAGACGCTGGTCAAACTCCTTCAGCAAGACCTTGCTCGGTGGTCGCAATTTCGAAATCAAATATTCGACCAGCCAGGAGCAGGTTCGAAGCCGGAATTTCCTTGCTTGAGACGGGATTGGGGACAGAGATCGGCTTCATAACGATAACTACTACTAACCCGTTTTGTTTTCCCCGGAGGGACCCAAAGACCCGCCGTTGAGTGAAGTGTTAAAAGGGAGACGGTCTCCCTGAAGCGAGAAGGGCGCCAAAAGAGACGGGTGGCAGCCGCGCAGCTGAAGCCCCTGAATTATGGATGGAGCTGCAAGTCACTCTGCCTCCAGCGCTGCCTGGTGCCGGCAAAGGAGGGAAAGGCAGAGTGGGAAAGGTGGGGGGGATCCCTTCTTTAAGCCCCTTGGACGCTGCTGGAGGGCGGACGCGCGCAGGGAAGAGGGAGGGGAAGGGAGGAGCACATCCTAATGCAGAGATGCTGCAGTGGCTCAGGGCGCGCACACACCACACGGGCAAGCGGGCAGCAGCGGCGACAGTTGCAACAGCAGGAGGAGGTGGTGGAGGAGGAGGAGAAATAGGGAAAGGCTCACCTGCAAAAGGAGGACCGGCAAGCAGAGCAAGAGGCGTTTGCTGCTGCGCCGGAGCTTCTGAGGCGTTCCTTTGCCCCGGCGCGCCACGCACAAACACGTGCCGATCCAGCCACTCTGTGCCCGAGGTAAGAGGGCGGGCGGCTTGTTTATTCTCCAGACTTTGGCTTCCCGGAAGCCATGGAGGCTGTCGGCTAACTTTCAAGACCCCTCTTGGCGGAGCCGGTTCTTGAGAGGGAGGGAGAGGGAGAGGGAGGGAGGCCGGGCGGGTGTGCAGGCAGCCGAGCGAGAGCATGACATCAGCGGAGCATCCCACGCAGGAAGAGATGGCCGGGGCGGGCTCAAGAGCCCCGCTCGTGCCGAAATCCTGTGGCGGGGCGTCCTGGAAACGGACAGAGGCGCGGCTGCGAAAAGAGGAGAAGCCAGGAGACCAGGGGAGAGAGGAAGGGAAGGGTCCTGGAAAAAGTATTTGCTCAGCCAGAAGCGGTGGTGGGATGGGGGAGAAAGTGAGGGCTCTTGGCTGGGACCCTTGACTGGCATACGTCGAGGGGGACCTAGGAGGACCCCTTTTGCACCTTGGGAGAACCCCACGAGTTCTCAGGATACGAGAAGAGCAGAGTCTGTCTTCCTCTCCTGGCTAAGGTTGAAAAGCCAGGGGAGTGCAGGTTTCTGAGAAGTGCGGGTGTCCCCCTTTTTTTGTGTGTGCGTGTGGTGTCTTGTTAAGCCCTCCTGCAGAGGGCAACTGGAAATGTGGGCAGTGGCTGTGGAAGGAGTTTGCGGGAAGAGGCATTTTGTGATGAGGCGGCTTTTGTGTAGCGGAGTGGTGAAAAGGGCTCTAGTGCCAAATTGCCTTTCATCCATCGATTGCCTGTTTATTTCAGTCCTTCTTAAACCAGACTTGCACTTCTTGTGATCTGCCAAGCTGAAGACTCCATCAGGGTTTGAAGGAGATCAACCAAAAGCTAGGAAAACTTCTGGGTTTGGTGCCCAGAACTTCTAAGCACTGGGGAAGGGGTGATGGTTAGGTCTAGACAGAGAAAGGGAGCAATCTTTGGTCACTATATACATTTGGCATGGGAGGTCATAAACTGTACAGGTTGTCCGTCAGTTTTGAAGATTAAGTGTATTAAAATGAGAAAGAAAGTGTCCCTCTCCACCTTGAGCTCCTTCTCATTTTGCTTTTCTGACCTGAAAGCTCTTGTTTGTTGAAAATAATTTATCAACCATGATGTCCACACATCTGTTATCACTTTATTCCAAGAATAAGATATGTTTACCTCTTTACGTTTAATATCTTTGGAGTGCTGTTCTTTACAAAATATTTTTTTCAATTTATCTCTTGTTAAATCTACATATTTGTGCCAGATACTAGATGTATCCTAGTGCCTAATGATAAGACAACAGGCTTCCAAAACTGAGATTTGTCTTTAAAACTTAAAAGCTGGTTTAAATGGAAGAGATTCCTTCCATAATTGGTTCCCATCTTTTCCTTTCCTGTTGGTTACAGTAGGAGGGAATTTTCCTTAGCTGGAAAGAGGACTTTAATTGGATCATGCCAGGAAGCCCATGTGTAGCATTTCACTATTAGAAACTTCATGTATCATGTGTTTCAATGATATTTTCCTGCTGATTGAGCTTCCCTATATCAATGGGGATTGACAAAATATCTTCCTCTATAAGATCCTACCTTCCAATAATAAATGTAAAAATTTATCTTAGCATTTAAGGTGCCATAGAACTCTTACTTATTCTAAATGGGCTAACAGAAGCTTGGAGGTATGAAGGTTCAACCAATTTGTGGATAAACCAGATAAAGACATTTGCTTAAGCATAAGCCTCTAAAGCTTCACAATATCTGATTCTGATTTATTTATTTATTGATAACTCAAGATGGCAAACATATTTCTTCTTCCTCTTCCTCCAAAGCCAGCCAGCCAGCTTTCATGCCTGAGACAGGAAGAGAACTCATAGTCTCCTGGTTTTTAGCCTTGTGCCTCAATCACTAGACCAAACTAGCTCTATACATGATGTACTTTACATTTTCCTTAAGTCCAATTTTAGTTTTATATATTTTAATTCAAAAATGTCAGTGTGTAAGATTTTAATCTAGCAAATATCAGCAAATGGATAAATATTGCTTGCTTATAAAGCATTATTTATAAAAAGCAAATTCCAAAATCTCCAGGCCGTTTGGAACTCATCTTACTGTATATCATCCACCACACACACTGAAAGAGCAGGCTTTATTATGACATCCTCATCTTCCAAGCAATGCTCTGCTTATTTAACCATTAGGTTTGATCTACAGTTGTTATCTGGATGACAGAATGAAGTGGTCTTGGGGTTTCACTCTGTTACATTCCTCTAAGCATCATTTAGCTGCCTGGCTACCAGCAAAACCACTCGGCCCTTTTCCTTTATTAATGTACACGCAGCTACTAAAAATCCTGCTAAGAATGTGTAGCAAGAAGTGAACTAGAAACATACTAGAAATATGTAGCAAACAGCCTGAAACATGAATTAATGTGAGCAGAATGCAACTGCTGGATGAAAAATACATTACCTGATTAGGTAAGGTTGTATATAGAACCTTATAGTAGGGATATAGTTAGGAAAGTTCTACTATACCGGAGTCCTGAATCATAGATATTGATATCTTTATTGGTATAGCTAGTGATGATTCATTGGGATTTCAGGCAACTCAAAATACAGGAGAAATTTGAAAGTCGTCCATCTTTTTGTTTATTTCAACTCATTCCGCATCTACTACAGAGATACGCATGTGATTCAGGGGCTATTTAGGAATGGAAAATTATGTATTAGTTTGACTGCTATATATTTTTTAAAAAGCTTCTGACTCAGTAGGAGCAGCCTTTCCCAGCATGAAGACCTAATGACAAAAAATCATGCCCGAATGTAATTCTGTCAGAAGGTGGGCTCCTACCACATATAGTTAATTTGCTCTATTTAAAAAATAGCACTTAACATGATGGAAAATCTGCAAGTTTTTTCCCATCTTAATATTCCTTTCCTTGATGTTCCTTAATTCTACAGTTTATGCCAAACTTGAACATTATTATTTTAACTTGTCCTGCATCTCTTGTGATCCTAATTTTTAATTTACTGAGACAATGATTTGGGATTTGTTAGTCGGAGAGTAGGTGAGAGATGATCCAGCAAATGTAAAAAGCTATCAGTTTAGAAAAGTTAGTCTAAGCAATCAACAGTATCTGTGATTGCTTGTGGAGTATAAAAACATGTTATTTTCTGTAGCAACCATATCTGACTGCCTTTCTTTTTCTTGAAATTGCCAGAAGCTATACTTTTTATGGAATCAAATGATCCCATCTGCTTTGTGCTTGTTGTGAAAATCACGGCTTTCTTTTCTGGTTGGATAGGGATGCAGCCCTGTTATTTTTAAGCAGCATTATATTTGTTTAGCAAAAAATAGCCTAAGTTAGAGAGATTTTAATGGAGAAAGAAATACTACTGAGTCCTGTAATAAAAAGGATTCTGTATTTCATAAAGTATAGCAATTATCCCTCCCCCCCTCAGAATGGCAAAGTCAAAACATGTTTGCACTTCGGTGAAACCTCTGTCTAGTAAGATCACGCCATTCATAAACACATGCAACTGAAGTATTTTTCAAACCTTGCTTGTTTGTATGTTCAGTCTTTGAAGCCAGATTTGGGGAAAGCTCTTGCCATAAAAGAGTTTCTGATGATCCAAAGGCAGGAATAGATGCCTAAACCAAATGTCAAAGCATTATTAACTTATGTGCTGAAGTTTAGTTAGCGAGAGTGGACAGTTCTTTTGAAAAGGGATTTTAGGAGAATCTTCCCTTACTGTGAACCAACAAGAACCATGACACTCTCCATTACTTATCTTGCTCTTCAGGCCCAAATCCTTTTTTAAAAGTATTGACTTTTGTGTATGTCATTTTGGTCTTCCTTTTCTGGAAATGTGATACTGTATGGCAGGAAATTATATTAGGGAAAGCCATAAAATGGTCATATAATAGAAACACGGGACTGCATTATATTGTTGAATTATCTGTGGGGGGAGCATTATACTTATTAGCAACTCACATATTATCAAAACAATATTTATTATTGAAAATGTTATCAAATCATTTTCATTGGTATGTTCTTGAAGCTGAGGATGCTCCCAGATAACAAATGTGGATAATGTTCTCTATAGTGTCCCTATCAACATGACTGTAACTAAGGAACAACATCAACAGAGCCATCTGTTTAAATGTGGTCATCAACAGAGGTCTTGAAAAGGAGATTAATTCTCTCTTTTTCTCCTCTTTTCTCCATGAGGTTTTTTTTTTTTTTTTGTAGTTTTTTCTGGAATTTGAAATAGCTCATCATTAGCTTAGCTATATACTTCATTATTTACTTTAGGGATGTAAAAAGAGATTGGATTTGAAAGCATTTTAGTTAAATCTCCCAAGCTGAAGTTGATCTTCCAAATTTCTCTTTTCTCATGGTCCTCATTCAGTTACATGTCCAGGCTAAACACAGTAAGGCAAAAGGAAGTGGTGGGAGAAACAGGTTTTATGTGCATGGCAATCTTGACTTCATTGACCAACTGTGCAGACATTCCTGAGTCAGTCAAACTCTTTGTATGGTGCCACATGTGGCTGCATCACATTCTATATTCTCCTGTCATTCTGAACAGTCTCTTAGGGCTTCCTTATTTCTTTTACTTCAAATCTCTTTTAGTCTGTATTCACTGCTCTTGCTTCTTAGAGTTGTTCTGTCCTCCTGTTGTCATTCAAGCAAATTTTCCTGAATTGTTTCATACTCTTTTCTACTTTTCACTCCCCATAAACCATCTCATCTGCTTACTGTAGCAGCAGCAATCTCAAATGTCTCAAATAATCTTAAAGTTTATTTATTTACTGATCTTTTATTTATTTACCGATTATTTTTTGCTGTCATCTTAAAACGTTACTTGCAGAGAAGAGCAGAAAGAAATAATTTAAATTTCGGAAGCCATATTTTCAAAGTAAGTAATAAAAAGCAGCATTTTAATTATTTAAAAGTTTATTTCTCTTACTATTTATTTAAAAAGAAATAAAATTGAGGGACCAGTGGTGTCAGAAATGTTCTTAGTCTTATGGATCTCTATCTTAACTCATGAAGTCAAATTCATTCTCTGAGAATAAATCATTTCCAGTCACTGTGTCAAATTGATTTTATTGACCTTTTTGTATCTTGTTCATAATCTAAAATTAGCTTCTATTTAATTTAATAATAGAAACAGTCTCCTTCTCCTGTCCACCTGTATGCATTGCTCTAAAGTGAATATGGATCCAAATAAAAGCTAGATTGTCTAATTTGAACAGAGGAGATCAAAGCAAACCCAAAGCTTCAGACTCTGCTAACCCCTTCTCCTTTCCACCCCCTTTGATTATCATTTTGCCATATTAAAGGTGGTAGGGAATTGAAAAGGTCCTCCACTCCTTGGTGACCTTGGATTGATCAATAAGGGCATTAGCCTACTATGAATGTTGTAATTATCTTGAAGCCTTTACAGCCTTAAAACAGATGAATGTTCCATGGCCTTTATGAAGGGAAGCCAACAGACATTAATCAGTATTTGATTTGGATCAGCAGTCAGCTTCCATTAAGAAAATAAAAAATAAAACCCCCCAGTGATCTGCAGCACACAATAAGTAGAGCCAAAGATAAATCATTGGTGCATTTTTGAACTATTTGAAAAGCAAGTAGGAGAATTAAACAGGTTTTGGTTCTGCTCTTTCAGCCAATGAGAAAATCTGTCACCAGAAGCATCCAAATGGCAAGGAACTGCTCTGGAAAGGAAATTGGTAGTGCAGCATCACATGAGGAAAAAATATTGAGGCTTTACCACCATCTGAATGATAGCAGCCTTCCCACATGCTCATGAAATAAAAAGATCCCTTCTTTGTTCTAGCTCACACTTACAAAAAAGACAAGAGGCCAAGATTGAGAATACATAACACAGTCCTCACAAAATCACTAAGTCCCCACAAGTATGATCCTGTCCAGGCTGAAAGTACAATACCATATCAATCAGAATAGAGCTGTAAGGGACCTTGGAGGTCTTCTAGTCCAACTCCCTGCTCAAGCGGGAGACCCTATACCAGGGGCCCCCACCTTTTGGGCACCAGGGACTGGTTCCATGGAGAGAGGTTTTTCCATGGCTTGGAGGGGGCATGGTTTTGCATACTGCCTGCATCCCACAGATGGGGCTTTGCTTGTTTGTATGGCCTGGTTTCTGGCATGCCGTAGCCCGGTGCTGGTCCACAGACCACAGGTTAGGAACCCCGGTCTTATACCATTTCAGACAGGTGGCTGTCCAGTCTTTTCTTAAAAACCTCTAAGGATGAAGCACCTGTAACATCTGAACCCAAGCTAGTTAATTATTCTCATTGTCATCAGCAGAAAGTTTAGTTGAAATGCAGTGGAGGGTTAAGAAATGCAGGTAAGCAAGGTAGGCTGTCACAAATGTTGGGGTTTTTTTTACAAGTAGAGAACTGTCCACACGGGGTTTTACACTTGGACCCAATTCAGCTGGTATTCTTTAGCATTTGGCATAGCAGCCACTCTCAAGAAAACAGTTGCTTCCAAATAACCTAGAATTGCTCTGCTTTACTCTCTGTTTTACTTTAGGAATCAGAGGCTAAAGAGTCAGTTAAGGAGCTTGAACAAAGGAGTTCATAAAGATAATAGTAGAAGATCCATTTTAGGTCCAAACCAAATGCTTACTCTCCAGTCAAGGGTGGGATGGAGGAGGGAGAGTTATTGTAGGTTCTGTTGCTATGCTTTCCACCAGGGCCCTTTTTCTTCTTTTGGGTCTGAGCTAATCACAGCATCATCCTTCAAATGCAACACATCATAAATGCAAATATTCCAAATGACCAAGTATAATATGTAGACTTTCTGATTTTAATCTCTCTCACACTTTGTTCAGAATGTATTATGTTAAACCTGTCAGCTATATTGTCAAACTCATGTGATATTCATTGCAAAACATTTTGTATCTACTAATCCTCTATGATGAATTATCTAACTAACTCATTGTTAGTTTGGTAAGCCACAGCTACAGTCTATCCTGAATAACATCTGCTTCATTTCACATTTAAATTGTAGGTAAGTCCTGTTGATGACAGCCCAGAATGATTTCCAAATGGTTATATGTGGTATGGAGTTGTTTTGCATGCTCTCCTATATTTTATTTCAATATAGCAATTAACATTTTAAAAATTAATCTATAGGAAAAGCCATTTCCATGTTTTTGGAATATTTTCAAAGATGAATTACCTGAATAGCTTAAACATTAAAGCGAATTGCAGTATGGAGGTGTTCAGAAATAGGCTTTATTTCATGATTATGAAATTAATCCCAATTTATTTTACAGAAAGCTCTTAGATTGAATTTCATGAATTTCATCTCATGTTAAGACCTGAGATGCATTTTAATGGTGTGCCTTTACTGTGGGTTACATATTCTAGGTGTGATTTTATATCCATGATTATGGGCTTAGAAAGATACTATTCAGGAAAGCATAACAGAATTGTTATTGCATCTTGCTTGCTTACTGTGAATTCCAATTTTTCTCTTTTTGTACAATACAATGCAATAACAGAGTTGGAGGTCTTCTAGTCCAACCCTCTGCCTAGGCAGGAAACCATTTCAGACAAATGGCTATCAAACATCTTCTTAAAGACTTCCAGTGTTGGGGCATTCACAACTTCTGGAGGCAAGCTGTTCCACTGATTAATTGTTCTAACTATCAGGAAATTTCTCCTCAGTTCTAAGTTGCTTCTCTCCTTGATTAGTTTCCATCCATTGCTTCTCGTTCTACCCTCAGGTGCCTTGGAGAATAGTTTGACTCCCTCTTCTTTGTGGCAACCCCTGAGATATTGGAACACTGCTATCATGTCTCCCCTAGTCCTTCTTTTCATTAAACTAGACATACCCAGTTCCTGCAACCGTTCTTCATATGTTTTAGTCTCCAGTCCCCTAATCATCTTTGTTTCTATTCTCTGCACTATTTCTAGAGTCTACACCTCTTTTCTACATTGTAGCGACCAAAATTGAATGCAGTATTCCAAGTATGGCCTTACCAAGGCATTATAAAGTGGTATTAACGCTTCACGTGATCTTGATTCTATCCCTCTGTTTATGTAGCCTAGAACTGTGTTGGCTTTTTTGACAGCTGCTGCACACTGTTGGCTCATATTTAAATGGTTGTCCACTAGGACTCCAAGATCCCTCTCACAGTTACTACTATTGAGCAAGATACCACCTATACTGTATCTGTGCATTTTGTTTTTCTTGCTTAAATGTAGAACCTTTACTGTACATTTGAGTTCTGCTTTGTTACCCAACTATTTATAAGAATTCTTTTATAAGAATTTTTCCATAGCATAGGATGGTATTGAACTCTGAAATCCCCAGTGATCTTTGGTACTGTCTTGATCATTCTGCAGATTGCTATTAAATCTGAATTGCAGATTGTGGAGATCAAGATGTTCAGATGATTTCTTAGAAGAAATACACAGCAATTATACAAGATCTTTAGCGCCAATGTTTTTTCCTGTTAATGGTCAGAAAAGAACATCCAGATTAGCTGTTTCTATATCCATATGAAACTAAAATGAAAACTCTATATATATATTTAAAAAAAATAACCAAATTTGAATACTACTCAAAGGGCTGCAGCATTGTTTTCATAACTCTATTCAGGAATTTATCTTCTGGATTCATCAGGGCACTCTCTCCTCTGAACAGATGAAAGACTGTGGGGTTTGTTTTAGAAATTAATCACTTTTATGCCAATCACTTGACTCTTGTACTCCATTTTCCAAACTGTGTAATTTAGTAATAATGAACACATTTGCATTTATGCATTTTTAATTCTACATCTGCTACAACTCTATTTTTCTGATTGTGTTTGTGTGCTTTATTTATTCCTAGAATGGAATAAATACAATTGGTTAATTTCTATGGATGCTGTTGTTAAAGATATAAGAGTAGGGTTAAGAAAAATGGAGAGTCCTTGATCTCTCTCTCTCTCTCTCTCTCTCTCTCTCTCTCTCTCTCTCTCTCACACACACACACACACACACACACACACACACACACTTTTACATTTACATAATGAATTAAAGTACATATAGCAGTGGTTAGGGTAAACTGCTCTGTTTGGACAAATCATTTTCCTTCAGCTGCTGATGTATTTGCTCATTTTTATAGGTAAACTTATCCACTGTCAAAAACTGCATCAAAATAGATTAAACTCTAAGCTACCTGAGAGTAGGTTTTCTCTTGATTTTTTGTTTTTGTTTTTAATTTAAATTAATTACATAGTTGTCCATGTCATAGCACTAACTCTCAGTAGTATTCAAAAATTCAAACACGGGTGACAGCATACAACCTATGATACCCATCGCAGCATACAAACCATGGCAAGGATAAAACAAATGTCTAGGGCAACAGCCAGATCTTAAACAACTTGTAAAAGACTAACAGAGTCCCTCTGGATATGCAGGGAGTGTTACTCCACAGCACAGCTGGTGCAACACACAACTCCAGATCCAAAAAGTGACATTGTTTGAGAGGCCCAGAATATCGCTCTCTGCTACATTTTGTGAGCTAAACAGAGACAATGGGAGAAAGGCAGCACTGCAAATATCCTAACCTATGCCATTTATTTAGGTGATAACTAGTACTTGAATTACATCCAGAAGCCTATTGGCACCATTGTAAGTCATGGGCGAGTGGTGTTCTATAAAAAAATAACATCAAACGCCCCAAACTCTCCATACCAAATACAGATAACAGCTTTCAAGCACTTTTCAGAGGCAATCCTTGAAACCTAAGCATGAGTCACTAATAGAATAGATAAACTGTATAAAGCCAAAGCTACCACCTGCTCTTTGACTAAGGGTTGTGAGTTCAAGAGGATCCACAAATTGTGCATGAACTTTGATTTGGGAATGCACCCCCACACCCTCCAGACAGATTTTAATATGAAAAGAAGAGCTTTACAACTTGTTAGAGTCTTGCCAGGGTTGAGCTCGAGGCTCTTCTCACTAAGCCACTGGGAGAGCAGCTCAACAGTTATTTTTGGTTTTCTCTGAGACACAACCATTTTCTCCTTTTTAACACTCATTCCTCACAACAGGCAACAGACCATCTACAAATTTTCTGTTGGGCTCTGGTTATTGTAATATTGGTCAATCCAATAAACATTCTACCTACATACATAATTTTATAGCTCCACCATTTATACATTACTACCAAATATAATTATTGGTCCTTGATATAAAATTCTTCAGATCTATATACCTTTTTGTGTCATATAAATTAATATTAATTATATGTTACTCAGGATCTCAACCAAGAACATGATTACATTTCTTATACAATTAAAGCACATTAAACAGCTCATATATCCTTGATTTTTTCCCTAACTGTTGAGTCATTTATTATGCATTCTGTTTATTCTTATACATAGCAATTGCATATTATTTTCAGCATATATTACTTTTGTCACATTCAGTCATCAATCCATAATTGATTTTCCACAATGAAAACCTATTCACTTTATCCAATGTTTTCTCTACATCAACTAGAATGCAGTACACTTTTTCACAATCATATGCTTCTCACTAAGTTGCTGAAAAGAACAAAAATCTCTCTGTACTTGCTTTCTACTCTGTAAAATCACACTGCACTTTTGAGATTTTGACCATCAAGACCAATGATGGATTCCTACCGGTTCAGCCGAACCAGTAATGGTTTGGCAGCCTGGAACCAGCAGTGACCCACGCCTGCCACTCCTCTGAACCGGTTCTCATACAGCGGTGCCATCTTGATTTTCAGTTCTGCACATGCACAGAACAATTTTCATTGCATACATTTAATTTTTTTTTCATTTGTTAACATTTTATGCATGCACAGACCTATTTATGTGAAAATTTTGCACGCATTGAACTGGCAGTAATGTCAGCAGCAACCTGCCTTTGATCATGACCTCTTATAGAGATCTATTCCAAACACTTTCCCAAAGGATACTTAAAAAGTAATCTCCCTGAGATGCGTGTGTGTATGTGTGTGTGTGTGTGTGTGTTTATGCAGCCAGAAATCTTTCAATTGATGATGAATCATTCAAAAATATATGTTTGTACAATGCAGAAAAAATGTGTCAAAACAAAGATGGTTTTCAATTAAAACCATGCTTCTACAGTATATGTAGCATTGGTTTTAACTATGATTTGAGGGAGTGTTTTTAATTGAACAAGAAGCATCCTATAAACATCTTGATACCAGTAATCATGGTTGAATAGTTGGAACAAATTTAGAAAATACATTCTAATTTCTTTGGGTTAAAAAGGTTTGTGAAGCATAAAGTGGCCCAGTTATTTCGTACACAACTGAAAGACTTCAATAAAACATTTTAAAACCTTGAAGATAATTCTATTTTTGTACTCCAGTGTTTTTTCCCCGTGTTTTCTTTCATAGCATCATCACATGTATATTAAGACTGATGATATAAGCAAAGCAAACAAACAAAAAACTGTTGAGATATTTTTTGATCCAAGAATAAAGATTGAAGATTTTTGTAAGTTTCTGGCTGGAAAGGGCCTTTTGGGTTATTGAATACAATTCTATTCTCAGTGCAGGAACCTAAATTAAACTGTCCCTGATAGAAGGCTCTTTACCCTCTGTTTGAACAAACCCAGAGAGTTTTTATGTCTGAACAATCAGTTCCATTGTCAAACTACTGTTATTGTTAGGATTTTTTCCATTGGAATTTGCCATCATGCATTTAATCATGCCTGGAACAGGCCCAAAACTTCAGCTGGCACTGGCTATTACCTCAGTTCCTTGATCATCATAGACCCTTCCTGTATCCCATCGGTGCTCCTTAAACAGCTAATCTTCTTTGACCGTTAGTGGAACTCTCCTACATTTTCCTAAACTGTCATTTGTTAATCCAGAGAATGGAAGCATTAGCATTGGCATTCATCAGTCCATCTCATTTCTCACAAGATGAAGACCAGTTAAGACCATACCTGTTGCCGTGTGGCATTTTGAAAAAAAAATGCCCTCCAAACCCAGGGTATTTTGAAAAGAATGAAGTGAATGCCTTGAGACTTCAAAAAAAAAATTATGGGATCTATTGTGCCACTTAAAGACCACCACCCTTTCCCCAAATGATCAAAATGCTTTCTGTTATGTATTGAATATATAAGTTGTGTTAAGCCCTGCTAAAGTGAAACTACCCTTTAGATGACACTGTTAACTTCAACTATTTTGGAGGGAAACTTAGAACATTCATATTTGGGCAGGCTTTTTCAAGTATTATGATTGGTTAAGGCCAGGCATGAAATCCTCTTACCTTCACTATGGGTTCAGAACCAGGAGCATGCGCAGAGCATGCGTAATGATGTCTGGGCAGATGGTCGGAACCTCCGGTCGCCACCATTACTGGTTCACCCGAACTGGTGTGAACCAGCAGAATACCATCTCTGGTTAAGGCCCTATGGGCCCAGAGTAAAAGTTACAGGGATTTGCCTGCAGTTCCTCAGTTCCAGTTTTAAGTCAATAAATGCTGTTGTATCTATTCTGGTCTGTTCTTGCCTACTGAAGCTCACTACACAATACTGTCTTCCATCCCTCGAAGCCACACAACTGCTAGACTGTACGTGCCCCATTTGACTGCACACTTTCCTTATCACAGAAATCATTCTGGTATGATCTCTCAGGGGAGGAAGAAATGAAGTGACTTCTTCCAGCTTTAGAAAACAAGTATTTCATTTGCTTCAGCATGCTAAAGCACATCATTTGCCATCCACAAAACAAATTTCATTGCAATATTCAGAGACTGTAGGCATCTTCACATCTTGAAGTTTTTATTTTAAATATTTTAAATATTATCTGTGAGTGTGACAACCTTATGTTTGAAAGCTTATATGAAGAGCTAGACCAGTGGTTCCCAAAGTGGGTGGTACTGCCCCCTGGGGGGCGGTGAGATGACTTAGGGGGGCTCTAAGAGGCAAAGGAGGTGGCCAGGGGGGCGCTAAGAGGCAAGGGGGTGGCAGGGGGCGCTAAGAGGCAAGGGAGGTGGCAGAGGAGTGCTGGAGGTGGTCCCCTCGCAGGGCGCAATTCTGCTTGGGGTTCTGTTGGCCATCAGTCAGCTGAGCACTTCCGGCAGGGGTGAAATTCAGTCTAACGTCCCAAAGACTGGAAGGATTTTTCACTCGCTCGCTCATTCAGGAAGCATACAAGCATGTCAGGCCAGGGGCGGGCAAAGCAGGGGCAGAGAAAGAAGAGAAGAGCCTTTTGCCTGCATTTCTCCTCTGATATGACTCTGCATGTGCTGTGCACGGAGAAGAGATGCGGGACTGAAGGGGGCTGTCCTTGGGCCTGCATTTCAGGGATTGGGAATTGGCGCTGCATTACGCAGCGAGTCCGATGTCACTGCACAAGAGCGCTCGCCTACCTGCCTGCCTGCCTCTTGCGCTTTTATAAACGGCTTTACTTCTAATTCTCTTTCAGGGGCTGCACTACGAGCCGCCTCTGCAAGGATTGCGCCATGGCCCGCCTGTGCAATGGAGTCCCCCCAATCCCTCTTGCACCCACTCCACACGGGCGCGCCACTCTCGCCTACCTCTATCCCTCCCACCTTAGAAATGCAACACAGGTAAACATACGGCAGCAGGGCGGGGGAGAGGCTAGCCCCCCTCTGCCTCCTCCCTCCATTCATAGAGGTAGCCTTAAAAAGCGAGGAGTGGGAGGAAGGGCACTTGGGTGGTTTCTCAAACTTTGAGTTGCAAAGTAATCTTATTGAAGGCTGAAATATACGGGATATTGTGGAAAAGGGATAAACATTTCCAACATATATTAAAAAAGTGGTCTAAATACTGTTTACAGTTGGATATTGTCACATACAGGAAAAAGCAAAGCAAAACAAAACAAAATTATGATAGAACAACGTCCCATATTAGAAGAAAATGCTGTCCAAATGTTCCAGTATGCCAAACAAGATGTTTTATAACCAAATGGAGTCAAAACACTGCAGTTTTTTTAATAAAGTGCCCTTCCTATCTTGATATTTATGCACAGTGAGACCTTTGTTACAGATAAATCTGGATACTGGCATCACTCTTATGTTGTATAAGTATACCTGAGCTGCAAGGCTTGTATTTTGCCATAGTATCATCTACAGCTCCATAAGTACTACTAGGGTTTTGACCAGCTGCTGGGCACCAATGTATTGAGGAATATGGAAAGACTGATCATGTGGGGCAGTGTAATGTGCATTTCTGAAATGGCAGATACCACAGAACAAAGTCTTCTTCCATATCTACCCCCACACTATCCTGTTATTTTGAAGAAAAAAAATGGCAGCAGTGTGTGTGTGAATGATCAAGCATGTACTGTATTACACAGAATTTACTGAACAGTGAAGTAGTTACTAAATTTTACTGAGTTTACTAAGTTACTAGTTACTAAGGTTCTTGATAAATGACTTTGAAAACGTGGTATCACTGGATCATGTTCAACAATTTTGTTGAATTAACGTTAAATAAAAATGTTTTTAAATTGGATTTTGAATAAATGTGCAATTAATTGTTATAGTTTTGAATTTTACTGTTACTATCTTCCTTCCGTTGTGCAAACCGCCCAGTCACATGATCCCCCCAGCCACGCCCACAGAACTGGTAGTAAAAAAAATTAATTCCACCACTGGGTGGGGGGCACTGAGGATCAGTTTGTAGCACCAAGGGGGCAGTGGACTGAAAAGGTTTGGGAACCACTGAGCTAGACTGTCCAGAAAGCTAAACTGACTGCTGATTTTTCCTCAGCTTTATGAAACAACCTTAAAAACTGATACAAGAAAATGGCTTCTTTGTAGGAAAATTGTATTCACTTGTTAAAGTGAGGGTGTTTTGTCTTCTCCCTTTTAGGACAGACACTAAGCTATCATTCATATGACATATGGATGTGTTTATCCAATTGAAGTTTAGCTGCTTCCCTTACAGAGATGATGTGGCTCTTGTCAGCCCTGAGTGAGTCCACATTCCCACATTCTCCTTTGTGGTTATAAGAGTTATGGGAATATCTCTTAATTGGATTTAGCAGCACTTTTTTTCCCCTCCTGCTTAACACATTAATTTAGGTTGGATGATTTTTATCCACTTGACTTATGGGGCCACAGCTGGCAGAAAGTTCACACATCTTAGCTGTTACTTAATTTAGTTGTTAAACATCCTGAGGCACCAAAGGTTGGCAGATGACTGCACGCATTTACCCTCATTGCCAACCAACTATGAACAGATGGGACCAATGCCACCCTGGGACTATATAGCAAACATTGACCAGTGAGGCAGAGCCAAGCAAACAGGGGTGTCTAGCCTGACTTTAAGTCAAGATGACAATGTTTACAGATGACTCAGGGGAAACTATGTCCATCATAGGCCAAAATACCTGCTACATTTTAGTTAGTCTCTTATGTTTTCAGGTAGATAATCCTACACTGATCTATAACATGGAGGAAAATAGAGATTTTGAAGGAAAAGGATGCCGATTTAAGTATCATTTTAGAAATCATTAACCTTGAGTACTAGGGCCATTTCTTACCCCAGAAAGCAAAGGAAACTAAATTCAGGGTCTGGACTTTCAGAACAACAAGTCTGACAGTTCAAACTATTGTCAGCCATGGCCCACTGACAGGCAGGAAAAAGACAGGATGGTTAACAATCTGAAAATCATTGCAGTTCTACTGTTTTCTTTATGATGTGATTGACTATTCAGCCACTTACTCCCTTGGCACTATAGTCTGTTTACCTATATATACCCAGGGAGAGAAGAGACAAAATTCACTCTAATTCATGCACAACATCTATATTTTATAAAGCAAACAAGTGAGAGACAGAAAGAACATAATTATATACTTGCTCTCTTTGGATTTAAATTTCACTAGCTAAATGCAGTTATTTCTTTACTGATTTGACCTTCTGAGCTAAAACAGGCAAGATTCTGATTTTTTAAAAAGTCTTTTAAATAAAAAAAATGTGGAAGGATGCATGATGAAATATTGTCTATTCACAGATACCCTACCTTTTGAATATCTTAGCTCTGTTTTATTCAATTCATAGCTGTTCACAAACTGTATAAAGGTACAGTTTTAAGATAACATTAGAAGAATTTCTAATCAGATCACATTTTAAGAGCACACAAACATACACAAACAGAGATAGAGAGTGAGAGTAAAGATTTTGTTGCTATGGTGGAGATAAGTCAGTAGGGCTCAGGTGGCTGATTCTGCTAATCCCACAACAGTCACTCTGTAATATTGTCTTTCCACAATGTAAACCAAGCATATTGAGCGTGACAACGCACTAGAAGTAAACAAATTGTATTCCATCTTTCATTTGTGGCTCATTCCATAGTCACTGCTTGTTTTCTTTTACAGGGCTTATAATAGGATTATTCACATGGCTAAGTATAATTTCTACATTACAGTTTAAAATAATGTGCTAAAGAGTTAAAGCAAAACATCTCAGAATTAACCCATTGATGTGCAAAAGGCAAGAACATTTTCAAATTGCCCTTTCTTTCCCCTCTCTCCTGATTGCAGCTTCAAATTTGCTTGCCTTAACATTGAGCAAGTGTTTTTGCTTACTTTTCTTTTATAAGAAAGAGCTGAGTGAGAAAATGCTAAGCAGGTGGTAAGTGTAGCCCTGGACATTGTGGATTCAGCAAGCCTTTCTTGCATAATATACACAGAGGAAGGCAAATAATGATGTAAATACAAAGTAACATTTAAATTAAAAAATTAAAATTTGGAGAGCTGCTTCAAGTAGGTGAGTTGGGTGTTAATTAAGGTGACCAGATTTTCAGATTGGTAAAGAGGGACACCATTGACCGGGGGGGGGGGGGGGGGGGGGCTTGTTTAAAAATTTTATATTTTGTCAAACATGACCCCAGGACACTGAAACCATCATAAATACAAATCTGTTGCCAAACATCAAAATTTTGATCACGTGACCATGAGGATGCTGCAACGGTCGCTAAGTGTGAAAATGGTCATCAGACACTTTTTTCAATGCCATTGTAACTTTGGTCACTAAATGAACTGTTTGAGGCTTGCATTATAATGCCTTATGCCAGCTTACATTTTCAAGAGAGAGAAGCTAAACTCCTTGTTAGAATTGAAATAGAAATGAATAGAGTAGAGTAAAATAGAATAGAATAGTTTATTAGCCAAGTCTGATTGGACACACAAGGAATTTGTCTTTGGTGAATATGCTCTCAGTGTACATAAAGAAAAATAAAATAGTAAGATAGTGGGATCCTTGCTGCACCAAGCCTTCACTAATCCTCTCACTTTCATCAAAAACAGTAAAAATCAATCATGCTTTTTTATTTCTATTTATTATTTTGCTATGGCCACATATGAATGTATATGCACATTCCAAACAGATTTTCTTACTAAACAGCCACCATTCTCATCCATAGGCCACTAAATGCCTCACCAACCTTTTCTGTATTCTTTCATTTCCTTCCATCCATTTTATTTATTTAATACAGAGTAGATTAGGCTGTCAGACTTAGTCATTCTTCTAACATGACAACAATTCTTACCAACAAGGATGGTATTGGCACATTTTAGCTAATGCAACCTAAACATAACCAAAGCCTATTTCACTTCAAGTATGCTAACTTTATTCTATGCCTTCCCACGCATTACATGGCTTGAACGTTCGCGGATCACCACCAAATTGCACAGGTGGTTGTTCTACCAGATGGACATCCTTACTTTTTCTCGCAAACGGGAGAGAGGCTGCCTTTCCTAGTCTAGCCCCGTAACAACAACCCTACGAGGTAGGCTGGGTTAAAAAAAGCGAGTGTCAGGGAATTCTGTGACTGCACCACCTCTTCGCTGCTCTCGCTTCTCAGGGAGCCCCCTTTCCTCTTGCCGAGCAGCCCGTTCTCGGAACAAAATGCCTCCCCGCCACCGCTGTCCTTACACCAAAACGGAGGGAGAGAGCTTGCACAGTCCGCCGCACGCCGCCCTTTCCCAGCGCAACCCCTCTCGGCACCGTCCCCACCGACTGCCAGGTGTATCCACCTCTGAGCCTCTCTGCGCAGTCACCCCCTTCCCCGTTGCACCCCCCACCCCAAAAACAAACCACCAGTGCTCCTCCCGCTCTCCAGGCCTGCAGCGCCCTTAAGCGCGCCTCGCTCTTCAGCTGGCCGCCGCCACGCATTTCCCCCCGAAGTTCTGCACGCTAGGGCTCCACCCAGTTTCTAGCGCCGGAGACTGCCGGAGCCCAAGAGCCGAGAAAGAAAAGACCGGAGGGAAGCGCGCTCCGCCTCCAAGCCCGAGACTTCTCAGCAGCTGCCCGCCTCTGAGTTCTCGGCGGCAGATGGGCAAGAGGAAGCGGGCAGGCTAGCTCGAAGCGCAAGAACCACCCTCCGCGCCACAGCCGTGTCTGGATCAGCCCTCTGGAATTCTGCTCACTTTCTGCCTACTTTCTCCTCCGCTGGACCCCAAAGTTCAAATCCTCCCTGCTGGAGGAATTCCACTTATGACCTCAGGTCTATTTACCAGTTAGAGGGTCTGGAATTGACCGTTGCCAGTTGGGGGGCGCAGAGGAACCCAGCAGACAGACAGGAGACCGTGGGAGGAGGGAAGGAAGAGATCCCATCCAGGGTAAAAAGAGGGAAAAGCGGAGAGCCTACCCTGGACGGGATCTCTTCCTCCCCCACCCCCCGGTCTCCCGTCTATCTGCTGGGTTCGTCTGCGCCCTGCGATGCCCGTCTGGGTTGGCTTCCTTGGACACTCAGCCTCCACCACCACCACCACCTTCCCTCCGACCAACTGTCAGTTTATTCTTCACTACAAACAAAACACAGGAAAGCCGGCATCGAGTTTTCGGTGACTCCGAGGTGCGCTAACTGAAATGCGGTCTTCCTTCAGTCTCTGCTTGGAGCCTCTGGGATGATCGTTGGCGGGTGGGGGAAGCGAGGGCGCAGCTGAGCCGGGGAGGCAGAGATGAGAAGTGAGGGCTAAATGCAAAGCGCGCCGAAGAGAGCAAGCGAAGCATCCCCAAAGCGAAGGACGGGCGGGAAGCGCTTGGCCAGTATGTGAGAAGGCAGGCTGGAAGTGGCTGCGGAAGGGAAAAGAGGCAGCCACGTGTATCGGTTCTCCTTGCGGTAGATAAGGGAGGTTCGTAGCAAGGGTCCGCCGGCAGGTAGGCTTGGCGGGGAGGAAACAGAGATGGCCGAGCCTGGGGAAAGCACCGGGAAAGAAGAGATTCCGTCCAGGGTAGGCTCTCCGCTTTTCCCTCCTTTTACCCTGGACGGGTTCGCTTCCTTCCCCCCCCCCCCGGTCTCCCATCTGTCTGCTGGGTTCCTCTGTTCCCTGCGATGCCTGGCACCTCGTGAACATGGGTGGTGGCGATGTGACGCCTTTGCAGGTGCCTCAGTTGCCCCTGATCGTGGGCGGATCTCAATTGACGAGGAACTCAATAATCCTGGCACATAAAGCTTTTTCCCCCCCCCTCGGAAACTGAAGCTCGTTTAAAGAAAAAGGGAAGGGCGGGCAGCTTCACGTGAGTGAGTAACTCCGGTGGTGGGAATCGGGAGGCTTCGGGTGGGCGGCGGCGCTTCCCTTGCAAATGGGGATCAGCGCACTCACCACCTCCACCTCCCCCGGGAGGAGCTCTGCAGCGGGACAGACGAATGGAGGGGGAGATCGCCCCTTCCTCCTCCGAGCCCCC
Source organism: Thamnophis sirtalis (assembly GCF_051295495.1). NCBI lineage: Eukaryota > Metazoa > Chordata > Lepidosauria > Squamata > Natricidae > Thamnophis > Thamnophis sirtalis. The sequence goes on from NW_028261387.1 coordinate 52,425,646, forward strand.
AAACCCCGTCTTCCCTGGCCTGCACCCCTGCGCCCAGGCTCCTTTGGGTTTGGGGATAATCCGAATGGGTGGAGCGTGGGATCCCCGGGGCGGAGGCCTCCCGGTGCAACGGTCATCCGCAGCTCCAGAACGAACCTTCGCCTTCCCTGCCCAGGATTGCAAGGCTGGAGGCCTTGGCAGCAGCCACCCCCACCCAGCCAACCCTCGCCTGTACCATGAGTTTACCAGCCAGGTATCCATTGAGCTGGAGGGCAGGCACCGTGTCTTCCTCGTGGCTAGTCTCGCTGCTTTCCCTGGGCTCGGCTCCGTTTCCTCCCCGCCCATTCTCGCTCCCCCGACCTGAGGCCTTCGCCCCGCCCAAGCCTACCTGCCGGCGGACCCTTGCTACGAACCTCCCTTATCTACCGCAAGGAGAACCGATACACATGGCTGCCTCTTTTCCCTTCCGCAGCCACTTCCAGCCTGCCTTCTCACATACTGGCCAAGCGCTTCCCGCCCGTCCTTCGCTTTGGGGATGCTTCGCTTGCTCTCTTCGGTGCCCTTTGCATTTAGCCCTCACTTCTCATCTCTGCCTCCCCAGCTCAGCTGCGCCCTCGCTTCCCCCACCCACCAACGATCATCCCAGAGGCTCCAAGCAGAGACTGAAGGAAGACCGCATTTCAGTTAGCGCACCTCGGAGTCACCGAAAACTTGATGCCGGCTTCCCCGCTGCGACTGGCGGGGACGGCGATGAAAGCTCGGGCTCCGCTCCTCTGTCTGGGGCTGCGGCTAACAGGGACGGCCAAGCGCTTTCCTCAAAAACCCCGCCTTCCACACACACACGGCTTCCAAAATCCGGGGAGTTGCGGGGAGGGATGATCTTCTTCCCCTCTCTCAGGTTGCCCGGTTCCCCCCCCCAGTTCCTCTCATGAGTAGCTTGCAAGGGAAGGCCTTCCCTTCCCTTGCTAAAGGCCGCCGCCGCCCACCCGAAGTGGCGAAGCCTCCTGATTCCCAACGGCACCGAAGTTACTCACCAGGGCAGTGCAGCAAAAACAAACGGTGAAGGCGAAATGAAATGGAGACTCGTGAGAGTCACGACTCGCGTGGCGTGCTTAAGCGGACTCCAGCCAATCAGTGAGCTGACTGGGATGGAAAATTTTAAGCACGCCTCGTGCGTGCTTAAAGTTTTCCATCCCAGCCAGCTCACTGATTGGCTGGAGTCCAGGCCAATCAGTGAGTGGCAGGCTGGGCTGGCTTAGATTTTTAGTGTAGATAGAATAGATGGGGGAACGGAACGAGCGAGCTAGCGGCAGCTGATGATGGGCGGGGAAGCCAGCGAGCGCCAAAATAAAGCGGGGGTTTTTGAGAAGCGGGCGGGACACGGGAAAATTATGAAAATGCGTGCCTGTCCCGCCAAAAGCGGGACGTCTGGTCACCCTAGTGTTAATATACCTGTACACTCTAAATTCAGATAGCAGATTTTTGAAAGTTAAAATGCACCTGCTTTTTTGGAATTGTCATGCTTCTTTCCATCTTGCATTGGCAACTTTTACATTATAAGAAAGGTCACGTTATTGTAGTTCATGAGGGAAAACATCTTTAAATTTCCAGACAGCATAACTTACCCATTGTTTGAGCTGACAGAAAGCTTCACATCTAAAAACAACAGAAAAATATACCATACTATAACATATATGGTATGTCTTTGCAGTCACCCTATAACTGAACCTCTGAAACAAAAGGTAGAATATAATTCTAATAAATAATAATTAAATGGTTAAGATAGTCTCCAAATTGAATTCATCTCTGGGCATGGCTGCCATGAAGTACTGTATATACTCGAGTATAAGCCTAGTTTTTCAGCCCACTTTTTGGGCTGAAAAAAGCCGCCTCGGCTTATACTCGAGTCAGTGAAAAATTTGCCCGAAATGGAGGAGAAAAAGAGGCGGGGCCATGCCGCTGGGTGACACTCGTGAATGGCCCAGTACCCCTGTGAGTTTCCCCTCCCTCTGTGTCAGTTTGCCGCGCAGCGCGCACCGCACCATCCCCCCTCCTCACGTTCTAATGTAATGCAGGGCTGTCTTACGATTCCCCTTCCTCCCCCTCCTGCCACTCTGCAACGATGTCCCACCTCCTCCTTGTTATGGCAAGCAGCCACATAGCGATGTCCCACCTCCTCTGGTACAGTGATCCAATGATAGGAATCACTGTGCCGTGTGTCATAGGAGGCGGGACATCGCTCCCGCGGCTGCACGGGACATCATCATCACAGCGGGACATCAGCATCATGAGGTGAGTGAAGTATTTCATTGAATACACCGCTAGTTTACTGTTTTTCTTTGAAATAAATATTCAAAAACATTATTGGTATCTATTTTTATTTTTGAAATTTACCGGTAGCTGCTGCATTTCCCACCCTAGGCTTATACTCGAGTCAATAACTTTTCCAGTTTTTTGTGGTAAAATTAGGTGCCTCGGCTTATATTCGGGTCGGCCTATACTCGAGTATATACGGTAGGCAAGGGGAATGGTTGTTGGCCTATGTGAGATGACATCATGTCATAAATGACACATTTCCCATACTCCCATCAGTCAGTATGACACACATTTGTAATTGTACCATTTACTTGATTTATACATGTTGTTTGATGTCATCACTGTTTGTTGTAGACAGTGCTATGTTCTGGTGATTGTGAGATATTGTTCTCAACACAGTTAGAGAACAATCTTATATCCTATCTGAACATGATCAAAGCCAGATCTCATGGCCAAAAGAGAGAGGCTTACCTATCATTGCATAGCATGGGTGGAAAGAAGAGATGCCAAAGCTAAATCACAAGTTTACTATACATTGAACTTGCTTTCAATTCATAATAATTACTGGAATTCTTTGTAGTGGCTTTTTAGTTCTTCTACAATAACCTTTCTTCTCAGAGCCTGGTGTGAGAAATTATTAGGAAGCTGGGAAACCCGTGGAAGAGAAGACAGTCATAAACAGTAAAGAGATAGTGGGCACACCAATTGATAGTGTATCTCACAAAAGGCGACTTAGCCCAGGAGGAGAGAAATCTGGGAAACTGAATGTTAAATCACTCTGCTCTAATTAATTCATGGTAATTGAGTTGTGAATTTCCTCTTACACTTTTTCAAGATTTGATATCTACCCCAGACTCACATTAAAGATATCTTGCTGAAATGTATGTAATTCTTCTTCCTTGAACTTTCCCAGCTGCGTGGGAAACATCTGGATGTTGACATCTGGATTCTTATATGCCTATTAAATGTTTATAGTCCACTGTGCTTGGGAGAAACCAGGAAATGGCTTCATGAATATATCCATCTAGCTTATTTGGTAATAATAATGCGGAAGTTACCCTGCAATTTTTTTGCAACTTTTCAGTTTCTCTCATCACCTGTTATTTCCATATGGTCTCCAAATCCAATCCAAGTAGTAATTAGATGTAGCCCTGCTTAGCTTTCAAAGATCAACTCCATTGTTATGGTTGCCCATCTTGCTGGAAGAGGAGATTCCAGGAGCCTGAAAAAGCAACTGATCTTTCTACTTCATAAGAAGCTAGGCCTGGATTCCATAACCTGGATAATTTCCATCTTATCACCAGCTCCCCTTTCCAGGGAAGGTTGCTGAGAAAGTGCTAAGGCTGCAACAACAGAAGGTTCTACAGATAGGAATCTGATTTGAAATGAGGCATGAGATAAAGACAGAGATATTTAGTGCCTTTTCTCATGGATGACTTGTGGTTGGACTTGCACATATGGAACATGGTCATCCGTGTCCTTCTACACTTCCTAGAATAAGGTGACCAGATTTTCAGATTGGTAAAGAGAGACACCATTGACCGGGGGTGGGGGGCTTGATTAAAATTTTACATTTTGTCAAACATGACCCCAGGACACTGAAACCATCATAAATACGAATCTGTTGCCAAACATCAAAATTTTGATCACGTGACCACGAGGATGCTGCAACGGTCACTAAGTGTGAAAATGGTCGCTAAGTGTGAAAATGGTCATCAGTCACTTTTTTCAATGCCATTGTAACTTTGGTCACTAAATGAACTGTTTGAAAGTTAAGGCTAGCTTGCATTATAATGCCTTATGCTAGCTTACATTTTCAAGAAAGAGAAGCTAAACTCCTTGTTAGAATTGAAATAGAAATGAATAGAGTAGAGTAGAGTAAAGTAGAATAGAATAGTTTATTAGCCAAGTGTGATTGGACACACAAGGAATTTGTCTTTGGTGAACATGCTCTCAGTGTACATAAAGAAAAATAAAATAGTAGGATAGTGGGATCCTTGCTCACCAAGCTCAGAAATCAGCGATCCCAACATCTCCCCCACACCTCCTCTTTCTGGAAGAGGAGGTGGGGTGGGGGATCCTTGCTTACCAAGCTCAGAAAGCAGCGATCCCAACATCTCCCCCACACCTCCTCTTTCTGGAAGAGGAGGTGGTGTGGGGGATCCTTGCTCACCAAGCTCAGAAAACCTCCTCTTTCTCCCTCTCATTCTCTTTTTGGGGGGAAAGGAGGAGAAAGGACAAAAAGGAGAAAGAGGGAGAAATGGCTGCAGGGAGAGTGGCACCCAAGGGAAGCGGGCAAAAAAAATAAAAACCTTCCAACGGCTGAGCCGCTTGGCCCGGGACCGAGCCTCCTCCTTGCCGCGCTGCCAGAAAAATGGCATGCGTCGGCGCGCTCACACACAGGAGGGGAGGGAGCTTCGCCCCTCATCGGGCGCTGCGAGCGAGCCGAGCAGAGAGAGGGTTAGGTTAGGTTAGGTTAGGTTTATTTATAGGCCGCCCTTTTCCCTGAGGGGACTCAGGGCGGCTTACAACTTATATAGGAAGGGGAAACATACAAAGACATATAGGACAATACATAATTAAAAGAGTAAAGCAACATTCATTCAACATTCAGGCGGGGATGGAATATAATCTTTAACCCCAGGCCTGACGGGATAGCCAGGTCTTGAGGGCTGTGCGGAAGGTCTGGAGGGTGGTGAGGGTACGAATCTCCATGGGGAGATCGTTCCAAAGGGTCGGAGCTGCTACTGAAAAGGCTCTCCTCCGCGTAGTTGCCAGTCGACACTGACTGGCAGATGGAACTCGGAGGAGGCCCAATCTATGCGATCTAATGGGTCGTGAGGAGGTAATTGGCAGGAGGCGGTCTCTCAAGTACCTAGATCCACTACCATGAAGGGCTTTGTAGGTGGTAAGTAGCACCTTGAAGCGCACCCGGAGATCAACAGGTAGCCAGCGCAGCTCGTGGAGGATAGGTGTTATGTGGGCGAACCGAGGTGCACCCACAATCACTCGCGCGGCCGCATTCTGGACTAGCTGAAGTCGCTGGATGCTCTTCAAGGGCAGCCCCATGTAGAACACAGAGGGAAACCACTGCCCTTTAAAGCCCACATCGGGAACGACACTTCAGAGAAATAAAAACTTTTTTTTAACGGCATCCTTTTTAAAATTGTTTTCTTTCTTTTGGAAAATCAGGACTTTTTGAACACGCTGAGGGACACGGGACAAATTATTAAAAATCGTGACTGTCCCGCCAAAAGCGGGACATCTGGTCACCTTATCCTAGTAGCTTTAATTATTGTCAATTACAGCATTCTACTGGACTTCCTACAAAAATGGCAGGTGGAATTAACACATCAGTTGTTCCATTTCTACTTGAGTTGGTGGCTAAAGTTATTAGGGCAGTCAGCTATGGATCTAACCATCTGGCATTCTGCTATGGACTTTGTGGGCAAAGATTGATCCTATAAGGGGAGACAATCGAAATCAGTCTCCAAAGGAAATACATGGGAAAGTATAGCTGTTAATGATCAAGGCTGTCTGTCAAGGACATGAAAGATCCATCTAGACTAGAATAGTGTCTTATCAATTAGCTTTTTCTTCTGTCCCTGGGCTATATTAAGATATTAGAACAAAGGAAGGAAAACAATCTCAAATAGCATCAATGATTGCCTTTTGTTAGCTATATTCCCTGAGTATTTGTATTTGCTTCTGATATGGCTTTGTTCCAATTAAATTACATTAATTAATTAACTAATTAATTAAATTACTTTATTTTGTGCCTTTTCCCTTTATAAAAACTTTCTATTCCTTTTTATTGTCAGTATATTACTGAATTTAATTTTTTTTTTATTCCTTGTATATTGTTTTGCTTACAGGAATAAATTGTTCCCTTAATAAAAAAAAAATATGGTTTATGTTTTGGAAATATATAAGCATTTAGCAACAAAAACAAAAGCTGCAGATTTTGAATATATGTCTTATTGTAAGCATTTGATATATCCATGCTATTCAAGGATAGCATTTTGTTGTGGACTTTAACTATTTAGATATTTACAACAACTATCCCAAATCATAATTTGAATAGGGCTATTTTTGATTTTCTCTTAAAAAGAAATTGTGATCCATAAGCACATTCAGAGCAGTTTTTGGAATCACTTTATTTAGCTCCAGAAGCACCTGCAATTTCTTAAAAATAATAGTCTTTCATTGAAGACTATTTTAAGAGCTGAGTTATCTGAACAGCAACATCATGCACCTCATCTCTTGCTAAACTGCACCACTGTGGTATACTTTTTGGGTTATGCAAGGGTCTCTCTCGCTCTCTCCCTCCCTCTCTCTCTCTCCCTCCCTCCCTCCCTCTCTCTCCCTCCCTCCCTCCCTCCCTCTCACTCTCTCTCTCTCTCATTTTCCAGTGAGAAAACATTACAAATGCATCTCTTTATTTACAGGCTAAAGTAATAGTCAGACAACTGATATAAGGATGCTGATTGTGTTTTCTGTAATTTCATTAGAAGATGGGCAGGAGATGAGGTTGAATACTTTCCAGTTTTTGGGGAAAAACTAGCAGTGCCTGCTAATATAAATAACAGGATATTTACTGAAACAATCATTTTCTTTCTTATATTGTCCTGTATATGAATATTTTAATAGCCTAGCTTGATTTGTGGAAATAGCTATTCCATTTAACAGAGTAAGGGATTATGCTGCTGGATGGTACGAAATTTTGAAAATATAGCTTCAATGGCTTGGTCAGTTGAATTATCAACAATTGCACACATGTTTTCTTATAGACTCACACTCTATTCCTCTGTTTGCGGAATTGTCTTCACCTCCTGAAGCCTACAAATGGGAAAGTCTGCAGAACTTCTCTTATTTTCATTAGTAACTATCTGTTCTACAGGTAAGAGTTTCTTTGATCATCCAGATCTAGATAGGCATAAGGACTGGTCTAATGAATGCTAGTTAACAAAATTATTTGTATTTTCATCTTATTATTCAGGACATTAAGTTATATAAGAAAGACAACTCAACTAATATGAACTTTCACATGTGTACCTTTCAAATCATATACTTATAATGAAGCTTAGATATGTCTGCATGCAGAATTTATAAAGCCATTTATAATGATTTTTTTTTACTAGGGAGGAAAACGAAAATGAAAGAATCATACATATGGTTTTTTACTACATTGTACTGTATGTCAACCTTACTAGAAAAAATGTCTTTATTTTTTGGGGGGTTACATAGAATTTTTCTTAAAATGCCATTATTTATCTGTTCATGATATTATAAATATCAGAATCATTTTGCATTTTCTGTCCTTCACCTAATGCACAAATCTTTGCTTTTTAATTGAATTCAAACAACAGTATTCCTGATAGAAGCTTCACGCTATGCTTTAAAAGGTTGATCTCTCAATGGGAAGGCATTTCATTTCAGATGGCTGAGAATTAGATAATGCTTTGGCGCTAATTCGTCATCTTGGGAGAGGCAACTTCTCTGTCGCTTATAAATATCTAATTACATTTTAATGTTTTGGGGTCTCTTGGGAAGGTAGTTGGCCTAGATCAGGAGGCAATTAGCTTGCGTAGAAGCTAGTCTGGCCCACATATGTCAATGACATCAAGGCAATGCTAGGAGGTTTCTCTGTTAACCAGCTAAATTTAGGAGGCTTCTTTTTTTGTATTCAAGCAGAGACCATAAGGATTAATTCATTTACAAAGCCCTACAGGAGCACTTTCTAATGGTTGATAATGTATGATATAAAAGATTAGTATAATGATGGCCAGAAGGCTGGAAATACAGGGAGCATGAAAAGGAGCCAGTCAGAAGAAAAGCCACCGATTGATCCCATTGGGAGATCAACCTTTTTGAGAATAAAAATATGGATTTCTAAAAATACCTAGATATTTTCATCAATGTCAATATTATTTTCTATACGTGAGCCCAGGTCTTCTACAAAGCTGAGTTGCTCCAGAAGCCTTCTTCCTTTCCTATCCTAAGCATATATACAAGGCTATCCCAGCTGCAGAAAATAAAAGATGAACTGTTCTAAAAAGCGTGGTGCTGACTCTCTTCATCACTTGCTTGGCAGCATCTGGAACTGAAGGGACTGTTGCTCAGATCTGGCTAACCACAAATTTCTCTGCAGTGCTATATAATGCCCCAAAACTGAAGCAATAGGACCATTATTCTTATGTAATACATTGACAACACTATCTAATAAACCTCATGCGAAATAATTATTAAAAGACCTTATAAATAGATCTGAATAAGTGTCTCAGAAAAATGTTGAAGGCAAAGCTAATTTAAGTTATCCCCATCCTTGTGTACTTTACTGAAGCTCAATATGCTCTATTCTGATTTTCTGCTTTCTTTGCCATCTGGAGGTAGGCCAACCTACCTATGATCAATTGGAATTGTGTGTAGTATAGGATTTGTTTCCAAAGAAATACCTTGCAGCCATATAGCACAATCCTAATGAGGCTTCCTCAGCTGCACAGACCTCTGGTTTCAGCAGGACTTGTTCTTATTTAACTGCATAGCATTGTAGTCTTAACTACTGAATATACTTTCCTGTTTTTGGTACTAGGATTTCTGCTATTACTATTTTAAAATAGCATAGTTAGTGGCAGCACCTATTTTGTATATTAACACTTACGTATTAGAAACTTTATATATGCTTGAATGATTCAGTTTGATGAAGAGAAAATGCTTTGTCTGCAGCTCCTTTATTTTTAAGCAACCAGGACTAGTTGATGGAATTGTTTCATGCAGATAGATAAGAGCCTTCTTCCCCAATGTATCAGATTCCTGAAGTTTTTCACTACGTAGGAAGACATTAACAAATACATCTCATTAACTCATTTAGTTCTAAGTTTTATGTTACTTGCTAATTGTTTTTTTAATTGAGATACTACTAAAACAGGGCTGAAAAATTTCTATCCCTCCAGATGTTACTGTACAATTTCTAACATTCCAATTTCCCAGCTGGAGCTGCTGAAAACTGCAATTCAGCAACATCTGAAGCACACCAGCAAAACTATTTCATCTTCTGTACTTAGATAGAAGTACTCTACATACTCTTCCTCATTCACAGCATATGTTAGCCTTTAGTAGTGCCACAGATCTGAGTTTATGCTTTAACGATACAATGGATATAACTAGAAAAAACAAGACATGACCATGAGAGATTTCTGCCATACCATCTCAATATTTGCTCTATAACAGGGGTGTCAAACTCATGTCACAGCATCATGTGATGTATCAGAACTTTTTCTTCCTTCGCTAAACCCGGTGTGGGCGTGGCCAGCATATGATGCATCTGGCCCACGGGCCCAGGAGTTTGACAGCCCTGCTCTATAAGAACCTAATAACATCACAAGTGCTTCATAAAGATAACAAGCATTACATTCTTAACCAAATGCATGTTATTTTGGCATTTTATTTAATGCCTTGAAATCTCAGCTACAAATCCTAGTCTTTCTGCCCTTTTCACAACTCCAATTCATAGAAATTATAGGAAAAGATGAGGCCAGTAGCACAAAAAAAAAAAAAAAAACAGGGAGGAAAAGTAGAGCTTGGTTTTTCTTGCTTAACAAATATACCATTGATATTTAGAGGCAGAAATCTGAGTTTAACAAAAATGGCTTTTGAATGTGCAATTATCATGAATTATTTATTGAATTCTATGTACTCTTTAGCCAGTCCTCCCCCACAACCAAAAAAACTTGAGTACATCTGCTTTTAGCTTTTGAAATGTCATTAGAAGATGACAATCTTCCTAAGCCAATATCCCATCCTTTGTTCCATCAGCGTCAAGGACAAGACCATTTCCAGCTGAGATAGGATAAGTATGCTTAAGAGGGAGCAAAAGGTCCTGCAATTATTTTAATTAACCCAGCAATGCTTTATTATCAGCATGTGGATGTATATATCTTGCTAACTTACGAGAAGACAGATTGCTCAGGTTGATATGCAGAAGGCCCCACTTAGTGAGATGTATGTCTGATGTATTCCACACTGTCAAAGCACTTTCATTTACACATAAACATAAATGCATGAGATTTTTTCCTATATTCTTCATGGATGTAAGTGGAAGAGTAAAATAAAATAAGAATAAAATAAGTAGCTGTATCCTTCTGGATTCCCCCAATTTGGAAGTCACTTTTGCATAAGATGCTATGGTTTATTGTTGGAAGTAAGAAGATGCAAACAACCAATTGGAGAATGGAATTTTAAATTTTTTAAAATTTCATTTCTCTGATGTTTTCTGTTCTGTGTGAATCAGGGAATCCCACATGGAACACATGAACATTTAACAGAAATTGGCTTCCAGTTGTTAATTCCAAAGGACAGAAAATACAAAATACAAAGAACAGCCATCTGATGAGATACAATTATGCAAGAGCTTGTGCTTCCTCATAATTTTTCCTTTTTCATGAAAGAAAAGTGGGGGATTATTAACAAATGCAGGTAGCTTTGTATGAAGTGCTCATTATTATCTTCTGTATTTGATTAAACTGTGTATAAATTAAAGAGGATTTTTTATATCTTCCTATATAGTCTGGATGTCAGCTGAGCCTATGATGAGAAGCTATGGGCCTGTCTTCGAAGAGCAGCCACACAATGTCCTTTTTCCAGAACGGTCAACAGAGGAGCAAATTTTGTTGGTGTGTCGAGCACGAGCGACTCCGCCTGCAAATTATAGGTGATGTCACTTCCAGCAGCTGCTTTGTTTAATGGAAAGAATAATTGCAAAGTCAGAGGGCATATTTTGTGTCAAATGGCACTATGTATCTTTGCCTAGGCTGCTAATAATGTGGACAAAGGCAAACATTTCATATTCCATTCAATTAAATGAAGAACTGAATATATCGGTAAAGCATACAGTTAATTCTTTTTAGTTCATACCCAGGGGGATTTAATTACATTTAACATATAAGTAGTGCAAGTTTGTTCATTCCTCTGTAGAAGTAAACCAAATGTAGATTAATTGTGCTCGCTTCCAAGTAACTGAATCTGATGCTGCCTCTTTTATTTTAATTTGGCCCTGGCTTATTTTTTTTTAAATATATTTTTGCTTAAGAACGTTCATTATAATACTAAAAACTAATTTATTTATTTTTTTGTATATCCAGTAAATTGCCCTTTTTCTCTTGGTTTGTCATTTGTATTTTCTGTACCTTGTCAGAGAAATCTCTTTTAAAGGACACTATGTTCGCAAACCTCATTTTCAAATCACTTTCAGAAATTGCCTGTTAAGTATTAGAAATCACCCGTGTTGACCTCTCATCATGTTTTGCAAAAGTATCACCTTTTGAACTAATATGTTTAATTTTATTTTTATACAGTATACATAATATAGTGTATGTAATAATCATAAAGCATTTTAAGCATATGGATGATTTACCAAGGTCTGCAAACACACTATTTGAAATGATGGTTTTCTGATCTGTGTGTGTGTGTGTGTGCATGCGTGCATGCACATATTCATGCACACAGACACACACACACACACACACACACACACACACACACACACACAAAATGTGTCTATATATATAAGCTAACAACCAACTTCCCTTTCTGGACATCCTAATCTACAAAAAACCCAATGGCTCCCTAGGACACACCATCTACTGGAAAAAAACACACACCAACCGCTACTTAAACGCACAATCCCATCACCACCCTGCACAGATCAACTCTGTAGCCAAGGCTCTCATCTCCAGAACCAAACGCCTAGCTGACAAAGACCACCTGAAAACTGAATTGCACACTCTCACAAACGTATTAATCTCCAACGGATTCCAAAGAAAAACAATTACCAACCTAATCCAAAGGGAGACTCCCCCCAAAAACTGAGAGACAGAACAGGACAACGGCATCACCCTCCTCCCTTACATCAAAGGCACTACAGATAAAATCAGCAAAATTCTCCACAAACACAATATCAACACAGCCTTCAACACTGACCAAAAAATAGCCAACATCTTAAGAAACCCCAAAGACAAGATCCATCTAGAAAACCAAGGAGTCTATGAAATACCATGCAAAATTTGCCCAGCCACATACATTGAACAAACTAATAGGAGAATAAATACACGCATCGCAGAACACAAGAAGTCAGAAAAAAAGAAAAAACTTCCCCCTTTTCCAGCACCTTAAAGCAACAGGACATGAAATTGATTTTGAAGGAACCAAATTACTCTTCAAAACTGAACACTTCAACAAGAGAATAATTATGGAAGCTCTCAAAATAGAGAAACACCCCCACAACATGAATAAACGTGATGATACCTCCCACCTACCAGACATCTGGAAACTAGCCCAAGTCAATAAATGAGTCCCAGCCACAAAAACCAACACAGGACCCAGAACAACACAGGACACCATCACCAATCACCCTCATCAAACATCAATTCCATCAACCAATGAAGATGTGACAACACAGTCAATCAATCTGTTTAAAGCAACAAAGCCAACATTCTACACACCCCTACCGATATTTGTAGAAAAACGGCAACTCCGATCATGCTTTGCTCACACAAGCATGAAGCCAAAGGCACCAGCCTGAAGATGACGAGTGTGACCTCGTCGAAACGTTGCCAAGATACTGTCAATCTTACATGGGAAAATACCTGAATACGCCAAGAACAGTGTGTGTGTGTGTGTGTGTGTGTGTGTGTGTGTGTGTGTGTGTGTGTGTATTCATAGATTTTCACGGGTGTAGGTCTGCTGGTCTTATTGTATTTGGGTTTTTTCCCATGTAAGAGTGAGATTGTCTTGATAATGTTTCGACGAGGTCTCACTCGCCATCTTCAGGCTGGGTTTTGGGTTTAAAGTGTGGTCGGAGCTGCCGTCTTTCTATAAATCTTGGTGGGAGTGTGTGGAGTGCTGGCTTTGTTTCAGTAAGGGGCCTGGGTGGTGGGTGGGGCTCGTTTGTTGACTAGGGCTGGTTTCCAGATGTCTGGTAGGTAGGAGGTATCATCACGTTTATTCATGTTGTGGGGGTGTTTCTCTATTTTGATAGCTTCCATAATTTTATTCTCTTGTTGAAGTGGTCAGTTTTGAAGAGCAATTTGGTTGTGTGTGTGTGTATGTGTGCGCGCACGTGTGCGCACGCATGCACAAACACACACGTACACACATATATATGGTCTTGTTGTATTCCTGTGTAAGATTGAGATTGTTCTGGCAACATTTCGGTGAGGTCTCACTCGCCATCTTCAGGGTGGTGTTTTCAGCTTCGTGTTTGTGTGAGTAAAGCGTGGTCGGAGCTGCCGTCTTTCTATAAATCTTGGTGGGAGTGTGTGGAGTGCTGCCTTTGTTTCAGTAAGTGGATTGATTGGCTGTATGGTAGTATCATGATTAGTAAATTTGTGCTGATTGGTTCTGGCTGTGTGTCCATTGTTGTTTTGGGTTGTAATGGCCTGGGTGGTGGGTGGGACTCATTTGTTGACTAGGGCTGGTTTCTATACATACATACATACATACATACATACATACATACATACATTGATCTTTTGAATGAATATGTGCTTGTATGTATATGTATGTATATGTACATGTACACACACACACACACACACATTTATTGCTCAAGTTTTGCTCACCAATTGCAAGTCTAAGCAGCTTCCACAAGATTACAGCAAACAAGGAAAGAATCAACACCAATACCCAAATCAGTAGAAAGCAGAAAAACCTAGGTAGCAGAAAAAAATTGGAACCAGTGTGAATTTTCAGATATTCTAGCTTTGCTATTTATGAACAATGATGGATCCCAATCCCAATCTTGGTGCCAAATATGCTTCTGGTTATGCTTAAATATTATTTAAGCACTGAGTTGGCGATCTTTCATATTAAGAAAGTGCAAACATAACTTGTCCAGTGTTTGACTGGGGTTTGATAGAAATAGACAAACAATATTTCCCATTCAACAACTATCTAACAATAGGCTCTATTGACCATTCAGGATAGAGCTAACATGCAACTGTGAGTCTTCTACTGTGTTCCCACTCCATCCCAATATTATTGTTTTTGGCAGGTGGAAGATGAATGGAACAGAGATCAAAATAGAGCCAGATTCACGATACAGGTTAAATGGTGGCAACTTGGTAATAAGAAATCCAGTGAAAGCTAAAGATGCTGGGTCCTACCAGTGCATAGCATCCAACTCAATGGGCAAAGTAATAAGTAGAGAAGCTTCTGTTCACTTCAGCTGTAAGTAATTTGTCCCATTTTGAATACATTCTCTGTACAAGAAGGAGAACAGTGTCAAGAACTCTGCCACTTTATTTTACAGTTCCTCTTACAACCATGATATTAAATTTTTAGTCAAGATGCTGGAGACCTCACCTATTTTAAAGAATATGTAGATATAAATAAATCTCTTTTGGGGTACATGATTCTGAATATCAATGTAAAAATGTTGGGGGACTAGGAGACTACATGATGGCAGTTGCTGCCTTTTGCCATAAACAGGGTAAATACCAGTAGTACCGTAGTTAGATCTAAGGACTGTCTTCTTCCACATTGTTTTCTTTCTTTCGTAAAATCATGAGATGACACTGTGCATGAATTCTAACTATACATGAGTTTTCTAGCATGGGAGTAGGCCCTATTTAATGCTTATCTTTGCTGCCTAGTATTTCTGATCCAAAACGTTTTCAGATTAAACTAATTTACTGAAAGTTCAAGAAGAGTTGCAAAATTATTAATCATATCACAAATTTTCCAACTCCAGCTTACTCATTTACTTTTCTCCGCATGGAAAGCTTGCTGCTGTTTTTTATATTTTACTGCTCAACATTGAGATTATATTTGTATTGATTGCAACTCGTTTTAAAGAGCTGCTTAGAATTGGAATTACTAATAAGTAAAAAGGATAGAAAGCATTGACTTCTCTAATCCAAAATAGCAGACTCTCTAAGGACTGCTCTTGAAGACATCTGCTGTTGCTTCCACAATTTCCTTTTGATAGGATGGGAACATGATTATCTGTAGCAAGCAATATTTCTCCTAAGAACCAATTTGTAAAAAGTGCTAGCCATCCTAACTCACATCTGAAATGCTGGGCTGTTTGTATGTCTTAGATCTGCAGGAATTCTCTACGGAAGAAAGAGATCCAGTGCGTGCTACGGAGGGCTGGGGGGTGATGTTGACCTGCAGCCCACCACCACACTATCCAGGTGAGGAAACAGCAATGCATTAGAAGTGAGACTTTCACTTAAAGTGAACAAAGCATTCATATTTGAGGAATGATATATCAGAAATTGGTGTTAGACCATAACATTTGACCTGCTAGAATGTTAATATTTGGTTGCTGTTATTCATTTGCTGTTGTTTTTATTGACAGTATTGTTGCTTCTTATTGTATGACAATAAAGTCTGAAAAATAAATAATTGTTTTTATTTATTTAAAACCTACCTTGCAATTATACACCAGCAACATGTTATACTTATTCTTTAGAATTTGTTCCTGTTTCAGAATAATTTGGGCCTAATTAGCAGTGTAGAGCAGTGTTGCCAAATATTAATAGAAGTTTTATTTATTTATTTATTTTATTTATTTCATCAAGCATGTATTAGATAACGTATATAAGTATAAACATGATTTTGGACACATGAAATGGATACGAATAAAAAGAAATATTAGGACAGGGATGGTAGGCACATTGGTGCGCTTATACATGCCTCTTACAGACTTCTTAGGAATGGGGTGAGGTCGACAGTAGACAGTCTAAGGTGAAAGTTTTGGGGGTTTGGGAAAGAAACCACAGAGTCAGGTAGTGCATTTCAGGCGCTGACCACTCTGTTGTTGAAGTCATATTTTTGGCAGTCAAGTTTGGAGTGGTTTACCTTAAGCTTGTATCTATTGTGTGCTTTTCTATTGTTGTGGTTGAAGCTGAAGTAGTCATTGACAGGAAGGGCATTGTAGCGGATAATTTTATGTACTACGCTTAGGTCAGACCAAAGATGCTGTAGTTCTAAATTGTCTAAACCCAAAATTTCAAATCTGGTGGCATAAGGTATTTTGTTGCGAGCATTGGAGAGGAGGACTCTTCTCGTGAAATATCTCTGGACTCACTCAATTGTATTAATGTCCGATATGCAGTGCAGGTTCCAGACAGATGAGCTGCATTCGAGAATTGGTCTAGCAAATGTTTTGTATGCTCTACTTAGCAGTATAATATTACCAGAGAAGAAACTACTCAAGATTAAGTTAACAACTATTAATGACTTTGACAATGTTATTACAGTTGGCTCTGGCACTTAGATCATTAATAGGATAACCTGTTTAGGATAACCCGCTCCCTCCTAAATAGGAGGGAGACGGAGAACCCCTTACAGGGTAAGGCTGAGGAGTATGTACAGTTCTTGGCGGACAAAGTTGCTCGGTTTCGATCGGACCTGGCCTCCACTCTTGCAGATCCAGCCGAGACACAAGGGAATGATCTGGCAGACCATCTCTGGGTTGAGTTTCAGGATGTTGCCTCCGGGGATGTGGACAAGGCTATGCGAGCTGTGAGCGCCTCCACCTGTATACTGGACCCGTGTCCCTCCTGGCTGGTTGCCAACAGCAGTGAGGTGACACGAGGCTGGATCCAGGCGGTTGTTACTACCTCTCTTTGGGAGGGACACCTCCCCACCGCGCTTAAGGCGGCGGTGGTGAGGCCCCTCCTGAAGAAACCGTCCTTGGATCCAGCAATTCTTAACAACTACCGTCCAGTCTCCAACCTCCCCTTTGTTGGGAAGGTTGTTGAGAAGGTGGTGGCCTTCCAGCTTCAGCGTACCTTGGAGGAAGCTAACTATCTTGACCCCTTCCAGTCTGGCTTCAGGCCCGGTTACAGCACAGAAACCGCTTTGGTCGCATTGACCGATGATCTCTGGAGAGCCAGAGATGGAGGCCATGCCTCCATCCTGGTTCTCCTTGACCTCTCAGCGGCTTTCGATACCATCGACCATGGTATCCTTCTGCGACGACTGCGGGAGGTGGGAGTGGGAGGCACTGTTCTGCAGTGGTTCTCCTCCTACCTCTCGGACAGGTCGCAGTCGGTGTTGGTGGGGGGGCAGAGATCGTCCCCGAGGCCCCTTACTTGTGGGGTGCTGCAGGGTTCGGTCTTATCCCCCCTACTATTTAACATATACATGAAACCGCTGGGCGAGATCATTCGGAGGCACGGGATAAAATACCACCAATATGCGGACGATACACAGTTGTATCTGTCCGCCCCGTGCCAACTCAATGAAGCGGTGGAAGTGATGAACCGGGGCCTTGAGGCTGTTAAAGACTGGATGAGAGCTAACAAACTGGTGCTCAACCCGGAAAAGACCGAGTGGCTGTTGTGTTTTCCTCCCAAAAATTTGGTTAATGTTCCATCAATCAGGCTGGGGGGACAAAATTTATACCCCTCAGACAGGGTCCGCAACTTGGGAGTCCTCCTGGACCCACAGCTGAGTTTCGACCATCATTTGTCAGCTGTGACCAGGGGGGCATTTGCTCAGGTTTGCCTGATGCGCCAGTTGCGGCCCTACCTGAACCGGGAGGCCCTCACAACAGTCACTCGAGCCCTTGTGATCTCTAGGCTGGAATACTGCAACGTGCTCTACATGGGGCTGCCCTTGAAGAGCATCCGGCGACTTCAGCTAGTCCAGAGTGCGGCCGCGCGAGTGATCGTGGGCGCACCACGGTTCGCCCACATAACACCGATCCTCCGTGAGCTGCGCTGGCTACCTGTTGATCTCCAGGTGCACTTCAAGGTCCTACTTACCACTCATAAAGCACTCCATGGTAGTGGATCTGGCTATTTGAGAGACCGCCTTCTGCCAATTACCTCCCTGCGTCCCATCAGATCGCACAGGGTAGGCCTCCTCCGAATTCCATCCGCCAGTCAGTGCCGACTGGCGACTACGCGGAGGAGAGCCTTCTCAGTTGCAGCTCCGACGCTATGGAACAATCTCCCCGTGGAGATCCGCACCCTCACCACCGCCCAGGCCTTCCGCACGGCCCTTAAGATCTGGCTATCCCGTCAGGCCTGGGGATAAAAATTCTTAGTTTGTCCCCTCCCGAATGATGAATGATTGTTGTGTTCCATTTTTTTTAATATTATGTATTGTTTTATGTTTTTTGTCTTTGTACCCCCTTTCCCGTGTTTTGTAAGCCGCCCTGAGTCCCCTCAGGGAAAAGGGCGGCCTATAAATTATAATAAACATTCCAAACATTCCAATATGAGTACTCCATCCTTGTAGTTAAAGTTAAAGTTGCTACACTTTCTGTTAAGTACAGACAATTACAGTGAGAAAGGCTTTGAGAAGTTATAAAATTTTCAAATTATTACAGACCTCATCCCCATAATTCCTAGTTCTTAAGTGAAGTCTGAAATTCTTCCTGAAAAACAGGAATTGGATGCTAATTGCTGCTGCAAGTTTCATGTCAAAACTTAGAGTTTTGGTATAGTTAGAAATTGTATTTATTATTGCCAGTGACGTGCAGTCACTAGAGGCAGGGGAGGCGGGGCCTCACCAGTCTCAGGAAGAAAAGGAAAGAATTTTTTTAAATAATTAAAAAGGCCAGGGTAGTTGCTCCCAGACTCCAAGTCACAGTGACTCTGAGTCTGCTTAGTGCTAACTGTAGGAGGAGGCTAGAGAACTATGGGCTTCCTTTGCATAAGGAATTTTTCGCCTTTTAAGAGTTAACCAAGGGTTAAAAAGCGAAAAATTCCTTATGCAAATGAGGCAGGTGATTCTCCCGCCTCCTCCTGCAGAGGGCACTTTGTTTAGAGGCTATTTTAAAACATTTTAGCAGAGTCATCCACGTGGTGACTCTTGCAGCAACTATCCTAGCCTGCCTGGCCCTGGCTAGACCAAATCTTACATTTTTGATGCAGCTGGAAGGTATGTGGGTCAGAGGGAGGGGGCAGGGTGGAGGAATTCAATTTATTTGTAATGTAAGTAATTGTAGTTTGTTTTTATTATGTGTGTGTGTGTGTTGTGCGTGGGCTGGCACATCTATTTTTATTTTTCATTTTTTTTCTTTTTTCATTTTTCATTTTTCATTTTTTTATTTTTTATTTTATTTTTTTATTTTTTTAAGCCATGCCGCCTCGGCGCGCCATACAGCGAAACATGTCCTGGTTTGTGGCTGGGCGGCATGCACTTTAAAGTGCAAGCGTGCCGCCCGGCCACAAACCAGGACATGTTTCGCTGAATGGCGGCCGAGCCAGCTGGCACTCTAAAGTGCCAGCATGCCTTCCGGGCTGGCCATTCAGCGGGACATGCTGAATGGCTGGCCCGGAAGGCATGCTGGCACTTTAGAGTGCCGGCTGGCTCGGCCGCCATTCAGTGCTCGCACCCAGCGCTCGCACGCCCACCAGATGGCGCCGGGGAGGAGAGGAACCATGGGGGTCCTGCCGCTGATGGTATGGGCGAGGGTTGGCCGGCTGGGGGTGGGGGTGGCTGCTGCCGAGGCCTCCAGCTTTGCAATCCTGGGCGGGGAAGGCGAAGGTTCGCTCCGGAGCTGCGGAAGACCGTTGCACCGGGAGGCCTCCGCATTCGGATCATCCCCGAACCCAAAGGAGCCTGGGTGGGTTGCATTGCATTGCATTGCATCACTTGCATTGCACAGCATAGCATCGAGTTGCGCATTTTGCTCGCCTTTCCAGCGCAGGGGTGCAGGCCAGGGAAGACGGGGTTTGGGGGCGTGGAGGAGGAAGGGGCGATCTCCCCCTCCATCCTTCTGTCGCGCTGCAGAGCTGCTCCCGGGGGAAGGTGAGGCGGGCGAGTGCGCTGATCCCCTTTTGCAAGACCAGCCCTCCACCTTCTTGTCCCGTTGGGAAGAGGGGGTGGGAGACAAGAAGGGGGCAGGCTGGCCTTGCCACTTGCATTTCCCCTATTCCCCCCCTCCCAATATAGGTGCAGAGAAAGAGCCAGGCTTCAGAAAGGAAAGGATATTTTTAATAATTTTGTTTTTCTGAATATGATTTCCCATTGAGGAAAAGGGAGTTTTAATTCCCCACCAGTAAAAAAAAAGTTTAGTCTTTGAAGGGCCCCTGTGTGACTTCTGCCTCTGTGTGTGTGTGTCTGTGTCTGTGTCTGTGTGACATCAGTGCCTCACCAGCCATAAACCTCACAGCACGTCACTGATTATCGCTATTTAGTAAGACAAATCTATGTGTGAATATTTCTCTGACTGTCCTTTTGAATAGTAAGATACTTTATTGCATTTCATGAAAAGAGATTGCAGTAAATATTTCCAACAAGAAATAAAGGAGTTTCTAATTTAATATATTGGATTCAGCTCTTTTTAAACAATGTTGTGGAACAATTATACATCATCTCTAAAAGGACAAATATGCTCATTTCATTCTTCATAAGACACAAATATATATCACTGATATATACCAGGCATTGAGATAGATAGAGAGACAGATAAAGAGGCAGACAGATAGATGGATAGGCAGACGGATGCTGAATAAATTCATAGCAATTTGATTTAGTAGTAGGACTGTCTAGAAAATAATTGGCTGGGGTCAAGCTTCTACTGTAACTATCATATGATATAAACAAGCATTTCCCCCTTCCCCTCTGTTTCTTTTTCTCTCTATTTATGCATATACAGGACTTGAATATCGCTGGTTTGTGAATGAATTCCCAAACTTCATTCCAGCAGATGGCAGGCACTTTGTCTCTCAGACAACCGGAAACCTTTACATTGCTAAGACTGAGTCTTCTGATCATGGCAGCTACTCCTGTTTCGCTACCGGCCATATTGGCTCTGTTAAAAGGAATGTTTTTAGCACGTCTTCTCAACTCATTCTTGTGAGAGAAGGTCAGCATTTAAAGGCTCTTACTGTATCTGTCTGTCTCTCTGTCTAAAATGGATATCCACTAAGCAAATACTCTTCAGGGGTTTATAAGGCGGTTTTTCTCTAACTGTGTGTATCTCTAAAGTTATTATTATTGTACAAAGTATGTCCCACTTAATCAAATATAATTTGCTAGCCATGTACCTACACCAGTTTAATGTGCTTGATTAATGTTTGCTAAGGGGGCGTCGGTTTTTGTTTTTGTCTCTGCACCATTCACACTGAGTTTGGGTGGGGGACAAGCATTTTTCTTGTAAGACATGTTAAGATATAATCTACTAAAATAATCAAGTAAAAGCCATATTTTTACAGAAACATGAAGCTAAATGTCTGTCAGCTTACTTTAGGTTCTTGACTTCTTTAGTTTATGTCTCTAAACATCAATTAGCTTAATTTTTACAAAATTCCCATTACCCGCATTTGTCTTATTACCTTTTTACTACCTTTGGATTGAAGAAGAGCTGAGATTAGGAAAGGACTGCAGCTTACTTGTTGGGCACACCAAAAAGCTTAATTCAATCCTTGGTACCTTTCAATAAGGCTGGCAAAGCTTGCTTTAGAAATTTTAGAGAGTTTGTGCTTACACATTGTAGATAATGTTGAACTAGAATGCCAGGGTTGGTTCAGCTGAAAGTAGATTGCTATATTGTGAGCAACTTGACATTACAGCTGAATCAAGACTTTTTGGTTGAAAAATTTACAAGAAGAGGGGGTCTTGGACCATATGGTAGCTCCAGTAACATATTGAGTCTGCTGTAACAGTCATTCAAAGTTTTGCAGTTATTGTACTTTTTTGAGTTTGAAGTTGAAGATGAATTAGCAATTAAAGAGAAAGAGCAAACTGAATATTATATGATTTGGGAAGTATTTTACCAATGGTTGGACAATAAAAAAGGAGTTTGGAAATGAAGAAGGCTAATAAATAAGTAGAAAAAATATTAAGATAGAGATATAAATAAAATGAAAAGTGTTAGTATGTGTATGATGAGAATAATGATGTTTAATGTTATGGTATAATCACTAGAAGATATTAAGAAGAAAAATGGAGAGTTTTGTAAAGTTAAATGTTTAATATATTATAATATTAAGCTTAAGGTAATAATGTTAATATGAATGTGAAAGATGTGGCAAATGAGGAAAATGTGCACAGAAATGTTTGCACCTAGACGACACACTGCATAAGGAAAGATGGAATGTTTTTTTTTTGTAATTGGAAAAAAATAAAATTGTTTCTAAGAAAAAAATAATTGTAAAACTTTGAATTAATCTCTGCTTTATAGTGACCTCTTTTTCATGACTAACATCTTTGCAGTCACCTCTCTTTCTCTCCTCAGATACCAGACCTCATGCCCCAATCATTAAAGCCAAGTTTCCTTCTGATACCTACGCTCTGACTGGACAAATGGTGGCTTTGGAGTGTTTTGCCTTTGGGAAGTGAGTAGCTGTATCAGTGCATTTAATTCCATGCTGTTGACAACATAAAAATTGCCAACCCTCGTTGTCACTGGTTACATATCATGGTGCATATTTAAAAGAAAGTATAGTTTTATGGAAGGGAAGTATGAGTAGAGTTAATGCAGAGTTTTGTGCTCTGTTTGCCTACTTAATGAACTAGGGTTTTACTATTTGCTCTCTATTTTTATCATTTGACTAAAACAATAAATAAATGTCAACTGGATTGAATTAGAGCTCACAAAGGTTTGTTTTAGTCTGTTAATGGTACATTTGGCCCTGCACTGGGTGATATAATAAGGATGTTTTGAAGCAAGTACAAAATCCACACAAACAAGAGGGGGGGATAACAGAAGATGTGACAATTTGCCTGCCAGTCTGCTGTATATTTTTATATATTAGTAAGAGAAAGAATGAACATTGAGAAGGTTAAAAGTTGGTCATGCAGTGGTTTGGAATATGCTTCAGAAAGCACATGGACACTTACATATCATGTTTCCTCGAAAATAAGACAGGGTCTTATTTTCTTTTGACCCCTGAAATAAGCGCTTGGCTTATTTTTGGGGAGGTCTTATTATTTTTGAGGTGCAGGAGGCAGCAAGTGTGGTCACCTCATGGCTGCTGCTGTGTTGTTTCAGGGAGGGCTTATTTTCAGAGGAGGGCTTATTTTAAGCACATGCGCTCAAACTCCCGATTGGGCTTCTTATATGGGAGCTCTTATTTTCAGGGAAACAGGGTAGTACTGTTAGCAATTCCTTAAACCAGCTTTCTATTTTTCTAGCATCCTGTGATTTCCCTCTGTACAGTAACCGCATCTCTACGACACACACAGGATAGCCCTATATAAAAGTAATGTACAAAATGCTACACATAACAAGGAAAGGGGAAAGTACCCATGTGCCACATGTTGCATTGCCCCTGATGCTTGAGCGGAAGGAACCCTGCTTGACTACCCTTTGACAGATGTTTCTTTCACAATCTAGCCCTGTCCCTCAAATAAAATGGCGAAAGGTGGATGGTAGCCAGTCCTCCAGATGGATCTCAACTGAACCTGTCCTGCAGTTTCAAGAGGCTGGCTTTGACGATGAAGGCACTTATGAGTGTGAAGCTGAGAATGGCCAAGGAAAAGACACTTTCAAGGGCCGCCTCATTATCCAAGGTAAAGAATCCGAGCAGATTCATTTACAAGTCACAGCTTTTAATTTGTTATATTTTTTGAATTTATTAGAGCTGCCATATTTATTTAAAACATTTATATTTGTTTACCTTTAACAAAAACTGCATCATTAAATAGGGAAAAAAACATTTCCTGGCTTGTTTCAGATTGACTTTACTTAATGCAATGACAGTATGCCTGTGAACATAATCTGAGTTTTGTATTCTCAATCCCAGAAATGAATTGAGCAAACAATCCATCTGATTTTCACATTGGTGAAGATCCCCCCCCCCATTTTATTTCATTAGTAAAACTAACATTTTATTGTTGTGATAACACCTAAGCTGTTTGCTTGGTAAGTGAATCAAGGAGATGAAACTATCCTTTCTTAGTAGAGAGGCACATGCTTATGCACAGGTGCTGTCATTTGGGTTTTTAGAAATGAAAGGTACAACAAGGGAGTTGTAGAAAATCTTCACTAGATCATCATCATCATCATCATCATCATCATCATCATCATCATCTTGCACTGCTTGAAATGCATGAAATCCACTCCTTTTTTTACTCTTTTTTTTTAGCTCAGCCAGAATGGCTAAAAGTCATCACAGACAAAGAAGCTGATATTGGATCAAATATCCACTGGAGCTGTGCTGCAGCTGGCAAACCAAGGCCTACATTAACGTGGCTACGGAATGGGCAACCATTAACTTCCCAGGTACATATGACAAATGAACAAGTTCTATCTGTATGATTGACCTTGGTGTCAACATCCTGAAGACTATGTAACATGTAATTTTATGTTACATATGAAGACTATTTAATACATGGGTGCCTTAGATTTTTTTCTTCCATTGAACAAAACCCAGGAGTAGTTTTTTTTTTTAATCTGTACAAGTAGTCCTCATATAGTGACTACTATTGGGACCAACAAGTTGGTTACTAAGTGGAAAATCACATGACTGTGACTGTGCTTACAATTTTATTTCAACTTTCCTCTTCAGTGATGTAGTGGAGTTGCTTATGTTTAATAAGATGCAAAAGTTTTTTCTTCTATAGTTACTTGGTTTAATTATAACTTTAGAGTATTTAAAATGGTTTTGCATTTAATTGTTTCTTTTTATTTCTTCGAAATAAGGAATTTCAAGTTCAACTCCTTACTTGGATAACTTGTTTTTTTAAAGGAGGAATTATTTCCCTTTTAAACGTTAGTTTCTGGTTTATATTAGAATACTGGGATTTCTTTATATTTCTGAAATGTGACTTTGCTAATGAGTTACAGTGGAGATAAGAAATGCGTATTTGAATGAAATAAGTTGCTATTTAAAATTCTATTTTCCAGCTTGTCTTTTTTAAAGGTGAAAAAGTCTCTGTCACATTAAAGTGAGGTATTCTTTTAGTCCATTTATATTAGGATATTGAGGATATTTATATGGGATTTTTTTGTACTTAAGTTGAGGTATGGAATTTTGAGTTTGTATATGTCCATTAATGTTAAAAACTTAGATATTTGTTTGGATCTTTTGCTGATAACTGGATTGAAGAATGACATTACTTATTTGATTTGCTCATTATTAACAGATGGCTGATGGGATTAAAATGTTTTATATTTATTACCTAAAATAAAGTAAAGAGATTCTGAAATTGTTTTTCATTGCCATGATGAGGGTGCGAAATTGCTTTTTGGGGAACTAGGGATAATTTTATATATTTTTTCATATTTTTCTTGCAATTTTTCTATTTTTCTTATAATTTGCATTCTTTTATTGTTCTATACAAAAAATTAATAACATTATTTTTGATAATAATGTTATTTTTGACATTTCCTTGTCTAAACAGAATCGCATTGAAGTGAATGGTGGAAATTTAAAGATATCAAAGTTAACAGTGGAAGACTCAGGGATGTACCAGTGTATAGGAGAGAACAAACATGGCAAAATCTATGCAAGTGCAGAATTGTATGTCCAAGGTAATTTCTTGCTTTCCCAGAATTAAATGAGAATTGCTTATCAATAAGGTCGGGAAATTAATTTTCCCAGCCCTAATAAGTTGTCCTGAATTGAACATGGCATTGTTTTGTTTTGCTGGTTTCGGGTGTGGCTAGAAGGATTGAAATGGCACACTCCACCCAGACAAGTTGGCACCCTCTAGATAAAATAAAGAAATACAGAAATAGTCAGCTACCTCTCTCGGAGGTTCTCCAAGGACATTGGGTGTCTCACCTCAGGTGTTTCCTGAGGAATTTTCCATGACCTTGAAGGCGTACAGAGGCATTGGTGACATCAGCACATATGCTTCCTCAAGACCTGTCAATAGAAACATTAGATTCCTGGTCAACAGTGTGGTTTTGTGATAGTGTGGTTTTGAAAACTGCAGGTTGCTTAAAAAGCTGGATAGAGTAGTGGCTTGGCACTTAGCCTAAATTGCTTAACAGATGCTGTAGATTTTTATATAGAAAAGCATGTTTAAAAATCACTTGCAAAAGGCAGAAATTTTGGGAAGAATTGGGCAGCTTTTCAGGATCTTCATGCTAACCAGATTGATTTTTACACTATTATAATATTTACAATTATTCAATTAACCGTAGGCAATGCATTTAAAGTGGTTGTTCTTGCATGGTACATTAGGTCATCTTAATGCAAATTATTTTTAATGACCAAGAAACAATTACTTTGTAAAAGCTCATTAATTGTATTTTCTATTTAGCCTTTGCTCCAGATTTTCGACTAAACCCTGTTAGACAATTGATACCAGCAGCTCGAGGTGGAGAAATTATTATTCACTGTCAGCCCAGAGCTGCCCCAAAGGCTCTAATACTTTGGACCAAAGGCACTGAACTGCTGAGGAACAGTTCCAGGTAAGAGAAACCCATTTCTATTTTTAGCTTAGTGTCAATAGCTTTATAAATATTCTAGTTAATGCAAGCTCTATTAGTTAGTCTAAATGTGGGTCTGATTTTAATGCAAGTTTTGTCTGATCCCATCCATGCTTCCTTGAAATTGTCTTCTGTTAGCCTTACTTCCAGTTAAGGATGATTGTTCAAAGACATATAATCTGTTGTGGCTTTGCTTGAAGCCCATTAATTGATTTGAATGTGCAGTGATGTCCAGATTTTCAATTATAATATAATAGAATATAGAGTTGATCTGAGTATAGAATAGAACAGAAAATAGAATAAAACTGAACAGAATAGAGAATAAAAAATAGAGAATAGAATAGAATATAGGATAGAATATTGAAGGGGTTTTTTTGGTTAGCTATGGCAGACCATTTGAACTGACTGAGTGCACATCTTTTTGTGACAGAGATAAAGACATAAAGAGATAGAGCGAGAGAGACACACACAGAGAGAAGAAAGAGAAAGAGACAGAGAGACAAGAAGAGAAAGAATATGCAAAGTCAGCTTTGTGGTTGGGTGGACTTGAGTGTCCTGAGTCTTAATATAGCACTGTAACTGAAATGTACACTGGTTCTACCCTTTCAGATCACTTCAAAGTAAGCCAGTGAGCAGAGGGTATTTTACAGGATTTAATTTAATTGGCCTTCCATCAGTTATCCTCTTTACTTTCTTTTTGTCTCTTAAAAATGACACCCTAACCACAATAGTATTGCAGTCTTACTGATGAGAAGATGCAAGCCACCAGTAACTCCATCCATTTCATCAAAGTTCTATTTTATATGGAATATTGTTCTTGACACCTTCCTTATTCTACGGGGCAAAACTCATCTGTGTCTTGATGCTTTGCCTCCAGTTCTTTAACCCAGGCTTCTGTGACTGTCATATCTATGTGTTTACTGTTGCAGCATAACTATTACTCCAGATGGCACCCTGATCATTCGAAATATTAGCAAGCCCGATGAAGGGAAATACACTTGCTTTGCTGAGAATTTCATGGGCAAAGCAAACAGCACAGGAATTCTGTCAGTCCGTGGTAAGGATACATGTTTTATTTCTATGGGGACAAATACAACAACAATGGAAAAGGTAGTAGTACATTTTGTCAATAAAAATTCTCCTCTGGAAGAAAACACGTCATTAATTTACTATCCACACTGTCCTGTGGAATCTAAAAGACCTTCCAGGAATCATGGGATTTTTAAAATTCCTTTTCCCCTCTAAGAGTAGAAGGAGATATCAGAAACCTCAGCTCCCATGCATGTTCCCAAGGTTTTTTTTTAATCTTCATATACATACAAATGGCTTTCCATTGGGAATTATCATTTTGCTTACCTTTTTGCAGATGCTACTAAAATCACTCTTGCACCATCCAGTGCTGACATCAACTTAGGTGAAGATATTACCCTCCAGTGCCATGCCGCCCATGACCCAACAATGGACCTCACTTTTACTTGGTCCCTGGATGACATTTTAATTGACTTCAGCAAGTCTGAAGGCCATTACAAACGAGCTAGTAGAGTGAGTACTTTATGCTACTTCCCCTGCTTCCCCCAGAAAATAAATTGTAAGGTATGATGGTCTTAAGTCTTTTTGCCAAAGATATGTCTACTTCCAAGGTAATGCACTCTTTTTAAAACATCCTTTTAAATGTATGCATTGCAAACTTTTTTTATTCTAACACCGTTGCTAATGGTTTGCTTCTCCCATGGACAGAAAGAGAATATTGGAGATCTCGTGGTCTTGAATGCTCAACTGAAACATGCTGGCCGATATACTTGCACAGCCCAGACAGTGGTGGACAGTGCCTCTGAATCAGCTATGCTAGTTGTAAGAGGTATTTTTTTTCTTGATTCCTTTTTCTTGAAATAACGGTTTCCCTTTTTAATTGCTTCTGTTTTGTCTACCTGAGAGATAGCTGACTTCTGTGATTTGAAATTGCCTCTTATTTCTGTGTTCATCAATACAAGAGATAGAAGTATATTTTGTTGCATGTATACAAATTCTTATGAGCACACCAGCACAGCACTTGAAGTAAACATAGTCATTTAAATGTGCATTGCACTCGAAAGTAAAATAAGAGGCATGTGGAGATTCTTTCTTACAATGTGAATAATAAGTTTTGAAATAGTTTTGCTCTACCTCAAATTTGTGAAGCACTGGTAAATAAAATGTACATGGAACTGGTGTACTAATGTTGGGCTTTTGATTGAGTTTAAGTTTATAAGATTGTTTGGCTATTACTGAGTATTTATTTTGCTTTTTGGATACTTTGTACTGTGTTTGTGATAACTGTCCTTCATCTATTGGGAGGACATTGATGGATTGTGACAACCTATGTCCTCTTTTTTCCTGTTAAAACCATATTGTCTGTGCTTATAACTTAAATCTATGATATATCTTCCTGCTTTTTTATTTCATACATTTAGTGTATGCAGAGAATTGCAATATACTCATTTTTTCCTGTACTATAACTTAGGCTGTTTTTTGGAGGGCATTACATTGTGTAGCAAATCAAAGGTGCCTGCCATGTTACCCATTCCAGTTCAGTTTCATGCTTCTTTCTTGCTATCAGTTTCCATATTTTGGTGTTTAGTTTCTCTTTTCTCTTTTATTTTTAGCTTGTTTTTATCCTTGTTTCAATGGCTGTAGTTTACATTGTTACATGCTCTGGTTTTAAGATTTATTCCTATTTTTGGTGGGTATGGTTGATGTTCGGTTTGTATTTGTTTAGTCTAAGGCAGGGGTCTCCAACCTTGGCAGCTTTAAGCCTAGCAAATTTTGCCAAGGTTGGAGACCCCTGGTCAAAGGCATACACTAAATATATAATCTGTCATATTTAGGTGCTATTTTCCATCTGATTATTTATTTTTCTATGAAATCTGCACCTAACTACTGTGGCCAAAGTAAAACATGTATTGTGTTATCTCTTTTTGTTGTTGCAGCTTTGAAAATTGTACGTTAAAGGGCAATTTGAACATTATCATTTGAATTCAGAGTAGGACTGCCATTATGGCAGGGAAAGACAATGCAATAGTGATCTTCCCATTTGGTCCTTCCTCCAGCATGCCTATGGATCTCTTGAGCCAGACTTTTTAAATGCAATTTCTGTTATCTCTTTTTCGTAGGTCCTCCAGGCCCTCCTGGGGGATTGGTGGTGAGAGACATCAAGGACACCACAGTACAGCTAAGTTGGAGTCAAGGTTCTGCTAACCACAGCCCCATAGCTAAATATGTCATCCAGGCCCGCACCCCACTCTTTCCACAATGGAAGCAAATGCGTACCAGTAAGTTTCTTGAGGGCAGTTGCCTGCACTAAGTAGGTTTCAGTATAAAGATAACCATTTCTCCCTTTTAGAGCTGGTTGTTCTATTTATTCTGTTTTTGTGCTTTTGGGTTATAGATCCCATAAATATCGAAGGCAATGCGGAAACAGCCCAAGTTGTCAACCTTATACCATGGATGGATTATGAATTCCGTGTCCAGGCTAGCAACATCCTTGGTAGTGGAGAGCCCAGTGGGCCATCTACTAAAATTCGAACCAAAGAAGCTGGTGCGTATATATAAAACATAAAATAATGAAATGTCGGATCAGCTGCATAATGTTATTAGCATTCTCATAGCAAGGTAATGGCCGAGATGCATTATCTTCTTCTTTCTTGGGTTCGGCAGCCAGCTTGTGTTAAGGTTTATTATCATAATTTGTATTGTTTTCATACTTTCTGGGGATTAAAATTCTCTTTTTGAAAAATGCATATTAGTTTTAAAAAAATTTATTGTATGGTATTTTAGCTTCCTTGCCTAGATCTTTAAAAGAGTGGTTCACAAATTGTGACTCCACAACAGCTTAAAATTATGAATCACACTTTGTGTGATCCCACTTGTTAAATAATTATTGCATTAAGCTTAAGAAAGTTGAGAAGTCTAAGCTCAATTGCCATGCCTTGGGTGTCAATAAAAAGAGGGGACCTTCATCTAAATTGCTCATGAGCCCCAGAAGTTCCCAATCTGTAGTTTGAGAATCTCTTCTTTAAATATTCAGAAATAATAATCATGTTAAACAAGTCATAAAGCAGAAGAGCAGTCAATCCAAATCTCATTTATTTTATTTTATCTTTCACTTGGTAGAGTGAAAGGAAGAGGAAATGGTTCAGTAATAGAACAGATATTTTGAATATAGAAAGTTCCAACCACAGATCTGAACAATTGAAATGCTTTCTAAAATCATGACTATCAATTACCAATCAGCATTTACAGTATTGAGCTACAACATACAACATGATACCGAACAAGTGATCTGATATAGTGCTGATCAGCTGTTTATATTGCTATATCTTTATTAAATTATGGGGTATTTTCACTGATATTTGGCTTTCCCCCCTTAATTCAACTTGTATACTGTCTTCTTTACTGGGAACACAACAGCCCCTACTGTTGCACCATCAGGACTTAGTGGAGGAGGAGGAGCACCAGGGGAACTCATTATCAATTGGACAGTAAGTTGGCCACATAAGTATACATTTTCATAATTAATGTAGTACACTTTCTGTTTAACAGGAATGTTTAGGAACATGGAAGTAAAGCAGCTATTCAAAATACATGAATATTGTGAATATTACCTGGTATTACATTTCCTGTATTTTCTTGTGTAGTCATGGAGAAATCATTTTTTGTGTGCCAACATTTTCTTTATAAATGTTGCATGAATAACTATATAAAAATGCAAACATGGTTTAATGGACATTAAATATTATCTTAAAGCTACTGTGCATAATAGGCTTTCACCCACCTGTAACATTTTATAGAAATTGGATTAAAATACATAGATGCATTAAATTCCATTAAAATGTAGGATGTGGCAGATCAAACTGGATAGGAGAACATGCTAAAATTGTCTTGGTGAATTCCAAATTGAGTGTGAGGCAACAATGTGAAGGAGCTGCAGTATAATGACAATGTCAGTACTGTACCTAGAGAATAATTCCTATGGGAGGTGGGAGGTCTAGAAACATGAAATATAAATAAATAAAATAATTCCTCCCTGACTGACATTGGTGAGACCATACTAAAAATATGGGGTCCAGTTTTGAACATCAAATTTTAGAGAGGACAAAGATAAACATGTCAAGAAGACAAAAACCCAGTTTATTAAGGGGCTGGAAGAATGCCCCCAGTTATTTGAGGCATGACTTGAAGTACTGAATATACTTAACAAGGAAAAGGGAAGACCGGAATGACACATGATAGCAGTCTTCAAGAATCTGAAAAGTGTCATGAAAGGACAGAGCAAAATTTTTCAGAGCTGTCCCAGAAGACTGGACAAGAAAAAAGAAGTATTTAAATGACAAGAAAGTAAAATAGTTAGATGTTCTGACCCCCTCCTCCATCCAGTAACAAATGCCGAGACAAGCTTAACTGGAATTTCATAGCACTTTAATTAACAGGAAACATAAACTTCGGTGGCTGAAAGCCCAAGCATAAACAAACAGATAAGAACCTTGGCAGCAACTCAGACTCCGACATAGACAGATAACAGCTTCTCCAGCGTTATGAATGAAGTTGAATGCTGCAAATCAGACTCCTCCCTGAGTCCCTCCTTAAATACAATCTTGAGAGGAGCCTAATTACAACCAGCTGAGTCCAATTATCTTTTGTAACTGTGTAGCTGTTTTCTCCGTCGATCTGCGCAGCGTTGCCTGGCATCCAGGACCACCTCCCTTGTCTCCCGTCACTACTCCAAGGCCTGACATCATGAGCACACTCCCTTCGACTCTCACCGCTGCTCCATGCCTCAGGCGCCTCCTGGTGGCCAACCAGCCTCTCTGCGCCCTGCTCGGAGTCGGAACCCTGTCCAGGGTCCTCCACCTCTTCCAGAGCTGACTCATAAGACCCCTCGTTGTCGGAGTCTGTTTGCAGCTCCAACGGCTCCTGCTGGGCCACAACAGTTAGATATTTTTAAAAACAAATTCTCAGTATAAAGAGTGATTCAACAGTGGAATAGATTATCTCAGAAAATAGTACAGTGGAGTCTATCTAGATTGAGAGAGATATGTTGAGAATATTGTAGAGGTGAATTCTTACAATGAGCAGAGGAATAGATATGTACAATATATGCTGTATATACATGAAACATACTGTTACTGGGAACAGATTTTTACCTGGTATGGGTTGGTTTTTTGTTTTGTTTTTTGTTTTGCTAATTTGGATGTTTTGTATTATTATTGCATACATTAACCTGTAATATAATAGCATTATAAAATCTTAACTGCATAAGTATTTTTCAGTATTTCTGTTTTGATCACTGATTGTTAACCTACCCTCTCCTTTTTTCATGTCACAACTTTCATCTCAGCCGATGCAACGAGAATACCAAAATGGAGATGATTTTGGATATAGGCTTTATTTCCGGAAAGAAGATACCCAGTCCTGGAAGATTGCAACTGTGCCTCATGCAGAATCTGTACATTATGTTTTCCGCAATGAGAGCATTGCTCCCTATACACCATTTGAAGTGAAGATCAAGGCCTTCAATAGGAAGGGAGAGGGCCCAGAAAGCCTAGTATCTATTGTGCATTCTGCAGAAGAAGGTAAGCTGGGATTAAAAAGATTTTAAAAGATCTGTAGCAGAAGTTCTTGATTTCAAGATATACCACTATCTGACAGTTTCCTACACACAGTCTGGGAAAGTATATGAATTTCCTCTAATAGTTATAAAAGTAAAATTCGAAGTAATAATATATAGTCAGCTATCATTTTTTTCCTATAGATTCTAGCTTAGAATCAGTTTAATTTTCTTTTCTTTCTCCTAAAAGCACATTAATGAAGTTAATCAGTAGCATTTTTGATAAGATGTCTACTGCTTGGTCTTTTACATTTTGGTCCAGAGTGCTGATCTTGCTTCTGATCTTCATCTTTAAAGCTGGATTAGATGTGCCCTACATGTGAAGGAATTTTTCCTACTGAATTATTTTACTTTGACAGAACCAAGAGTGGCTCCCTCTAACGTTACAGTCAAGGCAGTAATGGCCACAGAAATGGATGTTTCCTGGAATTCTGTGGAACATCATGATATGAACGGAGTCCTCTTGGGTTATGAGGTAAGAGATGGGACTGAAACTAGAACAAGGTAGAACCTTGTAAAATATTACCTATAAGAATAAGAACCAGATTATTTGCTTTGAAGTCTCAACTTATGTTGAAGCCACTTCACTAAATCAGCAAATTGTCTTATAAAATGACACAGGCTGTTCTTATGGAATGGTAACATGGGCTATTCAGTTTATATTTATGTAATGGTAAATCAACAGAATTTATTCAATGCCTAAGAAGCCCGGATTGTTGCTTAGGATCAACTGAACCTTCCTCTGTATGGAAATGTATGTTACTATCTTCAGATCCGATACTGGAAACATGGTGACAAAGAAGAAGCTGCTGACAGAGTAAGAACAGCAGGTCTTGTCAACTTGGCACATGTGACTGACCTCCATCCCAATACAAATTACCATGTGTCAGTCAGAGCATACAATGGGGCAGGAACTGGGCCAGCAAGCTCCCCCACGAGTTTCTGGACAAAAAAGCCACGTAAGTGAACATTTGAATAAATAGCAATTATTCCTCTGTTTTTCATGTACTTTGCCTGCATGTAATATTCATGGGTATTATTTTCTATACCTATCATTTTGCAGTGGAGATCTGTTTTTTATATATATTATTTCTCTGTTGTTTCATCTTAGTGGGGCTATTTTTGAGTGCCTCTTAGAGCATGCAAACAATATCAGGGTCCTTCCCTTGTAAATGTAAAACAAGGGAGCATTTGGAACCAGAAGCACATGGCAAGAATATCTCCAGGAAAGGATGTCAAGATGAAGATGAATCTGTTCAAAGAGAGGGTAATGCATGCCAGGCAGAAATGTCAAAATCACGATTTATGCAGCCATTGTTTTTATTGGCTCTATAGGAAATATGGCATTTTGCCTTCTGAGAAAAGATGGATAAAATAGAATGTGTGGGCAGCCCAAGCCCACTGCAGTTTGCCCACCATGTTTTTTGCAGTTTACAAAAATCTCAGTAAATATCTGGGATTTAGACTTTTTGACATTTCCAAAGGAAAAGGACGTGGTATAGCAGTGGCTGTTTTTAGTGTGAAAGATCACAATTTACAGATAAAGGTAAAGGTTCCACTCGCACATATGTGCTAGTTGTTCCTGATTCTAAGGGGTGGTGCTCATCTCCATTTCTAAGCTGAAGAGCCAGCATTGTCCAAAGACGTCTCTGTGGTCATGTGGCCAACATGACTAAATGCCGAAGGTGCACGGAACACTGTTACCTTCCCACCAAAGGTGGTTCCTATTTTTCTACTTGCATTTTTACATGCTTTTGGACAGCTAGGTTGGCAGAAACTGGGACAAGTAATGGGAGCTCACTCAGTTAGGCAGCACTAGGGATTCAAACCACCAAACTATTGACCTTTCTGATCGACAAGCTCAGAGTCTTAGCCACTGAGCCATTCTCATTTGTGAAGTATCTAGGAATAAATACAATACAATAGAGATGTTTAAATTCTTCCATTTTTCAAATGAACCAGGAAAAGAAACTTGGTGCATCTATGAGTCACTAAAATAAAACATTAATAGCTTTTAGAGAGATGAAGAGGTTGGCTGTGGTATTCAGGCTACAGTTTGCCTTCTGTTCACTTTCTTTAAATATCTACTTTTTACATTTTCTAGCACCAAAAATGCTGCCTGGCAACATTACCTGGACATTTTCCAGCTCCAGCGTAAGCATTAAGTGGGATCCTGTGATTGCCAAAGCAGATGAATCTGTTGTCACTGGTTACAAGGTATTTATAATCTGTAGCATTTTCCCCATGAGTGAGTGATTCTTAATTTTTAAAGAGCAGTATAACATATCAGTGCACATGGTGGCATTACAAACAGTTCATGGAATGGCGGGATTACTGCATTAATCACTGAAAATCAGGTCCTGCAACCAAAGTCTTGGTTCTGTGTTTGTTGGCAGTTCCTTAGAATGTGTTTTCAACCTGCAGGCTATTGTCTGTAGACCTAAGGTTATATATTGTAAGTCCTCTTAAATTTGCATAGGTTGAAGATGGGTATATTTCATTGAAGAATATGTGCAGATTTTCGGGTTAGTAAAGAAGGAAGGGAAGAAATTGAAAACATAGGAGAGTCCAACAATAAACTCAAAAGTGCTTTCATCCACAGATGCTGTATCATCCTGATATACACTCAGCTCCTGTTCTATACATAGCCAATAATAATTGGATTGAGATCCCAATCCAAGAAGATTCAACTCATGCATTGGTGCAAATTAGGACAACAGGCCCAGGTGGAGATGGTGATCCAGCAGATGTACACATTCTGAGGAACAGTGGTGCGTTTGCCCTTTCCTGAATACAATTTTGCATTTTATTCATTTATTTAGAACATTTGTGTACTCCTTTCAGAAAAGAAACAAAATCTTGAACTGCTTGCATTATTTTGTTTTTCCAGTAGAGACAGCAATTCACCAGATCTCTAAAAACTCAAATTGTTGTCTTCCAGGGCAAGCACATTCATATTCCCCTTCTTGATTCTATTTTCCTTAATTTCCTACCTGGTGTGATATTAGGAAAACTAAGAATAAATGGTTTAGAAAAAAAATAACATTTCAGGGGTGACCAATCCCAGTTTTATTCCCTTCTATATTAAAGAATCAATAATAGCACAATTTTCAAACTTTCATTTCTGGACATAGTCCAATTTACTGTCCATGACTGCATCTCAAAAGTATCATGGTTGGTAGAAAAAGTGTTGAAATTATTATACATTCAGGGATATTAGATAATGAAACCATCTCATGAGCATCTGGTTATGTATCAAGAATTTAGAATTTATTGTTCCTTGGAACTAAATAATGGTAGGGTTGATGTTTCTCTCTCTTTAGATTAAAATCTAAGATGGAAAAGAATTATGGGGTTGTAGTTTTCAGCTAATATTTGAGATAAATATAACTAGCTTATGAATTTAATACATCTACCAGAAAATGTAAAATATGAATTCAATAACACATTTGATAAATCTCCTGTTTGTTAGAAAAGGGGATTGTTGGTTTTTTTGAAAGAAGAAATAAATCTGCACAACTATTATTATTTTTTGCAGGCACAAGTATGATGGTGGACAATTCTTCAGGTCACCCAGTGCTTCATACAATGGTTGCGCTAACTCATGCATTAATAATGTTTGCCCTGATTGGCTCCTCGGAGCTCTGATATTAACCACTAAAGTGGAAAGTTATTACATAAAATTTTTCATAATCTAGCAAATCCACAGTTCACCATTTGGACTACAAATTTCTACCACAACTATCTAATTATAGACAGTACTTAGTGGAAAAGAACTTGAGAAGAAAATATACTTTTTTCTTTCTTTTTTAAAGAATGTATAACATTTCATACAAGACCTGAGTCTTTGATCAATCAGATTTTTTAAAACTGACAAAACAAGAGGTGATTTCTGGAAACTGGATGTGTCTTTCATATTACTGTATTCAGTAGATTTTTCTGCCTTACAAAGCCATGTGCAAAAGTAATGACACTTAAAACTTGATCTTTTTTTTAAAGTACAAGAAACAAAGGACAAATGAGAATAAATGCATATCTTCCAAGAGAAGATGTCTCAAAGGATGAGCATGTTCTGTATCATTCCCAACTGCAGCCAGTATCGTGCCAAGGAATCCAGTATTTCATGTTCAAATGGAACTTATTGAGGGGCAATATTGTCTCAATAAACTTTTTTCAAGGCATCTGGCTGGAGGAGACAAGCCAATAGAAACTGTCAGATATCTCACACTGCACAGACTTTTGATGAACAAAAAAATGTTAAATCTAGTTTGCTGAAAGTGGGATATTGATGGCTCGCTGGTGAAACCAAAAAGTAATAATAATTTGCCTTGTACTTTGGCTTTTACTTTGCATTTCCTGTGATCATTCATCTGTGATTCTTGAAGAGGTACATTATTTATGCATTCAGACTCAAAAACAGTTCATTGGTTATTGCATTTTCTTATGGTTTCTCAATAGTGGGAGTTTTATGGCAGTAAGGAACGCTTTGGAAATGGATCATAAAGACATTTGAACAAGGAACTCTTACTCCCCCTTGCCAGGAGATACATGGTATCATTTATCCAAAGTTCCTCAACCCAATTTTAAGGTGAAAAAAATTGAGTTGACATGGTAGTTAAAAACAATGATTAACACTTTAACTTGAGTTTAATTTTGCCAAACGACAGTATTAATTTTTCAGATTGTTCTTCAGAAATTTAATTTTGCTAGCAATGGATTTATCTGCTCAGTTGTTTTTGGCATAAATTATATAAGGAAGGGGAGATTCCCAATATCAGTCTTGAAATACTACTATACTTTTCTAAAACACCATCCTGCTTTCCTGAATTCAGCAGAATAGACTGCTGAATTTTTTTCTGAATGGAAATTTTCCAACTACAGCAAAACCTTGATGTAGCAAACCATTTGGCAAGGCAGGGGTATCCTTTACCCATGCATGTTTGTTAAATCTGAATGTACATTATTTGAATCAATTTATGACAGTTTATAATATTTCATAATTATATGTTAAGTAATGGGAATAAATTGATAGAATGATGTAAACTGACAGTAGTTATAAATGTAAGTGAATTTAGCAGACTGCTTCAGATAGACTTAATGGACTTAATCTGCTTTGGAGAGATGTTTGGATGTTTGCAAATTTAAAGTTTGTTAAGTCCATTAAATCGAGGTTTTACTGTACAAAGAAGCTTCCTTTGTCTTTTCCCTTATCAAATCTTACGTGTAATAAAGGAACTGAAGGCTTAATGTTCCACATTTCTATTTAGGATAAGGTCCTATTATATATTCACAACTACATTTCCAAGGACTGTTTGGCCCTCAGAACAACCATAATTACCTAATAATAGCCAAAGCTCAGTGTGGTGTTGCCCATCATTTTTAAATGTGAAGCAATGGAAAACGTAGGGTCAAACCTAGACAAGATTTTTAAAATATAATTCTCTAAATTATATGCAGAAAATTTTATAAAGAGAAAGATCGAGGAAAAAGTAGAAGTTTGAACTTTGAACACATCCTTTTCTGCACATTCATCCTTTCTCATATGCAGCTTCTTGTCACTAGAAAATTACCAAACATTAACATAAAAGATGCATTCTGCAGATGAGGAAGATTATGTGCCATCTGGCCATTATCAACTCTTACTGGCAACAGTTTTCTCCAGGAGGAACTTGTCCTATCCTGGTCCTTCAGCTTTTCCAACAGTGCACTTTGCTCTCTTCATTTTCTTCTTCTCTTTCCTTCCACCTTTCCCAGTATTAGCGCCTTCTTCAGAGAGCTGGGTGTTAACATAATATGTCTGAAGTAGGACAGTTTGAGCCTGGATTAATTGATTTGTTTGATGACACATTGATTTGTTTTCCTGGCTGCCTACAATATAATGAGGCATCTTTTCCCACATCAAAGCTCAAAAGCGTCAATACTTTTGCTAGCTTGCTTCTTCAAAGTCCAACTTTTACTTCCATATAGAATCATAGATAATACCATGGCTTGCATGATTTTGATCATTGTAGATATAGGCATATCAAGCATTTGAATACCTTTTCAAATCTGCTATGAATGCTCTGCAAAGTGCTAGTCTGTGGCATATTTCTGGACTGTTTCTTTATTTTGATGGTTGATCTTAAAAAGCAGAAATTATCCACCACTTTGTTATCTTCGTTGTCAATAAGACTAACTGGTCTATTTATTGTATTTGATTGCATTTATTTATATTTTATTGTAGTCTCATTTTTCACTGTTCTCCTTGACTTTTATTACTAGGTCTTGCAAATCCTTTGCATTTTGGCTATTATTATCAGCATAGCACTGATTATTGATGTTTCTTCCACCAGTTTTGAATGTTAATCTTCTTCTTATCTAGCTGCTTAATATATATTTAGCTTATAGGTTAAATAAAGAAGGGAATACATAGAGCCTTGTTGCATTTAGTTGTCAACCTGGAGCCAGTCTGTTCCACTATATTCTGGCTGTACTGTGTCTTCCTGATCTTTCCATAAGTTTCTCATGAGAATAAGATGTTGTGAGGGCCGCATTTTTCTTAGCACTTTCTACAACTTGCTGTGACCAACACCATCAAAGGTTTTCTATGAAGCACATTGTGACTTCTTTTTGGTATTCTTTGGCTTTCTCAATTCTGCAGCATGAATCAGCAATAATGTTCCTTGGTCTTTTCTAAAACCAGCTTGGACATCTTTTTCAGTGTAGGGCTCGAATCTACAACAAATGATCCTAAGCACTATTTTGTTAGCATGTGAAATTAATGATATTGTATGATAGTATGCACTCTTTGTTAAGTCTCCCTTTTTTGGTATTGGAATGCAAATTGACTTATTCTAGTCTATTGGCCATGTTCAGGGTTTTTCCAGATACACATTTTCTATTCCCGTTCTTTCTCTGGGAACATCTTTTATTTTCTGTTATTAAAAACTAGAATTCATAAGATACCCATAGGGCAATCCAAGTAGAATTCCTCATGACTAAAACTGATTGTTCATATTATAAAGTAGCAAACTATTATTCCCTTGTTTCTAATAATCTTCTAATGCTTCACTAAACTGAGAGCTTAAAGGGCGGTTGGTAAAAATCCTACCTTAGTTTTGGATTTTGATGTGCTTGGGGAGTATTACATATCTATGCCATTATATATCTTGTTATCTTATGCATTGGCTGGCAGCATGAGGGCAGCAACTCATTCAGTTAAGAATATCTTAAGCATAATTATAATAGCTTGTGCTATTTTGCCAAGTTCTGGCTTTCAATTTCAAGGAGAACATTTAGCTCCATTAGAAAGCCTGCTCATGCCCCACTTTTTAAAATATTGACTTTGGCCCACAGTCACTCAGCTACTGTTACTGCACCATGAATGTAGGACACCTATTTTTTCAAGGTAGGCTTGCTGCCTTTAAAAAGTTATAAGAGGTGAAGTGGTGGTATGCAGTTCTTCATACCTAGAATGAGATACTTCATATGTGCCTGCATGTGCATTTCCAGTACCTAAGAATGTAGGAAATATTTCCTTCTGTTTGAGGGAGAGAAAAAAGATACAAGCACTTCAAGAAAGGAAGGGGAAAATTGATCATGGCTCACTGGCCTCATGTTTATTCAGATTCTTAGTTTTTGCCAGCAAGCTAGCCTCCAGGCTGGTGCTATAATAACAAGCCCAGCATTAATAGCACATTGACGAGAGTACCAAATTGATACCTAATGCTCCCTCAAACACCATTTCAATAGCTATACTTTCTTCAACCTATACAAATTAAGAGTTATTCCATTTTACTACAACCTCACCATATTTTGAAAAAAAAATAGTTGATCTAAAATAACCCCACCCGCATATATTCAGATTTTTTCAAAAACGTTAGAGAAATTGTTTATTTTGACACAAAACGCTGAGAGTTTAGCAAAGAATCTTGCCCCTTATTACAGTAACATCCTAACATGGTAATATGTATATTGTTTTGACATTTCAGACATTTTCCAGAATAGGCCTCTCCTGCCTATTAATCTTCAGAAACTATAAATAAATAAATCATGGAGTATAAGATGATAGAGGTGTTATAATTGGGGTGTAATTATGAGGCTATCAAGTTATGTAAAACACTGCCGAATCTAAGAAACAGTTCAATTCACTATTCCATACCCCTACTATTAGCATATAAGAAACAGCTTGCTGATTCAGATCAAGGTCCATCTTAATTCAATATTTTGTTTTCATGATGGCCAATTAGATACCTGGTAAGATAGTTTCTCACAAATAGCAGATGAGATATGCCCTTCTCCTAGAGTTGTTTCCCCTGCAGAATTCATGGACGAATCTTTCAATCACTCTTAATTTTTAAAAACTCAAGGTTACTTTTCAGATGTGGGGGGGGGCATTGAAAGAT
Source organism: Thamnophis sirtalis (assembly GCF_051295495.1). Taxonomy (NCBI): domain Eukaryota; kingdom Metazoa; phylum Chordata; class Lepidosauria; order Squamata; family Natricidae; genus Thamnophis; species Thamnophis sirtalis. The sequence goes on from NW_028261387.1 coordinate 52,467,317, forward strand.
CTGTCCATCATGAATGTATGCAATACTTTTTAAAGGCTATCCAAAATAGTGGTCATCATCACACTTTATGGAGATTGTCTGACTAGCAACAACTCACTGGTGATGTGAAGCATTCTGCTAGTCCTTCAATTTAAAAAGTTTTCATAAACTAGAAACAACTGAGAATTAATTTGAGATTTCATGCAGGTGCCCTATCACAAAATATGATCACTTCAGAGCCATCATCAATAACTCTGCCCTGCAGATTAAGAAACCAAGATTAAAATAGACTTTAGCCAAAATTCAGTCTGGGAATTTAAATGTTTTTAACCTAACAGTCATATCTTGAACCTGTCAAATGCGTTAATATCTCTGCCATATAGTTATAGATTGCAGTCCAGAGGCATAAATGCAAAGAAAAAAGGGCAAAACTTATAAATTAAGCAGAGGTAGCAGAATTCAGAAGTTCTCTCCTTTCACTGTAAAATGTGAAACACTCTGAAATGATAGGCCATTCATTCACTATTTTATAAGAAAGCAGATGCTTCATTGCAAGGAGTTTACATCTGTCTTCCCTGGGCATCAAAATGGTTTTTGATGCCCAGGGTTCAGATTTTTAAAAAGGGGAAATGCAAAATAGTCCAGTTCCTAGTAATGCTAATGATTATTTATTTTCATCAAAAAAAATTCTGTTTGAATAACATGAAAATTAAAGAAACACAGAATAAGTTATCTAGTGTTGTGTATTAGTATTTTACCAATATTTTTCTACTTGTATTTTGTTCAAGAAGTCCTGTTGTCATCCAACTCTGTTGTGTTTGGTACAGTAGAGCTTTGCCACTTTTCAAGAACATGAAAAAGGTTTTCCTTGCTTGTAAAGGAGATACATATGAATGTATGTACATATGAATAATAGGAGGAGATGTGCTCTAATCCTGGCTTTAAAAATGCTAAGTTTTCAGATATTTGTATAATGTTCCTTCACTTATTATCTTATGAGGGTATATGGAATGCTCTTGTCTCTCTTCCATGTAAGGGATCAATAAAAAAAAATTAGATCAACTTTTTCTGATATAAATAAAATAGTATTCTCCATTTAGAAACTTCCTCCTTGAGAGCTAATGGAGTATAACAATAAGAGCCGTGGTGGCACAGTGGTTGGAATGCAGTACTGCAGGCTATTTCTGCTGTCTACCGGCTGACTGCAATTTAGCAATTCAAATCCCACCAGGCTCAAGGTTGACTCAGCCTTCCATCCTTTCAGGGTAGCTAAAATGAGGACCCAGATTGTTGGGGGCAATATGCCGACTCTGTAAACTGCTTAGAGAGGGCTGTAAAGCACTGTAAAGCAGTATATAGGTCTAAGTGCTATTATGAATGACTCAGAGATTTGACCTCTGAACCATGCCCCCTTATATATGTCACAGACATTGCAGGTAGCTTTAGACAAATCACAGCCTCTTGACTCCAGTGCCTGACCTGTATGAGGGAGAGCATACCAATGCTGACTTACAATACAGGGTTACTTATGAATTCCAAGACATTGTCTGAGGAGCACCCTGAAGTCTGAAAAGTGCTATAAAGCTATGGTAGATTTTCCAATTTCTTATATTGTTTTACTGCAGTTTACTTTCCCATTTGTGTTGATCTGAAAAAAACATTTTGGATAGCAGTAAGAGAACTGAATCAGTGTAGAAAGAAAAGTTGGAAAAAAATAGGCTGGACTACTGCAGTGCTCAGATAACAATGAGAAAGGCAAATTTTATCCCTAGAACAGTTTGGTTTCATGCTTTTATTTAAAAGCATGCAGAAGATGGGCAGTTGTATGGTGTGTAAATATGTCATGGTAGAATGTATTTTAAGACTGTTGTAAACAGCTCCAAAAGAATTTCTCCAGGTAGCAAAGCACTCTTTTTCGGATTCTAACATTCAACCCAGAATATTTTGCTTGTGCTTGGATTTAAAGAAACCAACTTTGTGTCAAACCCGTGGCTATGTTCATAAAATAGATTGTTAACACCCAAGCAACATACAGATGGGATAAAAATTGGATAAACAAAATCCATAGCTTTTTTTAAACATTTACAAATTTTAGCATTTTTTGGGGGTGAAAGGCGGATAAATCTATATATTTCCTATACTTTTTGCCCCAGTTCTCAACTATTTCTATCAAATACTACAGGTAACCCTTGACTTATAACCACAATTGAATGGAAAATTTCTGTTGGTAAGCAACAGTTGCTAAAGGAATTTTGCCACATTTTACGACCTTTCTTGCCACAGTTGTTAGGTGAATTCCTGCAGTTGCTAAGTTAGTGACATAGTTGTTAAGTGAATCTGGCTTACCCATTGACTTTGCTTGTCAGAAATTTGCAAAAGGTGATCACATGACCTTGGGATTCTGCAACCTTCATAAATATGAGTCAATGCCAGGCGTCTGAATTTTGATCACATGACTCATGGGGCTACTCCAACTGTCATCAGTGTGAACAACGGTCACAAATCATTTTTTTTCAGTGCCTTTGTAACTTTGAATGGTCATTAAATGAACTGTTTTAAGTCAAGGACTACATGTATTGGCAAAATTTAAGTGACACATTGAATGGAAAGCATATTTCAGTTCACATTTTTCCATGAGTGTCACTCACAACTTCATACAGTCTAATATAAGTTAAAAATGAACAGCATTTTGCAATATAAAATTATACTATGTGTTATTATGGCCCTATGTAATTACTTTGTGTGCCTGTATGTTTGTATATATTTATATGTACATTTGTTTTGTAATTTGTATTGTTTTGCCTCATTCATTAAAATACATTCGTTCTGTTTCATTTACATCTACATCCCAGCTTTTCACATATAAATAAAAATGCAGTTTGTATTCAGATTTTAAGCTGTATCAGTATTTTAAGCCAAAGACAAGTAGGCCCTTCATACATTTCTTAGAGGTTAGCAGATTTATAAGGGTCATTAAAGGTTTTGTTCTTTTGTTTTGATCTATAAGCTGGCTATAAGTAGCAAGAAAATCTAAAGGTAAACAAATTTCTCTATTCAAAGACGTTTTGAAGGAAGGTGTGATTTTTTTCGTCTATTTTTATCTTGGCATCTCACTATCTCATACCATTTGAACAATTTTTATTCTATTGCAAGAATGGGGGGGGTCATTTTGTAAGCCACTCAGAGGCACTTCAACAGTGAGATGGGTTTCATATACATATTTACTAAATAAATAAATATATCGTATTTTCCCAATATGGATAATCTCTAGTGGTATGGTCTTCGATTCCTGTAATTCTCAGCAATGGCCATGGTTACTCAGCAATTTCTAAAAGTAACAACTACATGGCTGGAAGGAACCCATATTGAGGAAGGTTGGCATATATATCCATTCATGGCGTAAGACTACACTTGAAATCTCATCCCGTTCTCCATCTTTTCAAATATGCCATGTTGGAAAAGATTTCCAGATGAATGATCAGAAGAAATTCAAGAATTGGAATATATAAGACAAGACAGACCTCTTTCTCATCCTCAGAAGATCCAAACTGTCCTAACCATGGTCCTAAACGTAACCTTCAATTATATGATTGTAAAAGGTAAAGGAGTCCCTCTGGATTTAACTCTGCTAGTTGTTAATTATGAGGGTGTTCATCTCTTTTTCAAAGCCATTGAGCCAGCACTGTCCAAAAACATTTCTATGGTCATGTGGATAACATGATATCACAGAGCACTATTACCTTCTGACAGAAGTGGTACCTATTTATCTACTTACATTTGCATGCTTTCAAACTGCTAGATTGGCAGGCGCTGGGATGAGGACAGGAGCTCACCCCATTGAATGCTGCTTGGATTTTGAACCTGGGCTGCCAGCGTTCCAGCTGACAAGCCCAGCGTCTTAACCACTGAGCCACAGCGATGCCCCATATGTTTATGGCCAAGGCTAAGACCCCTTTTGGAAAGACATGAGCATACTCTACTCAGATAAGACTGATTTTGAATATCAAAAATGTGTGTTTAAGAGAAGAAGAAAATGTGGCAATCTCATTCCATAACAATCTCATCCACTTGATGAACAGATGAAGGTTACTAAGTTTATCAAACATTGTTTTGTGTGATTTTTTTTTTAAACTTTGGGTCATGTTTATGTATCACAGCACTTATTTCAATGAAGATTCTTAGTCATCTAGATAGAATTGCCTGGAAGTTGAGTCACGGCAATTGGATTTTTCTTTTTTGGTTTGAAATGTTTTATTACATATCTAAGTAGCTTCTTCAATCTGAGCAAAGTGGTTAGGAGGATCTCATATATGTGCTCCAGGGTGGTTTCATTGTTCACCTAATCTTAAATAAAGTTCTACAAACACTCTAGCAAATTTATCCAAATGTGATTATTTTAAAGAAATAGAAGCACTATTTGAATAGATGATGGAAATGTAATCACTTGACTCCAATTGCCCACCTTCTCAATTATTAAATGGGGCAGTTACCTATTTCCCTTCCTTCTTTCTAATCTCAGGGCTTAAATTGCCAATTGTTTCCTATATCTGTGCCCATTTTGAAATGATATATGAACTTATGTATACATTAATGTGGGGGTTTACAAGTAATACTCTGCTTTTTTTTATTCTTACTTAACCAAGTCTTTCAAAAGCCTTCAATCTGCAGTTCATGTGTCAGCCCTTCTTCATTCAAAAATCAGGAAAGAAAACCACAGGACTCCATTGGTAGAAATCAAGTGTACTTTTACTAATTATAAATGAATCAAAGCGAAGCTAAGCGAAGTCTGGTTATTTAGGCGCGAAAGCGAATAATATATTGTATATTTCATTCCCCTCCCCTTGGCATCCCGTGCACAGTCCAATCATAAAACTCCCAAATGTCAGGTGTGAGATAACTTCGAGAGGCATCACCAGGATGGAATGCTGATCCGTTGGCCTTGGTGGGAAACCTCCTCCTCCACATGCGCAGTAAGATGGACAGTTCAAAATCCAGAATCTTCCTCCAGCACAACAATGAATCCCCTCCCAAATACCATGCCCCCCCTCCCCGTTTCAATGGCAGCCGAAGCAGCAGCAAAGCAGAGGCCGACATCATGGTTAGTTGTCTGCATCTTACAAATCCAAATATTGACAGGAAAACAAAGAGTGCTTGTTTCACTCTGATGTCAGTTCACATTCCCCAGTTCTCATTCTTATGATTTCAAATAAAAGATGCAGTATCAAGACATTTTTAAAAAATAAAGAAATCATTGGAAAAATTATTTTCAATCATTACAGCTTATAAAAGGAAGAGTCATGATGTACTTAGGTTAAGATATAATTGTACTTAAATTTGCTGAGATTGGAAGCTCTTTTTTATATCTTTCTTTGTATCTTATTTCTTTCTCTACTTTTCTTCTATTTTTTTCTTTTTACACTTTTTATTTCTTTTCTCTTTTTTGTTCTACCATAGTTTGTTTTACTTATTGTAGTTAAAGTTTTCGATATTTTATATATGCACAATATATGCGTACACATGTATATGTGTGTGTATGTATATATGTACATGTTTAAGGTTAATTGGACTCTTGTTGATTGATGCCTGGGACATAACATTATCATTAAACAGTATTTTATGCTTGAAGGCCATGGGTGCTCTCCTGTCATTAGGAAAGTTCAGGCAAGGAAAAGGCAGGGATTCAGTAACTGAATAAACGAAAGCAACAGTGAGGACAGTACAAATAACCTTGAGGAAGAGTAGCAAGAACTACAACCAAGACTGGGCAAATTAAAGAAATGAATTCAAGACAGAAATGTAATTGGTTTTACTCTTCCTAGCTCTCTAGAAAATAAACGGAGGGACTTGTAAGATTGATGCCAGGCCTTTAAGGTAACTCAGGTTTGGAAACTGAAGTCATGAGTACTATGTTTATTATGCAGTTACAGTAACAGAATCTTGCCTGTGTAGATGAACCTCTCTCCTCTCTTCCTTTATCTGCTGGAGAATTCTGGGAACTGAAGTCCACATGTCTTAAATTGCCTAATCTGAGAAATGCTGCATTAGAATGTGAAATGGGTTGTTTGAATCTCATCTTCAATACTCATCTCTAGCTCACACGGTTCTTCCCAAACTGGGTGAGATTACCATTCTTACTGAGCCTAGTTGTTGACTAACCTGCTAGGAATTCTGAGATATGTATTCCCAAGATATTGGGAGAGTATCCATTTCTAAAAAAAAACTGATCTATGTTGACTTGGAAGATATTTCAATGTTGTAGGGATTCTTTCCGGCCCTAAAAACTGAATTTAAGATTTTCTATATGAAAGCATGTACTGAACTCACATCAAAAGATGTACTGATTTACATGTTTTGTACTGTCTTTAAAGTTTTATGAAATACAATTAAGGAACAAGATATATTATTGCTTTCTAAATACATTAAGTGACACTATGTGATTTTACAATCTAATCTTAATAACTGTAAACAATACAGCAAAATGATTAAATACAGCAATCAGCATACACCACGACTACAAGAAAAAACATTTTTATTCTTCCACATATCCATAATTATTGGGAACTTTCACTAAATAGTAGAAAATGTTGTGCAACAAGATTCCTCCTACTACACCACTTCCAATGCCTATTGAAAATACAAAAAGAGTTCTTCGGCGCCAAAGGTGATGCTGGTTCTGGACAGGAACACCAGTGGCATTCTGCTGGCTTTCTTCCTTCTCACCTTCCAAGTGCTGTTCCAGAGTCAAGGATTTGTCAAAGTTCAGATCCACCAAGTGACCAGGGATCACACGAATTCCAAAGTAGATTCTTTTGACAATCTTATAGCTTCTCATGAACTGCACGTCACACCTGTATGTCCCTGCATCGTATTCTTTGGCTGGGGAAAGCTTAATGACAAAGCCAGCAGTCTTGAATGGTTTAAAGAGAACATCATCAGTGGTAATGATACCTCTGGCTATCCTCCATGAACAACTGAAGCTGTTACTTTCAGGGCCAATTTCAGTAGAGGACAAGCACTGGAATTCAAAAGGCTTACCTACAAGAATAGTGAAATGGAGCATCCCACAGAGCCAGTTGGTCAAGCACTCCACTTTCTGAATATCACAGTACCTCCTTTCACCATTAGGCCCAATCTGACATGTTTCTTCAACTTTGTAACCCATGCCACAGGTCACGCTGCAGCTGGTGGAACTGATTGAAATTCTGGCAGTAGCAGTTCTCATTTTGACGGGAATAGTAATTGTTCCAATAGAAGCCATGGAAACAGGTTATCAGAAAGCAAATGCTAACAACAATTTAACAATAAAATAGGCTTCTGCCATCGTGATACCTGAAGAGACCTTTTAGGATCCATTCCATTGTCTGTTCAAATGATCTAATTGTCATTCATTTAAAATATCAACAAAGTCCCTGGACATGAGGAATCCACAAAGACTGCTCCTTGACATACTGCCAAAAGAAAGCAGCTTATTAACATGGTAAAATGTGTTTTTTTTAAAATAAAAATCAGACTGCAGGTGATACAGATAAAGTACAACTCCTATTGTATATTAAAAATCAATTTATTATGAACTTTTTAAAAATGCTTGAAATTGAAAGTTTTATATAAATATTTAAATAAAGTTATTTCCTTAGTAAAATATAAGAGGAATGTAATAAGCTTCCATATACATATTGATATTTTTTCATATTTTCAAACATATATATGGGTCCTTAATTGATCATGTGATACCTGAAGCAGCCAAGCCAGGAAAATCAGTTACAGCTATCTTTATGAGCAACTACCAGTACATCTTTTCTGTCTCAGCTTATAAATGGACCATTATAAATAAAGATATGCATTGAAAGCACTGCTCCATACCAGTGTCTCAGATTTAATACTACTACTAGTCTTAGCATCAGTATCCTATGAACTAGTGAACTCCAACAACAGGCTGCCATAACCCTTTTTTCCTTCAAAATTATCTGATTTGGCCTAGAAATACAGAAACTCCTAAGGCCTATTTATGCTATAATTATGTTTTCTCAGTTCCGTGAACAAATGAGATTGCCTTAAATTGAAATAGACCATTTCAATAGCTTGCCAAATCTTTTTTGTTTAAATACCAATATTTATGTAGAAGCTTATTACAGTCTTATTATATTTTACTAAGAGAATAATTTTATTTAAATATTTATATAAAACTTTCCATTTCAAGTATTTAAAAAAAATACTGTCTGAGGGATTTAAACTAGGAACCTTGATAGGCAATGAACATTGTCCACCTGCAATGTACTGCAGTAAGTCACCAGGTATAGGTGAGAAAGGGGAAACACCTACTACTGATTTAAGGCATTCAGAGAATGATGGGGTTGGATAACTGACATGCTTTTACCCCAATTCTTTCGTGAAGATACGGCTGCCCTTCCCATAAAACACTTTTATTCCAAAAATCCACTAATGTAGAAAATATTGGATTCAGACAAGGGGGGAGAGTAAAAGCAATACTTACCTAAAGTTGAAATCCACATTATATACTCAAATTTAAACCAATTGGAATAATAAAACTTTGTATTTGTGATGAAAAAGACATACCCTATATTAAGGGTATTAGAAACATGTAAATTGGGCTGTTATTTTCCATGGTAAGCATAAACTATTAAGAAAGAAATTTGTCTGGCTCTTTTCTTCACGGTGCTCATGCAACAACATATGCCATTGCAGAATGCAGTCAGTTTTAAAACTGTGATGTCACAAAGAACCATTCTATAATAAAACTATACATCTGAAAAGCCAAAGCATTCCACTCATGTCATTGAGTAGTGCTTCCAGTTACAGAAAGGTAATATGAGTAATTTAAACTTATCTGATGCGTACCTAAAATATATATTAAAAGAATCACAGATTACATAATTATCAAGGCAGAAACTGAATATTCATTGTGACTCTCCAGCATGGTTTGGAGCATGATAGCCAAGGAATTGAATGACTGGAATGGTTTAAATCCAGAATTGGCCTTTCTAGGATCTTGTCTTACTGCTCCCTTTCCCATCTTGGGTCTCCAAAATATCAGAAGAGGATTTTGTGAGTTTCCAACATGTTTTCCCAATCACAGCAGTGCTCTCACTCAGGAATGGCAATTTCAACAACAGTTTTGTCTTTCAGTAGCTGCCAATAATATGGCAGTGAAGCAATAATGTTATAGTATAGGGAAATTATTTAAACCTATTTTTTCTTGAGTACATGGAGCTTTTATAAAATTGTTAAAAAGACCAACAATCCTGCTGTATCCTGCTTGCAGTACTGTGTTCTTTTTTCTTCTGAATTTCAGCAGCATGACTGCAATGGGCTGGACCTAAAAAAGAGATGGGGATGGGGTAAATAGCTTTTATTGTAATTCAACAACACACAGTTAGGAATTAGTTGCACACTTAGTACATCTGGACTGCAATGGCAATTGTGTGGTACGGTGTACTGTATGTGTATACTTAAAACCCAAATAAAAAGGAATGGTAGTAGAAATGCAGTAAGATGAATGGAATTGATGGTAATAAGATGAACTCATTAAAACAAGACTTACATATACTGAAAATACTGGCAATGTATATATAGAGCAATGCTATGAAGAGACAGAAATAGAGAATGTGCACTTGAATTCTTCATAACATTTTTGGGAGTTACTGAAGTACGGCATCAACGCTAGAAAAAATATATCAGAAAACAGAGGATTAGCTTTTCTGACTGATCTTTTATGAAATGCTGGGAAAAAGGGAGCACTGCTTGAACACTGTCAGACTTTAGATCATATTACTGCTCCATAATAATTGATGCTTTGTGTGAATGGTCTTCAGAATGAAATTTATGGTGGAAGGTTGCTACGGTAATGATAGTCATTCTTTTATCATCCCTGGATGTTAAAATATTATTTTACTAATCACTGCATGATTCTGATGTGGCATGACGTGGCCATCATGTACATGACAAACTTCTTGCTCAAATTAAGTTATAAAAGTACATGTATCATGGAAGCTGTCCTTCATTACTCTTCCTCTTTGTTCTTATTATAATTTTATATTACATTTAATAGCCTTATGTAATAAGCTTCTTATGATACTTCTCACTCTTTAGTTTGCAATTTTTTTCTCAGTTCTGAAAAGGACAGTTACAATCCATTAGTTTCTTCAGAATAATGTTTGCACTTCAATTAAAATGACCAGAGTACATCACAAATTACCCTAATAGCATGTACTTGTTAGGAGCTGAACGTGACTTGATGGCACATGTAGTAGTTGAGTTTATTTATAGGCCGCCCTTTTCCCTGAGGGGACTCAGGGCGGCTAACAACTTGTATGTCAATCGATTTATCAATTAAGGGCTAGATTAAAGAAACTATTCTACAACTTGTTTGAATAAAACTAGTACAAAAAAAAAGCAGATTACAATATTTAAGAAATAAAATGTACCTCTTTATTTACAAATAGAGACGCTAACATCACAACAGTACTTTACAGTAGCTACAAAGCAATTATTTTTCAGGTTATGTACAAACTACAATAGTAACAAATAATAATAATAGAAAACTAAAAAATAAAGCACACTAAACTGTAGAAAACAGATCTGATTTGAATTCACAATACCACATAAACAATACAACAGTCATTATCCAACCAGCTTTTCTATTATTCTTCATATGCACTGGAAAGCTCTGTAGGTGACTAGATTTTATAAGGAAACGTTGCATAAATTTCTAAAAGTGAGGATGGCATAAATAATAATATACAAAATATGAGATTTCAACTCAGGATATAATTAGAAAAAACATACCACAGGACATTATGCAGAAAACAAAAGAAACTAAAAGGCATATTTAAAACACATTTATTCTTTCTATAGATCAGGGGTGTGAAATTCACATCATCATGGTGGCATCATGTGATGTAAAGGGACTTTCCCCTTCCCCCCTGTCTAAACCGGGCATGGGCGTGGCCAGCATGTGACACATCTGGCCGGGAGTTTGTCAACCCTGCTATAGATAGATGTTAAGTATGTAAATCACCTGTATATCCTTTAGCTTTGCACTTTGAAGACATCGCTGTCATCATTTAAATATCTCCTGAAGAAAGGCCTGTTTTGTAAAATAGACCCAGGACCAGCAGTCACACCCTCAAATTGTTTTCAGAGCATATGAACAAAATGAATCCATTTAATATACTGGAAGTCCGTGTTTTCCATTTCTATACACTTCCTCTATGGAGTCTAGGGAAAGTTTGTTCTCCCTAGAACATTAAAAGGTTTGGAAAACAAGCATCTCTGGATGTGTTTAAAACATGGTGAGAAGAAACAAGAGTCTCTCATGCTTTTTACTCACTCTGCTTACTTTTTTATATGCTCCTTTTCTCCCTTGGAAAAATAGTTCTTGTTCTTATACATCAGAGACCTCTGGATTTTAACAGCCCGTTTGAAAACTAGATCAATTTACAATATCTCATTGCTGTAGGATAGTAAGCTAAGCACTAACTGCATTTACAATTCAATGTAGTTGAAAAATAAACAACAAGAAGGCTCAGAGTAATTTGCTTTAGCCAGTCACAAGCCTGTTGGAGGAATTCAATGAGATTCCAGCATTTTTCTCTCTCAAGAAAAGCCATGTAACATAAAGTAACCAAGACTCATGTACATGCTTCTTAGCTTGTTCCATACTTTGTACTCTAGGGAACTCTAAGAATATTATGGGCAAAAACCAGTTCTTTCCCATCAGATTTTATATAAATCTTTCCTTGTCCATTTACTATTAGTAAAAAGAAATCTCTAGGGACAAAAATGTTCCTCTTCCATAATTTGCATAAAAATTGTTCCCTGGAGATGCAGGCAGTTAAGTCAGATTTTTTTTCCCCCACATGAAGGCAGTCCATTATCTGACTTAACATTTGTCCTTATTCCATGTAATGACGTCAAAGTAAGAAAAAAGAATGAGGAGGGAAGCTTTCATAACAACTCCGAGATTCCACCACCTGCTAAAAATCAAAACCAAAAGAAAAGAAGAATCAAGTATTACTGATATTCTCAATAGAATTCAGACAGTTTGCAGAAAATATAAACACTACAAAAATCATCCACACCTGGTGTAGAAACAAAGGGAGGTACTATTTGCTTCCTGATTTTAGCTTTTTTTCCCCAAACGGTTGCAAAAGTAAGTAAATTTCAGAAAAATTCAGGACTTCCCCTCACTGCTACTGGACTGCCATTTGTCAGAAATGGTGTAGGGTCTCCTGCTTGGGCGGGGACTTGGACTAGATGACCTACAAGATCCCTTCCAACTCTGTGGATCTAATCTACACTGTCAGAGTGCTCTCTGTAGTAAAGAAATTGAGGATCAAAACCTCAAGTAACAAACGCAGGACCTATATAGCAAACTTATCTCAAGATCAGTTTATAAATTAAACTCTACACAGGGCACACAGTTTCTTGTTTGTCTGACAAGGAAGCAGTATTCTTTCCCACGAAATTCAATTTGCCAGGATGTTTTCACAATTTCAAAAATAGTTCACACAATTATGGTCTCATAAACTGATTTATAATCGTACAGAGCAGGCTTATATAACATATGGCACACAGGACACATATGGCCCAACACAAAGTCTGTGTGGACCACTGGTATTTTTAAAAATTAATTTGCCAAGCACCAGGTACCACTGCCAGCTCTATCACTGCTGTCACTTTGCCAACCACTAAACAGTTTAAAAGTACACCAGATATTCCTTTGCAATTATTTCTAATTTATGAATGTGCCTTTTTCCTGTACCTTTTATATGGGTCTGGCATAGAGGGAGCCAACCCATTTCTACTATATTTTCCTAAATCGTGACCACTGTATCTTAAAATCAAGTTCAAGGTTGGAATGAACTATAGTTAGAATATCAACAAGCCAGCCAATAACCTAGCATCCCAAACCTGAAATTAATGAAGCCTACCCAATCTGGTATTATAAAATAGTGGGTCTCTCATAACCCAAAGCCAATTTTGGCCAAGCTGATAGAAATAGTGAAAAGTACCAAGTTCAAGAAGGCAAGATGTCCTAGACCAGGGCTGTCAAACTCAATTTCATTGAGAGCCACATCAGGGTTGTGTTTGACCTCAGGGGGCTGGGTGGGTGTGGTTGGAATGGGTATGGCCTGCTCACCGTCACTCCTTCAGCTCTCTGCCAGCGTATCGCTGCCCCAGGCTCCATTTCTGGCCGCGATGGCCTCCTGCAACCTTCTGCCAGCGAAAATAGAGCTGGCAGAGGGCTGCAGGAGGCCATTGCGGCCAAAAACATATTCCGGGGGAGCTGCACGCTGGGACACGACCCTCCTGAGCTCCGTTTTTGCTGGCAGAGGCACAGCAAGCTAATTCTTCGCTGTTTCCAGCGTAGCCCCACAGGCAAGTTCTAAGCACCTTGCAGGCCGATTTGGCCTGCGGGCCTTGAGTTTGACACCCCTGTCCTAGACAATAAAGCATGAATTCTATATGGAATCAGGAGGAAGTGTTGTATGACTAAGACGTGGCTGACCAAGGGCAACATTGTAGTCTTTTTGGAGATCTGCCCTGCCACTTATCAGTTGCTTCAGTATGCTCAAGATGGGAATCAGGATGACTTTGATAATCAGAAATACTTTACCTAAATCCAGGAAATGTACCTTGAAGACTCTGGGCTATGAGTGCGGATCCTGCTGATTTATTGACTACCCTGCAGGATCCGTCTCCAACTTCCTGGAGCTGATCTCTGTGCTGGTTCCAATGAAACTCAGGGATTAATAATCCCATAGAGACCATTAGAAAATTTAATGTCATTTAATTGCACTTTTATTTCTGCCTAGGAATAGGATAGCTTTTACCGTATACAGACACACAACTTCTGATTATTGTTAAACAAATGTTGAACAGTTAAAACATAAAATTAGCTCTCAGGAAAAAAAATATGGAATCAAGTTTATGACTTGGAAGGCTGCAAAGCTTCCTAATCCTCATTTGTAAGCAACAATTCAGGGGATAATATCATCATAAAAGCAACAAAACAGGAGCAGAGCAGGAAGGACAATGAGCAAGCTGGTAACAGTGGGCCAGCAATGAGGAAAATAAGGGTTACGGAAATTATAAAATTCACAGCAGTAGCTACTGAGCTTCAAGGACATACAAAATATTTTAGGCTGAGTTACCTGTGAATATCTACTTAACAGCTGTTATAAAAAAACTTGCAAAAATCACTTAATGTTTCACCCATACCCATTTCTTTTATCATTGAGCCTCATCAAGGAATTGAGCAGAAAATAGTTTGTCATCTGTATACAGATTGGAAAGATGAAAATGATTCCACTCAGTTGGAACTACAGGTCATTCTCGACTTACAGCAGTTCATTTAGTGACCATTCAAAGTTACAACAGGGCTGAAAAAAAGTGATTTGTGACCCTTTTTTCACACTTACAAGCATTGCAGCATCTCCATGCTCATGTGATCAAAATTCAGATGCTTTGACAACAGACTCATATTTATATCGGCTGCAGTGTCCCAAGGTCATGTGATCACCTTTTGTAACCTTCTGACAAGCAAAGTCAATGGGGAAGCCAGATTCACTTCTCAACGGTGTTACTAACTGAACAACTGCAGTGATTCACGGTGGCAAGAAAGGTCGTAAAATGGGGCAGCAACAGATGTTTCACTTAGCAATAGAAACGTTGGGCTCAATTTTGGCTGTAGGTTGTGGACTGCCTATACAGAATTCTAAAAAAATTCAGTGTAATGGAACGAGTTGCAACCTTGCGCCTTGTCAATTAATATCATGGAACTTGATAAAAGCAAACGTCTTAGCACTGAGGTTCTCTGCTGGTAGCACAGTTGCTCAAAAGATTATTTCCTCCCTAAGAGTTTAGAGTGGAACCTGAAGGTTTTCCACAGGAATAGTGAGCTGCTCCTCCCACTTGCTCCAATTTTTCTAGGAATATTTTGAACAATCCCCAGCATGAGGGAAAGCATTTCCTCCCTCCCAGTAATAACACTGAAAAACAACAGGAACATCAAAGCAAATTGTAGGGTTAAAGATCAGAGAGAACGAAAAGTCCACTGGAGAGTCATTATCTCATCAGGGAAGGATGACTGCATCCTAGCCATTAAAAAGAAGATCTTTCATGGCAAATCTAATGCTCCAATTTTTAACACTGGAGAAAAGAATCTTGAAAACTGGGGCATACAAAAATAATTGCTAAGGGGATGCTATAAGAACTTCAGAAATTCCTTTCACAAAGGAAGTAATAACAGTGTTGGAAGGGACCTTGGAGGTCCTCTAGTTTAACCCCCTGCTTAGCAGGAAACCCTATACCATTTCAGACAAATGGTTGTCCAACATCATCTTAAAAACTTCCAGTGTTGGTGCATTCACAACTTCTGGAGGGATAATAAATGCCCATGCAGTAACTTTATATATAGGGAGTCATAGAGGGGAGGGAGGAAACTGGCTCCATTGGTCACAAAAATCATCTAGCATCTTCAAAGGGTATAACATTAAAAAAAGAAGATAACAGTTGCATTCTGAAAAGAATTTTAGTTTCCACTATTTCTTATCACTTTATTTTCAGCTTCTGGGATTTTCTGTAACAGCTAATTTAGATTGTGAAATTATAATGGTATAAACTAAAGAGAATCAACATCAACAGCTTGCTTCTCCTTGTGGTAAAATTACATTCTTCTTTTAGGGCTTACATTCTTGAAGAATGAGCGTTACAGAACTTACCAATATTTGTGATGAAGACTAAATGTTACAATTCAGAAAGTACAATTCTGTCTATCCTTGAGCGCACAGCAACTAAACATTTAGCAAGCATGTAGTGTTTGAGAAGTTCAACTGCTCAGATTAGGCCATTTCTGTACAAAGCAAGGTCACCAAGCAAGCAGAGGCTCACGGTGGGTCCTTACCTGGCAAAGGCTGTCCCAGCTCCGCCTGCACTTTACCCTTCGCTGCTCCTTCCAGAGGTAAAGAACCTCTGTCCCCTTTGTAGAGTTTCGGTTTAAATGGAGAATCTTTCTCTTTACCTTTTGATCCTTTAGGTCTCCCTGCTTGCTTCTTCTTGGATTTACCATCTCCTTTTACACCCAGCAGTGGATGGACTTCTGTAAAAGTTTAGAACAGAAAGTGTGTAGTTTCTTTTTTTTTAAAAAAAAGAGAAAACCTATATATTCACTCTGTTGTTTATTTTCCAAATCTGTGCAGATCACAGGAACACAGTTGTATGTAAAAGTTTAGGTGTCTCAGGTCAAATTTCAATGAATTGAACTAAAGGAGCAAAAACTGACATCGTGGTACAAAGTCAAACACATGTTTCTGCAAACATACATACATATAACTGGTGTATGGTTCTTTATACATTCAAAATAAGTAAACAGTGAATGTGCCAGTGGCAAAACTTTGGACAGTGTCTGTAATATTTTCATTGGCTGAATTAGTAGCTGTCAAACATTTCTTGTAATCAGCTAAGAGGTTTTTCCTTCTTGCTTTTCGATTCTTTTTCTGTCAATTATCCTTGCAGGAACGTTCACAAGTCTTCTTGTATGCACTGCATTTTTAAATTCTCCCCACAAATCTGCAACAATAGTCAATATTTATAGGCTCTGAAGACCACTCCAAAACCTTTTCATTTCTTTCTTGTAAGTATTTCTCAGGTGAATTAGAACTATATTTGATTTGAGAGCACTGTCTTCCTGAAACAGCCACCTCTTTTCAGCTTCATTTTTTTACTGTGGGACAATCAGGATACGATTTTAATTGAAGCCATGCTTCCTTTCTCCTGTAACTAATCTATCCCTGAAAAGAAGATAGGCATTTCAGCAACTTTATCACCACCTTAAGATGAGATGAGCTGATTCACTCCACTGAAACAATGAGACAATGCAATTTGCTTTGAAAAAAAAAAAGCTTTGTCCATCAGTCAATCACATTCAGGGAATTCTGAATATGATTATTTTCTGGCAAGGCCTGCTGCATACCTTCAATGACTCATGCTAGAGGCACTGTTCACTCCCCAAGGTTTTGGCAAATAATCCAGATGAATTAAATGGCATACCCTCCAAAGCACAATATTCTTGCAATGCATGATCTGTGCCATGCACTGAAAAATTCTCACAGATGTAGTGAGTGCTGTGGAGGATGAGCCATTTGTATCCACTGAAGCACTCGTGCAGCCTTTTGGTAATCCAGAGGAGGCATTATATGCCTGCATTGGTCAATATTTAGGGAGATGAGTTTTTTCCAAAAGCTTTTGATGAACAATCTGGAGAAGGCAAACAGAGTGCTCCCACAATGCTTGCTAAAAGCTGTGTAAAACAGGAACTTTAAAATTTGTGTAATGAGGTAAAGGGTAGAGAAGATGTCCAATTCAAAAGTATTCTTTTCTATACAGGAATGAAAAGGAAACTCTACCCACCATCATTAGGTACTCCCTGCAGTTCTATGTTGGTGGTTTTAGGTTTCTTCTTTGGAGGTTGAGGTCCATCGGACAAAGATGGCCGCTTCTTCTCAGAGCCTATCCCATCATCGGGTAAAGCAGTCTGAACTGCATCTGGTGGAGGTCCATATGGATTTTCCTCTGGGTCTTCCACCTCAGGAGCAATAGGCAAGTAGAGTAAAGCTTTAGAGTCTTCCAGTTCTTCATCACTGTCAGAGAAATCATTTATTTTTTTCATTAGCAACACACAGCTCATGAGGGAAGGAAAGAATGTTTCTTTATTTGATTTTGTACTCTTGTGTTCTCCTAGAGGGTATTATCATGACCCCTACCTTAACCATTCAAGTGCATGCTGTGAAGGCATCTCACATATGGCAAAAAGAATACATTCTCAACAACAGTCCTGGTTTCCTAATAAGTTTCACCACAAATTACATTAACCACACAACTGTTATAAGAGAAAAGCATCCTTCAAAAATTTGGAAGAGGGATATTTACATTTCTTGGTTTAAATTAGATGTTATTTATAACAGACCCTTGCACAAGGGTATTTTTGATCAGTGCTAGCATCCTAATCACATCACAGATATTTTAAAGCTTCAAGGTTAATCTGATTTAACAAGCAGTAAAGATTACTGAATGGGCAGGACTTGGTTCTGAAGTATACACACACAAATAATTCATACTCATAATCTGAATCAACTAAAATTTATTTATAGCCTTGTAATAGCTGGGCCATTACCAATTACCTGCTACAAAAAGCTGCAATAGGGTCTACACTAGTTACATCCACTTCCTCATCTTCTGCAGCATCAGCACCTGTCAAGTAACGAAAGTCAGAATCAAAAATTAGGAGACCATTAGCATTTATTTACTTGATAAGTGCTGTTCTGCATTAGCAAATTAATGGAGATAAAATGATAGTAAACCATAATGTTAAATACATACTATTCTTACTTCTAGTTAATAGAATGCCCTCCTAAGAGATGCACTATTAATTCAGATGCTATTCTGTTTCAAATATCATTAACAGACTCGCTCATGTAAACATCCGCAAGGTAACAGGGAGTCCCGAATTAAATGTTATTTAATTGAATGCTCTTTTAAATTAGAGCATTCAAAATGTTTTACTCTTTTTTAATGGAAATTTGTTACTAGATTTTATTTCTTTTATCATTCTTTATTACTTTATAATAAAGTATATATACTTTATACTGCTTTGGGCTCTCTTGGGTGCAAAAGCAACAAAAAAAAACTTACAATAAAAATAGGCATTGACAATGTTCGCTATCCTCTAGCAATCTCCTGGAGAGATTTATTAGATTATTTAAACAACAGCTGTATTCTTAAGTAACACATTCAATTTTATTATGCTTTTAATAGAAGTTTCATGTAATGTGGCTTAGTTCATACATAATCATTAACAGAATAATTCTATATTTGTATACGCATCATACTTTTTATGTGCCAATAAAATAATAAACTTTTAAACATTAAACATTTCTATAATCATTTTTAAAAAACGAAACAACAAATGCAATGAAACAATCACAACAAAAGTCGTAACGTCCATTATTCCAAAGTAAAGAAGGCACTTAATTGTTTAGCTTAAAAAACTCCTGCACACTGTAGGCTCAGAAATGATAAATAATAGAGAAAGGAAAAGGAAAGAAAGAAAGAGTGAGCCCTGGGATAAGGTATACATTTTCAGTTAGAAGGATGAAGTCATGAGTATTGTTAGAAATAAGTCCCATCAATGTTTCTGGTTCCCCAGAAAGGATTGTTACAGATAAACCATCCTAATATACAGCTTACAAGAGGGTATTTAAATGTGTGTTCAAATATACCCAAGAACAATTTATTCTGCCAGGACTACAACAATTAATACTAAGATAGTTATCAGTAATTACATATTGTAATTATACATATTGTGATCAGCCGAGTAACAAGGCTGTACTCCATATTTCTGATTTGAATGTGGGATATCAGTCAGTCAGAAAAACATGTTAAAGGCACTAGGCCATTAAAGTTTTTAGTCTGGTGTTAGTTCTATATTAGTAAACGTATAAAATGAAATAAAACAACAAACAAAGCAGACATGTAGATGCCATGCTTTATAGAGGTTTTTTTAAAAAAAATCATCTTAATGCAAGCTAAGTATATATACGTATAAATATAATTAATATAATATACAATATAATTATGATTATAATATATAACTGGGATTTGCTATATCCTCTATAGGCAAAGATATCTTTTATTTTATAGAGTATAAATTCTTATAAAGTATTTTATAAAGTATAAATTCTGACAATTTAACATATTAACAAAAAGACATTAAGCTGCACTACTTTTAAATGTGAGATAACTCATACCATACATTCTTTAAACAGCAGTGCAGCGCTTCAAAAGGATCTCTTTAATTTTACACTAACTTTACTATTTTAAAGATTAAGGTTAGGTCACATACATTTACTTAGCATGGACCCCAGTTCTGAAGCTTCACATGGCTTTCTTATGGCAGCTGGCCTCCAGTCATACTGCTGGCAACTGGCTGTCAGCAGGTGAAGACAACCATCATCTGTTGATTGGACGATTCAAAGAAAGCAGTATGTTTTAATCTCCTGCCACAAAGGTATCCAATTTGCCATGATAAGAAAAAAAAATTGCTGGATTCAAATGGGCATTGACATCTCCAGCAGGGTAGTTCTTCTTTTAAAATAAATTTAAAATAATACATTCTTTACCTGTCTGTTCTGGCTCACTTTTATCTTCATCTTCTATGTCAAATTCAGACTCCCGTTCTTCATATTCTACATTTTCATCCAGCTCTTTAAAATCAGGTGCAAAGGCACTCCAGTTTTCCTAAACCATAAATTCCCCCCCACCCAAAAACATTTCAAACTTGTGACGCCATGTAGCAGATAAGCACCTTGCAAACAATGAGCAACAGCTTTTCAATCACACCATGCTATATACTGAGCAGCAAAATCACTCTATGGCCCTCCTCGCCCAACAAGTGTGTTTCCAGTGTTAGAACTTAGAATAACTTTATTGTCACTTTGAACATACATTGATCAGCATACATTAAAATGAAAATTCGTTGCGTACAGCTCTCAAAGGTGTTGATTGTGATCCACCTCATAAAGGTTCCACTTAAAAGCCAATTTGGGGACAACCCTTCTATCCTGATCTTTGCCCCAAAAGCCTAGAATCTCCTGCTTCATAAAACTGTCACTCTCTCATAACCTAATAATATCTTCACCTGCTGCTTTGGACTCTTGTAATTTGAATTTGTTTGATTAAACTTGTGTATGCTTGCACAAAACGCTGCCTGCTAGTGTTTGTTTTTGCTTAAATATGAAGTGAAAATTTAGTGCCTCAACTTCTCGGGGTGCCCTTGATTGATCTGGAACAGGAGAGGTCATCTAAGTCATCACGGCTAAGTTTCCCTTCAGTGCAAAAAATCAAAATTAAAGCAACAAGACAAATAGCTCTCGAGCACATCCAACGAAGGAGAGTATCGCCTTTGGGTGTAATTGCTTCTCATGTCTAACTGCTTTCCATATTAGGATTTTCAAAAACATTTGGATGGTTTTTGCATTCTTTTATATTATTCTATATTTTGTATTTATTTAGAATACAACCCCTAGTAAAGTTTATGCAAATGCTGTATTCCGAATAGATGAAAAGAGAGCCGCCACTCAAAATCAAAATGTAGAAGGCTAATAAAATACAGCAGAATTCTACCTACCACTTGATTCTGGGCCCATATAGATACCACTCCACTGGAAATAGAAGCAATGATTGGTCGGACAGGATGCCACTAGAATTGCAGCAGGAAGAGGGAGAAAAGTAGCAGCTTTATTAAAACAAATCAGGTCCATTATTGTGACAAAATAGAACAGAGAGAAAGATGGAGCACTTACTGCCACATCCAGCAACAGCTCTCCCCTGGTGCCATGCAGGATTTTCACAAGATTGCCAATACTTTTCTCCCATATGTACAGAGCATGCTGACGGGCTGACCCTGCAACAATATACTCTCCATCACCAGAGAAACAGCATTTCTTCCAAGGTGTCCTACAAGAAAGGTATTAGCAGAAAAAGTTAACCAATTTTTTTTCAAGGGCAGGAAAAATAAAAAGATTAAAAAAAAAACAACCCAACAACCCCAAACTCTAAAAATGCTTTATCTGGAAAGAAGGACATATTATTCAAAAAAAAAAATGCAAATTGCAAATTCTGCTATATAAATGTAAGTATTCAGGTCAAGCTATATTTCCCAAACTGATTAACCACATCATCGATCCTTGGGTGATTATTTAGAATAGCTATTGCAAAATGTAATAGAAAATATAAAAATAAAGTGCAGCACAACAATAGCCTTTCAAATGTACTTTTCCAGACTCTTAAAATTCTGTTCAGGACAAAACTTGGCTTGCACAAGCATAACAGAAGGAAGATTCTACTTCTACAGATGTATGCCTTTAAAAATATATGAATGAAAATGGACAGGAAAATGAACAACTCTGCAAATCTGGCTAAAATCATTTGTTGGCTCATCTTGTCCCAGAATTGTCTGCATCAATAATTTATCTAAATTAAATAGGCAGGTGCAGCGAGAAAGTTCTCTTCTTAACCAAGATAGGATCATCTGTCTCTCTTTGCTCCTTACAGAATGGTCTTGTATAGGTGCCTGGTCTATCATTTTCCATTTATTTTACTCTGTTCAGTTTTTATATCACATGATTTTAATTTATGATGCTACTTTAAAGACTCTGGTAGGAAGGATGTATGCATTTATGCATGCATGCATGCATGCATGCGAGTGCGCGCGCGCACACACACACACACACACACACACACAAAATCTGGCCAATGTAATAGCAATATTTTAAATGACAGAATGCTATATTAAGGAATATACTGTACAAAATTATCCATTATCAAGCTGCCCAGTTTGTTGCAGGGTGGGCATTATATAAATGTTTCAAACAAAGCAATAGCTAACAGGAGGATCCAGGTGACTGGCCAATCTCAAAATGCCTAACCAGAAATTCACCTAATTAGGACTAGAATAGATAGACCAGCAGCAAATTCTAGGACTGTTAACCAAACCAGGAAGTTGGAAAAAAAGATAAAATCATTTCATTTTATTGTTAAAAAAACAACATGGATATACCCATGTAATTATTAGGAGCTGAGCCTGACTTAAAGGGAACGTACATTTATAAATTTACAACTTGATCCTATGAAGATAACTCAAAGTAATTTTTAAAAGGGTGTTACTACCCTTTAGCCATATAGACTGAGGTCTTCTTTTGTTAAGTGGGGGATCTGTGGTGAGAGATCAATAATCAAGGAAGTCTGTCATATAAGACAAGTTGAATGTTTGAATGAATAGTTATTGTTTTGGAAGGTCACAAAGCAAACAGCTATGTAACAGGATTAACTATTACTAATTATTCAATTAATTATTGAATATTGCAAAGAAAACATATTCTTATGCCTTACAATACTTAGTTACTTTACATATTTACCTGTTCACCAAATCCTGTAGTTTTTGCATTGGTTCTGGTTCCCCATCTCTACCACAAGTCAAGATTTCCCGGCCATCATAAACTCTGATTATGCGATCAGCAGTATTTATGAGGAAGCAACTGGAAGATTGAAATATATTAACATGCTACAATGATACTAGCTTTCTGAAATGAATTGCTGATCCACCATTTTACAATACAGGTAGTCATTGCTTAATGACCATTCATTTAGTGACCATTCAAAACTATGACAGCCCTGAATGAATAAGACTTATAACCGATCCTTGAAGTTCTGGTCATTTGCAGCGTATCCACAGCCATATTATGATCACAATTCGAGTGCTTATGGACCAGCACACAACTATAACGGTTCGAGCAATCTGTGGTCATATGATCATAATTTGCAATCTTTGCTGCTGGCTTCCCACAAGCAAAGTGAACGGGGAAGCCAGCAGGAAGTTGCAATTGCATCACACTTAATGACCATGTGTAATTTGCTTAATTAAGGCAAACAGTGAAATGGGTGGTATATAAATTTAATAAAAGGGATTAATGCTGTAAATTGACTCGATTATATGATTTTCTGCTTTATGTCTCTGCCATTTAGCACAGAATTGCATGTCCCAATTACCATTGTTAAGTAATAATATGAAAGTCAGAAAGACTTCCTTTAGATGCACCCAAAGATTCAAGTACAGCAGAATATATTTTGTTTTGGAAGGCTGCTTTTTATGTCAGGGTGTAAGCTGCTTTTTCAAAACTTCTTCAGTTTCAAGAACAAATTACCATGTGAACCTGAGAACTACGCTAAAGCTTCTTTAGGGGTGTGCAATTACATTTAGATGTTTTATTTGCTTAGATTTCTATCATAATATTTAACCAACAATTATTTTTATCATGACTGCTGCTTTTTAAATTAGCTAATGTTAAACTATCTGCCTAATTTCAAATACTTGATTTAAAAAATATCACTTTAAAAAACAACAGTCACCAGGCCAAACTTCCAATTAGCCTAATATGAACAAATTTGGCTGAAGATCATACAATCTAATGCAAACCCAAAAATTCTAAAATTGCCCTTACCTAAAAGCACATTTCAAAACATTTCCAAAGGTAAAAGAAAGTCATTCTGAAAAATAAGCCCAAATATTAATCCATTGATAAAAGTGGCCATTTGGCAACTCTAATGAAATTAAATAGTGCACTTTAGCTGCTTGTGGTACCAATCAGGACATATGGGGAACTAACATACTTAGGGAAGGAACATAGCTCTGTTCTACATTACATCTTTGTGTGAAGAAGCCTTCAAACGCAAGTCCCTGTTAAAAGGTAAGGAACTAAGTGATAGGAAATACTACTGCATGAGTTTGACCAGAACGAATAATACTAGCCTAGAAAAACAAGATCTGACATGCTTGGCAATTTCCCTGCTTGTCTGATAAATCCAGATACTCCCACCATTTAACTTCATTTTGAAATGAATAATTGCCATCATTGAAGAACACTCACAGAATGTGTGTTGAGAGGAACAGGATTATATTCAGTAACTCCACTCCAAATCACAAGTGGCAAGAATTTAAAATTGTCTATACAAATGGTACTTGAGGGAGGGGGGGCAGCTTTTCACTATTATGCTTTCAGTGAATAAATTCTGAAGCTGACTTCAACTTAAAAGAGAATTTGACAACTAGACAGATTTTTGGGGTATTAAAAGTTTCTTTACCATGTGGAATGGGAAAAAGGAATGATTACCCTTAAGATTAATTGTTCTGGTTGCTTCACCTAACTAAAATGAAACAGGATATTGGTATCAATACCCCCCGTGGGGAGGTAAATGAGTAATGAATGTCATGTCTCTGTTTTGGGAGATTGTGTATGAGGTCTACATGACACAGCAAAGGGGTCTACATGACACAGGAAGGCCAGGTATTTGAGGATGATCGATAAGCTGGCTAAGAGTATAAAATACTGTAAACAACTGCCCTTCGGGGTTCAGATTTTTGCTTGACCAACTGCTCCTGAACCTTTGCGCAAATAAACCTCTCCCTCTGACAAAGAGCTGGTCTTGTCTCATTTTCTGCTACAAACTCACCTTCCTTTTCGAGCAAATTCTATAGATTTAATAGCAGTAGTGTTGCTGGTTCCTGTTGTCACTCTGAAGGAAGCAACAAGATCCTGGGTGTCTGTCTTTAACACCAAGATCTAAAAAAAGCAAGAAAAAAATGTCTTTCTGGGTACAATCTTTCTACCTAAAACTTGTAAGAAAAAAATCAATGAATTGTAATTCATTTATGGTATGCAATTCACCCAATTATATTTTACTCTATAACTTATGAAACTCTAAGCAGGGTCTTAAAATATGTATGTTATCATTTAAAAATGAAACAAAGCTTTACATTTAACATTACAATATTACAGTAGGTGTTAAAACTCAATGTATGCTGCCAACAGTATATATTTCATTTTGTATATTAATATCTTTCCAAATGAGAACAGAAACATTTTATAACTACTACCACATATGAAATTTCAATTGAATATTGATCTTAACGTTCTTTGTATCACTGTATATATATTTGAACCCAAAACATTCTGGCTTTTTTACAAGTCCACCAGGAATGATAACATGACTTTCATGTTGTCCAATGTCAGTTATCTTTACCAGTCACATGTCAACAAGCATCCTCACTTCTGAATAAGAATGTTTTCTGCATGATATATTACCTTTTATATCATAAAACTCAATTGTTAAAAGCTTCAAGCATCATCAGACTGAAATAAATGTTGCTTAGAAGCATGAACTTTAACATGCCATAAATCCATAGGACATGGGGTGATTCCAAAATAACAAAAAAACATTTTCTGAGACATTATTTTTACATACAAATGTATCTCTATATTCTCTTTTATCACCCACAGAATGAAATTCAATATTAAAAGCATACCTAAAAAAGCTAAATATGAATAGATTATGTAATCTATTTTCAAATCTGCTTATTTTATACCAGGTTAATATTTCCTGTTCCTCTAATAAGAGAAAGTTGTAAGAGAAAAAATGGGGAGGAAAAAAAATTCTGCTTCTGCCAAACAGCATCCATGATATTCATCTGGCTATATAATGTTGTGTTTGTGCTAACAAAGGCAACAATAAAAATATTGGATTTTTGTCTGGATGGTCTCTTGTGACGAGCCGATGGACAGAGAATGGAAGCAGGTTTAGGTAGGTTTGTAGGTTTATTAACATTTATAGGCCGCCCTTTTCCCTGAGGGGACTCAAGGCGGCTTACATAAAATCAAGGGAGGGATATACAAACAATAACGCAGACAAACATAGAATAAAATAATGAGCAACATTCATTCATCATTCGGGAGGGGCAATTATCTTTGTCCCCAGGCCTGACGGGCTAGCCAGTTCTTAAGGGCTATGCGGAAGGCCTGGACGGTGGTGAGAGTACGAATCTCCACGGGGAGATCGTTCCAAAGGGTCGGAGCTACTACTGAGAAGGCTCTCCTCCTTGTAATTGCCAGCCGGCACTGGCTGGCAGATGGAACTCGGAGGAGGCCCAATCTATGAGATCTAATTGGTCGCAGGGAGGTAATTGGCAGAAGGCGGTCTCTCAAGTACGCAGACCCACTACCATGGAGGGCTTTATGGGTGACTAATAGCACCTTGAAGCGCACCCGGAGATCAACAGGTAGCCAGCGCAGCTCGCGGAGGATAGGTGTTATGTGGGTGAACCGAGGTGCACCCACGATCACTCGCGCGGCCGCGTTCTGGACTAGCTGAAGTCGCCGGATGCTCTTCAAGGGCAGCCCCATGTAGAGCACATTGCAGTATTCCAGCCTAGAGGTCACAAGGGCCCGAGTGACTGTTGTGAGAGCCTCCCGATTCAGGTAGGGTCGCAACTGGCGCACCAGGCGAACCTGGGCAAATGCCCCCCTGGTCACAGCCGTCAGATGGTGGTCAAAGGACAGCTGCGGATCCAGGAAGACTCCCAAGTTGCGAACCCTCTCTGAGGGGTGTAGAATTTGACCCCCCAGCCTGATCGATGGAGTACTGGTCGAATTGTTGGGAGGGAAGCACAACAGCCACTCGGTCTTTTCCGGGTTGAGTACAAGCTTGTTAGCCCTCATCCAGTCCATAACGGCCTCAAGACCTCGGTTCATCACGTCCACCGCTTCATTGAGTTGGCACGGGGTGGACAGATACAACTGGGTATCGTCCGCATATTGATGGTATCTTATCCCGTGCCTGCGAATGATCTCACCCAGCGGTTTCATGTAGATGTTGAATAGTAGGGGGGATAAGACCGAACCCTGCGGCACCCCATATGTTAGGGGCCTAGGGGTCGATCTCTGCCCCCCCACTAACACCGACTGCGACCTGTCCGAGAGGTAGGAGGAGAACCACCGCAGCACAGTGCCTCCCACTCCCACCTCCCGCAGTCGTCGCAGAAGGATACCATGGTCGATGGTATCGAAAGCCGCTGAGAGGTCGAGGAGAACCAGGATGGAGGGATGACCTCCATCTCTGGCTCTCCAAAGATCATCAGTCAATGCGACCAAAGCGGTTTCTGTGCTGTAACCGGGTCTGAAGCCTGACTGGAAGGGGTCGAGATAGTGAACTTCCTCCCATATTTGAGCATACCGGGGGTTGTAACTCTAATAGATATATATAATGTTATATATAAAGAGAAGTTATTGAATCCTGCTAAATCAGTTACTTGTGTCTGCTTTTTGAATAAGATTGCTGCTGTAAATTGTGACATATCCTTGCAGCGAATAGGCAACAGCCAGGTCAGCTTCAGCACATTATTGCAGTCTTATTCAGCATGAGCAGCTGATTGGTGGGTGAATCCACCTCCCCAATCAGCTGTTCCAGGCAAGGATTGCCACAGACCATCGCCTCCTCCGTGCCTTGCAGTTTTGGCTACATTCGGTGTATAAGAGGGGGTGGGGGGGGAGAAGTGTGTACTGCGAAAAATATGGTAATCAATATTTTGCTTCAAAGCCAGTAAATAATACTATTTGCAAGTTTGGTAACAATTTTCAACTGGACTAACACTTCATATATATTTGATCTTCAAATCAGTTTAAGAATACTGATCAATATCTGGTTCAAAAGTGCAAGATATCTTGATCTAATATATTACCAAGTGAAGATGAATCTTACTTGGAACTGATGTTTCTACTGTATCACAATGTGACACTATACCTTTTCTCAATATTACTATTCCTCCCTTCCTCTCTTCTTGTCATTTTAAATATAATCATGTATTTTCCCATGAAAGCCTGAAGCAAGAGTTCTCTTGGTCCGTGTCTGTGGTAAAGAGGAGCAGAGCTTAGACAATGCAAATCGAAAATTAAAAGCTACATCCTAAGACCAAAATAACTCTTAACTCTGATTCTAAACATATAATTGACTGTCCAGACCATGAGAACATGTGATGGCAACAGATCAAGAATCAAAAGACCAAAGGGCAGAGGATTTCCAAGTTGCCTCAAAAAGCAATCTTTAATTATTTTTACAGGGCGGGGCATAACCTTTTCCTAGGGGGTCACAGCAACACTTGTAATAACAACACAAATAATTCATACACCATTCGAAAGCCCATCAAAAACTGAGTTTATTGACACGATTTAATAGTCAGTATGACCACCATTAGCCCTTCGAACAGCATTCAAACGAGGTGGATAAGAACACAACAAATCTTCAAACAGTTCCGTTCGATTTTCCAGATTTTCCAGAGGGCGGGGCATAACCTTTTCCTAGGGGGTCACAGCAAGATCGACAGCAGTTTACAACTTCCGTGACACCTCATTTTAAAGCCCATAAAAAACTGAATTGAATGAGCTATTAAATGTTAAATTTGTTTCGGTTGAAACTTTGAGAATGAATTTGGAAACTGTGTTGAAAAATCTGGAAAATCAAACGGAACTGTTTGAAGATTTGTTGTGTTCTTATCCACCTCGTTTGAATGCTGTTCAAAGAGCTAATGGTGGTCATACTGACTGAATACTGAATCGTGTCAATAAACTCAGTTTTTGATGGGCTTTCGAATGGTGTATGAATTATTTGTGTTGTTATTACAAGTGTTGCTGTGACCCCCTAGGAAAAGGTTATGCCCCGCCCTGTAATTATAATAATCTTTGTGTAAAGTGCTAAAAATACTTCAATTAATAGTCTGCCCTTGTATCTTCTGTGTTCTGACTCTAAGCCATACCTGACTTTTTGCAAAGCTTGACTGTTATCCTATGCCACCATACTCACTACCCTTTAAACTCTTGAACTGCTGATATACTGTACATATCTGTTTTGGACCAGGCTGTAACTGTACCTTCATGTAATGATTCTACTATAGAGGTCACAAGTAACAGACTGATTAACTGTTTTGTGAATTCTCTGGAACAAGACATAGCCCAACCTAAACATTTGAGATAGTAGTCATGCAGAATCCTTGATCAACGTAAAGGGCAGTATATGTGTTCTGCATGTGATCTATTGTTCATGAATGTGTGTTATCTCTTTGAGCAATAAAATATTCATTGTGTGACATCTAGTGGATATATTGCAAATGCAACAAACCTTCAAACAAACTGGTGAATAGTGTGGCTAAAGACATGGAATGATTATCGGTCATCAACTCAATGCTGACTTTTGACAGATAGATCTGTCCCCAACAGATAGATCTGTCCCCAAGGTTTACCCATCACTGCTGTAAAGAAGTCCAACCACCTAATTGCTTATGATCCCTTTCTTCTCTTTCCTTCCATCTTTCCCAGCATTATAGACTTCTCCAGAGGGTTAAGTCTATGCATAATGTGGCCAAAGTATGATCATTGAGCCTCATCATTGAAGCAGAATCCTCTGTGATTATTGAAAAGCTCCACTGAATTCAATGGGATTTAATACGAGATAAATGAGTAAGGACTACATCCCTGCTACGGAACTATTTTTTACTTACCAGATAAAAATCTCATTTGCATCCATGAGGTTTACCTTTGAGACAGGTTTAGGTATAGAACAAACAATACAATATAATTATTTCTCACCTTTCCTTTAGCATTCCCTGTGTAGATATATTCCCCTCGTCGATCAAAAGAAGCTACCACATTAAGATCAGAATCATCATCTACTGGTAGGACAACATGCTTTGAATCAGACAATGTTAGCATTACTGGGGCAGATTTCATCGGACATACTAACACCTTGTTTCTAAAGAAATAGAAAAATAGAAAACAAATAAATTCTCAAACATCAAGCAATGCATCATCAAAGACATGAAAAACACAACAAGGGAAGTATGTTTTCCCCCCTAAAAATGAATCGTATTTTGTACTCATAAACAAGGATAAGCAGGATTAAAAAATTAATTTAGTATCATTCATATTCTAAACAATTAATATATTTGGTAAATTTGTTCTCGCTCTCCCATACACAGTTATTCAATCATTTAACTTTTATTCCACCTGTCATCCAAGAAACCAATCAAACAAAAGGACAAAGATGACATTCTCTAATGAGGAAAGTTTCTGAATAATCTTCCAGGCCAGACTCCCATGAAATGTAACAGTGATTATTCAGCAGAATAGTGACCCAGTAAAGATATTTGATATGATCTGGCTAGGGGATGAGAAGAAATGGATTCAGAAACAATTAAGTGATAGTTCTGTCATTCATGATTCTAACAATATTGAAACTAGTGAGCCTGTTCTTAGAGAAACTCAGTAAATTCACAGAATCCTTTGCCTGTATCTGTTGACAATAACTAAAAATCATAGATTTAGCTATTTAATCATAGGAAGAGGTGCTTAATGAAAATCCAGGACTAGGGATTGAACTTCACAGATGTGAGAGACTAGTCAAAAAGCATGTAAGTGTTAAGAGGAGAGCAAACTCTGCAGCGATTCTTTAATGAATCTCCGCTGTTCACTGAATGGAGGTTCAGCAAAGTTTATTTAATGTGCTCATTCCTTTTGGGCAGAGTTAAGAACAGTTTATCAATAAATCGTATGAATAACTGGCATTGCTGCATCTTGATTTCTTTTGCATCTTCTGAATCCAAATTTTGTGAACTTACTACCTACTGGTAACTTATCACTTTCAAACCCTGCTTTCCTGTTTGACCATGAGTCTGACCTCAAAAATGCAAAAGGATTTTTTTCAAAGGTTGTATTTTTACAATTTGCTGTTATAGTCTGAGCCTATTTATCTCAGATCTAAGGAAGACTTCACACCTTCTAATTTGCCTCCTAGTAATTTGCATGCCAGCACAGGAAACAATTATAATTAATAATGTATGTATTAAATATAATAAGCAGAATTGACAGCTATTTATTATACACTATATTGCCAAAAGTATTCTCTCACCTGCCTTTACTTGCATATGAACTTACTGTAAGTGACATCCCATTCCTAATCCAGAGGGTTCAATATGACGTCGGTCCACCCTTTGCAGCTATAACAGCTTCAACTCTTCTGGGAAGGCTGTCCACAAGGTTTAGGAGTATGTTTATGGGAATTTTTGACCATTGTTCCAGACGCACATTTGTGAGGTCACACACTGATGTTGGATGAATTTATGTGGCCTACCACTTCGTGGCTGAGTTGCTGTCGTTCCCAAACACTTCCACTTTCTTATAATACATCTGACAGTTGACTATGGAATATTTAGGAGCGAGGAAATTTCACGACTGGATTTGTTGCATAGGTGGCATCCTATCACAGTTCCACGCTAGAATTCACAGAGCTCCTGAGAGCGACCCATTCTTTCACAAATGTTTGTACAGTCTGCATGCCTAGGTACTTGATTTTATACACCTGTGGGCATGGAAGTGATTGGAACACCTGATTCTGATTATTTGGATGGGTGAGCAAATACTTTTGGCAATATAGTGTAATTTTAAAACATATGCTGCCCAACTCTCAATTCTAGATGGCTCACTACAATCAAAGAAATCACAAAACATTTAATGAACTATAAATACAAAAGGTGACAAGCGAACAAACCAACTGGAATGAAGCAGTGACTCTCACTTTCTCTCATCAAAGGCCTAGATGAAGACCCAGGCTTTCATGGCTGTTCTAAACACCACCAAATGAGGGCTACTTGAACCTTGCAGGGAATCTCATCTCTCCTCCAAGTGCCAGATTCAGAGACTTTGTATTTTGTATATTTGTATTTCCGTATGTAGTTAGGAAAATGTATATGGAAGGAAAATTCCTAGGAAAATTCCACACAAAGTTTAGAACAAAAGCTAGACTCAGGACCAAGAGAAAAACAGATATTGACAGTGGGAATGAAAGGCAAGATCTTTCTCTATCCCCAAACATGTATTTTGCATGTGCTTGGAAACAATACTGAATTCTGAGAACCTTAGATCTCAATGCTATCAACCTGTTGATGTATTGAGTCACAGTTTTTCAGACTTTCTTATTTCTGGAGCCAATATATCTACAGTGGTGACAAAACTGTATGCCCAACCTAGCCATTTTTTGTTTTTGTTCAGTTGTTAAGCTGCATAGTTAAGAAAAAAAACTGTTTGACTACTACAACCCATGAAAAGGTATTATAATTTGAATATACTTCAAAGAAATTATCTAGATTACTACTGTTTTTAAACTGTGTTAATATTACTTACTGATCACGAGGATGATACTGGACTTTCAGAATAGGAGAAGGAAAACGAAACCTCTGATCACAATCACCAGTCAAAACATCCCACTGAGACACCATATTATCAGTTGATGCACTCACTAACTTGTGACCATCTCGACTCCAACTGAAACAGAAAGATCTAAATAGCCTCTCAGCACAGCTCTCACTGTCCCCATCAAATATCATGTTGACAAGCGTTCTGCAGCACTCCAACTTTAAATCTGATTTCCAAAAACATTTAAAGAATCAAATGCCTTATAAGTTCAATGGAAAAATCACACACTACAGCTTTAACACATCTTTTACGTATCACATATTAGCTGTTATCAAAACAAACTACTGCATATGTGTTTGAGATTCAAATTGCAGCTGAAGTGATCCCTGGACACTTCATTCCAATTCATTTTTCTGGTGCAGCTGCTGATGTGTCACACAAAGTTTTGAGTGGCCTAGCTATCAACTATGCACATCCCTGAATGGTAGCTTCCAGTAATAAAAATTAGTAAGTATTATCTAATAAAATGTCCAAAGTTGAAATGCATGAACATTGTACAATAAATGCATGCAGAATTCTTTTTTCTGAACTCAACTGCAGGCATATAATCCACAAAGCAAATTAAATTTGTATTAGGATAATTCCTTACCATAATGAACAAACTGGGTGAATATGGGCACTTATTATTTTTGCAATGCCCCTTGTCAAGAAATCCCAAATGACAATTCGGCCATCATTACAACCCACTGCTAGAAGAGTGCCCCATCTGTTAAAAGTACATGTAAGAGCCATACTAATACAATCCAATGTGCCATCAGCTTCCTGAAAACAAAAAGGGGATAAAAAATGGAGAGGTTTCATGTGTAGGTTACATAACTATGTTACTTCACTCCATGAAATGTCTCATGCAAATAAATAACTTGTTGCAATGTTCATATAATAAGTTGAATATTTAAGACCCACAATCTATTTCATGTGTATGAGCATATACCAAAAGTTCTCCTTCGCCCAGTAAAATAGTCACAAACAATCATGCAAAATATTTATACAAGGGTAAATACATATACATATATACCTCTGGATAGTTCTGCCCAAAGGATTCTGGAAAAAAAGAAGAAGGAAATATGAAGGAAATTCAAAAATGCCACACTCATTTTTGTTTCATGTTGCATTACTGAAGATCGAATGATAGGGGTATGTACTGAAAAAATAAATCTGACCTATGAATCAGTAGCATACTTTACAATATTATATATGCGATCCAGAAACTGAAGGAAGTTTTAGCAACGAGGTTCAAGTAACTTAATGTATTTCTAATTGAAAATCTGAAAATCTTCTCTTTTACTGGTAAAATTAAACAATATTTACTATTTTTGGAAGAGCAAAATATAAATTCCTTGCTGCAGGAATCTCAAAACTGTATTCAAAATTACTCTTTGGATTCCAATAACCATATAATCATCAAAATTAAAGTATTTCTTAAAGTTAGAAATCTTCAAAAATAAGATGTTGCTATGCCTTAAAGGGAAGCAATTAATAATTTTTTTAAAAAAAAAAAATCTAGAAACATACAAAGGGTTTTTTTGACAGGCTATTTTGGAAATAATTATTTGGTCCATTAATTCTCATTTATCATCCAAATTCATTAACTGTAACTTCATCTCAAGTGAAATAGGCATGTACAGTAGGATTGCCTTAACTAGACTAGAAAAAGATGTACTGTATGTCTCAAAATGTTAGGAAGCTGAGGCTTTTACCAGATATTTCTTTATCACATAATTTAGAATAGAATTACAGAGTTGGAAGGGACCTTGGAGGTCTTCTAGTCCAACCCCCTGCTTAGGCAAGAAACCTTATACCATTTCAGACAAATGGCTGTCCAATCTTAAAAACTTCCAAATGTTGGAGCATTCACAACTTCTGGAGGCAAGCTGTTCCACTGATTAATTGTTTTAACTGTTGGGAATTTCTCCTCAGCTCTAAGTTGCTTCTCTCCTTGATTAGTTTCCACCCATTGCTTCTTGTCCTCCCCTCAGGTGCTTTGGAAAATAGCTTGACTCCCTCTTCTTTGTGGCAGCCCCTGAGATATTGGAACACTGATATCATATCATCCTTAGTCCTTCTTTTCATTAAACTAGACATACCCAGTTCCTGCAACCGTTCTTCATATGTTTTAGCCTCCAGTCCCCCAATCATCTTTATTGCTCTTCTCTGCACTCTTTATAGAGCCTCAACATCTTGTGGCAACCAAAATGTATACTATTCAATTCATTTCTAACTCACACACACAATTTAAAGCATAGTAATGAAGTAATCTGACATTACATTAAGGGTGGGTGTCCTCCTACCCATAATAGATTTTTCTGGATATGTGTGTGTAAGCAGCAAAAGGGAAAAGACGAAATCGCCGGGCCCATCCACAACAATTGCAATAATACACGAGCACACAATATATGCAAACTCAAGGTAAACCGCACCTAACTCGATTGCAGAAAATATGACTTCAGCAACAGAGTTGTCAATGCCTGGAATGCACTACCTGACTCTGTTGTCACATCCTCAACCCCCCAAAACTTTAACCTTAAACTGTCTACTGTTCCTAAGTGGTCAATAGAGGCGTGCATAAGCGCACCAGGGTGCCTACCGTCCCTGTCCAACTGTCCCGATTTATTCGTACCCATTTCCCGTGTTCTTATTCATGTTTATTCTTATTCCTGTTATCTTGTAAATGAGTGACAAACTAAATGAATAATAAAATCCCCCAAATTCACAACCAATGAAAACCGGGTCCGTCAAGGTCCCATGTAGGCGTCCGCTGCATAAATCTGCCTGGACTCTTGCATTTCAATCAAAACAAATGGGATTTTTCTTTCTTCGAAGCGACGGGGAGACAGCCTTCCGCCGTTTCCCCATCGCTGGACAGCTGTGCCCCCTTTTTGCAAACGGGAGGAGGGAAAATGCGCCCCCCCCAAACCCCGAAGCTTCCCGCGTTCCAGTACAAGGAGCAACCCAGCGGCCCTTCCCCAGCATTGCCTTGCTTGACCACTCACAAACGCGCCTCCCCGGGTTTATCCCACGGTCCGGTCTACCCATCGCCTCCCCCCCCCATTTCCCCGTCCACGCACCCCCGGCCCCAAATAAAGAGCAACGATCGAATCGCCTTTCCCCCACGCCCCCCACGCACCGAGCAGCTCCAGGTTCATCTTGCTCACACTCTCCTTCCGTCCGATCCCGCTTCGGACGCAAAGACCCAAAAGGCCCCCAACCCGAAGGCGTTGCCGCCGTAATTCTGCCTGATGAAAACGTTTTCGATTTCCGGGCGGCTTCGATCTCTCGCTGCGTCACACGAAATAATCGTTCGTCGTTTTCATATCCAACATTTCCTAAAAACGGGGAACAACGTGGCGAGAAGCCATTTGGGATGTAAGGAGAAAACAGGCAGCGCCGTGAACAGCCCGGTGTCCACAAAATCCAATAAATATAAACCGGGTTGAAACAAAGTGTGGTGAGAGGAGTTCCGATAATACAGATTCGCAAGAGCCGGGGGGAATGTCATTTTGCAAGTAAATCGCTGTACAATATTAGAAATGTTAGTTTGTGCAGAACAGTGTTGGGTATGCTTTGGTTAAACGTGGGATTGTGCCACTCTTGTGATTTACTTTCCAAACGGGCCAATAATGTGGATTTAGCAAGAAATGCTACATGTGACATTGCTACAGACAATGCTGAAAACCTGGTGTATTGTTTAATAGTTTAATTAATGAAAAGCGCTATAAGGAAACTTCATCATCATCCCCTTTCCCAGCCAGGTTTGAATTTTTCTTAATATTTGCAAATGTATTCAACAACTTCCATAATATGCTCGCTGTTGTTTAGATTATAGGCTAGTTTTTACATATAAGAAATGCTTTGGCTTTTTTAGCTTTGGCTAAAAAGAAAACATGGTTTTTTGAATTTCAAAAGGAGGCATGGGTGCCATGTTAAATATATCTTTATTAAAAAGCTAGTATTGAAGCTTGAAATTCCAAGTAACAGTCCCACAAAGTATACATCTTTTCTGTCCGAATTAGTGTTTCTAATCAATTCTGGAGTCATCAAGGGAAACAGAATGTGTTTTGGGATTCAGCTTAAGCCTGTTCTCTTCTGATGATACACTCACTGGTTCCAAACACTGGGACAACAGCCCAACCATAGAACCTCCCGCTCCAGTCATGAGAAACAACGTTCAGGTAAGCACCAATGTTTGTTTTCCCTTACATTCCTCAGAAGAGTCCTGAAACATAGAATCCGAAGGCTGAAAGGGACCTCAGAGGAGTGGGGTGGGAATGGAGATTTTATAGTATCCTTCCCCTGCCATGCCCACCAAGCCACGCTCACAAAAGGAGTAGTAAAAACTTTTGAATCCCACCATTGTATTAGACCACCCTAGTCAAATGGTTATCCAATTTTTTTTGTAAATAGTTTTTTATTTTTATTTTCAAATTCATTTAGATATACTTTCTTATAATTGCTATTTAACATGTCAATTTCTATTATTTTTCTGCCTGTATATTTACATTTTGATATTTTCTTATTTCCCCTCCCAATTTAATCATGTGTCATCTGAGATATTTATTTCATGTTTTGCTCCTTTTTCTATCTTTTTTCAAGCCACTCATAAAATCGCTCCCATGTCCTGTAGTAGATTCCTCTTTGTCCTTTATTCTCAATGTCAACCTGTTCATTTCTGCACAGTCTAATATCTTCTTTATTACTCCCCCTTCCGATGGGATTTTGTCTGCTTTCCAATTATGTGCAAATACAGTTCTAGCTGCTGTTACTATTTGTACAATCTTTATTTTACTTTCAAACTTTAATGGAATTTGTATGCCGCCCACTCCCTAGGGACTCTGGGCAGCTCACAACAAATAAAAGCATTTAAAACATTTAAAATTACAGAATTAAAATCAACACAACATCCATTTCATCAAATGGGGCTGGAATAATCAACAGCCCCAGGGTTGCTGGAACAGCCAGGTCTTGGTTGCTTTACGGAAGGCCGGGAGAGTGGTGAGGGTCCGGATCTCAGCAGGTAGCTCGTTCCACAAGGCCGGTGCAGCTACAGAGAAGGCCCTCCCTCGGGGAGCCGCCAACCGGCATTGTCCGGTCGACGGCACCCGGAGGAGGCCCATCCTGTGTGATCTTATTGGTCGTTGGGAGGTAAATGGCAGGAGGCAGTCTCTCAGGTAGCCAGGTCCAATACCATGTAGGGCTTTAAAAGTAACGACTAGCACCTTGAAGGGGGTCCGGAGACCAATAGGAAGCCAGTGCAGCTCGCGGAGGATAGGTGTAACATGGGTGTACCTCGGTACACCCATTATCTCTCACGTGGCTGCATTCTGGACCAGCTGTAGTCTTCGGACACTCTTCAGGGGCAGCCCCATGTAGAGCGTGTTACAGTAATCCAGTCAATCAAATATGAATCTTCTTTACTATATTTCTCTGGTAGAATACCCAATAAAAATACCTCTGGCTTAAACTCTACGGGTTGATGTATCATTTTCTCTAACCATGTTTGTATTTTAACCCAATAGTTTTTTGCATCCCTACACATCCACTACATATGATAATATGTTCCTGGCAATTGGTGACATTTCCAACATTTAGCTGATTTATACTTAAACATTTTTGCTAATCTTTCAGATGTCATGTGCCATCTCTTTGTATGCTATCGCCATTGTCAATTTATAATTTCTTTCCCATAGTTGTTGCCATTTTTCTAGTTCTATTGTCTATCCAGTTTTTTGCCCATCTTATCATTGTTTCTTTAATCTCTTTTTCTAAATTTATTCTAAGTAGATAACTGTACAATTTTTTAATCATTTTTTCATCTGTTCCCATGAGTATCCTATCTAATTCTGAATTTTCCATATTAAAGCCATACTATTTAACATCTTTCTCATATGGTTGTCCAATATATTAACAAAAGTCCACCTCCATATTGCCTCACTATGTTATTGATGGTTAACTTTGCCATTAATTTATGTTTTTATGCCTTTCTGAGCTGCCCAGAATCTCTCTGGATACTGAGATGGGTGGCATATAGTGAAGCCTCCTTCTCCTCCTCTTCCTTGTAGAACTTCCTGCCACCTTGCTGGGGGGAGGGGAACAAAGACTAGACCACTGCACCCCCACTTCCCATTACAGTATGTCTCCAAGGACCTCCAGGGAGGAAGAGCTCACGTGTTGCCTCCCTTTGGTCAGCCATTCAAGTTGCTCTTTTGTCTTTCTTCATTCCATGATTCCATATATTCCTCATTCCATATATAGCCTTATATTCTTTCCCTTCCCCTTATAATTCTCAGGAGAGCAGCAGTGAAGCTGCCTCATCCTCCTCTGCTTAGTCTTCCAGGGAACTGCTTGCCACTTTACTGGGGGAGGGGGGAGGAACAAACCGAGGAAAAGCTGCACACCCACTTCCCATTCCAATGTTTCCCCAAGGAAGAGGGCTCACCTTTCAACCACCCACCCCCACCCCCAGTCATCTCTACTTTGCCAGCAGGCATCCAAATAATTAGTCATTCTTCTCTCACTTGACTGTCATCACTGTTAAGAGATTTCAATTTGGCATCTTCGTTACAAAGCAATTAATGTCCATTCATCTATTGGGACTTGCTACCATTCCTCTGTCAGGGAACTGACAGAGGGAAGCAAAAATGAGGGTGGACAGATTTTGGACACATTCTGTAAATTAGCCCACTTGAGATATGTTGATTCAAAAAATGTTGCTCTATGATGCACCATTTCACCCAATTTAAGGTTACAAAGTATCAAACAGACACAACAGTTTTAATAGATAAACAGCACCTTAAATTGCATTCAGAAAGAAACTGGAAGCTACTGCAGCTGGTGCAACAGGGGTGTAATAGATGAACCTAGAAGTGCCCAAAACTGTGTGCTGCTGCATTTGGGACTTGTTATAGTTTCTGGATTGTCTTCAAGGGCTGTTCCATTAATTTTTATTAATTAGGGAATTTATATTGCCGCTTATTTGCACATGGTGACTCAAGGTGGCTTGCAGAATATAAAACCCTATATAAAACAATAAACTTAATAAAAGTCATATAACGTAGACCATGTTGTAATAATCCAATGGGAAGCAACCAAGGCATCAGTGACCATGAACAAGGCCTCCCAATCTAGCCAAAGATGCAACTGGAACACAAGAATTTTCCTAGCAATGGCTGCCACCTGGTCATTGGGCAGGAGTTGTGAGTGTAGAAGGATCCTCAGATTGCATACCCTATCCATCCAAGCAAGTGTCACTTTGTCCAGAATCAAAACTGGCATGTCACCAGACTCTGGGACCAGAAACCCTAAGCCACTCCATTTTGCCAGAGTTGAGTCCAAATAAGCTCCTTCCTTATCCAGACCCTCACAGCCTCCAGACACAGTCGGCATCTCAATGGGATCACTTGCCCAACCAGGGATGAGGTATAAGTATTATCACCATATTGATGATACCGTAGCCCCTGCTAGCAAATGACCTCACCCAAGATTTCAAACCGATGTTAAAAAGGAAGAGGCAGCTCTGAGACACCTCATATTGTACGACCTAGATTATGAACTCTTGTCTTCCCTGCAATTCCAAAAAACTGGCCCTGAAGAAAAGAGAATATTGCAAAATAGTGTCTCCCAAACCCAGTCCTTAAAGCCTGATCAGAAGGATACCAAGGTTAGCAGAGTCAATGACATTCACAACCTGGAGATCCAGGGGGAGGTGGGCAGGATGGTTGTACCCAAGCCTTCCAGAGGTTACTGGCAAGCACAGCCAATGTCATCTCAGTACTGGACTTTGGCTTGAATCAGACTTAAAAGGATCCAGTTAATCAGCTTCATCCAGAACTCTCTGCAGCTGAGCTCCAATGTCATCTTCACTTTCCCCCCAAAAAAGAAGGCTGGAGACCAGACAAAAATGGCTGAAACAGTTCATCCAATGGTATCTTTAAAAGGGTTCACATCACCTCGTCCTTCAGAGTAGGCAGAATCATTTCCTCCTGCAAATAGCAACCACTTCTTGGACCCATCCACAAGCCACCTCCCAAGAAGCCTCAACTCTTAAGTGTGGGTCCATAAAACAGCCACAAACTACAGCCACAAGGAATTTGTCCACTTCCATAGAAACAAGATATGTCAATACCAGCAGTCAAGTGGAAAAATGCTATTAATGGAAGCAACAAAGCTTAAGTAAATAAAATGTCAATTTAGTCATCGGTGTTACTGCAATTTGTCTCATTCCTCACCACAGCTAGTGATGTCACAGATAAACTTGTAACACTTCTTGAAAGAATAAACCATACCAGTAACATAAAATGTTAATGAAATCTTTATTATATAACAGCACTTCAGTGCATTCTATCACCTATTAAAACACAGCTTCATTATGGCATTAAATGAAGTTTTAACCAATTCTCACACTGTTTAAAAACACATGTTATGGAGGGGGGCAGCAGTGGAAAAGTAATTAGTATTACACAATACAAGGAAAATACTTGTCCTTAAATCTTGAATTTCCATGTTATTGCACTTTTCCTATATAATTGGTAAATTGGTTATCTTTGCTTTAACACTATAATACATCAGTTTTTTAAAAAAATAAAATAAAAAGTAGTACAAAATCTACAGGCATTACAGTGGAACTATACAATTCTCTCATGTTTCATCTGCTCCTGATCAAGTGTAATAGTTGACCATCAATTTAACAGGCCTAAATGAAAATGGTAAAGAAATGCAGTGCTGTTTAGGCCTCTAAGAGAGTTTTATATGCAA
Source organism: Thamnophis sirtalis (assembly GCF_051295495.1). Lineage (NCBI taxonomy): Eukaryota > Metazoa > Chordata > Lepidosauria > Squamata > Natricidae > Thamnophis > Thamnophis sirtalis. The sequence goes on from NW_028261387.1 coordinate 52,508,752, forward strand.
ATATGCTCTTCTCTCCCTGGAGTAAAATAAACCAATAATAATATTTTTAAAAGGATAACATCTGACTTAAGAGATAGTGGATATAGACAAAGCATTATATACATCTCTAAAAGGGCTCAGCACAAAAACACATTAAATAAAGAAGCAGTGCTGATGTTCCTCTCATTAAGTCTATCACTCTGGAAATAATAAGAAAATGATGATTCAAGTATCTCTCCTGACTTTCCAAATCCTTGTAACAGGAGAGGAAGGAACAGAAAAAAGAACTAACAAAAAGGAAGTGCTTATAAAAACTGTTAAATGGTAGAGCTTGTTTTTTAATTAGAAAAGCTAGAACAGTGTGCATTGCACAATCAAGCCATAAGCAATAGAAGTTTGAGGTGATACAAAAAAAAAAGTCAGTTGCCACAATCCATGTAAATAGCAATGTGACTGGTAGGAGCAATGCACCAGCAAGCTAAGGCTGCGACTTCAGCACTACAACAATGCAGTCTTAATCTGAATTTAAGGCTTGCTTTGTAAGCTAAAATGTAGCTCGTGTAACTCCTATGTAGTGTTTGTCCAGAACTTGTAAGGCCAGTTCCCAAATCAAAACGGACAATCTAAGCAATGAAAAATCTTCAATATTCACCTATGAAACATCAATTACTAGCACCAATGTCAATAATTTAATCCTGCCAGGTGTAATTTCTGCAGTTACATCTGTTTTGTAAACTAGCTGGATTTCCTTTGATCTGCATACATAGCAAGCTATTCTTCTGGAGCACCTGCTTTAACTATTCAGTTGGCAGTAACATGTAAACCTTGCGTAGTACAGTTCAATAAATAAAGTATCATTCTGAGCATGGAATAATTGGGATAAAATTAACCAAGTTTTAATGGAAGTAGGGAGAGAGTTATAGGCAATCATAACTGGGAGATTTTAGAGAGATCTGATGTTATACTTTTGTCAAATCTCTTTGATTCTTGGTTTGACAGCTGGTATCCATCGCAATATTATGGATAATACCACATTTTGCTCCTATGCCTTCATCTTTGAAAATATTTAGTGTTTACAATTTATGCTGCATTTTTCATGCTACAGTCGGTAATAATAACACTAGGAAAACTCACAACTTTATAATAAATGGAATGTATCTTTTAAATTCAAACCTAATGTATTTTACTAGCAGCATCTTTAGGAACAAAAACATCCATCTGTTTTTTGCCGCTATGACATCTGTTTGTGCGGGCTGATAACAGCACAAATAAAAATAAATTCCCAGCAGAAAAGTGCAAGCATGTTTTATACTGAGAAGTGATACAGCCAATTTTATGTCAATGGGGAAGACAGCTCCAAAAGAGCATGGTTTGACAACTATTCTTTTTTAAAGGCACAAGATAACCAGTGAAAAAGTAGCTGATTGGTAAAAGCTATACACAATGTGTTCAAAAACAGCTTCATTTTATATTACATAAACTATTTTTATACTTCCAAAAATATACTGACCAAGGTGCTCCCAATTCTAAACAAGGTCACTAGCCACCATAGCACAAACAAAAGATATAAAATAATACTGTCAAGTGACTGGAATGATCGTCCAAAAATACATCTGTGGCAATATTAGAACTTCTTATTCGAGAAAAGGTGCTTTTGTGTAATGTTCACAGCTATGGCTGCCTATTTTGGTAAATTTGCCAAATACTACAATTTTTGGACAGAAGTGCCAAAACAACTTTAGACTGCAACAGAACAATAAATGCAACTAAGTAAGAAGCAGTCATTTTAAAAGCATGATATCTTATTTTATTGCACACACACAAAGGTTTATTTTGGTAATGAGTAACACTGTGGGGCTACTTTTGTTTTTAGTGATCTACATAAGTAGGGTTAAGAGGCCCCGTTTCTGCTTTGTACAAGAGAAGGTGCCTCCTAGAAAAAAAGGTGATGCAGTTTGCACAGGGAAGGAAAATGGTATTTCTCATTCTCCAAACAGCTGAGGGAACACTGGTAGTTGGTCCCATTCTACATCCATGGCAGACACATTGTATTTCAGCCTACACGTTCTTAAAATTATTGTGCTATGAAACGAAATTGTGTATAAACAAATGAAAAGCAAAGTTTGTGTTAGAGTATGTAAATTACATGGGAAATATTAAATGATAAAGCCCAAAGAAGAAAATGATGGTCAGACACATCCATAGAAAAGTGACAGGTTTCTCTTAAATAGTCTTCAAAGGAATGACTTAAAAATACAAAGCTAACAAAATCTTTTAAAATAGCCAGTTGACATTAAGAGTTTAAAACAGTCATTGCCTTTCTTTAGATTCAAAGGGAAAAAAGAAAAGCAAAATCTGCCACAATTAAAAACATTTGGTTGTCCATTGGGTACAGACAATAATTGTTACTTGTCTTTTTATTTCAATATATCAACAACCTTTGGGTGAAGTATTGTCTTAAAGTTTGTAAAGTAATGGTAATAATAAAATCAGGCCATTGTCACCTATTTGTCAATTTCCCCAAAAGTAATTTGGTTCATAAATGACAGTGAGCTTATACTTTGGGATATTCTTGCAGTGAGACTTCCCCATTATGAGCTTTGATCCCATTGTGCAAACAATAACAGATATTATCAAAAGTCCAAATTAGTTCACAGCTCTCTGCACTGCAAAAATTAGAAGACTACCCTCCCTTTGGAAGGGACACCATCTTATTTCTTCCAATCATCCACATTCATATGTGTAACATTCAGAAAGGCTGATGTACATGCATCTAGTTAGCAGGAACTGTAGCTTAAGATGCAGTTGCATTGACTGCCAGACTTCCCAACTTAACAGTACTTTCTGCCTTCATCTGAATGGATAAGTAAAACCCCTTACGGACTAGGGTCTAAGTTCCCAGGCTCCTAATTTATTTTTAAGAAAGAAGGAAGCACTGTCAAGCTACATTAGTAGTGTGTATTGAAAACAGAAGTCTCTGGCTACTATATAAAGGTGGGATTTCAATAATCTCACCTGAACCCTCAATTTTTGGCTGGTTTGTTCCAGACAGCCACTGAGTTGTCAGTGGCAAAGTGGTGACCCAGGTTCTTACATAACTGAACAAATTCACAATATCTTCAAGTGGAATCATCGAGTCCTTTGTTTAACTGCTCAGAGTACAATTTGCAAAGTCTATCCATTATTCCCTGCAACATAGGTTGGACAATGCCCAAGAGAGGGCGCTGAGAAGAGTCTCCATCCCAACAGGCTTCCATCAACTGCCAACATTCCTCATCAAAAATGGGAAGACGTTCAGGGCGAACACCTAAAAGAGAATAAAGAATGTGATAACATAATAAAGGTGCAAAGTTAATTCTTTGATCCCTATCAACTTTCATTACAATGGTAAAAATTGCAGCAGTTTTCTTCTGTTATTTCTAGAAATAAATTTCATCCAAAGTTTTATAATAAAAGGCTTTGAGATAATAAATTATTTAGGATTTGTGGAAATCTGGATGGAGAATAAAAGACTGAGGTTCAACGATAACAAAACTGAGAGGCTGTGGATTTGGGAGCGACTGTGTTCTAGAGAGCTTCCACTGTTAATCCTGGACTGGGTTGCACTTCCCCAGAAAACTAATGCAGAATGTCAAAGTCCTTTACTCTTGTGGCTCCTGCTCAGAGACCAAGTGGCAGCCATTGTTAGTTGGGCCTTTGCACAAATTCATCTTCCGTACCAACTCTTCCTATTTCTGGATTAGGAGGTCTTACTTTCAGTCACTGATGTCTCTGTCACCTCTCACCTGGCCTATGACTATATGCTCTACATGGGGCTTCCCTTGAAGACTAGGAAGTTTCGGTTAGGCAAAACTGCAGCAATACAAGTTGTTAAACATATAGCTTAGTTGGCCTGTGTGACACTGCCACCTTTGACTTGCATTTCTGGGTACAATCCAAATTGCTGGTGGTTAGACCTACATGGCACAATATTTGACTGCCCTACGAATAACATTTCCCTGCTCCCAAAATTCAGGTGGCCCTGATCCTATCTGGTTTTAGTTTTTTTTTCTCCCTTAGGCATTGAAACAGTATATTTTAGATGCCCATTTTAGTATATGCTATGTGAAGTGTTTATTTATTTATTTATTAGATTGGTGTGCCAGCCATGTCATCTATTTACCCCAGTGGTGTCAGTTTTTATTGATTCTTACTTGTATTTTTATGTTTTTAATCCTCTATTAGCAGCCCAGATTTGTTTGACAAGTAATTAACCATAAATATTGGGAGAAAGAGAAAAACATAAATAAATATTATGAATATTCTCAAGTATGTATGAATAAAGACTTACACAAGTAGTCTACTTAAAATTACAGTAACAATTTGCATAGACAAAATGCAAAAGGAAACAGAATTTTCCTAGTGCATAGAAATGTATACATAGATTTATACATACAGCTGCTGATGCTCTGATTAAGTAGCCTATTTCAGTGTTATATTGTACATATTAGTGGACCATTTACATGAGTAAATGTTACTGTGATTCACTTTTAATGTATTTAGTTCATATTTAGTACATGTGTCCCTGTCTATATCTCTGTCTTCAGAAACATGACACAGCTGCCATCCTGAACATGCAACAGAAGCAAATTTCTCTGGCCATTGTACAGATATACAGGATAGTATTTAAGAATGGCAATCTAAACCCTATCTAATGTCAGGCACAAGCGACCAGATCCAAATGTGTAGGGTTCAAGCTAACTATTTTATTGTATTCTGCTTGTAACACAGGAATCTCTCCAAACTGCTTGTTTCCTTTGGAAACAAATAAATGATGTTCCCTGGAGCTTGGGGTGGGAGGGAGAGGGCAGAGATTAATCCTGGATCTTAACTCAAGGTTATTTTCCTGCTTGATTCTTCTTCCCTGTCTAGTTGGCATTTTCCAACACTTCAGAATGCTTCAGATTCAAAGTTCCTGAGGAACTGGATGCCAGAAGGATACAATGAGATTTGAATGACATTTCCCTCATTTTCTAAAGAGAATTTTATGTGGCTTGTCTGAATTATTCCCAAATTTAGGGTCCTGATGGAAGGTTGAAAGACCAACAGGTAGCATTATCAAGAAATGCAAGAACATTCTATTACTCCAGCATTGTTTAAAACATTTTACAGATTTACAAACTTGGTACAAATTTCTAGAAGAATGATAAAACAATCTACCTGGTTTGTTCCTATAAACATCAAGACACTAAAATGAAGTATACAATATTATATAACATATTGAAAGTTGCTATCATATTGAGTGCTATGGAGCCTTCTGTTCCATTCTTTGTGTTTGTTAAAATAGGCTTCTATTAAGATAACATAAGTTGTATAAGTTGATGTAAGGAAAGAGATCTCCATACTTAAAAATACTTACCCACTAATCTTTTTCTGTGGACTTCATTCACATTCTGAAACACTATGAGGGTCAAATCTGGTCAGCAGACTGCCACTTTAGGAAATTCTGTGTATTCACCATCATTTCACAATTTGATATAATCTATTTGTGTTGCAACTATGCCTACCTCTTCGTACATTGTTCCAAAGATGATCCTTGCTTGCACATCTCTCGAAAGCCTCTGGTAATTTCACATGTCCTGAACAGATGTACCAGAATAGGATGCCGAATGCGTACACATCCACAGAGTTATCATATTTCCCTACAAAATATGAACAAGAAATATTGGTTGAAATCTACTTACATGTATTAATCCTCCACTACTAGATACTCTAGTAGGGCAAAAGCAGCACAAAGAATGGAAGCTAACACAAACCATTGTATCACAAATGTGACAACTTGGCCCACACACATATTTAAATATTTTTATATTGCTCTCTTGGATCAAGTAATAATCAACCAATCAGAAATGCTCTTTTTTAGATCATGAAGCACTAACTGTATTAATCATGTGATTTCATGGATTTGTATACTGAGAATCTACATACTATATTCAGAGATATAAATCTTATAATATTCTGGCTATAAAGTAGGAAACATTTCCTCCAAAAAAGTTCAGTTGAACCAGAAACCAGGAAATGTTACACTGAAGTTCAAATTGGTTTATTATAGTGCTGGAAGTAAAGACAAGCCTAAAGAGAGATGGAGCTACAGACCATATTTATAGACTTTTACAAATTAGAATTTATATGGAATTGGATTTGGCAACCAGGTATTTCATTGAATATAACCAATCATGTGCCCAGTAAAGTGAGAAAGACTATTAGGTTATAACTATGAGGTAATGGGAGAAGACTACAAAGATGGAGGTGGGTAGTAAGTAGCCTAAAACTACCAAAAAAAGTATGTTGTGAACATAGTTTATTTCTAAGGAATTACTTTGCTTTCCTAGTATTCTGCATTCCTTAGCTTCCTAAATGACTAAGCAGTGTAGTTTTCCTAAGAAAGTGTTTTTATAATGAGATAGTTGCCTACTTTGATGCTGGTTAACTGAGTCAGTGTTTTCCCTGGGAGAACTGCATTTGGGTTAAGAGCTTTTAACTTGCCCTCCCCCCAACTCCTTATACCCACAGTATTCATAAACAGTCGGAACACAATGAAAATTAGATTAACAATACTATTCAGGGATTATATTTTCACATTCTGATGCATTGCTAACATTAAACTCTTTCATAATTGTACCAGGGATTACTCCATCTTGGTGGAGATAGCATCCATGATTGGGTTGACTTCATCTGTACACCCAATTATTTCATTCATTTAGTAGTTTTAGAGAGCAAAGGAAAGAATCTCTCTAATGGCCCCAAATTATGAAATTTTGTTGTTCTTGAAATTAATTCCTTTTTTAAAAGTTTTGCAAGACTGAGATCTATGAAACACAAAGTTAAATTGTTTGACTTCTCCTTATCATAAACACATGAACTTTCCTGAAAGAAACAGTACTTTTTCTGGTTTTCTTAGATGCAGACTATTTTACTGAGATTTGACTTTATGGCTAACAATCAATAAGATTTTCAAGGTAAATTCACCTGTGAAGAGTTCAGGAGCCATATGTATAGGTGTCCCAACAATACTTCCAGACATCATTGCTTCAGGTTTACAAAATCCCAGGTCAGTGATTTTAGCTCTATTGTTTTTATCAAGCTATAAAGAATATAAAATGTAACATACAATGACTGCACAACACACAATGCAATGATTATCAAAAACATCCTGTTATCAAATCTCTTTATTAAGCAGCTATAAACAATCCCTATTTTCAAAAGTGTCTTTGCTGAACAACGTTAACGAAGTCTGATACTTTGTCCAGTGGCATTGGATACATTGTCGTAGAAATAATTAGCTAGGATATTTTTTTAAAGTAGCCATCATTGTTGTTCCTATTATAATCTAATCTAGATCAGATCACATTTGATACTGGAGCTTCTGCTTTTATTAACTACATAGAGTCTCATACTTCATTAAGTTATTCAAAGAAAATTCAACACAAGGTGATATACAGTTGTAATCTTAACCATTGATTAGACAGAATTTTCTTATGAAATAAAAAAGTATCATATCAAATGCATTCAATTTTACTACTAGTACAACCAAAAAGATAAATTGATTTAGATATTGGAGATCCATGTATAGCAACATTAAAATATATATTCAACCATTGAAATTTATTGGTTGACGATAGCCTAGTCACTGTCTCTGTACTCAATCTACCAAAGAGTGTTATTTGGGGGGGGGGGGGGGAAATGAATGAAGGAGCTCTATGGATCTTACTTGGGAGAAAATAATACATTAATAAATAAAAGCATCAGGTAAATTTGATACAATTGTTTTTATTTTACATGAAAGTGATTGTGGGCTGTTACTCTTCCTGAGGAAACAGGATATAGTGATAGTTTATTCATTACTTAGTTATATCAAGTATTGGTTATTGCAACATGTTGTTCATAGTTTCTCTTAATAATTATATTACAAATTGTAATTGTAATTACCCAGTGCAAAATACAGATATCGCAAATCTGAAAAGGTTACCACCTGCTTATTGGTCACAAAATGTTAGTATTAACCTTTAAAAAAATAGGGTAGGGTATCTATCTATCTATCATCTATCTATCTATCTATCTATCTATCTATCTATCTATCTATCTATCTATCATCTATCTAAATGTTATATCTTCAGTTATGACTTTGTCTAGGAATTAAGATCTATAGGAAAGGTCCACCATCACAGGGTGCTCTTATCGGAAAAGAGTAGAGAGTATTCTCATTATGGAATGCATTTCCTTAGAAATTATATTTAGCTCTCACTCTCTCAGCTTTTATAAAATCTTTAAAAGCTCATTTCTTCCACCAGATTTTAAACGTTAATCATTTTCATATTATATTCAATTAATAAATATTGTATTAGTTGTTTTAATCATTTGAAAACCAGATATTTTCTGTTTAGCATGAAGGTCAAAAGTGTTAGGAAATTACCTCTCTTGTTCTTTAATTTTCTATATATAGAAAACTTATGTTTTTTGCTTCAGCAGAACAAGATGACCTTCCTGCATTTTACAATCACAATCATTTCTGTTTGTGTATTTGTAAAAGCAGAGGCATCTTTTTAGAGAATGACTTAAATAAAGCTCTTATTTTACCTATTGATGTTTAATTTCACTTGAGCAAATGATATAAAATTACAGCCACAAAGCTATCTCTTACCAGTACATTTTTAAGTTTGATGTCTCTATGAACAAGCCCCTGGCTATGAAGAAAACGGATCCCTTCAACTACATCCAGTGCAATCTGTAATCTTGTCTCCAGTGTCAAACCAGCCTAAGACAAAAGAAAACTTCCTTTTATCAATCTTTTAATGTGATTAGTAGTTCCAAGTATTAAGAAGTGAGTCTTGTATATGTCGAGATATTTTCTCAGGAAAAAGTTTCTTGGAGAAATGGTTCCTCTTAGAAGATTAGTTGAAAAGGTCACGGCATAGTTCTGCTTGTTCAATTCTATTTCATTCTGCTAGGCTGAATATGAGAATATTTACTGGAATACACCCACCCCCACACATACACATGGAAGTCTATATTTGTAATAAAAGGAGGAAGGAAAATGTTTCCAAGGCAGCCCAATGAGAACTCGGCATTCTCAACGCCATCTGAAGCAACTGAATATTGAGCATGGCAACTGAATAAGTTAGAATTAATTGTTCTTTTGGAATCCCTGAGACAATAGTGTGGGGAAAATTACGGTCTCCTCCTTGCGCTTAGCAGAAAGTTCCAGCGATAAAGAAAGTCATTTTTTTCCCTCTGTGTACCGTTTCTCAATATAATAATAATATCTATTTAGCAAAATGTGGTGGGGAAATATAGAAACTAGCAAATAAAAATACTGCTTTGTCACTCCTCACATGAGACCTAAATAGCATTATTAAATGCCCATTTTCTTATTGGCTGGACATAAGCAGGAAACACAGAGATACTAACCTAATGTGATGTAATCTAATCTAAATTAAACCAAATCATACCATCAGAATCACACTTGAGTGGAAAGTGGAAATGGTTACAAAGAGCTACCACACAGGGCCACTAGTCACATAGGCATTTCATTTTCTTTAAAATAGTTTTTCCTGTTTTTTAAAAAGGTTTCTCCTTACCTTTAATCCAGTATAGAGGTCTCTGTGTAACTGTTCCATTATCAGTAGAACAGCAATGCTGGAACCTCCTCCATAACTGTAATCTATCACGGATCCATGAAGGTCTACCAACCGCTCATGCTTTGGCAGTGACCTAGATGGTGTGTCAAAAGTAAGACCCAAGTGGTCATTCTGCCTATTCGGTTTCTTAGGAAAAGACAATTACTATCAAAAGAAGCAAAGCAGTTTTTCTAATCTAGAAAATTTCAAAATTATTATATTTTAACCTATACTTCTGGAAATATGCAATTAGTTTAAAATATTGTTTTTAATCAGTGTTAAGATAAAAAGATTACAGGTAAATATTCTAACTATATAAATATGCAAACTACAGCAAATCTGCTAAAAGGTGTGATGCCTCTTTTTGCCATGTTCTATTGATTTGATATAAATAGTCCTTGAGATGAGACCATAATGGGTCTTGTTCATTAGTCACGACAGAGGTTAAATAAAATGGGCTCACCTACTGACCCTCACTCCCTGCTCTTCTTGATGTGGCCATTAAATGAACAATCAGGTCATTATATGGAGCGTAAGGTAGGTGAGGGAGGTGTTTGTAGGCCTAGTGCAAGCCAAGGTCCACCCACCCCAGGACTCCCAAAGTCTCCCCCATCCTCCTGAAACACCTGTGCTCCACTTCTCACCCATTGGGTCCCCACAGGACTTTTCTCACTCCCTCTATGATCCCACAGGCCTTAGGCCTAATTCCTACCTTTCCAGGACAAACACTTTCCTCATCACTAACCTTTTGAAGAGCTCAGAGGCCTTTCAGAGACTGGAACGGATTGCTTCATTGTGCAGCCACGTAGAATTGTGGCATGATTCTGGAAGCAGCAACAATATTTACAGCTATCAAAGTGTAATTCAGCTGCTGAAAATATAGTGGTCATCTCCTGAATCATGAAGTGGAGGGACAAAATGACCTTTGCTAATGTATTCTGCTTTTTGGAAACCTCTGGGGCATTCTGATATCACTGCCACTTTCAGAATCATGCTATGCAGCCAATGCATAAACTGCTCTGTTTTGCTGCCTTAACGCACACAGTCTGTACAGTTGGGATGGGGAGGAGAGAGGCAGGGAGTTCCTGGAGCGTACCTGCGATCAATGTTAAGGGCGAGTTAGTCCAGAGCACTGCAGTGGCCATAATTTCAAAACTAGGGTGTATGTAGTGGGTCTGTCATAACTTCAAATATCCATTGTTACTTTTCGTATCTCAAGGACTATCTGTAATTTGGCAGGCTTCCTGTTCATTAACAACAAAATGTAATTGCACCCACCTCATATAGTGAAATTCTAGTGCAAGATCATTCCAATGCTTTTCATCTGGTGGAACGACAGATTTGAGCGCACATGGGAAGTGTCCCCCCCAGGCATTACATAGGTACACCACTCCATATTGCCCTCGGCCCAATTCACGTCCTAGTTTTGGTTTGCCTGAAACAAATATTAACTTTATCAGAGTAAAGCATTTTCCATGGTCCTTTTTGATAGTATGTATTTTTCAAGTTTTATTAACTCTATTAACTTTAATCCCATGACTATGATACTAATTAATTGTATAAGTTCAATAATACAATGAATTTCTTCATTGTATAATGTATGCAATTTATAATACCATACTGAATCAGATTTAGTTAAATATTATATTGATATAATGTAAAAGATATCTGCTTCCTGGCAGTTGCCATATTATTTGCTTTGAATTTTAAATGTATCTCCTGTTTTATCAAGTCAGGCTGTATTTTTAGATTTATTACATTTTAAGTAGCTGCTCTGTAACTTAGTAAAACTATATCAAGCTATATGTACAATATTTCAGCTCTTTTTCTTGCCTTCACTATTATTTTCAGGTCTTAGGACAGTAAAGTACTAGTATTAAGTCTAGAGTTCTCCTTTTACAAACTAAAGGGATCTTTTGTGTTGCACAATGCAGCCTACTAAAGGAAGAGGGGTTAAGTGATGTTTCTGATTTCTGCCAGTACCTTTCCAGAATTTATTTTCAGATGAAACAGTAGACTGCAGAAAAAGCACAATCTCCCTAATCCTGTAGAAAGAAACCTAAGAGTTAAAGTTTCATTAATAAACACTCTATATTAGAAACTAAGCATTTTATTTGCTGCTTGTTCTAAAACCTTATTCTCTGGTCACTTGATTTGGGGGAAATTGTTGTCATAGGAATAAGCTACAGGTACATAACTTATTCTACCTGCAACTTCCACCTAATCACACAGTTGATTTATTTTTCTTCAATCTTTTCAAACATTAAAGAATTTTGTTCTGTTAATGTTGCTTCATACTATGTCTACCGAGTTATATGAAGTTTTGACTCTGTCTTTGACTCCAATTGTATAGCTCATCTGAATGCTGTATACTGTCCTCAACTTACGAATGGTCGCTTAGCCACCATTTGAAGTACTGATGGAACTACCTGAGGAATATGTACAACCTGCATTCAAAATTCTGTTCAGGGTCCCATGCGGTCCCATGATCACACTTCAGGCACTCATCAACCAGGCTGCATTTATGGCTATTTGCAGAGTCCTACAATCATGTAACCACATTTTACAACTGTATTTCCTTCTAGTTTTTGGCAAACCCATGACCATAGTGATCCATTGGTTCACTTAATGACTGCCCTTCCCAAAAAAGATGGTAAAATTGGGTCTTTCATATGACTGACCCATTTTACAACCATCACAAGTTATAATCATGATGGGCAGGCTCTTTATTAAGGGACTTAGTTGCTCAACACAAATAGCTACTACTGGCAAACATAGATTAAAGCAACTATGCAAACCGTGGGCTCACCTTAGATCACAATTTGGGATATGGTTTATTTAAACTATACTAATTGCATGAATGCTATTATCGTGAGCCGTGGTGCTGCAGTGATTAGAATGCAGTACTGCAGGCTACTTCTGCTGACAGCCAGCTGCCTGCTATTCGGCAAATCGACTCTGACTGGCTCAAGGTTGACTCAGCCTTCCATCCTTCAGAGGTCAATAACATGAGGACTCAGATTGTTGGGAGCAATATGCTGACTCTGCAAATCGCTTAGAAGGGCTGTAAAGCATTGTGAAGCTGTATATAAGTCTAAGTGCTATTGCTATTATTGTCTAGAGTTAGAATTAAAACATTAGCCTTCTAAATTATGATGACCTATAACTTTTCCAATCATATTAGTCACAATGCGTACATAATATAATTGAAGCACCATCTACTTGTAAAATTGAAAATATTGCAGGAGAAAATGAAGCCAAGGCATTAATTAATAAATAAGAAAAGAGACGTGGCAATGCTCACCATGTAACAAAACATCTTGCAAGGACCTGCTTTCCAGTGACAGACGGGCAAGGCGAGGGGCATGGTCTTTCCGCACCTTCAACCAAAGATCTTCTGTTTTTTCAAGCCTACCTGAATGGCCAGCCTCTAGCTAATACAAAATTGATAAAATATAAGTAGATCTGTGCCATCCTTTGGATAATATCCAGATAGATTACTGACACAATATTCTACTTTCTTCCATTTTAAAAAATTAAATAGGACCAATCAAAAAACTTTTTCTTCAGTGCCGCTGTAACTTCAGTCACTGAAAGAATGTTTGTAACTTGAGGACTATCTATACTTATCCCTTGAGTAGGAAATCAGCAGCATCTGCTGTTTTCAGTTTGATTTCTAGCTTCTGCCCATGTCTAACAGTTGTAGCTAGTTTATCTACTCTTTTAATGTAGCTCCAGATTCAATCCATAATATCAAATGCAACAATGTTTATTCCTCAGTAATATTTAAGAGTTGGAATATGATCACTACGGTATCATCACTTCCATTTCACCCATTTTAATGGTTAGAATAGCTGTAACACAATGCAGTCCTCCAGTTCAATAGAATTAGCACATGTGTTTTTATAGCTGTATCTCCAATTGTTAAAAGGACAATGAGAGATAAAATGGTATCCAAATGTTATTTCCATTACCAAAGAGTAAAGAGATAAGCAATAGATACTCATATTATTTGAAAATTTGAGATTAAATTTGCTAATTTATGTTCTTTGCGGTTCCTTTTACATCAAACTGACCTGTCGCAAAGAAGCAGCAAAAGCTTCATGAGAGCTATTTAGCCTTGTTCGGAACTGGCTGCAGATGCTCTTTGCCAATCTGGATGCACTAAGACTCTCAATGGCATCCTGAGCTATCTCCCTTTTCCACTCCCTGGTGATAGCAGGTGGGCTCACCCAAGAGATCCGTTGTATTATCTAAAGAAGAAAAAATACATATATCATTGTTAGAACTCAAGTATTAAAGTGCTGCTTTCATCTTAGCCAACATTAACTTTGGATCTGGGAAGCATAAATAAATTAGGATAATGGATGAGACTAGATAAATGTTATTGTTGTTGTTATATGGTGTTATATCCAACACACTTGCCATATTTTATCTCTGCATTTTTAAAATCAATTGCCTTTTATTCCAACATAAGATGCCTCTGAATCTTAATGCATAATAGAAGTAGCTATTTTCCAACTATGCAGATGGTGATATGAATTAATAAAAGACAATGTACTTAAGATAAATTTCATTAGAATGAATCAATGCTATTAAAATATTTAATACCTGCTTGATCTGTTCCCACAGCATCCGTGATACTGTTGAACCAGAGTGAAAAGTAACTTCTACATGGTAGGCTGCATTCAATATCTGCAAACAGAAAACAATTATTTACCTGCAAATTGAAATAATTTCCACTATTTTTAAAGAACTGAATACCTTGGGAAGAGATTCATAAATAAATTGCAATAAATCGACTCTTTATGCCAAAAAGCAAACTGTTTTAGTCTGTATATGAATTCAGTCCATTCCCAATTTACCCAAGGGGCAGAACAGCCTGAATTTAAGGCAACCCAGAGGACATGTAGTTCAAAACAATATACATACATAATCTTGTACATTGCCCAACTTCCTTAATACGTCAATTAGAATTGCCACCTCCAATTGAAATCAATTCTGCAGATTAACTGCTCACCCAACTGTATTATGCTGCAAACACAGCATGCATACAAATACAATGGCAAGAGGCCACTTTTAAAAAACCAATAAGATTGATTTTACTCAATATTAACTAATTGCTCATTAAATATGATGCACCCATATGTAAAATTAATTGGTCACAATCTACACACACATGCATAATTCTTTCATACACAAATGTTCACACAGAGAAAGTCTGAAGAAATCTGGATTTGGTAAGCATCATCTATAAATACTTACTCAGCATTAGATTCCATTAAGTCTAGTGGCTCATATTCCCAGGTAAGTATGCATAGACTTACTGTTATGTGTCTATGCATACTTACATAAGCATAATATATGCTGTTATGCTGATAGAATGATTTGTATACAATGGGGTGAAAATTGAGGAAAAAATACTTAGAATATGGAGTCCCCCCCCTTTTTTTTTTAACAAAGAGATAATAAATTGATACAGCCTTTGTGCTGGGCTTCAAGCACAAGGAAACCTGTGCATGCTTACTATATATTAAGTTTTGTTTATTTCAGTGGTTGATACTTCTAAGTAAATACATGTAGGACTTCATTCCTGCTCAATCACTGTCATTCCATTCCAGATGGTGAAGTCAAGTATCTGTACTGGGAAATCTCTTATCTATGGAGGTTATCTGCAGAGTGAGGATCCTATTATCTTACTGCTTACTATATTACACTCAGCTACAAAGACACTTTCTATGGCAAACAGATGCCACATATGAATAATCAAGGCAGTTCCACAATAGTCCCCTTTTCCCTTGAAGGAACAACTAATCCCTTTGCCATCCTTCTGCCATTTATTCATTTTCCACAGCATAATGTTCCAATAGCATTTTCTCAGCAAAAACAGGATGAAGCCTCCCAGTGGTTATTAGGAGAAAAACTCCAATTTTCTTTGTGTGTACACACTCCTTGTTTACTATGTTCCACATTTTCTCTATGTGATCAAAGAGGCTCTTTTTTTTCAACACTCTCCCAACAAACTTGTAAGGCAGATATTGGGATATTGGGATATCCACAGTCATACCCAAAGTGTTGTAGTTCAACCCAAGTTTCCCCAATCCAAATCAAATTGTTTTTGCATCACACTGCCTCTCAATCAGCTAATATCCTAGAAACAATTCTGTAAAATGATCTCAGTACTTTGTATTACTTTACCTGTTTTAAATAATTGCTTGTAATATGTACTGAAACATCCTGCTGAGATTTTTCCAGACTCTTCAGGCATCTTTCCAGAGTGCCTACAAAACTCTCTCGCAAGTAGTCCACAGAACTTATCAGTTTATTAGCTACTGCTTGGTTTAACCTTGAAATTATCAATTCCTGGATTTGCTTAATACAGCACTTAATGTCTTTAGAACTTATAGGCTCCCCATTCTCAGGAATAATTATATCTAGAAGAGATAGAGGGGGAAAATCAATATTAAAAGAAGTATAAGCAATTGATCAAAATAAATGTAAAGTTACATTTTGTGCCTGAGTGCAATTAAATATAAATGCTAGGGTTTTAGTAACATTCTTCTATCCAACCCCATCCCACAAATTAAGCATTTTGTCCCTTGAGGTTAGTAGGAAAGCTAAGGATTTATTTAACTCTCTTAATGATAGTAGGACTAGTTTAGATACTGTAAAATCAAACTCACCTAAAAATAAGCCTTTTAAGCTTTCTTATGGAGTAGAAATTTTCAAATCTGCACTTAAACTGTTCAGATTAATTTAGCTAGATTATTCCAATACTAGATTGTGAAATTTAAATTTAGCAAGCCTGATTTCATGAACTTTGAATGTAACAAAGAAGAAACAAGATTTCCATCCAGATATCCCTCAAAAACAATGTTCATTATATTCAAAATAAGAAGGTAATAAATTTAAAACATACACGCACAGACTTAATTGTGGTGGTATTCATCATTTGTATGATGTTATGCAGTATATCATTGCAATGATATACTTTTATGATTTAATAGACGTTTAGGAACAATGAACAAATGGTTCATAACTCTTAACTCTTTAAAAGTTTTGTTACTTACAAAACTGACTAACTTATTATTCAGTGAGGTTAATCACATCTAAGCATATTCAGTGTTTTTACAATATGCCAATGAATTCAAATTTTAGTATATTTGTTGCTGAATAGTATTTGAATAAAGCTGATTGGTGGTATTTATGTACATACTGATAGTCATTAAAAGGAGATTGGAGTTAAAACAAGGCATCAAATTAATGAATTTTAAGATCAACTACTATTGATTCCAACTTTATACATGAAATTTGCTTTTTTAATAAATAAAAACATGTAATCATAGCAGAACCCCTTCAAAAGTGATAAATCACTTCAGACTGCAGTATTAAGTACAGCTATCAAAAAGTGCTTTGTTCTGAATTAAACATTAATTATATTAGAATCATTCTGCAAATTGTTTTTATGAGTTAACTTTCATAACTGTAATCATACTGCTATACTTATACGTTTTCTATTTTTAAAAGTTGGTTAACTTTTTACTGCTGTTCTCATAGCTCCTGAAAACAAAGACAGCTTTATCTTTGAATTTTTCAAAACTAAAGACAGACCACATTTCATTTGCAGCTTTACTGCTCAGTAATTGTATTCTGCATAGATTATTTCAATAACTGCATGAAAATATTATTTCTCTCTATAGCCGTGATGGTGAACCGGTGGCACGCGTGCCACAGGTGGCATGCAGAGCCATTTGATAGGGCACCCCAGGTGTTGCCGTTAGGTTCAGTGCGCATGTGCATGCTGGCCAGCTGACTTTGGCCTTCTTTTTCAGTCGTTTTTTACCCTCCAGAGGCTTCCCTGGTGCATCAACCGGAGGTTCGGGAATGGACTCCAGTTTGCCCATAGGGCCATTTTTCACCCTCTGGAGGCTTCAGGGAAGCCTCCTGAGGGGGAGAAAAGGCCCTACAGGCAACTCGGAAGTGACTTCTGGTTTGTTCATAGGGCTGTTTTTCGCCCTCTGGAGGGTGAAAAATGGCCCTAAGGACAAACTGGAAGTCACTGTTCCCGAACTTCCAGGTTGCTTCTACAGCTGCTTTTTGGCCTTCCAGAGGCTTCAGGGAAGCTCCTGAAGCTTCCGGGGGGAGGGAGGCTTTTGTTTCCCTCCCCAAGCTCCTAGAAAAGCCTCTGGAGCCTGGGGAGGGTGAAAAAAGCTCACCCAAAGTGGGGGGAGTGCTGGTCGTGCGCTCATGCACGCTGGGGTTGTGCATGCATGTTGGGGTCATGAGCATAGTATGGGTGTGGGTATGCCCATGCACAACCCCGCTGTGCTCCCCTTGCTTTTGCAACACGATCCAAAAAAGGTGAGCCATCACTGCTCTACAGCATGTTGATTTTCATATAGTTAAAATTATATATATGTAAAAGAACCTTGTAATGGAGTTTAAGAAGCACAGATAAACATATATCTGGTTCTTAAGTAGTTGTTACACCTCCTCCCTTCCAAATAGCAGATTTGAAAAATGAACAGAATGTAATTCCTGGGGAAAAATTGTCTACCATCTTTTGGATCTTCTTAATTCTTGCATATTTTGCTACTCAATGTTATTAGAACTTCCTGTCTTGCCAATATAGAAAAGGAGTCTGACCACACTGAAATATTGTTATTATTTCATAACATCATCAAACATGTGATGTGCCCCTTAGATAATGCCCCTGGATACGCTATCTTTTATAGCAATAACTGCAACTAAATGCTTTCTATAAGTGAAAAGTCTGACTCACTCCTCCTTTGTAAACTGCTTCAGCTTTTCTAAAACTAGATAAACTTGGCATGGGGCCAGGTTATTTGAGGGACCCTATCTGATGAATCATATCTACTCATCCCATCAGGTTTGGTAAAGAAAGTCTCATCCACTAAGGAATATGTAACAAACCAAAGAAGAGAGTCTTTGGACCATTTCCCCAAGAACAGATTGGTCTTGACCTTGCTGCCCTTCCAAAGGGCATGAAAACATACCTTTGCCATCTGGATATCCTGTAATGTCAGTATGGAACGTGCAAAGTGCAAACTTAGTGGGCTCCCTTGCAGATTCTGTTTTTAATAGT